>NC_137286.1:30425833-31067500 GCF_054371585.1 Giraffa tippelskirchi | reverse complement strand
CTGCTATTTCAACTACATCCTTTGATCCATCTGTGGATTTTTCTGTTCCTAGAATGGCACTGGCAGCTAGGGGAGAAGCAGCTCCAAAATATCCATTGGTTGCAGCAGTAGCAGCAGCCAGGCTACCTAATGCGAATGTCCCCGCCGTACCACCAGCTGTGCTGCCACTGGCCGAGGCTTCACTGGCATAGGTGGCCAACAAATTGGCTGCTGCTGCTGCTGGGTTGGCACTGGCAGCTGCTGCAGCCAAAGCCCCTGTTGCTGCTGCTTGACTGAGACCTAAACCTAATGTGTTGAGATTATATCCATAGCTGGCTAATGTATTAAGTGCAGAGGTGATGGCCACCAGGTCATTGCCTGTGAAGCCAGATAAAACTGCTGGAAAGGCTGCAACGCCAGCAAGGTTAGCATGTCCTAATAGCCCTGCGGCTGCTGCAGCTGTTGGTAACACTTCAGCAGTGTTTGCATAAGGAGATCCGGTTGGGTTGGAATTTGCCACGGGACCTGTAACATTGGCATAACTGATATTGAGGCAGCTGCCACTCTGTGGATCCTCTTGTATCTTCTGGATGATAAGTTCAACAGCTTTTCGGTTTTGTTCAGGTTCTCCACTCACAGTGACAACCCTCTCTTGCAGGTTGATCCCATCAGGTTTCTGGGAAAGCTGCACCCAAGCCCCTGACTGCTCCATTATAGCCTTCACAGTAGCACCTCCCTTCCCTATTATCAGACCTGCTGTGCTGTTGGGAACTATAATCTTTACCTGTAATTAAAAAAAATACGTATAAATAATACTTCTGTTTTGCGCACATACATTATATTACTTTGCTATCCTACAAAAAGTAAAATAGTAAACTGAAAATTAGTTTAAACATAATTTATGAAAGATAGAAACACCACAATTTCTAAAGTGACCAATATGACATTGTAATACAGTTTTCTTGTGAACTTAGAATCTTCAAAGGAAAAGGCAATTTTCAGTTTTAAATTATTAAACAAAAATTTTCCTTGACTGTGAATTCTGCAGAAGTCATCAAAAAGAGGAAATCATAGTATGTCATCAATGGTAACATTTTTATATAGCTCCCAAATCAAAACGCTGTTCATGATTCACCTACTTAGCTTCAAGAATACCTTTGCTCTAAGACATATAAAAACACAGAGCATAGGATTATAAACCAAACTTAGTAAAGATGAAAGTAGGAAAGTTCTACCTTGAGTCCCTTTAAAACATTAATTTCATGTTCCTCATAATTTTTGTGTTGTTCAATACCTTACTTCATGATTAATTAATTTTCAGAGATGAAGGGAAATATATTTAGGTAGTATTTTAGTTTTACAACTAAACTGATACCAACTTGTAACCTTAACAATATCTCAAAAAAATTAGTAATATAAAAAAAATTCAGTAGCTTTTAGGTAGGTTAGGGGCTATTTGAGAGTAATATTACATCTATCTAAATTTGCAAAATGACTATTTTGATTAGGTAGATAATTCTCTTTTGGGCAGCAATATTTTAAAAAATAGACCTTATAACCATTTTGCCAAAGATTAATTAAAAATTACTGCAGTTACATGAATAGTCACAATGATTCACTGTGACCATATACAGGCACTTACTTTAGCTAATTTGAACCGAAACATCCAGCCACAAAACTCAGTATGTTTTAAATTATTTAATCATAATTGAAAACTATTATAAGATGTGTAATATCAGGATGGTATTTTCCATAACCCTTTCAATTAAAATATAGATATTAACATTTAAAATTATATTTTGGTAGCACAAAAATACATATGGCACTTTTTATGACTCACCAGGAGATAAAAAATTGTGAATGTTCTATCACTGACAAAGCACTGAAGTAACTGCTTTCCAGACATTTAAATGGGCAGAAATTTCAGCAGAAATTTAGTTGAGATACTTTATGAGATATCTCATTAGTTAATTTTTAGCAAGTATTGCCATGCTGTCTTTAAAACACAGACTTGGGTAAGAATTAAAAAAAAATATAGAGCCATTCATTTTTAGGAAGATAGCAAGCAGTGCAAGTATAAACTTAAATTTTAGAAAGGGTTACCTCATAAATATATTTACACATATTATATACACACACCCCAGACCACTTTTCTTCCCACATATATAAATTAAAGTCACAGTATAATTTTGTTTCATTATAATTCGTCTATATATAATCGTATCATTTTACTTAAACAAATTAAAATTTCTAGAAACATTTCTTTGGAATGTCAAATGTATCTCTCTTGTTCCCCTGATTAAGTTCATTCATGTTCAAGAAGTCGACTGAGAGGCAATTTTTTTAACAAGTTAATTTGTTATTTTGTTCTCAGACTTTCTGGTAGAAAATTATTTGTCTGAAATATTGAAATATGTTAAAGTAATACAATTAGAAGGTTAAATCATGATTACATCTTACACCACTTAAGAGGAGTTAGAATCATCCTTGTAGTTTATTCCGTGCACATGAAATATTAAGAAAATTTACTTTTAAGGATTTATAAATCTGAATGGTAAATATGATTATATTTTATAAATCATGATTTCTTTTCAAAATTAGAAAAATTTTTTGCAATAAAATATTGTTGAACACTGAGGTGTTTTAATGTAATCTTTTATGAAGAAAAACATATTAATCAACCAAGACTTTCAAAAGTGCTATTTTAAAATTTAATATCACTATTGTTTTGCTCAATGTAATGACTGCCTGTATGATTATAAACCAGGAAGAGACTAATAGCACATGAAAGGTTGATGGAAGCTATCCTACAGACTGTCAATAAAAAGTAATGAAACATATAAGTTTATAACATCCACTCTAAAATAAGCTTCTATAAGTTGTATGAAGATTTTAATTTTTACTACACTGCACACCAGTTATTGCAGCTATAACTTTTTTTTTTAACTCTAGGACTAATTAGTTCTGTCTTTCTAGAAGAACTTGCAAATGTGTACACAATACTTATGTTACTTATACAAGCATATTACCTCATCCTTCCTTTTAAAATTTTTCCCTTTAATCATTTTTTTCCTTTTAAATATTCAAAAATACTAAAATAATGTATTTTTCAGAAATAGTATGTGAACTTTTGATAAAAATAAACATCTTCCAAAAAATATGTATCTTTGTAAACTGAAGAATTACACCACATCATCTATCTTTATTCTAAAGATGTCTTTATGTAGTAAGTACATTTTCTGTATTTTAGTTTAAATTATTAATGTTTGACATAATCTTAAATAAATACTGTCAGCCATATTTGTTATTTTATCAAATACTGATGTAGCTTCCAAATTTTGCTGGTATAACTGATATAACTGATATTCGTCTACATGTAACTAAAGGTATGTATGAATAGAAGACAGTAGTGATTGTATATTAATATTTATAATATAGCATTTATTAACTTTAGATAGTTATAATTTTGCTTACAATGAATGATTTTAGAAATAGAAAATTAAAGAAAATGTAAACGTAAGTTTATATTGAACTCCAAATTCATTGCGTAAATACTTAGTAGCCTAGCCAATGAATATGATCCAACTTTTATATTTGACATAATGACATGAAAAACCTCTTAGATATACGCTGATTTTTCTCTGAAAAATTAAAAAAAGTACTTATTTGCACATTTAATATTAATCCAAAATTGACATACAGGAAAGAGACCCTCTGAATGGGAGAAGTTGAGACAAAAAGAAAAAATAATTCATTTGGAATAATATAATATCTCAGACAGAATAGTGTTCTGCTTCCATTTTATGTGCCTGATTAGAGCCATAAAGAAGTGAACCACAAGTGTGGAAGCTTGAAGATGGTGAGCAACTGAAAAATGGGTAGGGGATGAGAAAAGTAGTGTCGAGAATTATGTGAGACAGCCTACTTGCTCACTTCTTGGACATGGAAATACAGCATTTACCTAAAGGAAAATCTGTGTATTGACAGTGTTTACATCCCAAATGAGGTGACAAATAGCTGATTTTAATTGTACTTATGACTTCATTTTCATTGATGCACTGTGAGCACACTGACATATACATTCTTATTTCTAAAGAAATGAAAGAAAAAAAAAGTTGTATCTTAGCATACAATTATTTGGTGTAATAAGTATCAGCTATATCAGATATATTCCTGACATTTGCAAATCAGTTTTCCCTTCAGAAATATGATCTACAGTTGCTACCATCCACCCAATCTTTTATAGAAAGCTTATTAAGTGACCCAGGCCCTGTGTTGGGAGCTAGAGATAAAGGATATATGTGATACTGTTCCTGCCTTTATAGAAGTCTCAAATCAGTTACAGAAAATAGATGTGTAAATGTATCAGTGCAGTCAAGTCCTAAAGTGTGGGTACAAAAATATATAAAGGGTACAAAGGAGATGGCATAACTGGAAGAAAAAGGGGTAAGAGAACCTTTGAGAGATGATCATATTTCATTTTAGTAGCATTAGTGTCCTATTCTTTACTACAGACATTCCCTGTCAGGTTGCTGTTATCTCCGTGTTGGAGAGAGTTCCTGTTCAAACCTAAACCCATTTTAGTAGTGATGATCTGCTTAAATAATGGTATTATTTTAAAAGAAAAAAAATTGTATTTAAATTTTCCTTATTCCTAGATTATAACTGTTATATCAAAGAAACATGAGAAAAGATTAACAATATAATTATACCAATTCCTTGTTTTCAGAAAAAACAAGGAATAAAGCAATTGTTTCTCTATTTGCAACCACAAAAGAAGAACCTCTATGGGAATGCTATGAAAAAGTTAAAAATACCAAATAGGTAGGCTTAAAATTGACATTTTCTAATTAGAAATAAGCATTAAGAAAAACACATTTACTCCTTTGCCAAATAAGAACTCCAATTCATTATGGTCTTAGAAAAGAATGAGAGTGTCTGTAGGCATCATATTTCTTCATTAACATGGCAGGAAAATTACTGAATTATTTTCATAAAGCCATACTTTAAAATAAATGCAAAAGAAGTTCAAGTATAATTTGTGCTTAGTCACTTCAGTTGTGTCCGACTCTCTGTGACCCCATGGACCATGGCCCACCAGGCTCCTCTGTCCATAGGATTCTCCAGGCAAGAATACTGGAGTGGGTTGCCAGTTCCTTCTCCAGTGATAAAGCACGAAGTGAGTGAAGTGAAGTCGCTCATTCGTGTCCAACTCTTTGCAACCCCATGGACTGTAGTCTACCAGGCTCCTCCATTCATGGGATTTTCCAGGAAAGAGTACTGGAGTGGGTTGCCATTTCCTCTTCCCTAGTATAGTTTAAGATAGCCCAATTAATAGTGTGAACTATTTTATTTAGGGCTTCCATGTTTTACATTACATATGTACTGCTTTGCTTTTTTAAAGCAATTCCTATCAATGGTGGTTATCTATTACCTCATTCATTCAGTCAGCTGACATCTCTTATAACAAGAGACTCCACTTTGCCTTCAGGAAATATTCTCTCATTCTGAGTACATGTACTTTAGGTAAGGCTGACAACCTTCCAATGCCTTTAGAAGTAGAAACATGACCCAAGCCTGCATATCACACTTTCCACACCTCTTAGCAGGTACTGATTTGGGATTGAGCACGTGACACAGGATGGTCCAATAAGAGCCTTAAGAATCCGCGAAATTGTTGGGATGGAAGTAACCGTGTGATCTAGTAGACCACAAGCTTGATATTACTAGTGCTATCTTGTCAATATATGGAAGGAGGAAGAAGTTGACTGAAAATAAAGTTAACTTAGATAAAAGGAGACTTCAGGAATGGAAAGAGAGAGGGGGAGAGAGAGAGAGAGAGAGGTTTCTGATAGAATTTTGGCATCTGAATCTAACCATGTCTAAAGCCAGCATGGAATCAATATAACCCCACCTTTTTTTTTTTGTTAAGTCACTTTGAATTAGATGTCAATAACTTGTAATTGATAAAATAGTATCTTTGAAAATGTGTTCTTGTTATATCATGTAGTATTTGCCTTTCCAAAAGAAATACTGACATTTTATTGTATCTCTTGATGCTCTAAAAGCCAAGATGTCTTAACTCTGGTAAAGAGAAAGGAGTGTATTAACTGACATATCTTTTACTGAGATATATCCTGCATGATCTAACAGGATAAATCTCCTTCATTTGCCTAGGGTGTTACCCCTTGGACCACTGAGACTCCACTTATTAGTGACCACTGAAGATGCATGTATCATTTGGCTAGATCCACATTGAACTGCCAAGCATAGTAACTTGCAAACAGTGTATTTTTCTTTTGATTATAGATTTTATATAAATAACTGCCTTTCTAAAAAGTACTGCTTTGACAAAAAACATATGACATAGCTAAAAGAATGTCTTTTTCTTCCAAAAAGAATAAAAAAGCAGCTCTTCCAACTCTCTACTAGTCTGTTTAATCTATTTACTTTTGATAACCAAATTCAAGGCAGTACCATTTTTCATAAGCATGTCTCAGTATCTATCGTAAAATACCATGCTGTCTTTTCTCATATATCCTTAACCCCCACCTACTGCCAACACCAGGTTTTAAACCTGGAAGCCATCTGTGCCTTCTCTTGCTCCCTAGATCTCTACATCCTGTTATGCACTGTTGATTTTTTTTCCCCTGTATGGTTCTTGCCAGTCCTACTGTTTAGCCTATCTAAAGTAATGTGTGGTGTAATAAGAAGAATCTAGAATTGGTAGTTAGGACATATGGACCCTCACCTTGGCTCTGCTGTGTGACCTTTGTCAAATCACTTCAGTTTGTCATCAATAAAAATCAGAGATTGTAGGTGTTTTTATTTTAGCTTTATTAAAAAACTACTCAGTAGCCTTCAGTGATTTCCCTCCAGCTACCCACTAAATTATCCACACTCCTCATGGAGACATTCCAAAGTCTCCACACCTTGTTTCCAAGTTGTCCTTCCAGTTTAATTCTCTATGACTAGTATCCTATGCTGAAGCCAAACTTTACCTGCTAGTTCTCGAATATACTCTATATTAGGTGTTTTTCTAGGTCTTTGCCTTCGTATATTCATTTGTTCCAAATGACTAAAATGTTACCTGTATTCCCCACACTGTTCTTCCCCTTAAACTCACCTATTTTAACTATGAAATCTTAGGTTTTCCAACAGCAGCTCCAATGCAATGAAAATAAATAGATTTATATGTAAGAACTAAATAAACTATTTGAAAGATGGCCATGCAGCAGAGAGAAAGAGAAAGAGTGAGTGAGTGATTACGTGTGTGTGTGCGTGGGTAGGTGTGTGTGTGTAAAGTATGATACTGGGTTCTTATAAAGAAAATAACTTTATCATCTCTAAAATCTAAAATTCAAATTATATTACAACCATACTGAAATCTATGAAAGATAAATGTACAGATGTTTTAATCTTATAATATTATTGAAATCAGTAACATATTTGCTATTTAAAAATCCAATAAAATTATAATTAAATATGCACTCTATGCCTTTTTCTTAGTTTTTCATTTATTTATTTTTTCCTATGTTATTTTGTAACTTTTTACTCATTAAGCTTGTGGCTATGCTTCTTCAGCCATAAAAAATGTGGTCAGGTTGGTTCTAAAAGTCTAGAATACAAACATTTCAGTGTTTACTTGACTAAGTGATAAAACTGGATCAATTAATAAGATGACTCAATGACAGTGTCTACTTCTACTGACTCATAATCACAATTCATAACTGGTGTAATTACCTCCCACATCTTGCCTTACTTCAAGCAACTGCATTTTTACCTTAAAATAACTGACTTTTAAAAGCTTTGTGGAAACTGTACTTCCATTTTATATCTTCTTCCAAAGGGCCATACTTTACTTTCCCCTCTGGCTGTAAGATACGGCAGAGGATGACAGACAGTATACCTCTTTTTTGTGTCTCTTTGAGATAAGACAGAAAATGAATGATAATCACTGCAAAATTTCTTAAGGCAAATAAAGTTTAACTGAACATTTTTTTTTAATTTAATACATTTTTTTTGCTTTTCCACTGACGAATTATTCCAAGTTTTTTTCCCTTTTGGTGACTGCTGCATGTTTTACAAATACATATTATATTTCAGAGAGGGATATACTTAGGAATAAGAAAAACAGGAGAAATATATTCTTTATGGGTTAAGAAAGAAATAAAAAAATAGCCCTTTGAACTATGTCTGTTATGTTGAGGAGATAAGCACTCTAGATATATCAAAAAAGACTAGTACTAGAGGTCAAGTAATGATGAAGAAAACATGAGGGTTGTGAATAATAAACTATTATAGAGCAGCTTATTATTTACAAATGAAAGTAATTTGGGGTTTGTCTTCTTAGTGCTTACTAAACCAGATTTTACTAAATTGAGGATAAATTTCTGGAAATCTCATTTGCCATCACCATCCACGTGTCAAATTATTAAAAAGCTCTTTGAAACTATTATTTTCAAACCCTATCTTTTTAGCTCAGCTATTTCAGGGCATATATAATAAGTTCAGAGTTCTTAATTCTGATTAGCGAAAAATATATTTTAGAGGTTGTAACAATCAACTAAAAAAATGAAAAAAATAGCTATGAACATGAAAGTAGGGGCTGTGTTTATGGAAGCAGATGATGGAAAGGTGTGAAAGATAAAGACAGAATCAAAAATTCTATTTTGGATATATCAAGTTTGAAATGTGCCACCCATAAGAACACGTCAAGTAGGTGACTGGCTGTGGGTTTAAAGCCAGAGGAATGGACAAGGTAATCTAGTGGAAGGTAAAAGCGAACAGATAATTCATTAAACAGTGAACAGCAAAGGACTGTGCAGGACAAGAAAATATTTAACATCTAAAATAATCAAAGATATTCAGCAGAACAGCAAAATTAATCACAAAAAAAGGCAAACTAAATGAAAATTAGGGACAGGCTTAACTATCTTAATCTCTTTCTTTTAATCTCTTTTCTGTGGCAGTATATTTTGGAAATTACCTTATGTAACACATTACATTATAAAATGAGCATAATCTTTAACTTAGTTTCTCTCCTTCTGTGATCTATCTGGGAAATAATCCCAAACATGGAAAATGTCATATACACAGAACAGTATAAGATACTATATGAAACTATAAAATAACGTGGAAAACATCTATGCACAATTTAAAAAAATACATAAATGTATGTGTAGAATTTGAGTTAAACAATGTAAAATTATACACAGATAAAACTGAATAAAATAATAGAGGCTGGGTTTCAGATGAGCTTTCTTTCTTACCATACAAAAACTTGTCTTATTTAAAAAGTTTTTAAAAGCAGTATAACACAAGGAAATGGAAAAATTATCCCCAAATTGGGCTGCTGAATAAACAACTCCTGCAGAACAAACAATTCATTTAAAATTAATTTAGTATATTTCCTATATTCATTGAACAATTATTTACTGAGTTCTAGGTACTGTTCCTGGAGAAACAGAGTTAAACAGAAAGCATAAGATCTCGCTTTCATGAAGCTTCCAGACATGTGGCATTTAAATGTGTATTATAAAATGAGTTGGCAGAAAAACAGATTTAGAAAATACCTAAAGTGTTTTTTGTTTTTATTTTTCATTTTTGACCATGCCTCCTGGCATGTGGGATCTTTGTTCCCCAACCAGGGATTGAACCTGTGTCCTCTTCATTGGAAGCACTGAATTGTAAGTACTTGACTGCCAGGAAGTCCCAGAAAATACTTGCAAAATTTTAAAACAAGAAAATGTAAAATCATACTTTTAAATAAAAAGTCATGTAGTTATGCTAAATGCTTGTTTAGGAAAACCACTAAAGTTAATCTAGGAATATAAAGCCATTTAAAATTCTGAGTATGGGTTGACTCAATAGTCTATAATGTAAGCAAACTAGTCTGATAAGATATTATTGGAAGTAAATGCTGAACTATTTTTAAAAACTGATCTCTATTTAAGCTTAGGTAACTGAGGTAGCTAATTACTAAGAAAACTTTCACAATTTGGATTATTTTGCTTTTACAAATTTTTGATTAAGCCATTTTCACCATTAAGTATTATTATTAATTAATGATAGATTGATGTGCCATATTTTTAACATGATTTAAAATATTATTGAAATCAAATTACAGTTACTTGTAGGTATTTTATATTTACTAATCAAGGTAATACAACATTTATTATATTTTAATTTCACCAAGAGTTTTTCTGAAGGCAATATTTGCTTTTTAAAAAATAATAGGTGTCTACATTTCAGTATCTTATTAGTAAAGGGGTATTGATAACTTACTATCACAAATGACTGTCATTGAGAAATGAAACTGTCCTGAATTATTCTCATTATGTTAATACTTAGAATATGAAAATATATACTGACTAATAAATGAAAAGCTATAGAAGAATGTCTGCAATTTAAATAAACATATTACTAGTCATAGAACTAAATTCTCTTCCTATATATGGATTGAAGTAATTCACTTCTAATATGTTAATGAAACACAAATAAAAATACTTTTATAACTCTTATTTGGCTAAAGCCATTTAAAGTTAGTTAATGAAACAAACCTTTTGCATTTTCAAAAATAATTTTAAAATGTAACTGAAGGACTGTATCACCTAATGGAAGAAAAAAAAACACAAAACAATAGCTAAACCAAAGACCAATAAAATAAATTATGAGGTACTAGGTTCAGAAGATGAAAAAGATCAACTGGAATATTCCCAAATCAAAGATTAAAAAATTAGAAATAAAAATGAGAAACAAATTTTTATCCACAGTGAATGGGTTATGAAACTGTGGCAAAATTACTCTTATCTAAGAGAATATGCAAAAATATTCCCACTTCTAATCATTTTTGAAATAAAACTAAAATGTTGAAAATGTTGATAACTACCCAATTTTCCTATTTTGCATATTTTCTATTTCACACGGCTTTAATTGAAAGACAAAAATGTCTGTTGAAGACTAGCGCACATTCTGAAGTAATGACGCATTAAGTGCTTTGGTGATATAAAGGCACATAATGTTCTGTCTTGAGAACACAGCATCTGCAAGAACTACCAGAGCTATGACTTTAAGGAGAATGCTGACAAAACCGACAAACCACCTTTACCTACTAGGTAGTAGTCCATCTGCCTACTTAGCAGCTAATACTAGACAAGGCACTCTGTATTTTTATCAGTGCCCAAACCACATATAGGATGTAAAATAAGGTACATTTCGTTAACTCTTTTTCCCCTGGACTGTACCATTTTCTTCAATCTGAAAACTTCAAAAGCCCTAGGCTTTCCATAAATACAAATACATCTTGATATGAGATGAAACCTTTAGAAGAGACTTTGGAAGGTCATATAACTTGGTATTCACTAAAAGATGTGTTATAATTCTCACCTGAAAATATTAATGGTGTGCTGCTGTCAGCAGAAATTCTTAACTTGCCCTCAGAAAGATCCCCTGATGCCCATCACTGGCTGTGAAGGACACATCATCTACAGCACAGCACACTAACAAAGCTACATGCTTGCAGTGGAATGGGTATGGTTAGGAAGTGCTCATTTAGCCTTTTACCATAATTTTTGGCAAAAATATTGCTAAATAATCTTTGAAAATAGAAACATAATCTGCATATATAAAGATCTCCAAGGTTAGAAAACCTCTAACTGAATTTGGCAATAGTCAAAAAATTACTACGACTATCTGAAAAGACAATTATCCTTTGTATAATATTTCTTCATAGATTTAAATTGTAATTATTAGTAAACCTTTACTGTTCTCAGTGATAAAACTAACACCCCTCAATTTCTATACAAGTATGTTTTTCTTTATTAATGTTTATCAAATAATATTTGAAGTGCTATTTCATAAAAAAGTCTTTTAAAGGGAAAGTGCTATGTAATACACAATTATATAATTATCATTTTTAATAAACTACTGTGCGTTTTCATATGGTAAATGGTGTACCCAACTAGAGACTTCAGGAAACGTTTTTCTAACTCTTCAAATATAGATGTATAATCTCATCCTGGACTGATTAAATAAGAATCTCTATTGGTAATTTTGATGAGACTAGAATTGAGATCTTTTGCTATATTAACAAAGAATAAAGAAAAATATTACAAATATTACATAATCATTTAATTTGGCATAACTTTAACATATGAAACAACAGCCATTTCCTTTGCCACTTAAGTGTGTCTCTTCTAGTCCTGAAGCCTCTCTTGTGACCCTTCTTGAAACTCCTCAAAAAGCACCCCACAACTAGGAAACAAAAGGGCCAAGTAGTCCAAACAGATATCTAATATCAAAGACAGTCCAATCTTTCTCAATCTTTTGGAAAGTTTCCACTTTAGATTCCTTAAAACATTACATAACATTGTAACTGAAGCCATTATTTTTTCTATCTTGTTTTACTTTCCCTTAGTTAGCATTTTGAAACCAAAGCAGAAATGTAAAAAGTTAATGATGCTCACATTCCTTATCATCATCCTGACGATACACAAACACAAGATATTTTTTGACTATTAAAAAGAAGGCCATGTTTCTTAGTAACTTAATTTTCTTCAGTTAATATATTATGAACACTATCCTAGGCCAATTTATGTGGCTCTAATTCATTATTTTTAATAGCTTTACCACATAATATTCTATGCTGCCGCTGCTGCCAAGTCGCTTCAGTCGTGTCCGACTTTGTGCGATCCCATGGACTGCAGCCCACCAGGCTCTGCTGTCCCTGGGATTCTCCAGGCAAGAACACTGGAGTGGGTTGCCATTTCCTTCTCCAATGCATGAAAGTGAAAAGTGAAAGTGAAGTCGCTCAGGCGTGTCCGACTCTGTGTGACCCTATGGACTGCAGCCTACCAGGCTCCTCCGTCCATGGGATTTTCCAGGCAAGAGTACTGGAGTGGGGTGCCACTGCCTTCTCCGATAATATTCTATAATACCATATTTACTTAGCCACTTTTCTGCTAAAGGTCAGGTGGTTTTCCAACTTTTGCCACTGTAAATAATACTACAATATACATCTTTGTCTCTATATTTCCATGTATTGGTGCATTAAATTTTACTTGGTAGATGCTCAAAAGCTGTAATCATATAGCATTTCTTACATCAGCACTGTAAGAGAATGATTATTTCCTATATCCTTGACCACACTTTTAATTTATAAACACACACACATAGTCCCACACAGAGATTAATTTTTGTGTTCCTGATATATGTGTATTATACATACGCATATAAAATTTTGTCTATTTGGTGACAAAATATAATCTTGTGAATGTTGATTGAAATTTTCCTGATACTTGGTAAGGTTAAACATGCTCTCATGTGTTTATTGGACATTTCCATTCCTCTTCTATAAACTGCCTTTTTGTAATCTTGACCTATTTTTTCTCCTGGATGTTTATTTTATACTATCAATCTAGGGGTTCTCTGTATAGTAATTAATTCATTGTCATATATGCTAAACATAGTTTTTCAAGGATACTGTCACCTTTTGCTCATTAATGATGTATTCTACTATATCAAAGTATAAAATATTTGTAAATTTGAATGTTTTAACCTATCCCTTTATGTCTCATATTTCCTTCTTGCTCTAGAAAGTCATCCTCAACTTTATGTCACACACCATAATTTCATCAAATAGTCTTACAGTTTCAATCTTGAATACATTAAGATCTATTTTTATATACTGGACAAGGTAGAGGTCAAATTTATTTTCTTTCAGGTGGATAGTCAAGTATGCCAGTACCATTTATTAAATAAAACATCCTTTTCTAAAATAAATGACACTTAAATGTTACTCTGGACCAAGCAGAGTTCTAAACGCTTCTCATGCACTGATTCACTCAGGAATCATGACAACCCTGTGAAGCAGGCACTGTTTTTATTCATTTTGCAGACACACAGCACATGGTGAAGTTAAGGATGTTTTCTCAAGTTAGAATATTAGGAAGCAGCAAAGATTTAATCTGAAGCTAGGAACTATGGCCTAAGAGTACGATTCTGTTAATTTCTAAATTACACTACCTTTCTTAATGAATAATAGAATACAGTAAGTTTCCATATATAACTGAGGTCTATTTCTGACATCTCTTTTATATTTCATTGACCAGTTATATTTGCTTGTGTTAATGCCAAATGTGTTTTACTATTAAGAGTTTATAGTAAGTTTTAATACTGAGTGAAGTACTTAATCTCACACATATTATTTTGGTAACTATTCTATTAATTGTCTCATGGTAAGTCTCAGGCATTTTTCATATGAGTATTAAAATCATTTTGTCCTGTTTCACTTTTCCATAAAACCAGACAAAAAGGGAATAAAAGGGAAATTGCAACAGATTTACATTTTAATTTAAAATAATTAATGTTTCTATGATATTAAATTTTCCCTTCCAAGGTTACTGTAGGTCTATCTATTTATTAAGGGAATGTTTTATGTCTTTATATGAAAACTCCACGTTCTCCTAATATGGATTCTGTGTTTTGGTTCAATTTATTTCTAAGAATTCTTGGAGATTTTGATATGAATATGATACTCTATGTTGAGCCATAAGGAACTGCACTCAAATATCAGCAATTTTATAAGGCTCATCCTAAGAGCTATGAGCACATAAAATCTAATATGTATAATAAAGTCAGTAAGTTTATTTAAAAAGAATATTTGAATTTCACTATTTTTCTAGGATTTTATTAAACATGTTTCTAAAGAATATTATCGTGACATCACATACAACACTGAAGGAAATAAAGCGTAATTTTTACATTTTGTAGAATTATGACATATTTGAGGTAAGAGCTTGACTAGTTTCCTCTGCAAAACAAAAAAATACTTTCAAACTGCTCTGAGTACTGGTGAAGTGAAAAGGTCATCTAACAAAGAAGGCTATGTCCCTTTAACTTAATGTCTTTAGTATTCCTTTTTTTCTGTTGGCTTACATTTTTAGAGAACTTCTGTGCAAGATTTCATTTGAAGAAAGGATTTTCAAAAATAAAAAATGAGTTTTAAAAACCATACAGACTGTAAGCCTATTCTTCCAACTAATACTAGCCACTCAACAAATATTTATTGAGAATCTATTAATGTTCCAGGTTAGTGGCTCAGTGGAAAAGAACCTTCCTGCCAATGCAGAAGACCTGAGTTCAATCCCTGGTGAGGAAGGTCCTCTGGAGGAGGAAATGGCAACCCACTCCAGTATTCTTGCCTGGAAAATCCCATGGATAGAGGAGGTTGGTGGGCTATAGCCCGTGGGGTCACAAAAGAGTTGGATATGACTTAGGGACTAAGCAACAAATGCTTCTGATACAGCAGAGAATAGAACAAAGACTACTATTCTCATGTAACTTGATTTTCTAGGAAAGTGAGGCTGACAATATATAATTTTTTTTATATGATGATAAGCAAACAGCTGACTGATTGGAAAAGACCCTGATGCTGGGAAAAAAGAGGGTGGCAGAGGATGAGATGGTTGGATGGCATTACTGACTCAATGGACATGAACTTGGGTAAACACCAGGAGATAGTGAGGGACAGGGAGGCCTGGCATGCTGCAATCTATGGAGTCGCAAACTTAGCGCCCGAACAACAAGCAAAGCATGCAGTGTTCTGTGAGGCAAAGGAAAAAAATTACAGCAAGATCAAGGGAATCAGAAGTACTGGGAGAATGGGGAGGCCGGGTTGTAATATCAAATCGAGTGGCCTGATATCCATCTCAAAAGGGTATTGAGAGGTGAAATTTGAACAAAAACTTGATCACTATGAAGATGTTAGCCAAGTAGATCTCTTTGAGATAGAGAATTTCATGTAGAGAGAGGTAAGAACTTGCCTAATGTCTGCAAGGCAACCCAAGCAGGTGGATCTGCCTGGGGTAGAGTAAGGAGGCAACTGGCATGAAATGAAGTGAAAGTGGTAATCTGGCAAGGATCTTCTTATAAAATAATAGATGTAATTTGGAGGATATTGACTTTTGCTAAGTTCAATGGAAAACTATCATAGACGTAAGCAGAGAAATTTTATCAGAAATAATTTGCTCAGTGGAGGACAGATTTTGGGGTACAAAGGTAGAAAGTCTGGGAAATCTATATAGACACTACTGTAATAATTCAGGCTTGGACTAGGGTAGCAATGAGAAGAGGTCAATATTCTATATATATTTTAGTGATAGAGTCAACATTATTTCTTACAGGAACTGGATTTGAGGTATGAAACAAAAGAGATGAGAATGAATCTAAGATTTGAGATCTGAGAAAATAGTGCATGGAATTGTTTCAATAGAGATTGTAAGCGCTATAGATAGAGCAGGTTTGGGGTAGTTTGTGGACTTCTGAATTAAAGATATCCATTAGATATGCATGTGGAAATGTTGAGTGGAAACTTGGATATATTCTGTAGTTTCACTCTGATATGTGTATTAGAGGTAAATGTGAACACATGTTATGTGGGATCTGAATCTTCCCAATTTTAGAGGACATCTTTGTCCTCTACATTCAAAATTATAAACATAATGTTAGGTAGAGGGCCTTGTAATAAGCCTGTGCAGGAAAAGAATCTTAAGGTTTAAGCTTCATTGTATGCGTGCTCAGTCGCTTCAGTCATATCCGACTCTTTGTGACCCTATGGACTGTATCCTGCCAGGCCCCTCTGTCCATGGAATTCTCCAGGCAAGGATACTGGAGTGGGTTTCCATGCCGTCCTCCAGGGGATATTCCCAACCCAGGGATCGAACCTGGGTCTCCTGTGTCTTCTGTGTTGCAGGCAGATTCTTTACCACTAAGCCACTGGGGTAGCCCTTAAGCCTCATTAGTTCATAGTAAACCTGCTTCTCAATGGAAACATAAATTTTGCATAGGTCAGAATATAAAAGCCAAGGTGTTATATGGGGAGGAAGAAAAGTATACATTCAGAAAGAGTTTCAAATATTAAGATCCATTCACTCCAACATTAAGAAAGATGATGGGACGAACTAGCAAAGGATTTTGAGATGAAGCACATGGCATGATACAGGAGGAAAAACAAGGTTGTGCAATAATATCCTGGAAGTCAAGTAATGAAAGAACACCAAGGAAGCAAAAGTGACAAATTATAACAATACTGTTGACAGACCAAGTTCCATGCAGATTGAGAACAAGACAACTGGAATTAATGGTGAGGTCATCTCTGATGTCTATGTAAAGTTTTAGCAGAATTGTGGAGGCAAAAATCTGACAGGAATGGATTTAAGAAAAAAATGGGAAGACAAAAAGTTGGAAAACAGAGAGTAAACACTTTTGTGAGTTTTGCTACAAAGTAGTATAAGAAATAGAGCATTAGCTAGTGAGGGAAGTGAGATTAAAAGATGAGAGAAAAAACAGATGTATGTATGCTGATGAGAATGTTACAGATGTAAAAAACTTGACAGATGAGAGAGATGGTAGAATTGGTGAAGAGATGACCTTGAGTAAAGGAAAAATAATGAGCCTTTAACGTGCAACTGAAATTACTTGTTTTAAACAGAAGCAGGAAAGTTTATCTATGGTAACAGATGAGAGGTAGAATATGTGGGTATAGGTGAAGCTGTGATTTTGTGAAAGTTTTCTTTTTATTGCTTCCATTGTTCTCAGTCAAGCAGGAAGTAAGGTTATGAGCCTGGAGTGAGGATAGAGCAAGAGACGCTGGGTGGCACAGACAATTCTTATATGGCTTCGTGATCTCTACTCGCTTGGTGTTATGCCTTGTATAGTTCCCTCCATTTCAGTGTGAGGAGAAATTGTGACCTGATTCTAACACACAGAATATGGCAAAGGGATGGAATGTCACAACTCTGATTAAATTTCACTGTATGGTAAAAGAGAAAGTAATTCTTGTGTTTAGGTTCAATACGACTTCATCGTGCTAACATATAATGGGGAGAGATTTTCCTGCTGTCTCTGCAAGAAGCAAATAGCCAAACTGTGAAATGCCTGTAGAGTGGGTCACACAGCAGGAAACCTGGGTAGCCTCTAGACTCTGAGATCTTCCTCTTGTCAACAGTCAACAAAAAGTTGGGGTCCCCAGTCATACAGCTACAAAAAACTGAATGTTGTCATCAACTTACATGAACTTAAAATCAGATGAAAATAAACCCCAGCTGATACTTTTGATTGCTGGCTTTTGACTCTGAGCAGAAGACTCAGCGAACAGTGCCTTTGACTTCTGACCCATTGGAAACTATGAGGTGATAAATGTGTGCGGTTTAAGCCAATAAATTTGTGGCAGTCTGTTACACACAGAAAACTAATACAGGTGTTGAAATGAGACAAGAATTTATGAAACAGACATTCAGAGAGTAAAAAAGTGACTGGGCTTATGATTACCTGACAGAATTAGGGGGTCATTTGAGATCTGTGGTCATGAAACTGAAGTGGGACCACTGACTTCCGTTTGTTTTTTTCTGTAACTACAGCAAGGCTTCTATATATGAGTTACCTACTTTCATTTGTTTTGTATATTTTGATATATAATTTCAAATCTATTATTACATAAACATCTATAAAGCACGTATTTCTGAAAATATTCTTTTTTCTTTTATTGAATATGAGAAGAATCCCAGGAGAGCTAACAATCATGAATCTAAAATTAAGGCTGGAATTTAATTTTTGGCACCACTGATTGATTAACAAAAACATTTTGTTGAATCAAAGTTATTGAAAAATGTAGAAAGATAACTTACAATTGGTCAAACCCAACTGATTCTGTTTTTTATCTTTTTAAAGTTTAATCACATTGATTAGGACTTTAATTTTATTTCTATCCATATATTTGCTTCGTAAAGTACCAAAGTGTCAAACTTGCACCGTGCAATATACACAGACAAAAAAGTGTAAGTTGTAAAAGTATTAGCCCTAACTTTCTTGCTTAATAGGGAAATAACAGAAATTTGATTTGTAAGTTAGACAACAAGTAACTCTGTACTCTCACTTGAGAAGAAAACTACTGAGCATCTAAAGCTATCTTAAAAAGCTTACATACATGTTGATTACAGAAATATTTTAGTGTTGAAAATGCAGCAATATTAGTATCACAGAATCTTTCTTTAAAGATAAAACTCAGTTTAACTAAGCTGTTTTATGTTGTATTACTTACCATCTTAAAGAATAATCTTTTTTTCATTATCATTTGAAAGAAATTTCAGAAAAAATAAGTAAACATAGCTTACACTTATATAGTGAGTAGTACATTCTAGTGCTGTTCTAAATATAATGAATTTATTATCTCAATTTCACAGAAGGGGAACCTGAGGTCCAATTTACTCAGCAACTAGCAGAACAAAGATTTGATCATAGGCAATTAGGCTCCAGGCAACTTTTAACCACCATTCTATCAGGCTTCTCATATGATAATCCTTCAGTTTTCCAGGGGAAATTATTACAGACTCATAACATCATAGTCTGATCTGTGAAAACAGTCTGACTTGTGGAAATATGAAGGTAGGAAGGTAAAATCCAGTGTGTACTGAAGCATCATAGTCATTTTTAAAAGAACAGAAAAGATTTTTAAACACTGAAACTGCAGATGAAACTTATTTTCAGTGTACTTTCTGTGCTTTTTATTTTGGGGTTTTCTAAATATTAATAGTCTCTTAGTTCCTTTTATTAGTTTGTAACACAAACCATTTAGTCTAAAGAAAACTCAACACAACTCACTTAGCCATTATTGATGAAATAGCACAAACAGCTGTCTAAATTGCTTTATATTGGTTTATGAAAATTCACATGGAAAAAGTCTGCAATGATTTTTAACAGCAGAGGATATCAGATTAGCTGTAAGACATAAACAATAATTTTAATGTACAACTACAGACATACCTGCTAAACTGCTGGGTAAGGATAAAGTAAACGTATCAGAAATGAAAGTCATATTATTATAGGTTTAAGACTCTATTTTAAATATGGACAGTTTAAGATGATGACAGTAGAACCCTTTTTTCTACCTTGGTTATTACTCTTATACATCTAAGTCAATTTTAGTGAAGCTGAATTAATTAGGACTATCCACAAGAAACAACTGTGAGCTATCTAAAGACTGACTGAACAACAAAAACCAAATTATCTTCTATACTACAACATGAATAGAATCTACTGGGAAATACTGTAGGGAATGAAATAATCACAAACTATTAATAACATAAAGATGAAAGATAACTATAATTCCTTCAATGAATTTAAGGATTTTGTTATTTTATATCCTGCCTCAAGTTATCCAGGAGGTATTATGCTTGTTTGTACAAGAACAGAAGAAAACAAAGTATAAATAAAGTACTTTTAATAACTGAGGACTGTGGACAGAGTATAAAACCACACATGATTTAATTTTCCAAATTAGAAAAATGTCTGGAGGTAGATGTGTTAACATCTCTAGAGGGTAAAAATATTATATCAGTAAACTTAAAAAAATAACCTTTTTAATAAGTCATTTTATAAAAATCATGTTTCCACAAAATAAATACAAGAAAATACAAATCTAACTTTAAAAACAAAATTATTGTTGGTTTTTCTTTCTAGATCCAGAATTTTTTACTTTTTATGTTGAGAAAAATCATTTGTTTTTAATGAGTGTTGTACTCATGTGTCTTGTCTTTATTTGGAAGAGGATGAAGCAGAAGAGGAACACTAAAAATATAAAGTCAGTTGTTTTCACAATAGTTTTCTAATTCATATAATTAAAACTCATAAGAGAAAAAGTATGAGTGAAAATGTATATACACTTTTCCAACTTCATGCATCAATAATACAAGCTTGCTTCTCACTTCATGTAGCACCATTACCTTTAAAGAGAAGAGCTGGGTTTCATCACTAGGGATGTGTACTTTTTAAACCAATTTACTGGGGCTAAAATGTGAGCATTATCAAGGATTTTTGTTTGAAGGGAACACTACTGCATAAAATAAAAATCAAGCTCCTACTACAGAATAACATTCTAAATGTTAGTTTTCCTTCCAGTTATTTAAAAAATGTTCCTGAGGTTGCAAAAGTATTAGCAACAATAAATGAGCAAAATAATTCTGATAGCCTTATCTTAGATCATATGCAAAAGCCACATTTAATATATTTAGCAAATATAGCTCAAAGTTAATAATTTATTAGTCAACTGCATGAAAAATATATTAAAAAGATAAGCTCATTTAATATTTAAATAATCCCATAAGGCTTTATATTAGTAAAAATGTGGAAATATTAAAGAAAATAACATTTCTCACCTAAATGAATCTCAATTCAGACAAAATGAAGATGTGTTTAATCATTTTAATAAATATATTTTCAACATTTCTCATGTTAAAGTACAGTAAGGCTCTGAATTATACAGAATATTTTAGATGATTTCCTTAAATGTGCCAAAAATAACTACATTTTTGAAGAATGTCCTACAAATATTCATTACCAAAACAATCATCAAGTCAAAACTAAGATATATTTCTCATTGCAAAGTATGCCACTCCAGCAAAGAAAACGTATTATTAAATTCTAAGAAAGTACCATTTCTTGAGTTATTAAACAGCATTAAAATTATCACAAATACCAATTTCCAGTTACTCTTAGATTTCTAGAAATGTTTTTCATCAAAAGTTTTAAACACAGTAAGGCATATTTGAAATAAAAAACAAAGAAAATTGCATTCACATTTAAAGATATACCTTTGCTCAATAACTCATATTTATACATTTTTTTTTACATATATGATATTCTTAACTTATATACCAGGAAGCCTAGAAAGAAACAATAAGGGAAATAATAAACACCAACTCAATAAATAACCCTCAGAGCTCCATAAAATCAAAATTTTAGGGGGAAAATCCAAAATCCTAGTAATCTATCATCTGAGTCTATTTTTGTTATCTAAAGCTAAAAATGCATATCAATTTTCAGGAATAACTGATATTTCTTTCTCAGCTTATTTGGAATCTGATCATGGTGCACAAATGTGAATGAACGAATACATCCTTAACCCACCAGTATCTTTCTCTCCAGTGTGCAGGCAATCACCCGTGAAAAGTATGGTGTAGATGACAGGATGATACTGTACCTGATTAGCTCTGGAGGTGGTCATGGGATCAGATGGAGAGGACTTGGTGGTAGTTGGGGAAGATGGCAATGTCTGGGAATAAAGCAGTTCAGGAGCAAATCAACCTTTATAAGCCTTAAACTGATTATTTAAATAAAACAAAATAAAATAAAATGTAATATAACGAGAACAAAATCCTATGAACAAATTTTTCTCCTATTCATTCAAATTTAATGGAATTCAAGATCAATTAAATAACTAATGCATGTAAATACGCATGCATAAGCATGTAAAAATAAATTCATGACTTGAAATCATGATGGTGACTGATAAAAATTCACATGAGTATTAAAGGTATCCTGACCATATTCATGAATAGTAGTCTCTTTTCTTTCCCTTTTGTTTTCTTGGGGGAAAAGAGATCTCAAACAAAAATTCAATAAATTTAATGAGTAAAACTGAAAGTCATTTTCCTATCAATGAATACAGTCGGGGATTGAAAGAAGTGGTGAAATGAAGTTTACTTTGGCATAAAAGTATCCACCTACTTAATATGTTGAACATCACCAACAAGTTGATTCCACATGAATTTAGGGTTCCATACTTAAAAGCAATTAAATTTGCAGTTCTGAGTTCTTAATATCACATTATCTTCTAAAACATTAATTTTTAATAAATTTAGAGCCCGTCTGAAAATGTAAACATTAACCTCATATTAATAAACAAGTAACTAATAGCATTTTAACAAATTGCCGTAATATTTTTTATTATTTGTGCTAAACACTAAAAATTTGTATAGATGAGGTATATAATATTTTGTAGCATTATAAGCCTGTGTTGAAAATAAGCACAAAAATATTAGGAATCAAATTTATTGTTCATTTCATTTTTAAACACATATACATGCTATATATAAAACTATATACAAAACATGTCACATGAGACCATAATATTCTTAAGGTATTTTTAAAACTTCTGATGTCTAATGATGTCTAATAGAGTAATAGTGTATGTAAGATGTTTTTATCTTTTTAAAAAGGTATACTTTCACTTGACAAATTGTATCACTCAAGTAGCACCCTCAGTAGATAATATTTCTTAATATATAAAATGGGGTAGTTTTATAGTATAGAAAAAATTCTATATGCACATTATGTTTTATATTAATATCAAAATTATTCACATGAGCAAAAGCATAACTTTAAAGGTTCAGCAGTGTCAGGAAAAGCAGATAAAATTACTTGAGTCAGTCATATTTACACAGTTAATATTTCATAAGTCCTAACTGGGATAGAAAAAAGTATTTAAGAGTAAAAGAAAGGATAAAAAAATTCACAGGGTCCTGCTTAATTCACTGCTCTCAAGTAACAAACTAAGACTGATTCTAACATCTGATCATATTTTAAACAGTTCACTCATCTAGGGATTCTTGATTCTTTAAAACCTTCAGGAAAACTAGACAATGCATAGTCATACCAAGATTTTTGTTAAATCATATTTTAAAAGGGAAGAAGAGCTGCAAACCTCACAAGAGAAGAAAAAAAAACTTCAAATCTGTTGTTTTCTGTTTTTGCTATTTGTAATAAGTTCACTTTATAAAAGTCATTTCTCCAGAGAGAATTTCACTAATAGTCTTTAATAATTACCTTACTATTTTACTTTCCATGCAATACCATGCAGAAACATACACTACTGACTTTGTGATATTCTATGTACTATGAATTGAAGAGTAAATTTTCCCATCTCTGGTTACAACTGCTACTGTACAGATTTCCTGGGAGTAGTTAACATATATTTTAAAATATGTTTTTTATTAATCTCAACATAATTATGAGATTGCTGACTAAACAGATGTGAAATAAATTTAGAAGCCATCTACCCCAACCCAGGTTAGAAGCTAAGTTCGTTAATCTACAGAAGCTTGAATTATATGTGTTCAGCTCTTCTATTTTCATCAGAGTAAAATCAGCTTGAAGGATGACAGGTTAATTATGACAGCCATCTTGCCCTAGATATGAATTCTCTTGAAATACTGCAAAGAAATATGCAGAAAAAGTAGTAACATCAAGTGACTCGGACTTTGTGATCACTAAGATCAATACTATCTTTTTTCAATTTATTTAATACTTTTCTTTTTACTTTGCATATATGTGAAATATTGGGCATGTATTAGTAACTGATGCAACTCATATTCATTGACACTGTCCTTAATAATTCTGAGGATGCTTCCTTCTCACAGGAATAAAAACAGTAATTTTAAACTTCTGAGACAATATTAATGTGTATAACATCATCAAGGCTTTGGTTATTACAAATTATAATACGTTAAGACTTTAATGTTTTAAGACAGGTGATAAGTTTGGGCTTTAAGGGATTATATTTTGGAAATGTCACAATCAATTGTTTCTAATTTTTTTTTGTTTAAATTCTTAAAATTATAAACATGTAATGTGGTAATAAACACATGATTAGTTTTCTAGTTATCCATTACTTATTGAGATATTCTTAAACACAAAAACCCTCCTTCCTTTACAAATTTAAGTTCTAGCAATGAAGAGAATCCAGAAAATTTGCATTTTGGTTGATTTTTTTAACTACTAGTTGTAAAAATTGTTCTGATAAACAGATAAATGTAAATATATTAATGTCTGTAAAAGGTTCTTATAATTAGATTAAAAAACAGCTTTGAAAGTTGTTCTCAACCACACAAATAGATCAGAAAAAGTCATAAAAAATAGTTTCATGTTCACTATGCTTATTTCTCTAATATTTTATAAACACATGTTTATTCATATTCATAATACTAGCTGAAAATTTAAGTGGTTTCAAGTTTAAAAAATCTCTTAGTAAAATTTCTGATATACATCTTGAAGATATAACTACTGAATATCCATATAGCAACAATATATTAAAATGTGTTAAGTAATATTTATAATGGGTATATACAGTTAAGAACTCTTTAAGTGAAAGTGAAGTCATTTCACTCATGTCCAACTCTTTGCAACCCCATGGACTGTAGCCTGCCAGGCTCCTCCATCCATGGGATTTTCCAGGCAAGAATACTGCAGTGGGTTGCCATTTCCTTCTCCAGGGGATCTTCCCGACCCAGGGATTGACCTGGGTCCCTGCATTGCAGGCAGACTCTTTACCGTCCGAGCCACAAGGGAATCCCTTTAGTAGTGATTATGAAGGGCACAGGCATTCTTTTAGTATGATTTTATCTTTCAAGTGGAAAAGTGTAATATTTTAATGTATAGGACATGAATGTCTTTAAGAATTCTGCTTTAAACGCTGAAGGCTGAATTACTTACTACAAAAAAATTTGAAGTAGTTTATAATTTTAAAATAGTGGATCCTTTGGAATGTAAGATAGTTTTTAAAATTCAAGATTCAGTAAGTTATTTAATTAAATGTAGATTTTTCTAGGCTTTTGGTAATAAGAACTAAAAAGTGATTACACATTGTGAAATGCTTTCTTGTTAACAAGTGGCAGTTTTGCTGGACCAGAGAATATTAGTATAAATATAAACTCCACTATAAATAAGCTTACCTTCAAGCAAATCTACAATAATAGACTGTCAAGGTCTATCATAGGTTCAGTGAAAACAACAATGAACTACAAATTTCAATTTTAATTTGGAACAGGTCTGTTTTGAGTTCTATTAAATAAATCTGCATACTATTCCATAAAAAATAATGAATCAACTATTTAAATATGGAATTGTCATCTTTGATTTTTCATCTTGACACATATCCAGCCTTCTCCCAATTTCTGAACTACCTGGAACTACTTAGCCCTAATATAAACTCATGTTGTCTAATTTCAAAAGGTCTTTTACAATTGATTACTAGTTCATATCTTATTTTCCTCATAATCACTATTCTGTACTTTTATCCTTTTCTTCAGCTATTCAATCCCATGTATCTTATATTCTTTTCAATTGATAGTTTTTATTACCTGAAAGAGACCATGATTTTCCAGAATGAGCTTCCTTATCTACTACAATTGACTTCATTTCAATCTTTTCAATTTTCCAAACCACTTTTCCCCCATCTTCTCCTTCTTTTCATGGTAGACAAAACTGTGATTTTCCAGACTTCCTACTCTTCATGAGCTATGACCTTAACACCCTATAATCTTTCCACCACTCTTGACTCATTTTGTCCCTTAATAATCTCATCTGTATTTGGCATCCCCAATTTCTCTTCCTTTTCAAACTCCTTTTTATTCTTTAACATTAGCCATTCACTCTTTAGTAGCAGGGTAGTTATGTGAATCTTTCTGATCTAACTCGTATTTTCCTCCTTTTATATCCAAACTTTCAAGTCAGCAGTTCCCACACTTCACACCTCTTTTTTTCTTTTTACCTAACCAGTCTCTTTACCTTTAGGATATACTATTATTAAGAAATAATGACTGTTTTCTCAACATAGAATTGAAACTGACTTTTAGAATCTCCAATGATTTTCTATTAAAAAAAAAGTTATTTTTTAACTCTTATTTGGGTATTTGATCCTTTTTAGCATCTTTCTTTATACTTCCCTTATTTTCTCCTTTTTATCTTTATGACTAATATGGAGCACTTATTAGGAACCAGGTATGGATATAGTGGGTTAATGCAATACCCTTACAGAAGAGGTTACTATTACTTTCCCCATGGTATAGGTAAAGATGTCAAGGTATACAGACGTAAAACAGCTTGTTCCAATGTAAACAACTGGTAAATTAAAGAGGCAGAATTTGAACCTTGGCAGACCTAGTCCAGATCCTATGTACCTAACCATTATACTATAATACTTCTGAGTTACTTTTTTAAAGTAACTGCTTCTCTATCTCATTTGTTTGATTTTTTTTCTCACCTACAATGAAGGTGTAAGTGAAATTATCACTGATACTGCAATTAAGGATCCATATTTTCAGTTTTAAATTCCCACCTATGCTTCTAATCAAAGACCACTTTAAGCAAAAAAATATATTATGTACAACTTATCCAACCTGCCTGAAACAATCATACAAAAATATTGTCTCAAATAGATGCCTGACTAACATTCACTAGTTGCTTCCTAGAACCTGACATTTTGCTAGGTTGAAAACCACATATGTCATTTTTTATTCTTTCCTCATCATTTTAGAACTAGAATCAAACCAGTACCAAACTCTTAAAGATTTCACTTTGAAATATTTTAACTTCAAGCATTTGTCTCAACTTTCACTACCAGAGGAGATTAAGTGCTCATCATCTTGTTCTTAAAATATTGCCTAGTCTCTTCACCCTGATACAAGACTTTCTATTTTGAACAAGGTCCTTTTCCTGCATATGTTTATTCAAGAGTCTGAAAAGTCCTAGAAGAGAGAAATCTATTGCATTTTGTTTTATCAGCATTATCCAAACTTAATACTGATCCATACAGATCAGTATTAAGATCAATTACCAGTTACATTTCCTTGGGTAAGTAAATTTCTCTAAGCATCAGCTTCTGTAACATGGACTCTCTACCTGCTTCAGAGGAACTTTGTGCGGATGAACAAAAGGTTTTAATAAATGTTAGGTGCATAGCACAATGGCTAGCACAGAAACAGAGTAAGCGCCATATATATCACTATTATCATTATTACTGATTCTTCATTCTTGACCACAAAAGATTCTTTTTTCCTGACAAAGATTAATGTCTGCTGGATTTCTATGACATAAGAGAAGCTTTAAAAAATATTATTTTATAAACCTTCAAATCTAAGATCTCCATAGTAGATCACTCAGTAATTGTCATAATTATCTTCCTCTCCTACCAACAGCTGTTCCTACAAGCACTCTGAGAATCTGTGTGGAGTTTTAGCACAGAAGAAAACAAAGTATAGAAGTATTTCTTTTTCTTTTTCTCATAACCTTCCAGAGAAATTAAAAGGGAAAGTATTAGAAGAATCCGTAGTCTGTAGGATACCCTTTGGCCAGACATCCATGACTTGCCATTATCTAGTTCCACACAACTTATCTAACATTAATTTCCTCTAAACTACAACACAAATGTCCCACTTCTGTCAAGATAATCTCTTTACTATTCAATAATTATGGTATCTTTCTTCTCAAATCCATATTGCTTCATCTACCTAAAATAAACTTTTCTCTTTTTTTCTCCTCTAATCAAGCAATTCCTCTAGAGTCTTCAGAGTACAGTTCAAGTTTTTACCTTTTTCACAAGACCAAATGTCACTCTAGCCTACATTTCTTTCACACTCCACCAAACTTTTACGGTGCACTGTTTATGTTGTAGTTTTGGTATATAAATGCAGTTTTAGATCTTTATTAGTTATATTGAGCATTTGTGATCTCTCATAAACTAGCTTGAAAGAGCAAGGGTTACAATTTAATATATTCTGCAATTCACTAAGAAGGTATTTAGTAAATTTATAATTGGATGAATGAATAATGAACAAATTATGAGCTAATCTTGCCAATTTTTTATGATGAAAATAAAATTCTTTGTGTTCAATGAGATTTTTGGTATCTTAATTTAATTTTTAAAGACAAAATAATTATATAGATGTCTATAACTATTTCTTTCTTAATGTAGCTTTTCTTAAAAATACATTTGAGCCAAAAAAAAATAAACAAAACCCACTGAAAGTATGTAACAGACAAAGGAAGTTAACAAATGCCAACTATCTTACTAGCCTATCATTTCTACTATGTTTTGGGGTTCATTATATTGACTTATGAGGTATAAATAACCATACTTAGAGGGGGATTTGAGGGACTTATAACAAGAGGAAAATTTTCAATAATCCTACGAGAAAAAAAAAAAAGGTTACAAGTACAAAATTCAAAACACAAAAAGGTGGAAATGAGAACATGGACACCAAAAACCTGGGCTAAGATGTGCACTAGAAATGAGTTTCTTGGGAAAGTCTAAACTAACTGAAGATCACTGAATGTCTCCGCTATTTGCATGTCTTGAAAATAAGAAATAAGAATGTTCTATGTTACAATTAATATGTTTAATTCTGGCTTATTGGTTCCTCCTGTGTATCCATTTCTCAGTATACTGACTTAAGATATGAGCATAACAGTATTATGTACTTCATGACAATCTGATTTTAAAGCTATAGAATAGAAATGATATACTTTGATTATTCAATAAATATTATCATCATTTTGAATATATAAAATATTGGAGTCCCTTCCTATCAGCAAATAAATATTTGATTTAAAACAAAGCACATCTGAGAATAAGGAACTGAATAGTTCACATCTAATATCTAAAGTTGGATGTTAGGCTATCATGCTAGATTTCAAGTTTCTTCTGTATGAAAGACTTGTGAGATCAGTATGTATTACTTTCCTAAAAACTGATATTTGGCTGAGAATTTGTTTAGACAATAAAGTTTCATTTGGAGAGAATATTCTGGTTCATGCAATTTATTTAGTAACCAACTGTATCTATATCATATAATTCAGAATATTTTATAAAAGTCATAATAATATATTATATAAAACTATAACTTTTTTAATTTCAAAAAGTAGATTTCTTATTTTTTGTTATTCAATTATACATATACACATATATTATTTTTGAAATTATTTTCTATTATAGGTTATTATATGATATTGATTATAGTTGCCTGTGCAATACAGTAAACCTCTGCTGCTTGTTGCTATCTATTTTTTTTAAATTAGATACTCAGCATTCTATTCATATGAAGTCAAACAAGTAGAATCAAAATGTCATAAATTTTTTAGTTAGGCAAAAATTAATAAGTTTTCTAAAATACATATATTATACATGTTATATATATATATGTATACAAAAGCTTTTCTACTATATCCTTGACAAAATTATAACTTTTAAAGCAAGGTTTATTTGTTTAGAACTGACTTCCTATTTTAAGTCCAAGTTACATATAAATTATACTTCTTTAGTAAACAAAATCTTACATTATCAACCATAAAAAACAATAAATATGTTGTAATAAACATTAGGAAAATATAATTTCATATCCAGTATTAGTTCATTTCTATGAGGAACTACATTTTCTGGCTCCAGCATTTTTTAAAATTCTAATTTTATTCTTTACATAATCTTAACTAGAAGAAAGTGTTTTAAAAATGTTTAAAGAAGTTACTTTAAAAATTAACTTCAGAGTTGAAGTCCAAAGAGAATGTAAATGTTAGTTAGGGGAATGACTATCATTTTAAAAGAAATCTTATTATTATTCTATGTACTAAAAGCTAAAAAATAAATAGAATTATATAAAATATACTTTTATCTATTCTATTATAAAATAATTTCTTATAAATATAATTATTTTATACTGGATTACCAGCATAATTTCTCCAGAAATAAAATCATGGTAATTTAAATTTATTTGTTGTTATTCAGTCACTAAGTCATTTCCAATTCTTTTGACTTATTATTTAGACAATGATCCAACAAAAAGTTTCACATTGTAAAATAGGACACCTACCTAGAAAGTTAGAGAATCCCAAGTTTAGAGCATAAATAACTGTTGATCTATAGTATCGTGGAAATCTGCTCAATCTCTCATCCAGAGTTTTTCAGTAAATTTTTCAAATTTTACATTTTTAAGAAACCGTTTAAACTTACTAAATTTAGAGTACTCTTTTAATGAATCTTTTAAAATAATACTTTCACATCACTATTGATTACATGAAAATATTAATAATAATTTCAATTTCATGAATCTCTATAAGGCTTAAAAATGAATGTAAATATGCAAAATTAAATCAATCACCATTATTTTTTAACCACTTATTTTGAATTTAAATAACATTATCTGAACAAGGCAAGTAAAAATAGAAATGAACCAAATATTTTAAAATTCTGGCTTTCATAAATCTGTACTGACACTGGACAGATGACAACCCATAAATTTCATTTGCCACAGAGAAAGTTAGTTTTAACAATGACTCACAGACCATTATTTGATGGTATTATTACAAAAAAAATAAAAATTCATTCATATCATTGTGCTGAATATACTGCCAATCATACAGTACTCAAAGTATATTTCATGTTTTACCTTTTAAAAAAAAATCAATATATTCACAGCCTCCCCTAACTGTTTAAACTTACAGAAACTACAAAGGAAATGTGAGAATTAATAGGCTGGATTAAAGTTGAAAATCAATAGACCCTACACTTCAGTGCCAATTCTGTAAATTCTTAGCCCCAGGTGATTTTAATCCAGAGGTCTTTAAACTCATACTTCTAGAATTTAGATAAATTTAGATTAAGTCATGGTACTGCTTTCAATGCATCACGTTTTAAATTATTCTTTACATTTACCTAGCATAGATAAAAATTTCAAAACTATAAACGTTTGTGAAGAATAAAAATATCTACTTATGTTTAGAAGTTTAAAATATTTACCTTCTGCCATGTGTAAATTAAAAGACACTTCCTCGAAAAGTTGTGAAAGGTTACAAATTGAAACATTTTGACACTGACAAAGAGCATAAAATGAATGATCTCATATGGTGTAAAAGCTACCTGCTCATGACCTAAACATGGAAAAATTTTTTAAATAGTATTAAAGGAAAACTGAAACTTGGCCTATAATTTGAAAATATATAATGATTAATTTCTCTACTTGTATTTGATTAGACACCCTTACATTTATCAATATACTGGCAAAATTATAATAAATTCCTAACACTGGCTAGTATATTTTTTCAACTCAGAAACATGAAATTAATAAGTTTTTGAGCTACATTTCAAATTTATTACAATAAACGTAAATATTCTGTAAATTAAATATTCTGTGAATGAATGGATAATACATTTCTTTTGAAGGCATAAGATCTATCAATATGATCACAAATTAAGAAGCTAATTATAAAAAGGTAAATGCAGAAACAATCATAATAAACAAAGTATCAAATAATTTTGAAGATTTAAAAGAGCTTAAGGGGAAGAATTTGCCTTATTTTTACATTAAAGAATGTCATTTTTTTTCCTACATAGCATCTGTCATTATTCAATCTTAAAAACTAACATTGTCTTTTATCAAGTAAAAGTTTTGTTACAGAAAATCCCACACATTAAAAATAAACATTGGCCCTTTATGACATATATATAAATACTGCACAAGTTATACAGAACATAATAGCTGATTTGTAACAAAGAACTGTTTGCTAGGTACAAAAATTTACTTATACATATTTGTTGATAAAAAATATTGAACATGACAATTAAATTGACAAAACAGGAGTTTATATGCATAACTATACTAAGACTAAAAATATTGAGAATATGGTATTAGGAATTTTGAGAATGTAGTATCAATTTTTATACTTTATTTTAAAAGTGATATAATTTTAGATAGATTAAATTCTTATAAATTAATCAAATTTGTATCTATAATTTTTAAAAGGGCAGTATAAAAGAAATGAGCCATAAGTGCTCCTCAGTGTAACACTAATAAATGAGTAATTCGATCAATAAGTAAACTGATCAATCTAAAGAAGAGGCTCTGATAGTCTTTAAGTAAATAAGTGACAACTGTTGTGTTTTAAGTATTCTTAGGGAAAAACTTTATATGCTAAACCTTTAAGGCTTCTTTTATAAGGAATTCATACTACACTGTGGTATCTGTCTTTGATTTCCCAACTAAACACTCACTTGTTTGATGCGATCTGGGTTAACGGTGGTCTGGGGTTGTAGAATGCTGACTGGTTCTGTCTTGGCCACATTTTGGGGCATTTCTCGAATTTTTTCTGCAATGAATCCATGAACTGCATTCAGTGCTTCAACTGTTCCCTGGATCAAGCACACTCGTTCAGTAGTACCTGTGGACAAAAGATTTAAGTTTCAGAAAACTTCCTCTCTTACTCTGTATGCTTTTCAAAAAAAACTATAAAAAAGGATGATATACTAATGCCAATAAAATCATGTACAGTGTAGAACTCTAAATCTGACAAAGGGCCAGCAGAGCCAGAAACCATGAGAAGTTTTGAGTACATCATTCACTGACATAACCAATACTTTTTAAGCACTTATAAAAGAACTTAGGGTTAGAAACCAGTAACACAAAGATGAAGACTTCCAAAGTGTATATGCTAACAGACATCAAACCAGAGAATTACAAGATACTATGATATGAAAAAATAATGGAAGTTATCGACATGGATGGCCTACATTAAAAAAAAAAAAAAGCATTTAAATTAGTGGAGAGAAGGGGTCTTGGAAAGCTTACAAAGTAGGTAAGTTTCTGAATTTTTACCACCTTTTATTCATGTACCCTGTTCTTCTTTTAATCATAGCAATAACACTATCTGACATTTTCTATTTATTTTTTTCATTTTTACTAGAATGCAAGCTCTCAGAGAACAGTTAATTAGTCTGTTTTGCATTGTACTGTAGTTTCCCCAAAGCCTAGACGCATCCCTAGCACATGATAGGTACATAACAGATATTTATTGGACAAATTATCAACCCTGCTTTTACTGATTATGAAATTTTAATAAGATAGAATATCATATAATTAAAAACAAAATTTTAAACTACTTTTCACTTGAAATTGATGAATAATTGATAAAAGATACCATTAGTTTTATTTGCTTCATATCTAGTCAATAAAATGTAGACATATGATGTGAGACGAGACTAAAATGATATTGGTTAGGTCTAATGCACAGATCCTATAGCCTATTTTATACTATACAGGTATACCTAAAGGCAATAAAAATAAATGATTAGTTTTTCAGAATATTTTGAGCCTCACTAGAGCAGCCTGTTATTAAACTGTAATCTTCTGCTCAGCAGCTCAACACAGCAAACACATAAAGTTACTTCTCAGACATCAGTATTCTTTTACTAAACAATTATCAACAAGTAAAAAAATCTTTTAAAATTTATAAAATATTTGTTTTGGAGCTAATATGACCTCCCAAGTACTTAACACATATCCTTTTCATACGACAGTTTCAAAATGCTAAGCCATTCTATAAAACATTTTAAAGTACATTTTGAAGGAAAAAAATGTGAAATTACACGTTAAAAAAAATGCAAGGAGTTTATACTGCTTTAAGGATTTATTACCATATAAACCATTTTCCTAGCATTTAAAAAAATTTTTTAAAGAACAGTAAAAGATTATCATTCTTACCTTTAGAAAAAAGACTTAGATCACAAGAATTAGGAGCAGGAATAAAAGAAAAATATTACATGTATACACCTAAATTGGGGCTTCCGTCGCAGCTCAGTTGGTAAAGAATCTGCCTACAACGCAAGAGACCTGCATTCGATTCCTGGGTTGGGAAGCTCCCCTGGAGAAGGGAATGGCAACCCACTCCATATTCCTGCCTGGAGAACCCTATGGACAGAGGAGCCTGGTGGGCTATAGTCCATGGGGTCCTAAGAGTCGGACACGACTTAGCAACTACACCACCACCACCACACCTGAATTAAATTATCCTGTTTTTAAACCATGAAGATGAAAGTTTATGAAAAGCTACATTCCCTGATTTGTAGAAAATATTTCAATAGAAAGCAGTATCTTTTAGTTGTGAGGAGGGAGACAATCTGAAACACATTCAGATTGTGAGTTTGAAGGCTTAATATTTCCTGTTTCTCCTAATCAGCTTTTCTCATCTTTTGAGTATCTTGATGTATCTCTGTATCTATTCTTGGGTAAAAGGATCTAGTTTATTAGGGATACTCTAGGGAGTCTTTACAAGGTTGTATTAATTGTCCAATAACTGACTAGAAAGGATGAGAACTGATCAATGCAGCTCCTCTGAAGTGTTCTCATCTAAGTCAGCAGACAATACAAAACACAGATCGGATTACATTCCTGCTTTTGGAGACAACTAAAGAGTGCTCTTCTGGGGATGCCAAGATAGAAAAGGAAATCAGTTAAGCCTCAACAGAGATTTTAAAAAAAATAAAAAATGGTAGTAAGTAACTAAAGGAACTATACGATCCATGTGGCTTTTAAAGTTCTAATTTAATAGAATACATACTGTGTCAGACAACACAGTAACCCCAATACTCTTCAGACTATACAATCTAACAAGTAGTAAATGGAAATCACTGAGCCATAAAGAAATATGATTGTCTAAAACTGAATTTCACATAGCATGCAAGAGACAATTTGGCAATAGTTTATAGGTCCAAAGTTGCCATAAATATTCTTTCAAGATTAAATGATACCACTACCATTAGAACTACTACCAACAAAAAAAAAAAAAGGGAAAGAAAAAAGGAGATTGCAATTTCCCCAATGGGAACTGCTGTAATCCTCAGAAGAGATGCTGTCATATTCTTCCACTGAACTCTAATGGCCTTTTCACTTAGATAACACAAAACTATAATTTTTAGGAGAAAGTCACAAAGAAGGAAGACTGTCAGGTATATGACTAAACTGTATAACAAAAACAAGCCTATAAATAATAAAAGTTGCTGTTTTTTTGTCATTTTACAGGTTTTTATGCTCCATTAGTGTCTAAACTAAACAATGAGTTATTTACCATTTTATTTTGCAACAGACTAGCAACAAAATCTGAAAAAATTACATAAAAGTATTTGCTTATATTTATTATAATGTAAAGATACAGGTATATAAGACACCATTAATTTAAAAATTTTTTTTTTTATAAATTTATTTATTTTAGTTGGGGGCTAATTACTTTACAATATTGTAATAGTTTTTGCCATACATTGACATGAATCAGCCATGGGTTTACATGTGTTCCCCTTCCTGGACCCCCCACCCAACCTCCCTCCCCATCCCATCCCTCTGGGTCATCCCATTGCCCCAGCCCTGAGCCCTTGTCTCATGCATCGAACATGGAATGGTGTTGTTTCACATATGATAATATACATGTTTCAATGCTATTCTCCCAGAACGTCCCACCCTCACCTTCTCCCTCAGAGTCCATGAAATTGTTCTATGCATCTGTGTCTCTTATTCTGTCTTGCATATAGGGTTATCGTTACCATCTTTCAATGGGAGACATTAGATAAACTCTTACAACTAGGGACAAACATAGGCAGTGAAATCAGAAAGACTTTTTGTTTCTACTTCACATGCTGTTTCATAAACTGAATAGGCATGTTTCTAAAATTAGGTACAATTATAAGTTGCCATAGCAAAATTGTGCTATACATTTAATAAAATATACCCACTTTGTGCTACTATAACCTTGGACAAGTCACTTAAACTGTTCCTGCTCCTACTTAAGGCAGTCTATCATCTGTGCAGTAGACCTGATCTCTCTTAACTTCCAAGTCCACTGTTTCTCCTAGTATCATTTTTTCCATCAGACCTTGCCTATCAGCAGAAAAACATGTTACACTTTCTCCCATTTTTAAAGATCCTTCCTTTATGACAGAAAGAGAAAATTAGCCTTTTGTAAAGCAAATGAAATACTGATTTAGGCAAAGATCATAAAATCATAAAATGAAAGGTTAACGGCAAATTTTCAATGGAAACATCTGGAATCACCAATCGACTTCACTGATCAACATTAGCATACCTAAGAGTGTGAAAATCAAGCACTGACATGATGCAATATGAAGCAGAGGGCCTCAACTATAGAGGACGTATCCCCAAATAGCTGAACCTAAATCAAATCATCTGAAAGAGATGGGAATACCAGACCATCTGACCTGTCTCTTGAGAAACCTGTATGCAGGTCAGGAAGCAACAGTTAGAACTGGACATGGAAAAACAGACTGGTTCCAAATAGGAAAAGGAGTACGTCAAGGCTGTATATTGTCACCCTGCTTATTTAACTTATATGCAGAGTACATCATGAGAAACGCTGGGCTGGAAGAAACACAAGCTGGAATCAAGATTGCCGGGAGAAATATCAATAACCTCAGATATGCAGATGACACCACCTTTATGGCAGAAAGTGAAGAAGAACTAAAGAGCCTCTTGATGAAAGTGAAAGAGAGTGAAAAAGCTGGCTTAAAGCTCAATGTTCAGAAAACTAAGATCATGGCTCTGGTCCCATCACTTCATGGGAAATAAATGGGGAACAGTGGAAACAGTGTCAGACTTTATTTTTTTAGGCTTCAAAATCAATGCTGATGGTGAGTGCAGCCATCAAATTAAAAGACACTTACTCCTTGGAAGGAAGGTTATAATCAACCTAGATAGCATATTTAAAAGCAGAGACATTACTTTGCCAACAAAGGTCCGTCTAGTCAAGGCTATGGTTTTTCCAGTGGTCATGTATGGATGTGAGAGTTGGACGGTGAAGAAAGCTGAGCACCGAAGAATTGATGCTTTTGAACTGTGGTGTTGGAGAAGACTCTTGAGAGTCCCTTGGATTGCAAGGAGATCCAACCAGTCCATCCTAAAGGAGATCAGTCCTGGGTGTTCATTGGAAGGACTGATGTTGAAGCTGAAACTCCCAATACTTTGGCTACCTCATGTGAAGACTCATTGGAAAAGACCCTGATCCTGGGAAGGATTGGGGGCAGGAGAAGGGGATGACAGAGGATGAGATGGTTGGATGGCATCACCGAGTCGATGGACATGGGTTTGGGTAGACTCCAGGAGTTGGTGATGGACAGGGAGGCCTGGCGTGCTGTGATTCATGGGGTCACAAAGAGTCGGACATGACTGAGCGACTGAACTGAACTAAAATCGAATCAAATATTTAGCCCAACATAACAGTTTACAAATAATACTGAGGGACTTCCCTGGTAGTCCAGTGGTTAAGAATCCACCTTGCAGTGCAGGGCATGTGGGTTTGATCCCTGCTCAGGGAACTGGGATTCTACATGCTATTGAGCAACTAAGCTTGCGTGGAGCAACTACTGAGCCTACATCTCACAACTAGGGAATCCGTGGGCCACTATGAAAGATTTCCACATAATGCAACTAAGATCTGACACAGCCAAATAAATAAATATTAAAAAGATAATTTTGAAAACAGAGAAACAAATGACACCATGAGAAAGCAAATACAAAAATCAAGAATGTAAGCTAGTCTACAGAACAATTAATCTAGTTTCTTCAATATAGGAAAGAATGTTCTCTAGACATAAAGAATCTTAAAAGACACAATAACCAAATATGAATTAGAATTTGGATCTAAATTCAAACAACTCTTACTTTAAAAATTGTGGCACTCTCATAAAAACAATATTAAATAGTATCAAAGAATTACTGTTAATTTTAACAGATGTGATTATGGCATCAGGATGTTTAAGAAAGTTTTCTCTCTCTTTTTAGGTGCATATTGAAGTATATGCAGCTAAAATGACTGAGATTTGCTTCAAAATATTTTTGTAACAGCAAAAAATGTTACTCATACAAAATACATATGCCAAAATCTTGATATTAATGACAAATATGTAGTTTTTAAGGAGCTTCATTCTTCTAAGTATGTCTGAAATTTTATAATAAAATAAAACATTTTAAAGCCTTCCCTGGCCTTCTTCTAGTTACATGGAGCTCAATTTCTTTATCTCTCAAAATTCCTTGAATGATTAAACACATGTATTTACACTTTTTCACCACCCATTCCTTTTTTCTTGACTCTGAGTTACTCCAGTATGGCTTTTGTCCTACCACCCCACTCAAACCATTCATTACAGCCTTACCTCGGTAAATCTGATCTTCATGCCTTTACACCGGCCCATCAGCTGTATGTGACACCATTGACCACTCTGTTCTTAAAATACTTCATTTGGTTTTCAGCATACCATATGGTTCTCATTTAATTCAATTCATTCATTCGGCAAAAATCTATTGATTCTCCACTAAATGTTAAGTACTATACTCAATAAAGCAATGACCAAACAGATAAACCTGCTTTCATGGAGTTCTTCTCTAGTTCACGCAGACAGACAATATACAGAAAACAAATACATAGAGAATATGAAATAAAATTAGTACCATAGAAAAAATTTGGGAACAATACCAGGATACGCAAAGACAAAATTCAAGTATAAAAGAGACCTTGTCTGTCAGGTTCACTGCTGAATCCTCAATGTGTGGAAGAGTGTCTGGCACCCTGTGGATACTCAAGAAGAATTTTTTTTGAATAGCTCCCTGAGTCTAATTTCCTTAGCTATGTATTAAAAACATATGATTGATTTTAAGACCTTTTTGCCTATCGATCTGTTGCTTTATAAAACGTCTAAAAAGCCGATAAGCCTCTTTGGGTTTATAAGATGAGTCAATATATGTAAGAATTAGATATATTTTGGGAAATGATTTAAAAAACTACTAATAAGATATAAATTACAATGTCAATAAAAAGAATAGTTGATTTTAAAAAAGCTTTCAGAAAGGTAATAGGAGAAGCAATGGATAGCTTAATAGTTTTTTTTCCTTTCCAGAATAGAAAGTAGATAAACTTTAAAAATGTAATCTATCTAAAAGAATAAAATGAGGGAAAAAAAGGAACACTTTTTTGCTGTTGTATAAAAGACAGTCTAAAACTTTCTGGATACTTGAGACCTATTTCAACAAGAATGAGTCTGGTTTGGAATAATGGGCATATAATAACGATATGATCCACATATTTCCAGTTGTCAACTATAATGAAAATTAGCAAACATTTTATTTGGATGTAAGAAAATGCATCAGTTTATACTCCTACTGAAAATATAACTCAGTATCTTATGATAAGAATGCACATAGATAACTCTTCAGGAAATATTAGCGCCAGTCTAAAGAAAGAAATTTGAATGAATGCCAGTGAAACATCTTAAAATTTAAAATTTAGTAGAATACTAATTTAGTATTCTATCTACTCAATCTATCTATTCTAATCTACTCAAAATTTAGTAGAATATTAATAATTCTATGACAACCTGTAAGCAATGTTGTTGGCCTCAAAAAGAACTGAAACAGTGAAAATGCCAATTAACATCACAACAGGCAAAAACTGAGGTGTAAAACAAAACATGGTACATAATTTTTAGAGTATGATAACAGCTACTTATAGCACTGAGAAATTGCCAAATCTGGGTAGCTAATATTCTGAATGGATAGGATTTCTTTCTTTCAACATTTAGCTTCTACCATTTCTAGAAATATCTCCCAATTAGTTATATATTTTCAAATACATTTAACATTTCCATAATACTTGGAAAAACTATATAATTCTGAACAGAAATAAATGTCAAATTTGAGATTTCTTTGGGTATGTATGTCTATTTATCCTTATACAAGGGGTGCTCTGTGACTGGTATTTGTTCCTTTAATTTTCATATTCTTTTCTTTACTATCCCTTATCCCTACCTCTGATTCTAGCACACTCCTCTCTTTACTTGTACTTTGTTGCATTTAGTCCTCAATGGCGGGATGAGCTAAGCAAAGTTGTTGAAACTATATAAACTAGCAATAGATAAATTCCTAGTGACAACCATAGGGGATAGCTGACCTCTGTGCAATCTTATTCTGGCTTTTTTCCACTGTATTTCTGAATCTGAGAGGTCAGTATCAATAGGCATAATATTTCTTTAATGCTTTCTTAAGGTTTAAAATTGCAGTTCCGTTCAGTTGCTCAGTTGTGTCCGACTCTGCGACCCCATAGACTGCAGCACGCCAGGCTTCCCTGTCCATCACCAACTCCTGGAGCCTAATGAAAACTGCAAGTGGGCATTTTATCTTTAAAACTAAGAGTATCATTTTTAGTGAATAAAGCAATTTATAGTAATTGTTTATTCTCGATCTATAATCATGGCAATCTAATTATGCAAATATCTTTGTGGTTTAAAAAAAGCATAAACATTAGCTCCTTGGCTTTCCTTTAGTTTAACTATTAAAAGTAAAGTAGTATAGAATATCAATCATTACCAATCATAGGCATTACAAACTTCAGGTTAGAACAAAATGGAATTTTTTTTAAAAGAGGAGAATAGTATATATATTATATAATTTATAATACATATTTAATATTTTATTAATATGATCATATATTATGCAGCATACTGTATGATAGCTCATGTAATACTCACAATTACCAAGATATATAATATTTTCTTCAACTTACAGGTAAAGAAGTGAAAGCAGTTGGACCAAGGAAACAAAACTAACAAATGCAGAAAGAAGTAAGATTTTGTCAAATACCATGTTTTTTCCATTACAACATATACCTTCTGAAAATGTAATGTTAGGCCCGCTGTCAAATCACATTCTTTGAAGAAACTCATGTGCATTTCAGCCTGATGATGGAAAAATAATTTTTACCCAGGCTTGATAATTTTTTTTAAATGCACTGAGTCATATTATTAATATCACTTCACAGGTTTATTTCAAATCGGGCATAAAATGAAAGAAAAGACTGACCCTTTTTACAGAGAACAGACCACCATAGGAGAAGTGGTTAATAACTGTGTGGCTATTAGCAAATTTTTTAGAACAAATTTTCAGATCAACAAAAGCATTTAGGAAAACTGCCATAAAAAGTAAGTTCAATTTGTAATTGCAGCTTTTATACCATTGTACAGTTTTGCACATTTGAAAAAGCTTCCTCCTACCCTACAATTACTAAGGGAAAAATATACTATTTCAAGAAGAGGATTCTTTAGAAAAGGAAATCATAGGAATTGACATATTTCATGATACAAAGTAAAAATTGCTTCTCTTTTTCTGGTGATTAACTCTCTACACAATCATGTCTCTACTTCTAAATTGTAAAACTTGTAGGGGGTCATTATAACATGCTTTATTCCCAAATCAATATAGTGAAGCTCAAGTTTCTGTTTACAGAGCATGCTTTAACATTAAAATATACTCAATTAAGCCAAAGGATGAAAGTATACTTTTCACAAAAATCTAAAAGTACTCATATTCTTCAAAGAACTGAAAACGTGAGAATGAATGACAGAGTAGATGTCCAGCTTCTCACTCACTCAATCTCTGTCCCACACATGCAAATTGCATACTCATTTCCATTTAGCCATTCCCACACAGTAACATCAGTTTAGGAGACCTGAAGTTCTGAAGAACTGTGAGGTTTGAAAGTAGACGTTATCTAAAAATTCTAAATAACAATTGCAATTTATCTTCAGTTTTTAACTTCTGAGGTCATGGAAAAGATCCTACCAATAGTTATGATGATGATTAGTTGGTCATTCGTCTTTAGCACAGGTTTAGGGTACTTGTGGGCTCCCTGGTGATTCAGACAGTAAAGAATACGCAAGCAATGTAGGAGACGTGGATTTCATTCCTGGGTCGGGAAGATTCCCTGGAGAAGGGAATGGCTACCCACTCCAGTATTCTTGCCTGGAGAATTCCATGGACAGAGAAGCCTGGCAGGCTATACAGTCCATGGGATCACAAAGAGTTGCACATGACTGAGCAACCAACACTTTCAGTTTTCACTTAGGCTACTTTTCGATATGTAGCAATCCTGGGCCGGAACAAGATGGCAGAGAAGAAGGACTCTGAGTTCAACTCCTCTCAAGAGCACACCAAAATTACAACTAACTGCAGAATAACCATCAACAAAAAAACCTGGAACATACCAAAAAAGATATTCTACATTCAAAGACATAAAGAAGAAACTCAACAAGATGGTAAGGGGGGGGGGCGCACTGATAATCTAATTAAGGAAGCAACCCACAAGCTGGAGAACAATTATATGGCATAGCTCTCCCACATGACTGAGGTTCTGAGCCCTTTGTGAAGCTTCCCAGCCTGGGTGTCTGGCAGCAGGAGTCATTGTTCCCAGAGCATCTGGGTTTGAAGGCCAGTGGGGTTTGAGTGCAGCAGCTCCACAGGATTAGGGGAAATAGACTCCACTCTTGGGAGGGCACACACAAGGTCTCGTGCATACTGGTTGTTGTTCAGTTGTTCAGTCCTCTCCGACTCTTTGTGACCCCACGGACTGCAACACGCCAGGCCTCCCTGTCTTTCACCAACTCCAGGAGCTTGCTCAAACTCATGTCCATTGAGTCGGTGATGCCATCCAACCATCTCATCCTCTGTCATCCCCTTCTCCTCCTGCCGTCAATCTCTCCCAGCATCAGGGTCTTTTCCAATGAGTCAGTTCTTTGCATCAGGTAGCCAAGTACTGGAACTTCAGCTTCAGCATCAATCCTTCCAGTGAATATTCAGGACAGATTTACTTTAAGATTGACTAGTTTGATCTCTTTGCAGTCCAAGGGACTCCCAAGAGTCTTCTCCAACACCACAGTTCAAAAGCATCAAATCTTCGGCACTCAGCCTTCTTTATGATCCAACTCTCAGATTCATACATCACTACTGGAAAAACTACAGCTTTGATTATACAGATCTTTGCTAGCAAAGTAATGTCTCTGCTTTTTAATATGCTGTCGAGGTTTGTCAGAGCTTTTCTGCTATGCACACTGGAAACCAGGGCAAAAGCAGTAATTTCATAGGAGCCTGGGCCAGACCTACCTGGTGGTCTTGGAGGGTCTCCTGAGGAGGTGGGGGTGGCTGTGGATCACTGTGGGGAAAGGAATACTGGTGGCAGAGGTACTGGGGAGTATTCATTGGCATGAGCTCTCCCAGAAGCCACCATTTTGGCACCAAGACCTGACTCCACCCCACGGCCTCCATTCAACAACATCCAGGCTCCAGTGCTGGGATGCCTCAGCCCAACCAACCAACAGGAAGGAAACACAGCGCCACCCATCAGCAGATAGGCTGCCTAAAGACTTCCTGAACCCAATCACATCGAGGCATACCCCATGATACAGCCCTGCCCACCAGAGGGTCAAGACCCATCTCCACCCACCTGTGGGCAGACACTGGCTCCTCCCATCAGGAAGCCTACACAAGCCTCTAGACCAGCCTCACCCACCAGGGGACAGACACAAGAAGCAAGAAAACTACAATCCAGCAGCTTGTGGAACTGAGTCCACAAATGCAGATCAGAATCTATCCTGGGACCAGCTGGCCCCTTGCTCTTGGGTGATGAGGGGCGAGTGTACTGCTGGAACACGTAGGATATCCCTTACAGAAGGCAACTTCTCTACGGTTGAGAAACATAACCAGCCTTCCACATACATAAAAATACAAATAGAAATTTAGACAAAATGGGGTAGCAGAAGAATATGTTCCAGATGAAGGAAAAGAATTACAGCAATCCTAGTTTGGTCAATATTTGTACCCTTTAACTTCCACCATGGATTATAGGATTATAAAACTGTCATGACTAAATTTTACTTAAAATGTAACTACATTTTTACAAATATATAAAAAACAGCCTTTCTGATTTTGCCTCCATTCCCAATCAGTGTCAACATTTTTGACACTAATTTGTACTCTTAAATTTCTGCAGTAAGAAAAATGGCACTTGGAATTTTTCTAGGTATTCCTTATGGACTAATAGGTATTCACCTGCAGAATTTCATGAATCACACTTGGAAGGTGGGGACACAGCTTGCAGCAAACATGTGATATCAAATCAAGCTCAAAGGCTCAAAGTGTGGCATGTATAGCTAATCAAAGCCACGCAAAACTCAGGAGCAAAACACACCTCTGGACATGTAGTAGCAGAGTAACGAAATCTGAAGAGTGCTACTGTCAATAAGTTGAGAACAAAAAGATGAACTTATCTGGTGATAGCCCTACTCCTGCTGAGAGGGTAACAAGGCAGGAAGGCCAGGGGTCTCTAAAGGGAGGAAACAGGCTACAAGTGTCTCTTAAAATTCTCTGTTGCCATGATGACACCTAGTTCCTTCTGAACTTAAACTTTTCTCAAACTCTGAGCTAACCAATGCATTTTTCTTATGGAAATGTTTTTCTTAAGCTATGTTAATGAAACTATGGATTTGCTTTGGAATTTTCCTTTCGTCAAAATGGTTCCACCTAAGACCAACTTTTTTCCTTTTCTCAAATCTTGGGCTGACAATAGCTGAATAAACCAGCATTCATAGCAATTGTTTTATGGCTGGGGGATGACACACCTCATGCCACCCTATCTCAAAAATGCATATTGAGGGAGAGGAGCCGGGTGAAACTCCGTCAGCCTTGAGGTGTCGCTCTTATCTGATTAATAGCTTTCTGACAGACATAAAACAGCTTGCTGAAACTAGCAGGCGGGGGGGGGGCATTCTCCACCCACCTCTGTTGTCTGTGTCAGAGGCTTTCTTTGTCCCTTTTCTTACTTTATAAAACTCTGCTACACAAAAACTCTTGAGTGATCAAGCTGGGTCCCTGGTCCCGAAGTTAAAGCTTCTTTAGAGATCACGAATCCAACACCATTCACGGTGAGCTATCACTACAATATCACCTTCAGAGCCAATATAGATTAATGCGTTAGCCATCTTTAAGCAGTGATTTTACTCTGCATTTTTTTTTTCTAAATAGATATTTAGGTAAAGACTCCATCTTTACCATGAACCCATAAATCCAATAAGAAAGCAAAGCCCACATCTGCATAGATTTTAAGAGAGAATGAATTATTCAAGTCAATGAATGATAACAATTGTCATACTATTGATCAGTAGAGGAAGCATGAAGAATCGTGACCATGAAGTTTCTGGGGAAGGAATACACCATAAAATTAATTACAGCAATTTCATATATGCTGAGGTAATATAAAATGACAAAATATTTTAAAATTGTAAATTATACATAACATAAAATTTGCCATTTAAACCATTATAATCACACAATTCAGTAGCATTAATTATATCCACAAAGTTGAGCAAATATTATCACTATTTCCAAAATTATTTTATCACCCCAATCAGAGTCTGTAACCCTTAAGGACTAAATCACCATGTCTTCTTTACATCCCCCAGTAACCTCTAATCTGTTTCTATGAATTTGCCTATTCTAGATATGTCATATAAGGTGCATGCTAAGTCACTTCAGTTGTGTCTCTTTGCGACCCTATGGACAATAGCCCACCAAGGTCTTCTGTCCATGGGAATCTTCAGGCAAGAACACTAGAGTGGGTTGCTGTGTCCTTCTCCAGGGGATCTTTCTGACCCAGGGATTAAACCTGCATCTCTTTTGTCTCCAGCACAGGAAGGTGGGTTCTTTACCACTAGTGCCACCGGGGAAGCCCTCATATAAGGTGACTCATACAATGTTTGTCCTTTTAGTATCTGGCTTATTTCATTTAGCATAGTATTTTCTTCATCCATGTTGAAGCATATACCAGAACTTCATTCTTTCTGTGGCTAAAGATTCCCATTGAGTATACATAAAACATTTGGTTTAATTCATTTATCTATTTATGGACACTTGTGTTGTTTCTAACTTTTGGCTAATATGAATAATGCTGCAATGAACATTAGCATACAAGTATCTCCTTAGGTCCATCTTTTCAGTTCTTTTGGGCATAGATATAGGAATAGAGTGGTAGGATCATATGGGAATTCTATAGGTAGTTTTTCGAGGAGCAGCTAAACTGTTTTCCACAGTGGAGCTGTTGTCCCATTTTGCATTCCCACCATCAATGTATGAGAGTTTTAATTTCTCTACTTCTTCAGTAACACTAGTTATTATTAACAGTCATTCTAATGACTGTGAGGTGGTATCTCATTGTAGTTTTGATTTGCTTTTCTCTTAAGACTAATGATGTTGGTTATTTTTTCAATGCTTATTGGCCATTTGTATATTTTCTTTGGGGAAATGTCTACCATAGTCTTTTCCCATGACTTCTTCTGGTTGTCTGTCTTTTTGTTGTTGAGTTTTAGAAGTTCTTTACATATTCAAGATATTAAAGCCTTATCATAAATATGATTTGAAAGTACCTTCAGATATATGGGTTTATTTTAGACTCTCATACTCCATAAGTCTATACATCTATCTTTATATAAGTACGTTACTTTGATTACTGTAGCTTTGTACTGTAGTAATTTCTGAAATCAAGAAGTTTAAGTCCTGAGATTTGTTCTTTTCCAAGAATGCTTTAACTATTCAGGGCCTCTCATTTTGTATGAATTTGAGGACTGGGTTTTCCATTTCTGCATAAAAGGTTGTTGGAATTTTAACAGGGATTTAACTGCATCTGTAGATTGCTCTGGATAGTCCTGGTATCTTAACAATACTAAGTCTTTTTACCCATGAACATGGGATGCTTTTACATTTATATATATCTTTAGTGTTTAATTTAAGGAGATGAAATTTACTACTAGGTATTTTTTTAGATGCTATTGCAAATGAAATTGCTTTCTTAATTTCCTTTTGGGATTCTTCATTGCTGGCAGATAGAAGCGCACTGTTTTTTGTATCTTGTACCCTACAACATTTCTGAATTTTTTAAATTAGTTCCAGTAGTTTTCTTATAAATTATTTGAGGTTTTATACATATGGGATTATGTCATCTACAAATAGTGACAGTCTGACTTTTCCTTTTCCAATCTGGATACCCTTTAAAAATTTTCCCTGTTCAAGTATTGTCTATAACTACTAGCACAATGTTGAACAGAAGTGGAGAAAGCAGGTATTCTTTGTCTTGTTCTTGATCTTACTATGAATCAAGGCAAATATTCAATCCCAAAAAAAGGCAATGCCTAAGAATGCTCTAACTACCACACAACTGCACTCATCTCACATGCTAGCAAAGAAATGCTGAAAATTCTCCAAGCCAGGCTTCAACAGTACATGAAATGTGAAATTCCAGATGTTCACGTTGGATTTAGAAAAGGCAGAGGGATCAAAGATCAATTTGCCAACATCCATTGGATCATCGAAAAAGCAAGAGAATTCCAGAAAAATATCTACTTCTGCTTTACTGACTATGCCAAAGCCTTTGACTGTGTGGACCACAACAAACTGTGGAAAATTCCTAAAGAGATGGGAATACCAGATCACCTGACTTGCCTCTTGAGAAACCTGTATGCAGGTCAGGAAGCAAGAGTTAGAACTGGACATGGAACAACAGACTGGTTCCAAATAGGAAAGGAGTACATCAAGGCTGTATATTGTCACCTTGCTTATTTAACTTATATGCAGAGTACATCATGAGAAACGCTGGGCTGGATGAAGCACAAGCTGGAATCAAGATTGCCGGGAGAAATATCAATAACCTCAGGTATGCAGATGACACCACCCTTATGGCAGAAAGTGAAGAAGAAATAAAGAGCCTCTTGATGAAAGTGAATGTGAGTGAAAAAGTTGGCTTAAAACTCAACACTCAGAAAACTAAGATCATGGCATCTGGTCCCATCACTTCATGGCAAATAGATGGGGAAACAGTGGAAACAGTGGCAGACTTTATTTTTGGGGGCTCCAAAATCACTGCAGATGGTGACTGCAGCCATGAAATTAAAAGATGCTTACTCCTTGGAAGAAAAGTTATGACCAACCTAGACAGAATATTAAAAAGCAGAGACATTATGTTGCCAACAAAGGTCTGTCTAGTCAAAGCTATGGTTTTCCCAATAGTCATGTATGGATGTGACAGTTGGAGTATCAAGAAAGCTGAGTGCCGAAGAAATGATGCTCTTGAACTGTGGTGTTGGAGAAGACTCTTGAGAGTCCCTTGGACTGCAAGCAAATCAAAGCAGTCCATCCTAAAGGAAATTAGTCCTGAATATTCACTGGAAAGACTGATGCTGAAAATGAAACTCCAATACTTTGGCCACCTGATGCGAAGAACTGACTCACTGGAAAAGACCCTGATGCTGGGAAAGATTGAAGGCAGGAGGAGAAGGGGATGACAGAGGATGAGATGGTTGGATGGCATCACTGACTCAATGGATATGAGTTTGAATAAACTCCGAGAGCTGGTGATGGACAGGGAGGCCTGGCGTGTTGCAGTCCATGGTGTTGCCAACAGTCAGACACAACTGAGCGACTGAACTGAGCCAAACTGATCTTACTAAGTGGAAAGCTTTCAAGTTTTTCATTACTGAGTATGATGTTAGATGTTGTTTCCATAAATGTCCTTTATCACATTGGAAAAAAATGGCAATATCTGATCAGGAAAGAATATACAAACCACAAATATATCTATACTTTAACTGCACATTATAGTCTTCCTATGACCATGATGCTGAGAACAAGCAATAATATATCTTAAACAAATAGTTTTAGCATGCCACAATATATTTAGAGATAAATGTAACTTTGAGGATAAAGGTGAGGCTTAGAAGTTCTTCAAAGTTCTCCAGCTCACTTGTCAAACGTTATTTTTGTATTCTCTGATGTGAATAGAGTATTATCATTTAGTTTTTTTCCAATATCAAGTATCAGAAAATTATAAAGAATATCAGAATATATTAAAGGGGCTAAAGGTGATATATGAAAATAGATAATATGTATAATGTCAGTTTGATGCAGCTTAAAACTGGTAGCTACTGTTCAGATGAGTTTCTGTGATATCACAAACTAAATTTAATTGATTTAACCTGTTATACTCAGGTTTAAAAATGTCTAAGAAAAGGGCAAAACTGTTTCTATATTAAATTTTTATAATTCTTGTTTCTAATAACTGCTCTTACTTTTTCTGTTTTGAATTATTAAAATATTATGGATAAGACTTGTCAAATGGAAGAACCCCAGACTAGATGTTACCTGTAACAGATGGTAATTGTCAGATATATTCAAGTCCTCTCACAGTAATAAGTAACTTTCCATTGGTTTAAACCTCCTGACTCTCTGGCTAGTCCTCTTGACTTTTAATCCACTTGAAGACAGATTCTTGGACTGCTGACCACCCACTGACCTCTGATCCATGTGAGGACAGATGACAGGCTTTCTGTCATCCTCTGGCCTCCTTTCCTTTAGGAAGACTCTCTGAGTCTTTGGTTTCCTGTCCACTCTCTGGTCTCCTGCCCATACTCATTAACGTACCAATGGGAATATGTCCATGAGTATCCTTCTTAGTTCATTTGAGTCAACTGTTCCCCTAACCAGTGGCTACCACATCTCCGTTATCTCACTTCCTCTGCTCCTCCTCCATCAAAGACCACTACATAATTTTTAGGAATAGAAAAGAAACATCATTGGTATCACACCTTTAAAACAGTAAGCTGCACCATAACTTTAAATGTCCATCATCCAAAAGAGACTACCACTCCTCATATCCCTGTATATCTAAGTTACCAGCAAAAGTCTAAATGTCTCCAGTCATCATAACCAGATTTCTATGCTTATCGTCTTCTCTGTATCTCTGAATGTGACCCGATTCCCTAACCTCTGTCCTTTTAGACCTCTTCATTGTGCCCTCTGTTACCTCAGTTTCAATAGATGCTCCATATCTAAAACTCCTTTTCTGAATGTTTCTTATAGTCTTGTCCACTGATAAAATCTTGCTGTTCCCTACCTCTTTATGTCCCATGGAACCCTCTCAACTGGGGTAGTTTTTTTTCTCTCAAATCTCAGGTTTCTTGGGCCACAAACAGTTTAGATATTTTCATTGTTCCATTTTGCCACTTCCTTGCTCCCTTTACCATCACTTTTTCTTTCAAAGTTTTGGGAACAAAGGCTGAACAGGAGTACAGATATAGAGGTAGACAGTGAGTCAGGATGGTAAAGTTTTCAGTCAATATGAATGATAAGGATGTTGGTAAACTTATAGCAATCAAAAAAATAGCAAGCGGTATACTATTATGGCATTTTACCTCTCCTCTCCATGCAGCAGCCTCAGTTAATCATTTCCTCCTTATGGAAACACTTTCTTCCTTTGGCTTTCTTGTTGCTGTTCTCTTCCTTGGATAAGGAATCTGGTCCATGGTTGTAAACACCATAATAACATAATTCACTCTCTTTCTACTGACACCTCCTAGTCCAAATCACCATTATCTCTAAGCAGGACCATTACAATAGCTTGCTTCACCTCTTGTACCTCTATAATCCATTCCTTGTTCAAAGCAATTTCTTAAACACACCAATCACATGTAATTTACCTGTTTAAAAACAATGCACTGTATTCTCATTTTAGAGTTAAATCCTTTACACTGGCTTTCAAAACCCATCACATTCTGGCCTCTGCTTAGTTCTCAGTCCTCGTCTCATATTACTCTCCCTTTCTTTTTCTTTACTCTAGGGAGATGGGTCTTTTTTAGTTCTTGGAAAATGCCAAGCTTGTTCTCACTTAGGCCTTTTTTTCCTACTGATGTCTATACTAGGAACACTTTTTCTCTGGCTTTTCTCAAAGCAGCCCCTTTCTCATTTATTAAGACCTTGGTTCAGTGATACAGCATCAGAGAAGTATTCCTTAACAACTGTGAAATAAATAGCTTGCTCTCAATTACTATGTGTCATTTTACGTTCCTCTACTTTATCCCGGAGAAGGCAATGGCAGCCCACTCCAGTACTCTTGCCTGGAAAATCCCATGGATGGAGGAGCCTGGTAGGCTACAGTCCATGGGGTCGCTAAGAGTCGGACACGACTGAGCGACTTCACTTTCACTTTTCCCTTTCATGCACTGGAGAAGGAAATGGCAACCCACTCCAGTATTCTTGCAGGGAGAATCCTAGGGACGGCAGAGCCTGGTGGGCTGCCGTCTATGGGGTCGCACAGAGTCGGACACGACTGAAGCGACTTAGCAGCAGCAGCAGCAGCTACTTTCTCCATGATTCAATCACTTTCTGAAATAAAAGTTTGTTGTAACTTGTATACTTCATTGTTTATCTTTCCCATTGTAACAAAGAGTCCAAGAGGGAGAAACTTTTGACTATTTTGTTCACAGCTGTATCCCCAGCCCAGTACTTCACAAATTTTAATAAAAATTATTAATTTAAAGAATTAAAACTATGGCCTTGGATGATAAACATTACAATAAGATTTTATTAATCCAGATCAACTACACTAAAATTTATTTTAAACAACAAAAGAAGAGGAAAAATATATACCGAGGGAAGTATAAAACAGGACTATCAATGATATCAGGTAAACCAGGGACCATTATTACGCTATTTTGCTTTACTCAGGATCATTATTACACGTTTCCTAAAGAAATCTACTAATAAATGTATGTACCATACATTTCTATTTCAAAAGATTATCTTCCTTCTACTAATCCTTTTAGAAACACGCAGGAAAGGAAGCTCAGCTCAATGCCCTCCTGTCCAATTATCTTTTGGATATTCCTTTGAAGGTATACCTAACACCACAGAGTAATTTTACAAAAGGTTTTACTGGGGAAAAAAAGTAAACAATTCCCTACTTTGAAGTAAGGAGTACAGACGAAACTTCGTAATTAAACTTAATCACTGTAATGATAAAATAGAAAATCCTGACCACAAATCAGAATTTCTTACCAAAAAATAAATAAATGAAAGAATTTCTTACAATACAGCTGCATATTAAAGCCTGACACTTTAGCTTTGGCATCTACTAAATGCCAATAACTACACACTGTTAAGGGAAAAAATGCCTTTATCAATTAAGTTATTTGACCAAATTCTGTTATATTACATCAGAACTAAATCAAAATTTTAATATACTGATCATAACCATGTCTATGTAAAAACTATAAACTATGTAACTTTAGATAGAGTTTGCTGCTGCTGCTGCTAAGTCGCTTCAGTTGTGTCCGACTCTGTGCGACCCCATGGACGGCAGCTCACCAGGCTCCGCCGTACCTAGGATTCTCCAGGCAAGAATACTGGAGTGGGTTGCCATTTCCTTCTCCAGTGCATGAAAGGGAAAAGTGAAAGTGAAGTCGCTCAGTTGTGTCCGACTCGTAGCGACCCCATGGACTGTAGCCTACCAGGCTCCTCCATCCATGGGATTTTCTAGGCAAGAGTACTGGAGTGGGGTGCCATTGCCTTCTCCGGCTTAGATAGAGTTTACCTCTATTTAATTGATGAAAAAGAAACTCCTATTACAGAATATACATAAGAGACCATGAAACATTACTTATTTACTCAACAAGTCTTTAATAGGCCCAAAGGCACCATGATTTGATAAACTTCTATTATCAACTAAGATATTCTGAAAAGAAAACAATTGGCACTTATTACTGTAATAGCAAAATAATTTTAAATAGAGTAAAACTATCCCTAGCCTCTTCCCACTGTTAAGCAAGATTTCAGGCATTTTCATATGCTGTAAGAGGGTACAGTATATTATATAACAGGCTGAAATATCACAGAAACATAAATGAACAAAACACAAATTTGATATTAAGAGTAAGTTAGTCTGAAAACTTTACAAAGAATTTTATTTGTGAATAAGACCTTTAAAAGAGCCCTGAAAGATTGACCTTGGGAATATTATAAAATAATTTGTTAATTTATTTAAAAGGATTAAGTGTTTTGGTAATTTAACCTCCATTTTTCTTATTAATAATTTGAGCATATTTAAAATTAGAGACCAACAATCTAAAACTATACATTAAGCAATCTGAATGTGTAAAACACAGTAAACTGATTTTTATTCTCCAATTTCTAATAATGAAGGGGAGAAAACTTCTATTGACAGAAAACTTTTAAGCTACAGGCTACTATGTATTTGTAACTCTAAAATGGAAAATAAACTAATACAGAAATTCCATGGATAGGATTAGTATGGAGCCTATTAAAAAGTCTGCAAGGGCTTTGACTACTTTTAGTCTGGAGATGACATACATGGACTTTAAGCATTTCTGTGTTCCTAAGGTATCATGAGAGCCAGAGACGTATACACAACTAATCTATTTCAAGCTTGCTGAAAATTTACTCTTCTATGGAAATCCAGGTAGGGCTTCCTTTCTATTATATATTAAATGGCCACGGCGTGGAGAAACCACCTCAATATATGTTACTTACAGAGTTACAAAGAGCAGAATACCATCTTATTAGCTGCAGTAAATTTCAACATGGTCTCAAAGTTCAGACCTATAATCCCCAAAGCCATTGTATTTGGTAATACTACAGTGCTATGGTAATACTATGTAATTACTATACCACATAATTATCAACGTCTGCTTGACTACTTCCCCTAGTAATTCCATCTATTTTCATGTAGGTCCATCTCTGTTTTTAACTATTTTCTTAGCTGCTCTAACTGCACTCATCTTTCCACCTTAGTAACTCCTATTTATCTTTCAAATCTCTGGCCAGGCATCAGTTTCCCAGAGTTTTACCTGGTTTCCATAGCTCTTCCTATGTATACCCACAGCACTCTGTACTTCCTGGGAATAGCAATTATCAGGGATTATTACAGTTGTCCATTTACTAGCCTATTCAGTCCTCAAGAATATGAGCTCTTTGTTCATATTTACATTGTTCATCCTTACACTCACAGCATCCTGACCTATATGTGTGCCAAATGCTTAATAAATATTCATGAATAACTGACATAAATTAATAACTACATATAAGGATATATATACGGATGGCAAATATTAGCTCAATAAAGCTTTAGAGAATGGGTTACTCTACATCTTGAGTTTCAAATCATATGAAGCAAGTATTCATCAGCAGATGTGCAGTAAGAAAGAGACATTCCAGGAAGAAAAAATTACATGTATAAAAGTAAGGAAGCTTGAGAAAAAAGGTCTGTCAGAACCATGATGCTACATGTAAACAGATCAACATGGTTGGGAAAAAACTTCAAGGCAAACATGGAAAGAAATGAAGATGAAAAAAATGGGAAGAACCCAGATAATACAAAGTATTATAAGAAAATAGATATTATTATTATGAGTTAAACAATATGACCATATTGGTAGCAATTTTGAAGTTGCCACATCAAGAAAATTTAGGAATTGAGAGAAGTATTTTTAAAAAGAAAAAACATGATTGTGTTATACAATCACACTGTTTTAAGATAAGCTGAAGAAAGATGCGAAAGTTTTTTAAAAGTATTAAAACCCCCAAATGCTAGTCTAGCACTTCTCTAATTATGTTTCATGTAACACTTGCCCTACAATATGCTTCATAAAAAAAAAAAGGAACCTCTGGTCAAATACTTTTGAGGGGAAATACTGCATATATCTTCCTCTCTGGATGATTCACAATGTGTACTGGCATAGTGAAAATATAAAGTCCTATAATAAAGAAACACCATTTAATGTTTTCTATAAATAAGTTTATAAAAAAATACCCTGGTGGCTCAGCAGTAAAGAATTTGCCTTCAATGCAGGAGCCACAAGTCTGATCCCTGGGTCAGGAAGAGTCCCTGGAGGAAATGGCAACCCACTCTAGTATTCTTGCCTGGAGAATTCCATGGACAGAGGAGCCTGGCGGGCTACAGTCCATGGGGTCACAAAGAGTCAGATATGACTGAAGCGACTTAGCACATAAATAAATTTAATTACTCATGATGCTTTTGCATGTAAAACCTATCAGTATCCTGCCCAAACATCCTCTCCAAAACTAAAATGCCACAAATCAAATTCATATTTAAATGACTTACCTTACCATTCTAAAAAGGTAGCAAATTCACTGTTATTTGCAGAACATAAAGCCAAGACATTAAAAATATATAACAACACCTTAAGGTCAAAAACAATCTCTATTACCATTGCCTTGAGACTGCTAAGATAGTATCATTCTCATTTTGCTAGTCTATTTTTGGTCAGAGAAAATAAAGAGGCCGTATAATGACATACAGTTGTACACAGTGCTAAGGATGGGGTGCCAGACATGGATTTAAATGTGTATGAATGGATATACAAATTCCATATGCAAATACATGTAGGCATACAACACACAACATTAAAGGTTGATGCATGTCAACTGTTATGATTGTCTTTTTAAAGATCAATTCACTGGAAGTATGCTTAACTAAAAACAACCAACAGATGTGATTAGAATTTAGACATAATTTTTTAGTACAGTAAAAGAATGGCTAGATTATTCTAGTTTTTTGTTATTCACAACACAGCTGGGAAGTTAGGAAGTCAACTTTTAATTATTATTTTATTAAGAAAAAGATACAGGTATTACTGGCAAAGAATCAAGGTACTACCCTTTTTGCACTGAGAGCTCTTCATTCTCAGCATCAGCAAACTTCCAGCAGAACTGAAATTATATTTGATATAACAGATTGTAAAGTTTAATATAATTATTCGATCAGAATAAAATATTCACTAAGACTATTAAGCTAGTAAAATAATCAAACCCTTATTGAAGTGCTCACTTACTATGAAATCAAAGTATTCAATCACTCTTTTCTCATGTTTCTGGTTCATGAAAATGAAAATAAAGGACCTCTCATACCTTACACTGGAGAAGGAAATGCAACCCACTCCAGTATTCTTGACTGGATAATCCCAGGAATGGGGGAGCCTGGTGGGCTGCCATCTGTGGGGTCGCACAGAGTCGGACACGACTGAAGCGACTTAGCAGCAGCAGCAGCAGCATAGCTTATACATTTATATTATTGTTACAAGACAAATAGTTTCAGCAAGGGCTGAAAAATATGTGAAAATACTTCAGATTAAAACACAATGAGAAGTTCAGAATAATTACATTAGCAGCTCAGAGACACAGAAACAACTAAATTTCTTCAACTGCTAATATGATGAAAATGGTTTGTTTTTACCGTTGTTCAGCTTTAACAGAAACCAACTAGTTCCTTTTACCTTTTTTTCTCTTTCATCACTTTGTACCTCCTGTACTGAGCCTGGTGTTGGACTGAATTTCAATCGCTTTACTAGTCATGGATATTACATGGATTATGTTCCATCTTAGAACATGAGGCTTTCTATATTTGTAAGTTTCTTGATAACACGTCAGGGATCGTAAAACCTATGGGACTTTGGGACCTTAATTTAAGCCTGTGGTGCTAAAGATGATGCAGTTGTTCATTTGCAAGTAGTCATCCTAGTTATTAAAGCCACAGTCAAGTAAAAATATTAAATCCTTTTTCTACTGTTTTTCATTGTTTCTAAGTATACAACAGTCAGAATTTCATAGAATTAAATTTCTTTACTTACTAAGAACATATTTTTTAAGAGAAGACAGCTATTTAGAATATACCATGCTTGAAAATATAAATTTTATTACAGGTTACACACATAACTGACTTTAAATATAATATGTTTCCAGAAATTAAAAAAACAAACAAACACCACTTGGTACAGTTAAACTACTCTACAGAAATAGGAGAGTGGAGGATCTGTTGGGTCTCTTCAAAATTTATAGTGTCACAAAGTTCAAATATTAACAATTACATAAGTTAAATAGTTCTGAGAACTATAACTTGCCTAGTAAACTTTTAAAAAAAACCTTCTGTCTAACCTTACTTGAAATACGTACAACGATAACAATGTCTTCAAGCTTTGGGTTATAGTTATTATGATGACATTTTAGAATTACAAGAAAAATCATTTAGCTCTATATAAAGTGTTATGTTAAACAGTGTTCTTTCTAGCTGTTTTTCCTGTAAAACCAGTCAATTGTAAAGGAAATCAGTCCTGAATATTTACTGGAAGGGACTGAAGTTGAAGCTCCAATATTTTGGCCACCTGATGCGAAGAACTGACTCACTGGAAAAGACCCTGTTGCTGGAAAAGATTGAAGGCAGGAGGAGGGGACGACAGAGGATGAGATGGTTGAATGGTATCACCGACTCGATGGACCTGAGTTTGAACAAGCTCCAGAAGTTGGTGATGGACAGAGAGGCCTGGCATGCTGCAGTCCGTGGGGTCGCAAAGAGTCAAGACACCACTGAGCCACTGAACTGAACTGAGGATGAATAAAGGATTTAACTCACATTTTTTTGTCATGTCTGCTTAGTCTCTCCTAGTTTCTCCCCTATACAAAAACAATGTATACTTTTATAAAAGTCCCTGTTTCCATACAGGTGTTTCAAAACAGAGTTTAACTCATATACAATTTATTACTTCTGTACATACAAAACAAAGTTAGAAGGCTAAGATCAAACTGGGAGAATCTGCAATATAGCAAACTGCTAGATTGATAGCTAGTACTTATTCCATATATGAAGAAGGGTTCTTAAAAACCCTTAAGAAAAAAGAACTGGAAAAAAAAATGAGCTAGGTATGTAAATGGCCTTTTCACTCACTCTCTTGTTTGCACATATACCCTCCTGTGCACACTACATATTCTTGAGTTATGATCACACCCAAGAAAGAAAGAAAAGCCAAAGAAAGGGAAGGAGTGAAGAAAGAATGACTTAATCAAATAGAAAAATATTCCAATTCACTGCATTCAAAAAAGCAAATCAAACAACAATCATATATCACTACAAAGCTCTGACTGGCAAATACTTCTATAGCTTTGGTACAGATACGTAGAAATGGATGAAGTGAAGTGACGTGAAAGTCGCTCAGTCGTGTCTGACTCTTTGTGACCCCATGGACTCCACAGTCCATGGAATTCTCCAGGCCAGAATACTGGAGTGGGTAGCCTTTCCCTTCTCCAGAGGATCCCAACCCAGGGATCAAACCCAGGTCTCCCACACTGCAGGCCGATTCTTTACCAGCTGAGCCACAAGTAGAAATGGACACTGTAGTATAATCTTGCTCTAATTATGGCTTGGCATATTCTGGAGGGCCATCTAGCAACAAGTAACAAGAATTATGACCCAGCAATCTCATTTTTTAAAAAAGAAAAATTAACATTAAACAATTGGAAAAGCATACAGATATAAATAACAAGTTGTTCATCAAAGTATTTTTTTAATGGTAAAAAAATTAAATCAAAATTAAGGTTTAACAAGAATAGGTTGGTTAAATAAACTGTGATCCATCATGACAAACCATAATTAAATTGATGATGAAGATCTTTATTTACTGTTATGGAAAGAGGGTCATGATAAATGAAGAAAAAAATCAGGTAACAGAGTAATAGGGACAAAGCAAAACATGAGGTCCCTTGAGCATATTTGGTACCTCTTTAATAACATATTTTAAATAGTTGTTCACTGTGTAGTGAAGGTAAATATCTCTTTATATTCAAATTAAAGAATTGTAAAACATGAAATTTTCTGAGTCAGAACTTTCTAGAAGGCATAATTACCATTTAAAATCTGGATAAAAGTGTAAGTTACTCATTACTTAAAAAGCAGTATTATGCCATGTACTGCTCACTCGTAGAATTTTAGTTGACTTTCCTAATCTTCAACTGATTTTTCTTACATCAGGTGAGTGCCAATTACCTACCTAACGGTCCACAACACAGGCTACAAACTACAGCATTTAGCTTACATGTGGACATTACAAAAGTATTTTACAGATTTTAATCCATTAAATAGGTATTTATTTTAATGGTACTGGAACTGCCTTAAATTTTTATACACATTATTTATACACACATGAAAATGTGAGTTAACAAGAAACATATTTCCAATTTATTTCAGTGATGCTTTCATGTTTAACACAGGTAGACATAGCTCAAGATAAGAGAGACACTTCAACATCAGTCTTTGTCTTAAAATCTTAGAAAGTTATCTTACTGAACCAGAGTTTATGAAACGTTCCTGAATAAGGAAGATGGCCATTTTTACTCAACCGGGTCCTTTCCATCATGCATAACCCCTGTACACTAGTACTACACCATGCTTTCGTGAAATCTTACGGATGCTATTCATTATTTGTTCAATTCTTTCTCGTCCTTAAGGTCAGTGACCTTTATGACTTTTTATCGCTGTATTCCCAGTGCTTTAAAGTATGCCCTATGCACATTTGTCCAATCAATAACAGCTGAATGAACAAATGGCAATGAATGGAACGAAAAAATTAAAAGAGAGCCCCAAACTCACAGAAAACAAAGGCTAGTTCAAACTCTTAAGCAGCAACAGACTTTAAGCACAGGATGCTAGAGGAAGAGACAGGGGAGTCTTTGAAACATGTGCAGGAAGGGAAAAGAGAGTTAATCCCTTGCAGGCCTTGCATGTTTCCTCCCTCCACTTATCTGAGTAGTACAAAAATGGGCTTCTCATCCCAGGTGGTAGCACTGACTGCAGAATCTTTGGCTTGAGAGTCAGGAAGTGCTTGATTAGACACACTCAGGTAAAACAGATAACTACAGACATACTAAAGAGCCTCTTGATGAAGGTGAAAGAGGAGAGTGAAAAAGTTAGCTTAAAACTCAACGTTCAAAAACTAAGTTTACGGCATCCAGCCCCATCACTTCATAGCAAATATATGGGGAAAAAAATGGAAACAGTGACAGACTTAATTTTGGGGCTCCAAAAATCACAGTGACTGCAGCCATGAAGTTAAAAGACGCTTGTTCCTTGGAAGAAAAGCTATGACAAACGTAGACAGTGTATTAAAAAGCAGAGACACCACTTTGCCAACAAAGGTCAGTATATGCAAAGCTATGGTTTTTCCAGTAGTCATGTATGGATTTGAGAGCTGGACCATACAAAAGGCTGAGCACTGAAGAACTGATGCTTTTGAACTGTGGTGTTGGAGAAGACTTTTGAGAGTCCCTTGGACTGCAAGGAGATCAAACCAGTCAATCCTACAGGAAATCTACTCTGAGTATTCATTGGAAGGAGTGATGCTGAAGCTGAAACATCAATACTTTGGCCACTAGATGCAGAGTCCACTCATTGGAAAAGATCCTGATGCTGGGAAAGATTGAGGGCAGAAGGAGAAGGGGGCGACAGAGGATGAGATGGTTGGATGGCATCCCTGACTCAATGGACAAGAGTTTGAGTGAACTCCAAGAGAAAGTGAAGGACAGGGAAGCCTGGCGAGCTGCAGTCCATGGAGTCGCAAAGTGTTGGACACAACTGAGTGACTGAAGAACAACAACCACAGACACACTCAAGGAAGGCTTATAGGAAATATTACTTAGGCAAATAGGTAGCTTATAAATAAAGTAAGTACAGAACCAAGACATGACTATGCATTTGAGGAAAAATTACAACAGCTGAAAAGTGTTGAAACTGTACATAATTTATGAACTAGATGAACAGTAAACTAGTTTTAATTCACTTTTACCAAGCACAATCTCATTTTATTAAAAAATACATAAAATATACACATATATACGTGAAAAAAGTAGGAAATAATTTATTATATACCAAATTTTAAAAGTAATTTATCTCTGAACAGTATGATTTGGTCTAATTTTTATTTTTGCTCAACTGCATTTTTAAATGTTCTCATAATATTCAAGTGGTCTTGAAACTCCATACATATTAAAAATAAAATGACATCATTGTAAATAATTAAAATAGAGTGTTTTGAATATTTTATAATTTAGAAAAACAAGACAAGTTTAAAGAGCTTTTTTTAAAAAAAATCTCCTTTCAGGACCTCCCTGGGGGTCTAGTAGCTAAGATTCCACACTCCCAATGCAGGAACCTGGATTCTATTCCTGGTCAGGGAACTAGATCCCACATGCTGCAACTAAGACCAGGCATAGCCAAATAAATAAATGTATTTTAAAATCTCATTTCATTTGTATTAAAATATTGAATAATATTAAAGATTAATCATTCAATGAAATTTAAAAAAAATAAAAATCAGTTGTACATAAAAATACATGTCCATCTAAAACTTATTGCCCTGAGTAACTGAAGAATGTTAGTAAGTATTTTAACCAATTGTATTATCAGAAAAAAATTGTATTGTGTTCAAGTAGATACAATATTTACAGTACAGCAATTACAGTCCTCTAACAAGTGCCAAGTTATTTATCATTTCTGAGAAAAAAAAATCTCATTCTTAGAAATCTCATTATCAGGCCAATGATGTTACCAGTAGTTGCATAAATTACTCTTTCTTTAGTCCTAACATTTTTCCAGGTTATATAGACTTTTTGAATTAGGCTAGATAATCTTTCAGAGCATAAAATCTACTTTAGTAGATTATTAAAAGAATAGTTTTATGTGGGGTTCATAACACGAAGGAAATTCAACATTATAAGAAAGAATCGGGGAATAAATATGCTTTTAAGAAATCCAAGAATTTTTCTTGCTTAACCAAAATCAGGCCACATTGCTGGATTTAATCATAGTTCTCTTCATTCTTCATGAGTCTTCTAGTCCTCAAAGATAAAGAAAAGCTTGACCAGTGCTGACCCTGAATCTGAATGGCCTCTGCAGACAAGGAGGTAAACAACTGTCGTTTAAAGGCTGTCAACAGATCATAATTGGTTATCAGATATTTGATACAAAATAAAATTAAAATTAAAGCCTGGAATTATTTTATTTAATTATTCAATAGTTATCTGAAGTTTCCTGAATTTCATTTCTGTACTAAATCAAACAAGCTAAATAATTCATATAAAAAGATTACTTGAGATGTTACAAAGAGCTCATTTGTATACAGTAGTGATTTGAAATGCCTCAGAGTTTCAAGTTAATGTTGTGATGAATCTACAAACTAGTAGTTCACAATTTCTTCACTGAAGAGCATTCTGGTTGCTGTGTTCTACAGTGAACAGAGTGAGAGATGTCAAATCCTTCAGTATTGATTTATCATTACATTAATTTCATGTTATAAATAAATGCTCAGCACAATTTACACACTTTAAGAAACTTATGTAATTCAACTCAGGTAAAGGGCACACTGACTTAATTAAGATGATAGCAAAAATTACCTCAGTGGAATACATTTTATTAACCTGGAAAAAATAGATTAATGTCAAAACTAGACTCCAAATGGCATGCCTGAAGATTTCTGCAGATCTTGTCACAGTGGTTAACAGATCTGAATGGATAACTGAAGCATGCTTCCTACTACTCATCCTTTTGTTGAAGTGAGACTGCTACTTTCTTAGCACTATAGCTAAAGAAAGCCAACTCCCCTTGATTCAAAATTGTAAAGAGTGCTTTTTACAAATCTGTCCAAAATAAATTTTGAAAGAAGTAAGTAAAAGAGCAGATACTCAAAACATGTTTGATTAATTAATATGTTTCAGTATTTCTGCTTAATGTCCTGAATTCTATCCTTTGGAAACAGACATTTTAAAAGAGCCTAGGTTCATTTCATACTAAAATCACTATGTTCTTTGTTTTGTCAGATCAAATCAGTATTTAAATAATCATGCAGCAGATCAGTAAGAGTATGTTTTCTGCTGCTTTTCCTATTATACTACAGCCAGCCATATGTTCATCATGCTAATAACTTCTACACTAGAAAAATCCGGAAACATAGAAGTGTACTACTTTATAATGACTACCAATTTATACCTTAAAAATTCCACACAAAACCACTGTGATGAAAATCCATTCCTTTGAAGAATAAGGCTATTGAAAGGAATAAAATTCTGTCCTAAACAAGACCAAGTTTTCAGCAAAACAAGAGTTCATCAAATAAGAGGAGGAAAGAAAAGTCTTCTAGTAATGTAAGTGCTCAGTAACATTTTCTGTTACTCATGTGGAACTATGTATTATATTTGGGAATTCATACGCTTTTCAGTAAATACAGCAATAGCTGTTGTTCACATTAATGTAATTAATCACTAATTAGTCAATAGCTAATATGGCACTGACTGAAAGAGAAAAGTCATTTTTTCATTTCTCTCATAAAGATGAATAACACATTTTTATTAACCTTTTTTTCTAAAAGTAGTATTTTAACTTCTATTAATCATCAAGTGAAATGCTCCTGAGGGGTTAGTATATGTAATTTTCCTAAGCATTTTTTAAAAGCAGTCTTTTCTTTCTTGAAAGTAAGAGAGTGAATACGTTCTTGAGTCCAGTGACCTTATAAAGGAATAAAAGGAACTTGGGGTAAATTCATCAGTTTCCATAAATGCTTGTAACAATTTGAAAAAATTTGTAGTTAGGAAGGCTCTAATTGATGATTTGATCTAAGAATAGAACAATTCTATATCCTACTTGGGTTTGATGAGCATGAAGATTCAATCAACAAGAATTTCTTATAACACACACAATTTATAAACACACACATAAAAAGCCACTTATTTCTACCTTACCTGTTTACTATATATAATTAAGCATATTTCACACTATAAATATTATAAATTATGGACACTTAAGGAAAAAAATACATTTAATATGATGAAAAGAAATGTCATAAAGATGATAAAAATTATAAGGCAGCAAAAGATTAATAGGCTATTCAGTCACTAAAAATCATTTGTATGTGCATATTTAGTTGCTCAGTTGTGTCCAACTCTTTGTGGCCCCATGGATTGTAGCTTGCCACGCTCTTTCTGTCCATGGGAGTCTCCAGGCAAGAATACTGGAGTGGGTCGCCATTCTCTTCTCCAGGGGATCTTCCCAACTCAGGGGTTGAACCTGGGTTTCCTGCATTGCTGGCAGATTTGTATATTATACCCAAAATAGAGAAAATTCTAAGGATGGAATTTAATGAACAAATGAAAGGAATGACTTGGATTATTTTTAAAAAATCATCTTTAAATTAAAAAAAATGAATCTTAAAATTTAAAATAAAAGAGGAAGAGTTATAGGCATATACATGTTTAAATATATAAAAGCTGTCTATATTAGCAAAGTAAGCCAATCTAGAATAGTATAAATTGGGAACTGGTATTAATTAAAATGAGCAAAGCTAGTATCAAATTGAATGCGTGAAAAATAATAATGATGATTTCACTTAAAAGTGGTTCTAATTTTATTTAAGGAAAATATATCAAATTGTTTTAACAACACCATGGAGAAATTTTTTCTCTTTCTTTCAAATGTCCAAAAATATTTACTGAATACTTACTATGTCTAAGGCATTGTGCTTGGTGCTGTGATGAAATAAACACAGTAGTTTCTTGTCTTGAAAGAAGATGACAAAGTATAAGATATCTCAAGAAAGGTTTCATACAGAATATAGCACTTAATTAGGCAGAATCTTAAAAATCAAGTAAGTTTGAACACTCATTGATGTGTCTTTAGAGAATAATAGGCAGAAGAGTCTCAAATACTACATTAAAGATTCTGAAATTAGTAGCAGACAATGCAAAAACAAATATTTGAGCAGGAAAATGGAGCAGTGATTGTTAAACTTGCATAAGATACACTGAGAGGAGTGAGGCTAATAGAGAGATTAAGAAATTATTCAAAAATTCAGGTAAGAGTCAATGAAAATTATAGTTCTAATGAGATTGAACTTGGTGGACAAAGTCCGTATACTCAAAGCTAAGATTTTTCCAGTAGTCATATATGGACGTGAGAGCTGGACCCTAAAGAAGGCTGAGAGCTGAAGAATTGATGTTTTTGAACTGTAGTGTTGGAGAAGACTCTTCAGAGTCCCTTGGATATCAAGGAGATCAAACCAGTCAATCAATGGAAATCAATCTTGAATATCCACTGGAAGGACTGATGCTGAAGCTGAAGCTCTAATAACCTCAGCCATCTGATGCGAAGAGTTGACTCATTGGAAAACACCCAACTCATTGGAAAAGACCCTGCTGCTGGGAAAGATTGAAGGCAGGAGGAGAACGGGTCGACAGAGGACAAGATGGTTGGATGGTATCACCGAATCAATGGACAGGAGTTTGAGCAAACTTCGAGACATAGTGAAGGACAGGGAAGCCTGGTGTGCTGCAGTCTATGGGGTCACAAACAGACACAACTGAGGGACTGAACAAAACAATGAGACTGAACGATGCAAAATAACTTTAGAGATATAACTGTCAAAATTGGATATTAGAAGCAATGGAAAAAAAACTAAAAATTAAACTCAAAGTTCTAAATCTTTGTGATGAGGATGATGGTAATGCTATTGACAGAGTAAGGCACAAGAAAGAAGAGAGAACTTAAATGGAGAAATGAAGTTTAGTTGGGTACTGTGAACTGATACATTCTTTAGATGTGAAGATTAAAGACAGTACAGTTTTAGTACTAGTGGTTTTAGTACTGCCTGAAGGTCTTTAGTAAGAGCATACAATACAGACAGGAGAGGAGAGGATCAAAGCTAAATCTTTAGGAAAGAGGGACAAACAGAAGACCCAGAAGACAATGGGTAAAGAGATAAAGTGGTTAGAATTGGGAGTTCCAGGAATAATCACTGAAAGAGGGAAAATACAGAAAAAAGACTTACTGTTTTGGCTTCATGTTTGATTCACTGAATATTATTTTATTAACTTCCTACTCTGGACCACATGAAAGAAATATAATCTAAGTACATAATGGCCTCTGCCCTCAAATAGCTCATAATCCACTTAGGATCTAGTTAACTTCCCTCAGTAGTCTTTGTTGCTGTTTTTAGAATAAGATGAACAGTTAAACAATAAAAGATAATAAGATTATCTACCGTTTCCAGACTACTTCCTGGATACAAAAAATCTTCTGAAAGTTCTCCATTAACACTATTAAATGATACATGTAAACAAAAGGGAAGATTAAAACGAGATAACTGATAGAAGAAAATTTAAAAATTAGACTAAAGACACATTTTCTCTTATAAAGCTTCCATGTACTTGGCAGGAAGCAATTAAAAACATTGTGGAAGGTGGGTAGTATTTTAACAGTACAGATTAAGAATAAAGTGAAAACAAATCTAAATCAAGAGTCAGCATGAAGAAGCGATTCACTGATTTACCTGAACATGAACAACCAATGGCAAATATGGAAACAAAGGTTTTAAATGCACTTCATTAAAAACCTCTGTTTCTTACTGCTCACTCAAATATAAAATAGATGATTTGTCACAGTTATTACAGATTTACAATTGATCTTGAACACCATGGGGGTCAGAAGCACTGACCCACAACACAGTTGAAAATTTGAATATAATTTGACTTTCAGTTCTCCCTATCACATCCATGGATTCAAACAACTGTGGATCCTATAGTACTATAGCACTTATTTACTGAAAAAAATCCTCATATTAAGTGAGCTATATTTTACATTTACTTAATAAGACAGTAGACACTTTTGATACACTTAACGTTTTAAAAATGAACATCATTTCAAATAGCATTTCACATTAATATATAATTATGAATAGAACAAAGGCTGGTTATCATTGATTCAAAAATTCATTAAACATACTATACATGGAAATACTGTTTTCAGAATAAAAAAATCTAAAAAAAATCATGCTATGCTGCAAATGTTCATTTAATTAACTTCACAATACCATCCCTAAGATCAAAGTCCCATGAAACTAGCATATAGTACAGTGGCTAGTATATCTGAGATGCTGAATAAATATTGATGAATGTTAATAAATCAATGAATAAAGAAAACTTATTAGAATCTCTTTTTATCTAACAAAATGGTTAACACCTAGGATTCTGGGCAATATATACAGCTAAGCTGCCCAGATGTACAGAAAAGTATGCTAAATTAATAGTTATTACTCAACAAATGAGGTACTTTAAAGATTGATGAAGTAGTGGAAATTATACTTAGGGGGAAAACCATATAAATGTGTATACCTTCCTTGTCACGTGAAATTTAATCAGTAACTAAAACACATTATGCATCTATTCTGATTACATCCTAAAGTACTTCTTAGGTATTAATGGTGTTGCTGTTTAGTTGCTAAGTCATGTCCAACTCTTTCGGGAGTCCACTGGACTGTAGCCCAACAGGCTCCTCTGTCCATGGGATTTCCCAGGCAAGAATATTGGAGCAGGCTGCTATTTCCTTTTCAAGAGGATCTTCCCTGGCCCAGGGATTGAACTCGTGTTTCCTGCATTGGCAGATGGATTCTTTATCACTGAGCCACCAAGGAAGCCCAGATATTAATATAGTCAACCCAAGTTTACAGATGGGATATTCATTTAAGTGAGTTTTGCAAGTATACTGATAGGCTTTTTTTTAATAAAGAGAGTGAAGAAGAGGGAAAAGAGGGGAGAAAGGAAGGAGGAGAAAGCTTTTTTTGAGGGAAGATTTCACAGTCAAGTTGACTATTAAGTACAGGAAACATAGGTATAAACATTATACAGAACTGTTTACTGGCTATCTGAACATTTAGTTCAATAATGCACACCATGAATTATGGTGAAATTAAATAAATCCAGCATTTTTCAAACTTGCTTAACTATAGAACACCTTTTCCTGAAGGATCTCATTCTGTTCTAACAATTGTTCCAAAGACTATGTCCTGGGAAATACTGTTATATACTGTAAAGATACTTTTAAAAAGAATATACCAAAGCTTAAATCTGAACACGTACTTTGCTTCAAATCTATCTCACTAGCAAGCTATTTATTCTAGAATTACAGAAGATGTTTAAGTCTTTTTTGGAAACTGTTTTCAAGGTAAGTATATGAGCTAGTAACAAAGTCAGTCCTATTATTAATATGTGAATCATTTATAAATGCTTTTCATACTTTTCAACAGAAGTACTTCTAACTATGAAGGATCAAGAAGTAAAAGGGGGAGAATGAGAGTTTGAGAAAACAGTCTAAAGCCAGCAGACTACTACCTGTAGGCCAAATCCACCTTATTTTTTTTGTGAATAAAGTTTTATTGAGACAGATCACACTAAATTCTAGTTATCTTCAACACTATAACATGGATTTGAAATATCTGTGATTGCTACTTATAATGCTGTCATAGATCCATTAATGATATTGTGATTGCAGCTCATATTCATAATTGACAGAAATCCTAGATTTCAGACAGAAATTAGGGAAATAAAGATCTAACCTTTCACAGACCAGGGATTAAGAACCTTTGCTTTAAAAAAAAAGAACCTTTGCTTTAGAGGATTGTGAAGAGATGAATGACACTATTAATTAGGATATCAGAAAGAGCATGGAAAATGTAAAGGTACAAACTAAATATAGCTATACTTTTAATAAATGAAAAATTAAAATAAAGATTTAGAATTAAATATTTTTTCATACAATTCATGAGATAATCCACAGCCATTAGTATAAATTCTAAGAATCTTCACCCAAAGTATCACTTGTACTGATTTCCTAGATAAAGCTGATTTTTCTATTCAACAATTAGTTGATTATTCCAATAGCAAATGACTAATTTTTGCTCAGAAGTCATGAAAAAGGTGCTGAAACCAATGCAAATTTTGTTTGTCACCATATCTCATTTACCGTAACTACTATTAGATATGCAAAATAAATACAAGTGATTAGTATACTGTGAAATATGGCATATAAGGATTATAAATGTTTATAAAGGTGGTATATATTACACAGATCATACAACTTTGGAAAGTGAAATAGCAAGTGCTAACTCGCTTTAGTCGTGTCCGACTCTGTGCGACCCCATAGACGGCAGCCCACCAGACTCCCCCGTCCCTGGGATTCTCCAGGTAAGAACACTGGAGTGGGTTGCCATTTCCTTCTCCAATGCATGAAAGTGAAAAGTGAAAGTGAAGTCGCTCAGTCGTGTCTGACTCTTAGCGACCCCATGGACTGCAGCCTACCAGGCCCCTCCGTCCATGGGATTTTCCAGGCAAAAGTACTGGAGTGGGGTGCCATTGCCTTCTCCAGAAATAGCAAGTATTAGGAAATAAATAAATTATAAAATTTCCAATGTTTAAAAGTATGCAATATTAACTGCATAAAAGACATTACAATCAAACTTCACCATATTGCTTAATATCCATACTAAAGGCTTTAAATATGATAAAGAGCTTTGGAAAGAACACAATGAATATGACATAATAACAAATGAATTTACATAATACCAAAGTTCTTAAAATTGTGGTTTTACTCTTTCCAAACATGTTATGATTTATGATGCAGAGAAATATGTGTATGTAGCTCTTAAAAGTGGATTTTGTTTGAAGAGGCATCCAGTATACTACTTTCAATTTACATATTACACAGAAGATATACAAGTGTGTTTTAAAATATAATCATCTCATGTTAGATACAAAAATTTTATGTTTTCTCCTTTCAAGTCACTTTTATCTACACCTAATTTTCATGTGTATAAAAGATAATTTTAAAATGACTGATATTTAACGTAATGGCTACTGGCCAGTAATGTATAGTGGTTTCAACATCTACAAAAGTACATACAAAGGCTAAATGATACAGGTAAGCCTAACCTTTTTATCTGTAAAATCAATAAAGGACTTTAGGAACTTTATATAATTCTTTGCTGCACTTTGCCTTTTACATTTTAACAACAGAAAATGATCCTGCTGCTGCTGCTAAGTCGCTTCAGTCGTGTCCGACTCTGTGCGACCCCAGACGGCAGCCCATCAGACTCCGCCATCCCTGGGATTCTCCAGGCAAGAATACTGGAGTGGGTTGCTGTCTCCTTCTCCAGAAAATGATCCTATGATGCTCTTTAGGATAGTGATCTAAAGTTTAGCAACTGAGAAATTTCATTTTTGTTTTAAAACATAACTGGTTCAAACTTCTCCTGAAAAAGTCTAACGAAGGATGTTCAATTTCAAGATTTTATTTAAGGAATTTGTTAGAAAAACTACACAAATTAATTTTCTAAAAATAAGGTAGCATTTTAAAAAGTCTTAAATGCTACAATGGGCGCTAAATTTAATTATTTGAAATGAAGCACAGATATACTTGACTAACCAACTGGCAGTACTTTTAAAAAATTATTAACATATTAAAGTAGGAATCTGATTTTCTGGAAGCATGCATGGGAAAGCCTGTTGTCATGGAAACGGCAAGTATAAATGGCAATAATGCAGAAGAAAATGTCAGCGCTTCTGAACAATGAAAAAAACACAAAGCTATTTGTGAAATAAAACAACACAACGTTGTTTAAAATACTTTATAATTTTCAATTTCTTTCCATAAATTTTACTTAGTAAAAATATTGATAATATAATACTATTGCATTGTCTTTGGCCAAAATATTCCAACAATTTATTAATCTAATATTTGAAACAATTAAAGTGTGTAAAAAGACTGCTTTCAATCATTTATTTTAAAATATCTAAATAAAATATTTTTAAATTTTAAAATTCATGGGCTTGAGATCAAACATTAACTCCTAATCCAATTATATAATACCAAAATATTAGAGCAAAAAATTCATACCATAAGTTTAAGTACAGGCAACAATGTACATACCTGACCTTCACATCACCTACAGTTTGACAATTTTAAAAAATAAATAAAACCTTCATATATTCTCTATTAAACACACTGTCCAAGCTTAACATCCATGAGGAAAAACTGATTGACATGTTCACAGTGATGGTAAACATTTATTCTCATAGATTAATATTTTATATATTTGTAACAAAATATTTAGATTAAATAAAGGAATGTAATTCTCCAACATACAAACATTAGCAATATGGGAGACTCAGGTTCAATCCCTGGGTCAAGAAGGGAATAGCAATATACTCCAGTATTCTTGCCTGGAGAATCTCATGGACAGAGGAGCCTGGTGGGCTACAGTCCATGGCATCACAGAGATTTGGACATGACTAAGTGAGTAACACTTTCACTATCAAGGAGTTAAAATGTTTTAAAAGTTGACACTATAAAATTCGAAGGACTGATGCTGAAGCTCCAATACTGTGGCCACCCGATGCAAAGAGCCAAATCAACGGAAAAGATGCTGGGAAAGACTGAGGGAAAGGGGAGAAGGGGAGGACAGAGATGAGATGGCTGGATGGCATCACCAACTCAATGGACGTGAGTTTGAGCAAAGTCTGGAGGATAGTGAAAAACAGGGAACTCTGGCATGCTGGAGTTCATGGGGTCACTTGGACACAATTGAACAACAATTTATAAAATAGGTGATATTTAAGATTTATTCTTTCATTAGGAATAAAGGATTGTGTGCAGTTCTTGTGTCACCTGTCCTTGCCTTTTTCTCTCAAAGAATATCAAATCAAACTCAAAGCTCCCACAGAAATAAACAGGTTTTATACTAGTATGTCCTTGTTATGTAAAAACTGTTTTTGTTCACCAGTTTAAATTAAATACTTCTAAGAGCTTTGGCTAAAGAAAAATCTATTACACAAAAATAAATATGAATTGGGACAAGGACACTAAAAACTATCCAAATTTCCCTGAAGTATCATTCCCCTATCACATTTGCCCACACCCTCAAAAGCAAATCCACATCCTAACATTATATTTCTTTCATTTTCTTCTTATAGCATTCTACCTTAATTATATTTATATGCTATCTCATTACTATTTTCATGTTTCTAATCTTTCTACTCACATCTAACAACTTTTCCTCTTTTTTCTTACTAATTATCTACTTGTCTTTCTAATGTCTCTATAAACTTTCAAACAGTATTTCAAAAATGGGCAATAAAAATAAAAATGGACAATATTTGTTACCTTAAAGCTATGGAAATAATCTCTAGAGAAGTTCTTATTTCATTCCTTATGTCCTTGATAGGTCTACCACTTTTGAAAACTGGCCAGTTTCCATGGCTTCTGCTTAAGGTTCTAGTTCACATAGATTATGATGTGCTACCAAGAATTGTGCAATATGACTGCTCCAAGCTTATATTTAAAGGAAAAACTGTCCAGTTTTAAGTCACTAAACTCAGGTGATGCTACTCCAGAAATCCTGACACACTGATTATAGATTTTCTTATTATATGTTCATCACTCAAAACTGATAAGTATACAATATAAACTACTTTCTCTTACTGTTTGTTAGAAGCAGTCAGTTTGCCAGGCACAAAATATATACTCAATTATTATCCATAATTTATTCAATGAAACAGAGATTCCATGTTAGTTATCTAACAAATGACCAGGCTCAAAGATTTGCAGGCAAACTTTCTGAGTTATTAATCTCTATAAAGTTGAGTTTTCAGTATATATTGAATATACTTCTATTGTGTTTATTTTATATTTATAGAAAAATATGGCTTCCCAGGTATGCAGCTTTTTTCTATTAGAAGTATGATAAAGAATAAATGATAAAAGGAAAAACATATATTAGTTATTTATTTTTCCATAAAAATTACTGCAACACATCACCTGTAAAGAAAAAAAAATCATGGCCATTTCTTGAAACATTTTACAAAAGCTGTAAATTTCCCTTCTCACATTCACAAATTTCAATAAATTATATTATTTGCTATTTTTAACACTTACTGATATATATATATGTAAATAAAGTAAAAAATCAGAAGTGTATGTTAAATCTTCAAAGATATCCACGTAACCAGGCCCCAGATCATGAATAAGAGCATTAAAAGAAGCAGTCTCTCTGTGCCCCCTTCCAGCACTGCCTGCTCTCCCCAAGACTAAGCACTATCCTGACTTCTAATATCAGAGATTAGTTCTGTTTACTTTAAGCGATATATAAATAAATTATACAGCTTTTTCTCTTTTATGATTTTTTTTGTCTCAATATTACATTTATAAGATTCAGTCATTGTATTTGTTGGTTAACTCATTCCCATTCCCATTGTGTGAGTATGGGCGTACTAACTTGCTTCACTGGACATGGAACAACAGACTGGTTCCAAATAGGAAAAGGAGTACGTCAAGGCTGTATATTGTCACCCTGCTTATTTAACTTATATGCAGAGTACATCATGAGAAACGCTGGGCTGGAAGAAACACAAGCTGGAATCAAGATTGCCGGGAGAAATATCAATAACCTCAGATATGTGGATGACACCACCCTTATGGCAGAAAGTGAAGAAGAACTAAAGAGCCTCTTGATGAAGGTGAAAGAGGAGAGTGAAAAAGTTGGCTTAAAGCTCAATGTTCAGAAAACTAAGATCATGCCATCTGGTCCCATCACTTCATGGGAAATAGATGGGGAAACAATGGAAACAGTGTCAGACTTTATTTTTTTGGGCTCCAAATCACTGCTGATGGTGATTGCAGCCATGAAATTAAAAGACGCTTACTCCTTGGAAGGAAGGTTATGGCCAACCTAGATAGCATATTTAAAAGCAGAGACATTACTTTGCCAACAAAGGTACGTCTAGTCAAGGCTATGGTTTTTCCAGTGGTCATGTATGGATGTGAGAGTTGGATGGTGAAGAAAGCTGAGCGCCGAAGAATTGATGCTTTTGAACTGTGGTGTTGGAGAAGACTCTTGAGAGTCCCTTGGACTGCAAGGAGATCCAATCAATCCATCCTAAAAGAGATCAATCCTGGGTGTTCATCGGAAGGTCTGATGTTGAAGCTGAAACTCCAATACTTTGGCCACCTCATGCGAAGGGTTGACTCATTGGAAAAGACCCTAATGCTGGGTAGGATTGGGGGCGGGAGGAGAAGGGGATGACAGAGGATGAGATGGTTGGATGGCATCACCGACTCGATGGACATGGGTTTGGGTGGACTCCGGGAGTTGATGATGGACAGGGAGGCCTGGCGTGCTGCGGTTCATGGGTTCGCAAAGAGTTGGACACGACTGAGCGACTGAACTGAACTGAACTTGCTTCAGTCGTGTGTGACTCTTTATGATCCTACGGACTATATGTAGCTCACCAGGCCCCTCTGTCCATGGGATTTCCCAGGCAAGAATACTGGAATGGGTTGCCATGCCCCCCTCCAGGGGATCTTCCTGACACAGGGATCGAACCCAAGTGTCCTGTGTCTCCTGCATTGGCAGGTGGGTTCTTTACCACTAGCACCACCTGAGAAGCCTTGTGTGAGTATAGCACTGATTTATTTTACATTCTAGTGTTGATAAGTATTTGAGTGCTTTTCATTTGGGTCTATTGCTAATAGTGCTGCTGTGAACATCCTTGTATATGTGTTTTGGTGAATACAGGTTCTCATTTCTGCTGATATGTTGTAGGAATAGCACTGCTAGGCCATATGGGAAGTGTGAGGAGCCTGGCATGCTACAGTCCATCGGGTCACAAAGAGTAGGACCTGACTGAACAACTAAGCACAGCACACATGGGAAGTGTATATTCAGCTTTATGACGTGCTCCCTAATGATTTTCCAACATTTTGTACCAATTTATACTTCTTCTAGCAGTGTAAAAAAAGTTAATCTACATTCATGGACTGTCAGTCATTTTCACTTTAGTCATTCTAGTGGGCTTCGAATGGTATGATATTATGGTTTTAATTGGCACTTCCTTGAAAACCAATGGATTTGTCATTTTTTCAGGAATTCATTGGCCACATCTTTGTGAAATTCCTATTGCATTGTTTGGCCCATGTTTTACTGGGTTGTAACTTCCCTATTGATCTTAAAAGCATTCACTGCATATTCTGAATGTAAGTTCTCATCAGATATATATATACACACACACACACACATACACATATATATGGAACTTCCCTGGTGGCTCAGACGGTAAAGTGTCTGCCTGCAATGTGGGAGACCTGGGTTCAATCCCTGGGTCAGGAAGATCACCTGGAGAAGGAAATGGCAACCCACTCTGGTACTGTTGCCTGGAAAATCCCATGGACGGAGGATCCTGGTAGACTACAGTCCATGGGGTCGCAAAGAGTCGGACACGACTGAGCGACTTCACTCTTTCTTTCTTTTCTATACACATATGTATATGTATGTGTGTGTATATGTAGCAAATACATGTGCTCACTTTATGGCCTATTTGCTCTGTTAAAGGAGTCTGATGAAGAGACTTCTTAAATAATGATTCAATTTATAATTTCTTCCTTTATGGTTAGAGCTTACATCTCACTTTAGAAACATTTACCTACTTTAAGGTCTTTATAAAGATATTCTTCTATGATTTTTTCCCAACACTTTAATAATTTTCTTATCACTGATATTCATATCTGCAATCTGTTATTTATTTTTTCACAATGGTATGACCAGGGGTGAAGATACATAATTTTTCCCATTTGGCTACTCAATTAACCCAGATTATATTTTCACAACAGTACTAGAGTCATCTTTGTTATTAACAAACTAACTGGATAAGTTTGGGTTCATACCTGGTCTCTTTATTGAAGAACTTTTTCTATTCCATTGTTCTACACTGTTCTACAGTATCACTTTTTCTCAGTGGGTCTGCGTACCTGGTAGTGTAACACAACATCTAGCTGTATTTGTCTTTATGTTCTGAAAAAAATGAAGATGAGATCATTTTCCTGGTCAAAGTTCTGGTGTCCTTAGAGTAAAATCCAAACTCTTTGCTGTGTCTTACAATGTCCTTCATGTTCTGGCCACTGCCTACTTTTCTGACTTTCTCTCTTAAAACCTATTCCTTGCTCTGTTTGCTGCAGCCATACTGGCCTTCTTGAAATCCCCTAGTTCTCTCTGCTAGAATGCTCTTTCCCCAACCCCCACCATGTCTGCATGGCTTATTTCTTCATAAGTATCACTCCTTAGACAGGTCTTCCTTGATCAGTGTGCCTACCTACAATGCTTCCTTCTCCTTTTGGAATAATATTAGTAATTTAGTTTCTTAGTTTTCTTGGGTATGAGAATGTAAGCTTCATAGGAGCAGGAATTTTTGCAGGTCTTGTTTTATTGTTTTATTTCAGGTACTTGGGCATATAAGCACTCGTTACCTATCTATAATGTAAGTATTAATTAAGGGAAGCAGTATAACACAGTTGAAAGAACACAAAATCATAAGCTGAAAAGATCAACTGAAATAAGTACCTAGGAATGCTAAGATAATTTAACAATTAAATTAATTTTATTATAAATACCAATTTTACTATTTGCCATTTCCCAGCTAAAGCTGAAACACTGACTTCACAAACAACATATGTTTTAAAAATGTACTCATAAATAGGTTACATATGTGACACAATGCTATAGTAGCATATAAATCACTAGTCCATCTCAACACTGACAAATTCCTCAGTTTCCTATTCCTCAATTTCAAAATATATAGTATGTCATTTTTAATTTTTAAGAAATATTTGTTGAAAAAAGTACACAAAATCTGTGCTGGAAACAGGATTGAAAAAACCCTAACTATTCTAATGAAATGTCAACTGTAAACTGTACTCCCAAATTTAAACTCTTATCATAAACATGGTATAAATTCATTACTGTGATTTATATCAAATAGTTTATTTCACAGGGGTGATAAATCATAGTGTTATTTTGTAATAAAATATCCATAAATGTGCTTGCTCCGAAATGAAGAAAAATTTTATGTAATGATGTTAACTCTATTTCTGAAAAAAAAATGTTATTCAGTAGACCATTTCAGTCGTAGTGAAAAGAAAAACATATTTAATCCCTATATACTATTCATTTAAATACATGTGGATATTTATAAAATCTTAATACTATCATCATAAATAATTATTATCTTCCTAAATATTAAGAATCATTAATAACATTTTCTAAAATGAGAAAAATAAACATTGCTTTCTTTAAATATTTTTATGATAAAAATTGAGTAACTAGGTTTTTCTTTGCAATTCCAAATCCTAACTGGAAAATATACTCTAAAAGTTGTAAAATCTAAATATCTAATTTCCAAATTCACAAGTATAAACTGAAAATAACCTTTAGAAATAAGCTAAATATGTTAAACAGTTCTCCAAAAATAAATTTCTATAAGCAATGATCAGCTTAGAATCTACAGGAAAAGACAAAACTATAACATATAATACTTCATTGTTATCTCTAAAAGGAAAACTAAATTCATACTCAATTACACTGAATCTAGAAATTATAAAAAAATTCCTACAGGGGTTGATATTAGAGGTTGAAAAGTTGACTTCAATGCCCTTTTGGAAATCAAACATAATTTTATATTTTTGAAAAAGGACAAGATGGGTACACACATTATGCTACCAATTCTAAATCTATAATAATTAGAATATTTTAGTATTTCTCCACCACCATACCAAAGGCAAAAATGGATCACCTGGAAGAAACAAGGTTTGAAACATATTTTGGAAATAAAAGAATCATGTATGTGATAAGGTATTAAAAACAACTGGGAACTGAAATTATTCTTGTCAAAATGAAACTGGGAAAGCAATTTTCAAGAGAAAAAAAAGATTTCCTGCTTATACCAAATACTACATTCTAGGTATATTAAAGAATTAAAGATTTACCTTTTTAGAAAGCAATTTTTCAATACAAGTTAGGAGCTTTAACTTTTCTTATTATTTGCAAACTAATCTTTCTCTTAGGAATCTATACAAAGAAATATTCAGATGCAAGTATTTATAGATGAAGGAATTTAAAAACATTGCAAGAAAAATACTCTGAACAGCTAACTTTCAGCAAGCAATGATTAATAAAATGTTTGATATTACACAGCTTATGACATGTGAATGAAAAAATGATCAATTCCCATGAGAATCACAATTGTTTATATAGAGAAAGGAAGAGAAAGATAGTTTCTTATTAAGAAGAGTGTTAAAACTTTATCAGTATTTGTGTTGGGATTATGGGGGCTTTTTGTCTTCCTTTCTATAGTTCTTTATGTTGTCCAAATTTTGAATAAATAAGTGGACTTATAAACTACAATAATTATGGTAAAAGTCTTTTAAAAGAAAAGAATTTCCATTATCTTTATATATTAGATAGCAGATGTCAGCTTATTTTAGAGAGTTCTCATTTATGAATAACTACCTCTTTTACAACTTTTATGATAAGTTGAAATTTCACCATATTTCCTGGTTTAGAATAAACATATGGGTATAAAAGATTAAATTTTAAAAATTTCATTTGGAAATAAAGAATTATTGCTAAGAGTTCCAATTTGTAAGTACTAGATTACATTCTTTTTCAAGTTTGTTTGAAATTAAACATTCTATAGTCTATACAGTTGCTTATGAAAGTACATTCAATATTGAAGTAATTTTTATCAAAATTTTATAATGGATAAACTAACATACAAGAAAACATTTTCTCCCTGTAGGATAGTGCTTTCTTTTAACCTTAAATGATATACTCAAGTCTTTTCATGTAAAATTAGTATATTTCTGCCACTTTATTTTTTAACTGAAGGATAACTGCTTTACAGAATTTTGCTGTTTCACGTAAAATTAATATTTTAAAAATATATTTAGAGGGACCTCCCTGGTGGTCCAGTGGCTTAGACTCCACGCTTCCAATGCAGGGGGCCCGGGTTCAATCCCTGGATGGGGAACTGGATCTCATATGCCACAACTAAAAGTTTGCATGCCACAACTAAAGGTCTCATGTGCTTCAATAAGACCCAGCTCAGTCAAATAAATATATAAATATAAAATACATATATATATACACATATCTATTTAGAATATACTGTATTTCATCTAACATAACTACAAATTGTAAAATTTTAAAAAGTTAAAGATACTGTCAATATCGAAGCAATCAAGTAAGAACTTTTCAGTTATGTTTACAAACAAAGCAATCATATTACAATTTGTGAATTAAATTCCAAGTTAGATTCTGGAGGATATCAGGAGACAGCATGAGCAAAAGCAGATGTGAGTGCCTACAGAGCAAGTGAGGAGGAGCAGTGAGATCATGGTAGTAGCAAATAATGTGCATTAGAGAATCAATATGACAGACTAAGGATAAGTCAAATAGGGCCAGTTTATAAAGGTCTTTGAATTTAAAGACACAAAATTTTGGATTTGATGCATCAGTTCCTAGGTAAGTGATGCCATTCAACTTTGATTTCGAAAAATTATAGACTCTTAACACGTATGCAAAAGAATGAGGGAAAGCAAGGTCAAATAACTGGAGAATGATGCTTCATGTAAGTAACTCCTGAAATGATGAATTACAATAAAATGTGTCTTTCTGATATGTTGTTTTCCTAGTAATGCTAATGGATTTGCATGACTCAATTCCTGTCCCCCTGGATTCCTTGTGAATAATGAGAGGTACTGGTAAAAAACTACAGTCAGAGAATCATTCTTTGGGAAAAACAAAAGCTATGTGACCTTGAGAGGAGAACCAGATAATTAGCAGGAAAATACCATAGGAAAACTTATTTTCTAAAACAAGTAACAGACTAAGAAATGTTATTCTTAATTTATATCCCACTGGTAAAATCTTTTTTTTAACTTTGATTTTATTTATTTTTAATTGAAAGATAACTGCTTTACAGAGTTTTATTGTTTTCTGCCAAATATCAACATGAATCTTAAAAAGAAGAAAATTATAGTAAATAATCCATGAATTGAGGAAGAACGGGTAAAATTTCTCTTGATATATATAGGTAATCAATTCACATCATTTGTTGCAGTTATGGACTTCCCTTGTGGCTCAGACAGTAAAGAATCTGCCTGCAGTGTGGGAGAACAGGGTTCAATCCCTGGGTTGGGAAGATCTTCTATACAAGGGAATGGCAACCTACTCCAATATTCTTGCCTGGAGAATTCTATGGACAGAGGAGCCTGGTGAGCTACAGTCCATGGTGTCACAAAGAGTCGGAGATGACTGAACGACTAACACATACACACATGCTCTACACAGTAACTTGAAACACTCAGTTAATGAACACCGAATTAGAACTTCCAGGGCAAATATAGGTTTAGGTTCCTATGAACCTCTGGTCACAACATCTTCATCAATCTTGAACATGTAACTTGGTTTCATTGTGTTTCTGTTTAGGGACACCTTATTTAGTACATATTGTTGAATTGTTAACATTGAACTCATGGCCAATGGTCCTATATGTCATTCCTGAATAAAGACTACCTATCATTTGTATTTTCTCTGTAAAGCACATCAGAGTCTTCCTATACTTGGGAATATAACACAAAGTAAGCAGCATTTCAGCACTACACTTGTAGGCTATTTTAAACAATGAAATCATCAACAAAATGCACAAAAATGTGAAAAGTATGGCACTAAACTGTGAAAGTACACTAGCTTAGAGTATGAGAGCTAAAACAAGGCAAAGCATAGCCTTGTTTGAGCCAGGCTGTGTATGTGAGTGCCAGGTGACCCAAATTTTTCACCACTCCACCCAAGTCTTTGAACGATAATGAAAGCCCAGTGACTACAGATACTCGGCTTACAAATAGACGTTAGTGGGTGAGCAAATCTGCAAATAAAGACACCATGAATAAAGAGAGCTGACTGTATTTAATGCAAAGACTTGTATGATCTTAATTTAATTCCTACTCTCTAAATAATCAGATACATAACCAGGAGCAGGCCACAAATTTTCTTATCTGAAAAACTAAAAGGCTCTCCAAGTTTATTGATTCTTTCAGCTCAAACACTGTATAATTCCATTCTGGACAGCTTACAATTTCCTGTAATGACATTTTCAAATGTGCTCTGACAAAAGTTAATGTTAGAGTTCTCTGGTACAGAACTCTAAAGTCTAACATTATATTTGGTAAAGTTTATGCATATCAAAAAATAAACCAACTAAACAAAATTTGGTCCCAAAGTAGTTCTGAGAGAAGTAGTCAGAAATACTAATTTCCCAAAGAATAGGATTTGAAAATTACTGCGTATTTGAGATAGTTCAGCACCAATATTTTAAGTCACAAGCTGAAAAATGTGTAAAGAAAAAGAGAGATTTGTCTTCTAAGTTTGCTAGCAATAAAATTAGGTACAAAACTGCCAAGTTTGTAAACAAGCATACCTCAGAGGTACTGTAGATTTGGTTCTAGATCACTGCAGTAAAACAAGTATATCAATAAAGCAAGTCACTAATTTTTTGGTTTCCCAGTGCATGTAAAAATTATATTGTAAAGTAATTAGCCCCCAACTAAAATAAATAAATTTATAAAAAAAAAAAAAAATTATATGCAATAGCATGACATCTAAAAGAAAAATGTACATACTCTAAGTAAAAAATACTTCATTGCTAAAAATGGTAACCATCATCTAAGTCTTCAGCTCGCTGTGATGTTTTTGCAACAGTAACATCAAAAATCACACACTACACTGATTACAGATTACCATAGTAAATAAAATAATAATGTAAAAGTTTGAAATACTGTGAGAATTACCAAAATGTGATACAGAGCCATGAAATGAGCAAATGGTGTTGGCAAAATCGCACCAACAGACTCTCTCAATATAGTTTGCTACCAACTTTCAATTTGTTTTTAAAAAAGGCAGTATCTGCAAAGCACAACAAAAACGTGGCATGCCTGCCTGTACATTCACAGTTGCCAGGGCATCATGCTGGAGCTGTTCCCCTACAATTTGAACCCATCATCCCAATCTTTCATGTATGCCAACAACAGATCTCAAGAGCACAACTGATTTATCAGATATTTTACTTGTGTTCATGGTGGCTTAGATCAAATATGACTCCCAGTAGGGTAATCAGATGCACTTGGGACAGACCTCAGCCAAGGTCTTCAGCCAAAGTCAAAACTCTTAAATACGTCATTAACCCAAGTGCAGCAAGAGGTGTTGGCAAACTCACATGCCCCATTTTGACTGGCCAGCAGGCAGTACAGACCAATGTGATTTTTCATCATCTCTCGGCTTAAAGAGTTCAGAATCATTGTCTATAATCTGAAAAACAAGCAAAAGAGTCTATCTTCCCTTAAGCAGCGGAGGGAGACCACAGGGTACCAAAGGTTAAACAGAATCATAACAGTAGCCAAAAAGTAAATCTTACTCGGCTGCCTGCTCACTTCTCAAGTCAGAAGTTTCTGAGAATTAGACTAAGATTCTTCAGTGGTTAATAGTCGAGTTGAAAGTGATGGCTATAGTTTGGCTTACATTGGCCATATGCTCTGTGGACAAGAGCTAAGAGAGATGAATATTTCCTCTCTACACTCCTGGCTTGCTTGTGTCTAAGGTGTTCTCTCTTCCACAGCCAAGGTTGTGGCTTACCATCCATAGCCACATGATTCAATCTCTGCAGCATGATCAGTCTTCGCAATAATCACTTTACCTTTTTCTGCTCTCGCCCTATCTTACCCATACAATATGGTTTAGACTCAACCCTAGCTGACTCAACAGAAAGGTGTTTAATCATCAATGCTCAGCAGTATCCTCCAGAGGAGGGAAGAATGCCTATATATATAGTTTATTCAGTAGGATTAGCAGGTCTGGTATCCCTAGCTAGGTGCCCTAAGTCCCTGTTTTCACCTGGTTGTGAATCTGGCTGACTGGACATATTTGCCAGACTTCCTTGGTCTGATGTGCTAGAATCACTAGGTTTTTTTTTTTTTTTTTTTTGACCCTGGGCAATGGTGTACCTAGGTGGCTGTGGTGACTTACCTGGGCAGTACAAGTCTGATCAGCTTGTTGATTCTGTTGATGTTCATCCTCAAAGGGTCCTTTCCCATGGGCTTCCACATACCTAATGAATAGGAAGTGTGCATCCTGTACAATCTGCAGCCATAGAGTTAATTTCCACAGAGACTGGGACTTGATCATCTAATTACTGCACTGTCAGGCCCCAGAATCACTGAAAATGTAACAAACTTGGTGAGTATTTTTTCTAGAGTAAGGACCACAGCTCATGACTACCCAATGAACAGAAGCCCCTTTTTCATGCACTGAGGGTTCGATCCCTGGGTCAGAAAGATTCCCTGGAGGAGGAAATGACAACCCAATCCAGTATTCTTGCTTGAAAAATTCCATGGATAAAGGAGCCTGGTGGGCTATAGTCCAGAGGGTCACAAAGAGTTGGACACAACTGAGCAGGCACACATGCAAAATGACAAGTTACTTTTTAGTTCTGTTCCCCTGTATTCTAAACTCAGGGTAAATCGTAAACATACAATTTCACCATCTAATATTAGTTTCAGATACAATGTAGCTCAATACAAAGGAATGTAAGAGCAACCCTTTACATGGTTCATTTGTCAATAAACCAAGTGAGTAAGCACATATATATGTGTGTGTATATATATATATATATATATATATATAATATCATAAATATAACAAATTTAAATACTTTTTCATTTCTTTAAGAATTTTCTAAACAGTTCCAGAGCTTTTAAACAAATATACGTATTTTTGGTCTAGTTTTACAATTATCTCACTTAAAAATTATGCCAAGAATTTTTTTTATTTCTTCCTTTGGAGAAGACATTAAGTGTTTATACAGGTTTCTAAGCAACACCAGCTTTGAAACTGTAAGAGTGTTTGAATACAAAAGCAACTGATCCAAAGTTGTTATACTTTTGGAATTTAGTAACTGATGAAAAACAGAACTATGTTAGTCATCAATAACCCCACCCAGTTTGCAGAGTTAAAAATACAATCTCATATTTAACATCTCTCAAATTTTGAGTTTTTATTGAGCGTATTTGGGTTGATTTCTCAATTAATACTGTCAAAAGACATTAATCTCTCATGTTAGTAGATTATGAGCATTTCCACTGGGTTAATAATTAGCCAGCAAGCAGTTTTTAAAAACTGAACTTTAACTTAAAAGACAAACAACATGAAAAGGAAGAATTGTCTAATATTTCCAATACATAACTTAATGCAAACTAAAAGTTCCGGATGAAAAGAACCTTGTCTTACAATTTAAACTTCTTTAATTCTGGTGTACTGCAATCCATGGGGTCACAAAGAGTCGGACACAACTGAGTGACTGAACTGAACTGAACTGAGTAACACTTCGGATCTCAGAATCTCAAGTTAAAGAATACGTATGTGTGTATAATACTACCATATTCAAATGAATCCTGAGCAAGTACCCCTTTCCCCAAAGAAATATATTAACATTTTTCTCTATAGAATAGAGAGCAGAATAAGAGCAAAGACAAAAAGATTGGAGAAACAACGAGGGAGGCAGATTTAGAAGATGAGAAGGCTGAGAGACTTGTAAGAGGATCATATTACAACGACCTCAAGAGAGCAAGCTTCAGACCACTTCAATATCAGAAGCTGCCTGGTGCATGTTAATACAGTAATAAAAATACGAAGTTACTCACATGGAAGCCATGGAACTATATTTTTTAACAATAAATCTCCTTGTTTTGAATATACTTTCCCATTATTGACATGTGTTGGTGTCTATGAGACAGTTTCATAAATTAGCTGTCATTCCCATTATTGACTTGTGTTGGCTTCTATGAAACACACAATTTCATGAATTAGCCATCCCAGGTGATTGCTAATTAGCCATTCATTTACTGATGCAAATAGTTAAGGAAGTGTGAGAAGGAGGACATGTGGACTTAGTATAAGCAAGAGTGATAATAAAATGGGAGAATGTGATTTCATTTTCTAATAACTTCACAAATAACTTTCAGACATGTTACTGTTATATGAAATCATAATCATTTAGGGTGTGATAAGACAGAAGTGTTTTATAAAGACTGTCATCCATCCTTTCCTGAATCTTGTTTTCCTTTTCTTCATTGTCAATATAGTAATGGGTCATTTGAATCTTTAAATAAGATACCGAATGCATAACGAAACTTTCTTTTTATATGGGAAATAGAAGAAAAGTTAGCAAAGTTATTTGTTGACTATAGAAAAAAACTCCTGTAGGAATTGGTCACATCTGTTTTATTGTTTGCAGCTGAGACATTCAACAAAAAATAAGTTGGCTGGTAATAAAAGTACAATAATTGTTAATGTAAAACAGACAGATGTTTTTCTCATTACATAGCACCAGACAGATGTATTTTGGTAAGAGTTGAAACTTTTAACAAAATTAGGCTGGTCTTAGTCCTCAGAATTTGAATGTGTTCCTTTGAAATTAAGTATGTGATAACTCACACAAATACTTTTTCTCTCTTAAAATGTGTATGTTAAATGATTTTTTGTTGTTATTTTTGCATTATACTTTCAAGGACACATGCAACTAACTGTAGTTAATGATATTTGGGGTAAAATACTTCTGATAAAATAATTACTAATGTACTACTCAGTTTGTAATATCCCTTCTACACTGTAAAATATTTATAATGCTTCTTTGCTTTATGGGTTTTTAAAATACTTCCTCTAACATTCAAATTTTCACCTTTTGCGGAATGATTACTTGAGTTTTCTTGGCTCTACCATATATGCAAAAACAAAGAAAACACATTCACTTCATTGATTCCTTCACATTTTACATGGAAAGAAAAAGTGTCCCAAGTACATCTTGAAGAACTTACTTGGTATTTCGAGACATTCTTTATTATTATTCCAGAAGATGACCTATGACTGCTAGGTCATGTTGGCTGCTTTGGTAAATTAATTGAAAAAGGTCCTATATTTGACAGGAAGCACTGTGTTATTATTAAGCAATAACATCATGGCTGGGCTAAAAGAAACATTACCAGATTATACACACATCATAATACTCCCATCACACAAGAAGGAAATGGTCAGAAAAACTTGAAATATCTTATTCGAAAAGACAAAAATGAAATGCAGCTGCCACCAAAGTAAGCTTCTGTGAAGCCAGTTTGTTAGCCAAAGAAGAAAAGCATTTCACAATGATGAGTAAATTAAAACTTGTCCAGAGAAAGAAAACTTTTAACCAAGGAGTTAATGCCAGTTGTTGTTTATTCAAGGAAGTAATGTGGTTGATGGATAAGCTTCTATTAACAGTTGTGTGAAAAACTACAAGCAAGAATATTTTCAAAGAAGTTGTGAAATCATGAATTGATAACTTGCAGTACAATCTGCTTAGATGATTTACCACTGACAGTGGTAAAAATATGTGTGTGAGACCAAAAGAAACTTAGTAGCACAGATTTACAAAACTTGTAAAGACATTAAGGCACTGAAAACCTATGATTATTCATTGTATTATTAAATCAGCAAATACCTCTTAGAATATATTTGAACCTATCATGTGTTACTGAACCAGTAGCTTCAAGAGTAAAACTTCATTCACTCTGACAGACTTAATCATTGCCAATCCTACGAATTTTTATCAGAAATAAAAGATGAACATTCTGATTTGCCCTACCACATAACAGTTCAATAATTTAGCAGTGATAAAGTTTATTGTGATTTATTGAACTCCAGCCAAGATGGAATTTTTTCTGAATGAGAACAATGTCTGTGACTTTCAACCACTGTTACTGATACCAAATAGCTTTGAAAATTAGTTTTTGCTGCAGACTTGAAATGTTTGTAATGAATTCAATTCAAGATAGAGGGCAAAACAATACTTATATGCAAAACTTAATCTGCAGTCAAGCCATTTATACAACTAAGTGTCTGAATCACAAGTATATATTTCCCATGTTATCAACAATTAAAATGGGAAGTGAGAACTCAACCTCACATACATTGGCAGCAGGTGTATTTTCTGAGTTTAAACTACAGTTTCTGCAACATTTTTCATACTTCAATGCAGTGCAAAAAGATATCTGTATTTCAAAGTCTAATTAACTGTACATTTGAGGAGCTTCCACCTAATCTTCAGTTGGCAATGATTAATGTAATATAATGACATGCTAGAAGCAAATTTTAAGGGAATAATGTATTAAAATTCTATAAATCTCTCAGAAAAAATAGATATGCCCCCAAATTATCATATGCACCTAGATTAACATCAGTGTTTGGCAGAACCTATCTGTGTGAAGACATTTCATTTTCAAGAATGAAATATGTTAAATCTCATTCAAGATTAGCATTTACAGGTGGAAATTTACAACTGATTTGATAGGAGTCCTGACTTTGAACCCTATATAAGAAAAACATTATTTCCTTCTTTTCCCCCAAATTCTTTTCTTTAGATCTCTATGCTGTTCTCCACTGCCACTGGTGGTGTTATTACTAGTAGTATTGTTTTAGACTGAATTCTGTCAACAAAAAATTGTGGAAATGTTTTCTGTTTTGTTGTATAATATCTGCATAATATCCCTGATTTTACCTCTAAGTCTGCAAAGCCTAAAATAAGCTTCCAACCCATTACAGAAAAAGTTTGCCAATTCCTGATCTAATATGCCTACTTTCACTTAACGGGTTTTTCAATAAATATTTCCATATGACATCTTTATTTATATTTTATAAAAAGGTAAAGATTAAAGGGAAAAGAAAACTCTTTGTTTTTAAAGAATGAAATATTTACACAGACACGGATTACTTAAAGTCTAATATACAGAGAAAAGCACCAGTTTACTATTTTCTCATGCCATATAATGCCAAAAAAAAAAACCCCCAAAAAACAAATTCTCAGCTCAAACCAAAAAAAACAAAAACACATTTTTTGAAATGTAGTTCATGGGTCTGCTTTGTTTTTATTTCATAAGAGCAATTAGTTAAATAGTCATAAAAAGTCCTTAGAACTATATGTAATTACGTTTAATATACTTTGGTAACACTAACACTAATTTTGCTAAAATTACTTTGAGTTTATTAGTAATTTACAATTTTCATATATGTTAGGATAACAAGTCTAGTAAACTGATTTTAAGGCAAACAATAAGTACGTCATTTCAAAAAAGTTTTTCAAAAAAATTCATGAATTTTTTTACCCACACAATTAAAGGAGACCATTAAAATAATTTTTAAAACATTGCTTCCTATAATTTACATGTTGGTACCCATTAACAAGCTCTCTATTGGGGGCAGGAGGGGTAGGCAGAAAAAAAAATCAACTTAAAAACATGACCACTATGTGGAATATATAATAGAATCCAGAAGTTTTTCATCTAAATATCATCCTCTCTAAACTTCTTCAAAGCAAGAACTCCGAATATAACAACAGTATTAGCAATAACCATAAAATCCAACCATATTTACTAATATTTTATGCCTGACAGGTATCATGATAAGATATCTGTATGTACAAATTCATTTGCAACAGAATGTTACTAATTTTTATTAAATATCACCACTAACAGGAAATTCATTAATTTACAAAGGAGCTTTTCAAATTTTGTACGGCTATAGAAGCTAGAAATGATTTCTTACATAAACAAATACCAAATCTATCTTTAATTCCAGAAAAAAATCTCTTTTAGACTTCTCTTAATTAAATATGCTTACTGATCAAATTTGTTTCACACCATAGTCAACAATTAACTCAAGATGCATCACAAACCTAACTTCTAGGAGATAAAACAGTAGAAAACTAGACATCTGCAAAAGTTACTTAAGACACAAAAAGCAAAAAACATAAAATAAAACATTTATAAACCGGACTTTTTAAAAATGAAAATTTTCTGCTTCTTAAAGGACACAAATAGGTTATAAAAAGGCAAGCCATAACATGGAAGAACATCTGACAAAGGACTTGTATCCAGAATATGTAAAAAGAACTCCTATAACTTAAAAAGAAGAAAGCAAACAACCCAATACAAATGAGCAAAAGATTCGAAGATGGTTCACAAAAGAAAATACAGCAATGGTCAATAAGTACAAGAAAACCCATTAGGAATAAACAAGTTAAATCTGCAATGAGATAAACTACACACAAATTACAATGGCTAAAATTTTAAAAGACTAACATCACCAAGTACTGGTAAAGATGTAGACCAACTATAACGCTAATGCATTGGTAGAAGGAAAGTAAAATGGCACAACCCCTTTGGAAGATAGTCTGGCAGTTTCTTACAAAGTTTAATGTTCCATCTGATCTAGATATTCTATTCCTAAGTGTTCAGTCACAAGAAATGAAACATATATCTGCAGGTAGACTTGAACTTGGATGTTCATAGCAATCTTATTCCTTTCAAAATCTGAGAACAATTTAAGCATCCGTCAAGGTGAATGATTTTTTTTTTTAAACTATATATTCAGACAATGACCACTCCTCAACAATGCAAAGGAATAAATTACTTATACATGCAACAACAAAGATGAAAATATTATACAGGGCAAAAGAAGCCCAGACACTTGGCTACCTATTTTATGATTCCATTTAAATAAAACTCTAAAAAGTCCAACTGATTCTCCAGTAATAGAAAACAGAGCAGTGACTGTCAGTGGCAAGAGAGAATGAAGACGAAAGGAACACTGGGTGGGGGGGTGGTCCGGCAAGCATTACTTGGTGGTCCGGGGAAGTATTAATATGAAATTTTTGGCATGACGAAAATATGTGTGGCCCGTGTGATGGTACTTACATGGGCTTACATAACTCATGCATGTAAGGCAACTGAACAGATACTTTGAAATCACCCTTATAAAACATCTTACAAGACTTTCAGATCTTTTGAGAGCAGAAGATATTTCATTTTGATATTCATACATCTTATGTGCTTGGTACACATTTGCTGAGAAATTTCTTCAAACAAATTTCAAACAAGAAGTTTAAACTCACTCATTAATATTATTTATTTTACTTTCCCACTAAAGATTTACTTAAAAATATTACTAAATAAAATATGATCTTTTAGATCACTGTTCATGCTATATGGTTCAGAAATCTTAATAGAATGCTCATTTCTTCTCTCCTGGATAACTATCAGGTACATAGTGTAGTAGATAACCTTGGTTTCTAACAAACAAACTATCATTTGGATGTTGATTTGTCTATTCCAGCCTTTCACATTAATGACAACCTATCTAGAATATACTAAAGCATTTCAGATGAAATCACAGCTTATTATTATGAAATAAAGTTAAGGCAAACATTTCAACCCCAAATACACTTGACAAAAGCTGGGAGTTGTCTTAACTTTTCTCTCAGCTACTACTGGGTTGGTGAAAAAGTCCATTTGGGTTTTCCATAACAGAATATAGGAAACCTGAACAAACTTCGTGGCCAACCCAATGCATTCAACCAGTGAACAAGTCTTTGGTGATTCTACTTTATTAGCATATTTTCATCTATATTCCTTTCTTCTTTTCAATTCCTACTTATATCTCTAGTTTAGGAGGCACTTATGTTTCTTGTGTATTAATGCAATGACCAACCTGTTTCTAACTGCCTTCAGTAAAGTCCTCCACACTACCATCTGACTAATCTTTTAAAAATACGAATCTGGTGTTGATAAATCTAAAATTAACATCCCTAACAGTATACCAATGTCTACAGGAAAAGTACAAATTCAAGAACAACTTCAAGAACACCTAGAACATCTACAACAGCTCCTAATATGTTAAGTCACTTCAGTAGTATCTGACTCTTTGTGATCCTATGGACCATAGTCTTCCAGGTTCCTCTGTCCATGGGATTCTCTAGGCAAGAACACTGGAGTGGGTTGCCATTTCCTTCTCCACAGCTTCTAATATCTACCCATTATTTCTTCCTGGTCAGACCTAAATTCTAGCTGTAATTTTCTACTTACAAGTCTCTCAAATCTTCCCATATCCCATTTTTATGCCTTGGTTTCTAATGCCTATATTATCAGAAGTTCTGCTTGACTGTTAATTTCTTCTTGTCTATTTCTTCTGTCTTGTTTCTAGCAAAATTAACTTTCTTTTTAGTACTATATGCTTATTGAGACTAAGAATCCTATATTCTTTATTTTTGTATGTAGAGTACACCTAGCATAAATCTTAAGACATAAGTATGGAATAATGTTCCTATATGGAACAATGTTCCTTTAAAATCTTGATGGAAAGGAAAACTTGCCTGTGACAATGTAAATTTTCAAAACTGATTCAAAAATTAATTAACCAAAGAAATTTAAAAATCTGTCAAAAGTATATTCAAATAAACTTTGAGCGCAGATTGTTTGTATAGTCTTTCAAACTTAAAATAAAGAAACAATTATCAAGCTATAATAACTATTCCAGCCTAAAGAAAAAAATAGAATACCTTTAAATTCATTTTATTAGCTAGCATATCTCTGATATCTCAAATGGAAAAGGAAGCTATACACAAAGGATAATACACAAAAGTGAAACACATTTACTAATGTTAATATTCCAAAAATTATAAATAAAGGACTGGTAAATTAGTCCAGCAATGTATTGAAAAACTGATATACTATGGTCAAATAGAATTTAATCCAAAATACAAATGTGGATTAATATTGCGTTGTACATAAATATAACACAAACATGTCAAATAAGTAGGGGATGAGAGGAAATCATGAACAAATCACTTCCCAGGATTAGAAAAAAATACCTATCCTAAACCATGAGCAAATATGATAAACAAAATGAAAATATTTGGGGCATCTGCGTTAAAAACTAAAAGTAGTAAAAAGGCAGAAGTAGAAACAAGAGGTATAAAGTTACCACTATAAAACAGAGAAAAAGTTATGATTACTTATCAGTTTTATGACTATCTAGGAAATAAACTAAATACAACTATGCTTAATATAGTTGTTGAATAAAATAAGCAAAAGTAAAATAGTATAGAAAATTAAGACTTTTCTTATATGTGATAGACTGAATTACAGCCTCCTGAACTGTACCCACATTGTAATCTCTAGAACTACAAATGTCCTTCTAAACTTGCATATGTTATTAAAGATCTTGAGATGAGCTGAGTATCCTAGATTACCTAGATGGTCCTCAAATATAATCAAAGGGTTCTCATAAGAAAGAGATAATGTCAAAGGAGGATGAAGATGTGATGACAGAAGCAAGATGTTGGCTTGATTCAAGGAGGAAAGCACACAGCCTCCAGAAATTAGAAAAGGGAAGGAAAGGGATTCTCCTCTGCAGCCTCCATAGGAACCAGTCCTGTCAATATTTTGACTTAGCCCAGTGAAATTTACTTTTGACTTCTGGCCTCCAGAACTGTAAGAGAATAAATGAATCTGTGTTGTTTTAAGACACAAAATTTGTGGTAACTGTTCTAGTAACCACAGAACACCAATACTGCATAGAACTAAAATAATCACTTAAATATATAAATGAAAACTAAATTTGAAAAAGCAACTAGGAATGACCTTAAATTAAATAAACATCTAGGAATGACTTTAAATGAAATGTACTGGACATCTTTACAGAAAAAAAACTTTGCTAAGACAGAAAAGAAAACTGATCTGACCTCACGTATGTAATTCTAGATATTATAAGAATACCTTATATAAATAATATAATAATTTTAACAAAATTTCACTAAAATAAAAAACAAGAATGGTATATTTGAGAAGGCTCCTTGGCAAAATGATTCTAAGTTCATGAGAAAAATAATAATAAAAATCAGGATAGTTTTAAAAATAAGAGATAACAAAATCAGATAATTATTACCCTAGTAGATAATTCAAAATAAAGAAATGTTATAAATTAATAATATATAAGACAAGAATTAATGTAACAACGGACTAGAATAAAAAACCTTTCTCCCAAAACCCTGGAATATACAAAAATTTAGCATGAAATTAGAAAATACCATTACTGTAAAATGATATCACTGGCATAACTAAAGAAAATACGGTGAGAACTTTTTCTCCAAAATTGTTTAAAATAAATTTGATATAAATAAGAGTTGGAACAGTCAAAATTTAGATTAAACCATAAGTGAGCATATATACAGCCTTAGTAGGAGAAAAGTTATTTAAGCACAGACATGAAGGATAAAGGAAAGGTTGATAGAGATGACCATATGACAACAATAAGATAATTATTTTATACACTTTAGGGGGAGGGCACAGAAGGAAAGAGATGGGCCGAGATTTTAAGAGCACACAGTTACGGGGAATTGGAAAACACCATGAGAAACAGACAAGGCATAAATTAATACTAGGACTGTGAAATGATTTCAATTTCCTGAGGTATAATTTAGTAGTGAATATTCAAATATCTTTGGAGAAGGAAATGGCAACCCACTCCAGTCTTCTTGCCTCGAGAATCCCACCGACAGAGGAGCCTGGCGGGCCACAGTCCACACAGGTCGCAAAGAGTTGGACACAACTGAGCATAGTACATTCAAATATCTTAAAATATCGTACATACTCCCATGATGCACTACTCTATGTTCAGTAGTTTATCATGATGGAACAATCATAATTTTGTTTTTTGTGTGAACACAAAACTTAAACACAATAATATGAATTATGTCTATATTTAAAAAAACAAGTATACAATATAGGATTGATTAAATATATTATAACAAATGCCTAAGATGGGATCTTCTGTAGACATTAAAAAGATATTTGTGAAATTATGAATATATATCATCTAGATATGAACATGGTACAATATCAATTGAAAAATAATAAAAAGCTCTCTATACAGTATGGTCTCTGTTTTATAAATAAATGTGTATTAAGACTAGGAGAAAGCACATACATTTATAAGAACTAGTTTTATCTTTAAACCTTTCCTTAATTCATAAAAATAAATGACAATTTTATATTCAGAAACATATCAGAATACAGGAAAATGGAAGAGCTCAAGACGAAAAAGCTTTTCCTTTTCTTCTAAAAGTAATGAAAATGTCCTATAGGAAAAATGTTTCATTAGGACTTCCCTAGTGGTCCAATGGCTAAGACAGCTCTCCCCATATAGGGCGCCTGGGTTCGACCCCTGGTCAGGGAACTAGATCCCACATGCCAAAACTATAAGTTTGCATGCTACAACTAAAGATCCCACATGCTGCAACTAAAGATCTTACATGCTGCAAAGAAGACTGAAGATCTCTCATGCCACAGTTAAGTCCTGGTGCAGCCAAATAAATAAATACTTTTTTTTTTTTTAAAGAAAAATGCTTCACTGATGTGATTCCATGAAAACATAAAATTTTTTGTATAAAAATATGCCATAAACGAAGAAGACAACTGACAAACGGGAAAAACACAAAAGGCTGATATCCTTATATTTTCCATTCAACAAATATACTAATTTGGTCTGACAATATTCTATCCCTGAGTGTATAGCAGTAAGCAAATCAGAATAGGTACCTGCCCCCATTGTTCTTTCATTCTCATTGGAAAGGACAGGCAATAATTAATGAATAATTTCAGACAGTGATAGATGTTACAGAGACCATAAAAGATTGCGGAAACACACAGACAAACAAAAAACCCAGAGGCAATAACGTGATGGCATGTGAAAGGGGCAGGAGGGAAGCTACGTTAGAAAGCTGAGAACATTTCCTCTACGGAGCTGACATCCGAGCTAAAACATGAATGATGAGACACAGCCAACCGCAGAAAGATTTGAGGAAGAGGGATCCAGAAAACGGATAACCACAAATGCAAAGGCCATGAGGCAAGACAAAGATTAGCTTGTTTGAGAAGTGGCTGAAGTGTCCTGAACACAAAGTGTAGTGGGGAGACTGAAACACAATGTAATCAAGAAATACCAAGGCTAAATCATGTTGGGACCTTTAAATCATTATAGGAAGTTAACACGGTGTTTCAAAACAATAAGAAAGATATTAACATCCCAAAACAAACAAGGCTAGAAATAATTCACAACTGAAAAAATACAACTGATCAATCAATACACACATTAAAATGTCAATCTAGCTAGTAATCAAAGTTAAGCAAATTAAAATAGCAACATACAATTATTTACCTTTCACACTGCTAAGCCATCACAAATCATTATTAATATACAATGGCAGTGAGGTGAGAAAACGACAAGATTGTTATTTATGCTAGGGAAAAAAACTAAGTAATCAAAAATAGAGGTGCAATCTAAATAAATTATGGTACATTTCTGTCATGGAAAAGTGTGTGTCCATTAAATTACAATTTCACAGAATATTTAATATTTATGTCTGATACTGTTGATTACACTATTTCTAACCCATTCACAGACTCTAACAGTGCTCCTCTAAAACGTCATTTCTAGAGCAAAAAGCCCTAAGCCACCATAAGTTTGGAGACTACTGCAATAACTTCCTAATAATTACTTCTTTCTAGCCCCTCGTCCTTTCCCTTGTTAATCTTCTATACAGCAGGAGATTTCCTCAGTGTTAATCATCATAACACATTCACATTTTATATTCACATTTTAACTATAGAGAAATTCTCATTCCAGTGGCCCATGTGAGCTGGCTCCTGTGTTATAAACATCACCTTTTGCCTCTAACAATGTTCAACACACAGAGCATTTGTCTCTGTGCTCTGAACCTGCCAAAATTCATTCAGATCCAAAGACTTCTGTCCTTGCTATTCCTGATATCTAGAATATGATTTTCTTCCTTCTAATTATTTAGTGAAAGTCACTCGGTCATGTTTGACTCTCTGCGGCCCCAATCCCATGGACTATACAGTCCAGGGAATTCTCCAGGCCAGAATACTAGAGTGGTGTCATTCCCTTCTCCAGGGGATCTTCTCAACCCAGGCATCAAACCTAGGACCCTGTCACTGCAGGCGAATTCTTTACCATCTGAGCTAGCAGGGAAGCCCAAGAATACTGGAGTGGGTAGCCTATCTCTTCTCCAGGGGATCTTCCCAACCCGGGAATGAAACCAGGGTCTCCTGCATTGCAGGTGGATTCTTTACCAGCTGAGAGCTCAATTTAAATATCCCTTCTTTTAGTACAGCCACTATGGAGAACAGTGTGAAGATTCCTTTAAAAACTGGAAACAGAACTGTCATATGACCCAGCAATCCCACTGCTGAGCATACACGCAGAGGAAATCAGAATTGAAAGAGACACATGTACCCCAATGTTCATCGCAGCACCGTTTACAACAGCCAGGACATGGAAGCAACCTAGATGTCCATCGGCAGACAAATGGATAAGAAAGCTGTGGTACATATACATAATGGAGTATTACTCAGCCATTAAAAAAATGCATTTGAATCAGTTCTCATGAGGTGGATGAAACTGGAGCCTATTATACAGAGTGAAGTAAGTCAGAAAGAAAAACATCAATACAGCATATTAACACATATATATGGAATTTAGAAAGATGGTAATGATGACCCTATATTTGAGATAGCAAAAGAGATACAGATGTAAAGAACAGACTTTTTGGACTCTGGGAGAAGGCAAGAGTGGGATGATTTGAGAGAATAGCATTGAAACATGTATATTACCATATGTGAAATAGATCACCAGTCCAGGTTCGATGCATGAGACAGGGTGCTCAGGGCTGGTGCACTGGGATGACCCCGAGGGATGGGATGGGGAGGGAGGTGGGAGGGGGGTTCAGGATGGGGAACACATGTACACCCATGGCTGATTCATGTCAATGTATGGCAAAAACCACTACAATATTGTAAAGTAATTAGCCTCCAATTAAAATAAATAAATTAATATCCCTTCTTTGAAGAGGTCTCCTCTTGCTATCCTAGGTAAAGTATGCTCCCACTCAACACTTTTTATCACATGCACTTACTTCCATCACAGTACGTGTGCGTGTATGCCCAGTCGTTTCAGTCATGTCCAAATTTTTGCAGCCTCCATGGACTGTAGCCCACCAGGCTCCTCAGTCCATGGGATTCTCCAAGCAAGAATACTGGAGTGGGTTGCCATGCCTTCCTCCAGGAGGTTTTTCTGACCTACAGATTGAACCCGTGTTTCTTACGTCTTCTACACTGGCAGGCGGGTTCTTTACATACTGAGCCACGCGGGAAGCCCTCCTTCATAGTATTTATGCCTATCTGAAATTATGTATTTATTTGGAGTTACATGTCTTCTACTTTACTTAGAAGAATGTAAGCTCCACGAGAGCAGAGACTTTATGTATTCCCAGCATACGGGACAGTGTCAAGAGAATAGGACTACAAAATAAACATTTTTCGAATAAACGAATCAAGATGAGAACAGAACATTGTATGTGCTGTGTGTGCGCTATGTCACTTCAGTCGTGTCCGACTCTGTGACCCTGTGGACTGCAGCCTGCCAGGCTCCTCTGTCCACGGGATTCTCCAGGCAAGAATACTGGAGTGGGTTGCCATTTCCTTCTCCAGGGGATCTTCCCAAACCGGGGATCAAATCCACATCTCTATGTTTCCCGCATTGGCAGGCAGGTTCTTTACCACTAGCGCCACAGAATATTATATAAATAACAGAATATTAGTTATATCAAGCTTACTAAGTGACACGTACGTGTGTGCTCAGTCACTTCAGCCATGTCCAACTCTTTGCGACCCTATGGACTGTAGCTCACCAGGCTTCTCTGTCCACGAGATTCTCCAGGCAAGAATACTGCAGTGGGTTGCCATGCCTACCTCCAGGGGATCTTCCCAACCCAGGGATTGAACCCAAGTCTCGTGGGACTCCTGCATTGCAGGCGAATTCTTTACCACTGAGACACAGAGGAAGTCCCAGTAAGTTACACACAAACCATCAATAGGTATCATTAAATATGTAGGATATAAAAGCAACATGTGTGTGTGTAAATAAGGATACAGTGTTAGTTGTTCAGTCATGCCCAACTCTTTGAGACCCCATGGACTGCAGCCCACCAGACTCCTCTGTCCATGGGATTCTCCAGGCAAGAATACTGCAGGGTGTTGCCATTCCCTTCTCCAGGGGATCTTCCAGACCCAGGGATCAAACCTGGGTCTCCTATATATCAGGCAGATTCTTTACCACCTGAGCCACTACATATATTAATGTTAATAAAAATATGGGTGAAACTGGAAAATAGATTATGAAACACATATAAACTTCAAATTTTATTTTCATATAAGCCAAAAAAATTACACTGATTTGAAAATCTATCATTTTCAAAGAAATAACTGAGAAACTGAAATATTAAAAGCTTATTTATAAAATTAAGAGCTCTTTTGTATATATGCATGTTTGTGTGTAGACAGATAACAGACATATGAAGATAAAGATATACATACATACTACTAAAGGAAAGAGGAAAAGAATGAGAAAAGAGGATTATATTAATCAAAATATTCAATACTAAAGACTGACTAGAATATTTTTAAGATAATACATTTAAGAGGCCATCTTATTTCTATATAACACTAACATTCATTTGAAAATTTTTATGATACTCTAAAAAAACCAGAAAAAGCACATAATTCAAATTCAATCTAACCTGAAATGACAGTACCTTCATAATGAAAACTTTCATAAACCACTGATTATCGTCAAAGACTATAAGAAGAAAAAGCAAAGGGGGAAAAAATAAGCTATCTATAAAGCTCTAGTATAGGAAGCACAAAAATAATTTTTGAAGTTCGAAAAATGCCTTTTATCTAAAAAAGGCAAAAAATAAAAAATGAGAAATGGCTATACATTATAATCTAAAAAATGAATATTATCAATGACCAAGATAAATAATGGCTGCCAAAATAGTGAAACTATTCTCAATTTAAATACAGAAAAAGGGAACATTCAATTGCCTCCTAGAGAACAATGGACTTTCTACAAAGCCTCCACTGAAAAATATGATGTGAAATTATTTCTATTCTTTTTTTCTATTAAAATCTTCCAATTCAGTTTTCCTTTATTGACCCAATTTCCTGGTACATAGGACAAGGCTGCTTTTTTAGTTTTGTTTTCTATACACGTGTGATTGCTTATCTGCCTAGAATAGTCCTGAGTTACTTCATTTGATTGTATCACAGATCTGGCAGGAGCTTCACATTTGGCATGTAGATGTCCACAGGTGATGTGGAAACAGGCTGAAAAGGCATATGGCAAGCAATCCATGCATGTTCTTGGATATCACTCTTCTTAGGAGGCCACTGTATTTTACTAGAATAAATCAGATTCACAGTGGAACTGAGAATTGAGTTGACTTTTGTAAGATTTCAAAAGAAGATTGCTTCCCATTTGTATTACATATGTCTAAAAGAAGGACTAATGTAAAATGACATTACATATGTCAAAAAAAAAAGGGACCAATGTAAGAAGAGAACTAATGTTATTAGTTGCTTTCCGCTAAAATTATTTTCTCAAAACTGCATGTGACTCTTTAGTTTTAAAATGGGATGAAAGGAAAAAAAGCAATTCAGTGTATAAGCTGTAACAGGAGTTTACAAACTAGCATATATATTAGCATATGGCCAGGGAAATTTGTTTTCACATAATTAGTACTGGGCGATTTCTTCAGTGGCTCAGGGTAAGGAATCTGCCTGCAATGCAGGAGACGCAGGTTCCCTCCCTGGGTTAGGAAGACCGGGAGGAGGGGCATGGCAACCCACTCCCGTATTCTTGCCTGGAAAATCTCCTAGACAGAGAAGCCTGGAGGCTACAGTCCACAGGGTTGCGGAGCCGGAGACGACTGAAGCAACTGAACACACACACAATTAGTACCAAGTCAAGTGTTCTTTCTAGATTATTGTTTAGAATTCACTTAAGGTACTTTCCTGGTAGTGTTAACACTAACAGGAAGGATTCCACCTAGTTGTATTAATGTGTGACAGATTTTAAATGCGGGACTGACCTATGTTTCAGTAATCCATTCAACATTGTTAAGAGTTATAAATCAAGAATCAACCATCCCACAATAAACTGAGTGAGTTCATAAAGAATGTACTGAGAATATTCTCCATGGAAATCACAAATGTGAATAATATGTGGCTTCTACTCTCAAAGAAAACATAATAGAAAGACAAAACTAGTAAACAAATCTTAGTAAGTGGTAATTAATGAACTGGAGTTTTATCAATAAATATAGAATGAAGTATATTGATTCAAGGCATCTTAAAAGCAAACAATGAGAATTTGGAAATAAGTAGGATGATATTCAAATCAAAGGAGAGGAGGGCAGTAATATTTTGACCCCGCATCATAGGTTTACTGTGAAGCATAGCAAGAATGATTGAGGTCAGGAGGCAGAATTGATAACGGAGAACTAAAGATTTGGTTTTGTTTCAGACATGCTAAATATATCATAACCTGCACACTATAAGAAAATACGGGGTCAAAATTTCAAAAAAGAAATATAAAAAGTAACTATCAATTAATGGCCCATTTTCTTATTATTTGCATTTACATCCATAACATGAGTAAGGTATTATGTATTAGATCACTATCTAAGATTAGGGATAAAATAGAGAGGTAACTTTCTGATGAATTTTAGAGTTCATTATTTTTTAATTTTTAACATTTTACATGATCCACTAAAACAGGGTTTCTATATTAAAGTCCTATACAATATCACAATTAAAAAATAGAGCCACTTAAAAGGGAAAATAAACCAAAATGACAAATTTTTTAAAAAGTGCATTTTAAATAGTGTATTTCAAAAAACTATACTTTTAAGTATTGATTTTCCTATTTGATGACTGGTGGCTACATATACCAGATGCTTCCTAAAACCTTCCCTGAATTTTACTTTTCCCAAGTATGTTCACAAAAATGTACAAAAACAGAAATTTGTTCTATTATCAAACTTCTATCATACAGCAATACTCACCTCAGCTAAGTAAAAAATACAAAATAATTAATTTTAATAATTTTTTTAAGTAGAAAGTTTAAATTACTTCAATGGTTGGGAAAAGAGTAAAGTAGTAGGAAAAGCTTCTTGATATCTAAAACTAAGATGCAATTAGTCATATTTTATAGTTTGTTCCTTCTTATGAAGCACAAATACACAAGTTTATTGGTATAAGAAATATGACTTCATACAAGTAATCCCATATACTACAATTTCTTGCATCAATACTGCTTGAAATTCAACTGATTCTGAGATTTGTCATAAATACCATCTCAGCTAACATAAAGGTTAGAATGTCCATTCACCAAGATTCCTAGGCTAGGAAGTGTTAACTGATAAAACTCAGAAATTACGAGTTAAAGTGTCATCAGTCATATTGGTGAAAGTTAGTAAATAAGGTAAAAATCTTTGAAATTTTCAATGAGATAATCCATATTTAATAGCAATGTTGAAACAAGGAGCAAAAAATTACTGGGATATTTTATTGATAATTGATTTAACTTCTCTCAAACTCTGATGATCTGATTTGAAGAGAACACATTTTTTTTTTCTCTTTAACTTTTTAGTATACTACCTACATTTATTTGGGAGTTTCCAGGAACAAAAAGATTTTTAAACATAAAAGGAATTCTTCAATTATTTGTACTTACAATGCCATTTTGACTTCTCACTTCTCTAATTATCACCTGACCATATGATAATAATATGTACCTGACCATACATTTTAAAGAATCCTACTTTTGGCTAAATTTCAGCAATAAAGATTGCATTAAATTATTATGTTAAGGAATAGCAGAAATTCAATGCTAGACCTCAAACTGCTTAAGTCAACTTTTGTATAGTAATCACTCAAAATAATAATCCATTAATGTATGGCTGAAATAGCACTTTACTCTCAACAAATACAGCTTCAATTTAATTTTCTGTTATAGGCATACTACTCTCTCATAACCAAAGCTCCTGGTGACTGATAGTTTGATTTTTCAACATTTCTGGCCATATTTTGTGATACAATCTGAAAACTTGAGGAACTTAAAATAAGAAAAGAAAATCCTATAATAGAAAAAAAGAATTTTCTTTCCATCTGAACCTACTTGGATTACTTGGTTATCCTTATGTAATTAGCACTGACCCCACCAACTGTAATAAAACAAGAAAGAAAAATAAACAAATGCAAGGAAACTGGAAGAAGATCAACTGAGCCAAAACAGCACTAAATCTAAAATGCACTTGCCTATGAGTGAATGACAGGCAATACCACTAGCTTAAAAAAAATCAGAGGCACAAAAATAATTCTTGCACCCTCAAATATTTTTGGATCAAGGCTATAAATGAATAAATAAAAATATTAGTATGAATTACTCAACAATAGTATTATAAACTCTGATCTCAATGTTCAGAAGAGATTCATAAATTCATCAAATAATACATTGAATATATTATAGAAAGGAAGGAAGAGATTCACCAAGAAATAAGTCAGTGGCTGTCTCAAAAATGCTCACAATCTAGTAGGAAGATAGACATTTTTATAGGCAATACAATAATATCATAAACAAAGTACCAGTGAGAGCAAAGAACACACTATAGAAAAGCACTTATTCTAACTGCCAAAACCAATAAAAACTTCACCTGAATTGGGCATCAAATAGCAAGTGAGATTCCACCAGGAGGAAAAGGTAAAAAGAATACCCCAAAGTCACAAAATAGCTTAAGACAAGGCATGCAACAATAGACATGGACGAACATTCATAGATATGACAGCTGCCCATAAGGGCCTCAGTGTAGGTGATTTAAAAGGATGTTAAAATGTGAGTTTTCCTGTGTTTTCACTTTCAGCTAAGGATCCAAAGCTGAGAACAACAGGTTCCAAGTACAAGAGCTGAGGTGACACATCATCTATGCAACACTTGGAAAGACTGGAGCCATCAACTGTTCATGTATCCTTTATTTTATCATTCACATAAAAAAATAAAAGCATCTATTGGAGAAGGGGAGTTTATAAATTGAGGAAGAAACAGAACTATGATTCACTCAGATTTTGCCCTATGCCCTTTAGAATACAGGACACTTAATGAATGGAACAGGAACTGGAATTAGGACTGAAACAAAATCTAAAGGCAAGGGGGCAAGATGATCTCACTCTGGGCTACCACCTCAGAAACAGCCCCGAGTTCCATTCCCGAGTTTATGTACTCAAGAAACATTTTCCCACAGGACAAATAAGGACACTGGGAGAGAAACTAGTCCTGAGGCATTGTTAAAGAAAGCCTACCCAAAGGGCTACAGAAGGAACAAGATAACACCAGAAGTCAAGGCTAGAGGTAGACCAGCAAGTCAGAGACTAAGGAAGGTAGTCAAACAAAGACAAAGTATCAAATTCTAACCCGGGTAACCTCAGGAGGCAGGAATCCTTGATAAAACCTTCAAAGCAAGAGAAAGAACCCATTCAGATCTCCAACACACCTTTACTACCAATTAGTAATTCTCTATTTCTAATGTCCAAACATTGGAAGACCCAGGACCTGCACAGTGAGTAGGGAGGAAAAATAAGACAAAAGAAATTGAGAGAGAAAAAAGAAAAGAAATTGAGAGCTACTGAGAAGTTGCTGTGCAGCACAGGGAGCCCAGTGTGGTGCTCTGCGATGACCTGGAGGGCTGGGATGCGGGGAGGGGATGGAATGTAGGTGTAATTATGGCTGACTTGCATTGTTGTATGGCAGAAACCAATACAACATTGTAAAAAAAATTTAATATTTGATAAAACTAAAAAAAAAAAGAAAAGAAAGTCTACTGGTTAACATGTCCTGTTCCCCTTCCCCACTCAGATTTTTAAGCCTGCTTTGAGTAAGGTTGATGTAAGAGAGAAATTTTACATAGGATGAGAGTTTGGAATTTTAACTTCTTAGCCTGTTTTTTTATTGCCTGAAAATTAAGACTACTTTGCAATGCCAGAGAGTGAGAAAAGAAGGAATAAAGGAGAAAAAAAAAAAAGGAGAGAGAGAAACACAGGAGGAAGAGAAAGGAAGAAGAGCAAAAGCATGGCAGAACAAAGATAGGTCCTTGAAAAGCATTAAGATACGGAAAAAATAATATTCAGAGTTCAGATTTTATATTCAGTGACAGAAAAGAATTAAATTTTAACTTTCCGTTTGCACCCTGATGAGTTCATCTCTTTTAATAAACCCATAGAATGGCAAATGGTGGGCAAAGTAGTCTGATTATAAGGTCAAAATTTTGATTTGATTATTGTGAAGTCTGAAATCTATAAATATAGAAGACTTTAAGTTATTTTTTAAAGGCATATCAATCATCTAAGCATATGTATACTGTGAATTTGTTTAGGGAGAACCTACATCTATTTATAAAATGTTCATTCACATTCTGAGTTGCAGAAACTCGTAAGTACTGGGGAAAAGAAGTTAAAGGCAAATTCTACCTTTAGTGAGTTTACAGAAAGTGAAAGGTTAGTCGCTCAGTCATATCCAACTCTCTGAGACCCTGTGGACTGGAGCCTGCTAGGCTCCTCTGTCCATGGGATTTCCCAGACAAGAAAACTGGAATGGGTTGCCACTTCCTTCTCCAAGAGGTCTCGTGATCCAGGGATCGAACCTGGGTCTCCCGCATTGCAGGCAGATTCTTTACCATCTGAGCTACCAGGGAAGCCACACAGAGGAAACAGGTTAAGTGCAAGCATTATCTGAAACACAGTAATTGCTAGAACAGGAAGAAGCAAAGCCTACAGGATCATGTACAAGGGTAATCAAATGAAAGTATAAAGGATGAAGAAGTAGGAAACACCTCAGTTAAGGAGAAATTAAAGTTATGTCCACAGGATTAGGCTGAGTTATACAGCTGATAGGAGCCAAGGATGAAGGGGTATGTGAGTGGCTGGCAAGAATGTTGCAGGCAGGCAAAGGCACAATTGAAAGCACGGCATATTCTGGGAATTGTAAGAAGTTCAGTATCAATCACTCAAGCAATCAATACGTGCAGGAAGAAATAAAGTTGAGCCAGTTCACATGCCTGGACAGGGAATTTGGATTTTAGCTAAAGAACAATGAAGGCCACTGAAAGGTTTTAGTAACATTCGTTTTTCATATACTGCATGTCTAGTATACACGAAGAACTCTTTCACATGCTGGTTTTTTCCTCACAACAACCCTGTGAGGTAGGTGTAATGATTTTCAATTAACAGGTTGGGGGAAAAAAAAATCCTTAAATTTCTTAACCAGGTTACACTTGAATAAATAGCTACAAAGTGGTGATCAGGATTCCAACCACACTTTAGAAAATACATTAGAAATACATGGATACACAAATGCACAAACATGCACACACATACACACATCACAAGTTTTACCCACAAGACATTGAAATTTCAGAGTTAAACTTTTTTTAAAACAAGAGGCTTATTAAATTCTGCATTAAAACCTGTGGCATTAACAGTTCTTCAAGCAAACTTAAACATTTAAAATTTTGAACCAATTCAATTTATACTGATAAATACCTGCATAATTTATAAAATAGGCAGGAATTTATACAAAATAAGATATAGCAAAGCTTGAGGTCATTCTACGAGGATTTTATCTCCATGTATTTGCCAGAGCTTATCTGGGGAAAAGATCTTTTCTCATTTATTTCTAAAATATATACATTCAAACTGCATGTATTGTTCTAGGAACATAATTATATTTTGGATGATAGAAAATAATGTATGAGTACAAAAGTTTATTAAATGAAGTAACACAAATTTAACCCATTTAGAATAAAAAGAACTGTTCACCTAATGTTAAATTACAAAATCATCTCCCCATTGTTCACAATAAAATATTTGAAAGTTTTTTATCTCCCTATAGTATCACAAAAGTTTGGAAAGCCAAATAACTTTGTAAAAATATTTCGGATGGATCTAAACATATCTCTAAACCAAAAGACAGAATATGTACTTTGTAAAACTGAGGAGAGTATCTGAGAAACTGAAATATGTATTGAAACTATTTTAAAATGTGTGTTTTTAAAAATTAGTTACAGTTAAAATCCACACTCAAATATACTACTAGCTAGCTTATTTTCTCACCAATTTCACTTATTTCTTTGGCTAGTCTTAATATTTCTTTATATAATCTCTACTGAAAACTAGATATTTGCAGAACATTATTGCTGGAGGTCTAAGTACATACAACTATTTAGAAATTCCTATTATCTATGGATTTGATTCATTTTTCCTATTTCAAATAGAAAATTATAATGGAGGAAGAAAAAATAAAGATTTCATTAAGATTAACTATTTGATTTAGTATTTATTTCTGAATTCCGAAATTATGTAGAGAATATAGATGAATACACCTGACCACAATTCAGGCCCTTCAGAATATGATAATAAGCTCCCTCTTAGAAAATAAAAAATTAAATAGAGATATTAGGTATCTGTAAGATACTTTATGCAATGAGAATAATTTCTAAATAAACTAATGTTTCAAATGTACAACTGAACTTAAACATCAACATTATTTTTGATTGCACAAGCAGTACATGTTCATTAAATTCAAATAGTACACAAGCATATTAAATAAAAATGAAAATTTCCATATAATTCCTTTTTTCCAAATACCATACACTGGGAGTATACTAAAGTATATGTTTCATATGAATCTAATTAAATTTCACCAGCCACAGAAGATATAAAATATAACAATTAAATATCCTGTATAACTGAAAAATATTTATTCAAATATGTACCACAGGTATAGTTTGTACCTTTTCACTAAAACATTAAAATAATATATATATAAAACATATGGTCTATTCTGTCAAGTATGAGTACTTCAGTTAATAAGATGAATAGTATTAATACTTACACTGCATGTAGAAAATGCAAAGGAACCAATTATAGTAAATTAAATACTTTCACATACTGATAAAATACACTCTTGCTAGAGAAACACAAGTATATTATGTCTAAAACTATATTTTTTAAAAATATTGATGTTTACTTTTTTAATGTTTTGATTACTGAGTGAAGTATTACGTGTATGAAAGTAAGGGTTAAAATCTCCTTAAAAAGTTAGTTTTTTGGCAATATTTAAGTACATTCTTCTCTAAATGTAAATAAAGTCTAGCTTTTCCTAATATACTTGATGTTTCCTGATGAAAATCAGACTGTATTTATTCTCAAAAAAATTTATTCCAAAACATTGTGAGTAACTCCACTACAAAATTAGAGACAGTCGAAAATCTTGTAGGAAATTAGACCTCCTATTTGATTCTAAAATAGCACCACTTGGTAATTAGTACAAATAATATTCTAACTAGAACAAAATCACTTGAACCAAGATATCTTGGTTACATAACGTAAGGTACAATTTTGAATACACTGAATTCTACTATTTAGTGGAACAGCAAACACTTAAAGAAATGGTCTCTAGAAAGTAATTTTTTCCACCCACCTCATTTTACAAGTAAACAAACTGTGGCCCAGAGAGGCTTTTATCTGCTTTCATTGAGAGTCTATAGGTATAGAGATGTACACAAATATCATTTAAGTTATGACACATATGTTAAAGTTACCTAAAACAAAAGACACTATGTTTTATAAGATCAAGACTTTCTAAAGACTAAAAGAGTCTAATTCTTGCCATATAAATGTCTATGATACAACACACACACAAATATAACTAGTAAGTCATACTATTTGGCTAAAAAAAGCAAAACAATGAAATATAACAATCCATATCATATTGTTTAAAATTACACAGTGGTTCTTAATGTTATTTTCCTATCCTATCCTATAAAGCACAACCATGCCAACCTTACAAAAGCAGCACTCTTGTAAAACTGCTCTTACAAAAGGAAAAAAGGGAAATTATTAAATAATTATATGGGAGAGAGCAACTAAAATATGCTAAGTGGAAGTTCAAATATTTACTGTTTCTTTTCTCCCATGCTTTCTTTCAATATGTTAAAAATTTTAAATGTTTCTAAAACAAAAAATCAAAACTACATTCATCAAAAAGTGGCTTTGCTGCAAAACTTTCACAAAAAGAATGAAAGTATTAAATTAAAACTAAGGCATAGATAAGTGCAAGCAAAGCTAATCAGGATGTTTTATTGAATTATAAGTTGATTTGCTACTTTAAGAAAACAGCTCTAAAATCTTATATAATTTTGATTTGGTCAATTGAAAATTATTTAAAAATAAATAGATTCTCTAGTTTCATTAAAAGTGAAGTACTTATAAAAGCATTTTAGTTACATTTGCTTTTAGAATAAAATAATTTCCAATGAGTGCATCCATGTATTTGCTATGTAATCAGTACCAATCACAAATTAGATGACCTTAAAATAAAATTTAGAGCCAGGGAGAGCAGCACTAAGCTTAACTGACCTCAATACACTTTTCAATGATGCTTCCCAGTTTTGTGTTATTCTCTTGTTTTGGGTTTTCCAGTCTAGGGCGGGTACACAAGAAACTTACAGTCTATGTAGTACTCCTAGTCAGTTTCACTCTGCAGATGGCACAGTGGAGAAATACCTTCTGTACAGGACCATGTACAATTTCTTCTACAGCTGTCAGCACCTAGGGGAAAGTGCGCTGTTAAACAGTTGCTGCGTTCCACCTCAGAAGTGGCTGCAATTCGGTGGTGGGTGAAGTGACTCCTGTACATATATACAGGGATGAAAAGTACTATAGAAAATGAAAACATTTAACAACAAAAGTGGCTGTCTGAAAACTGTGCCACAGCAAAGCAGAATACATCGTTTAGTCACAAGAGCCTTACACAGACAGGCTACTATTCACTTAAAAATTGAATGTTAAGAATGAGACGGAAAAAATAAAAATACAGTTATTCAATTCACAATATAACTAAGTATCATTACTAAAACATATGTCAAAAAATTAAACCCAAACATTGTTTACTGACTTACAGCATTATTTCTATAGTAATTTTCCTAAAACCAGGTAAATGTATACAGTAAGATTCTTTACTCTGTTTGGCCAATTTATTTGTTTTAGATAACAATTCAAGGGGTAAAAAACAAAATAGGTGAAAAAACTGAAACCTAAGTAACATGAAAATATCTAAAAAGAATCGTAAGAAAAAACATTCTGAAATTTTTAATTACTTCATGTTAAACATTTGATTAAAAAAAAAAAAAACAGTCCTCAAAAACTATAAAGGGCTATTTTTCACATAATGGAGCTTTAAAAGTGACCTAATTAGAAAATGACAACTTCTCTTCCTCAAAGTCACAATGAATTAGAATCTAAAAACATCTTCTTCCTTTGTCCATATAAACAATGAATTCACCAATTATATGATAATTTCAGCTCTTCAATACAGAAAATAATTACTATATCCTACTTCTACTACAAAAACAACACCCTTTGTATATGATTTATCTTTGATGGAATCAGAAGATAAAAATCCAGAAATTGTTCTCTGAGAAATATCACTGAATCATTAGGTGGGAAGGTATTTTCTAATCTTCTATCTCTAGGCACAGCTACTATATTTATGCTAATCTGAAGACGCAACTGATTACATTATTTCAAAATAGCACATTTAGGTTCCTGAAACAGACTGAGAATGCTTTGATGCAAGTCCAATCAGACCATTAAAAAGTGTCCTTTCATCAAACTTATCCGAACCTCACTTGTCATAACAGATTTAATTTGGCATATATTCAGTGAGGTCTGAGAGAGCTTACAATTTCCTTCCAGCTTTCTTAAACTCTTTCTGTAACAAGTCATAATGTAAAGGAATATTATCTCCTTTAAGTGACAAGAGGTTGCAAAGGAGGAAAAAGTGCAGAATTCCCCAGTCTCTTTATCAAAAGAAGACATAGATCAGCGATTCCCAATCCAGGGTCTACTTATGGGAATTAGGAAAACTAGGAATTCTGCAAAATTGCAGGCTAAAGACATATTATACAGGTGCATAAGTACATTTCTTCCCTAGGGGAAATGGGCTTTTGTCAGGTTTTCAAAAGGCTCTGTGATTTTCCAAAAAAGTTTAAGGAACTACTGGTAAATAATGTGAAGACATTCAATTGAATAAGGAACAGTAATCATTTAAATCAAACCCCTAAATCTGAGCAGCTCATTATGTAAAGTAAGGAACAGACACAAGGAAGTTCCAACCATTAAATGAAATAACTCACAGAAAGCACCTAATATTGCCCTATTATTATCAGTAATAGTAGTAACTGTTCAAAAGAGCTATGTCAAACAAAACTTCCTTATAGGGTCCCATCTTTGTTTACTGCTACATAACTTCATAATATATTACTTTTACCTAGCTGTGCCTTCTACTTTTTTTTAGGTGTGTCTTCCAAAAGAGACCAACATCACAAGCTACATGTTTCTGCATTAGTTTAGATACAAAAATGCTAAATACAAGTTTTAGAACACTGCTACATACTCCTAGAGTCTACATTTTCCCAAAAGCCACACTGGTCCCTTCTATGACACAGTACTTACTTGGAAAAGGTTCAGACATGAAAAAAAAATTGGCTTCAATTGTTTATATAAAGTTATTTCACTTTCTTTATCAGTATGGCCTTTCAAACAACAACAACAACAAAAATCTAAATTGGAAGAATCTATCAAGGAAACACATTTTCTGAAATGGTTATACAAATAATACTTTTACTTTCATATACCATTTTCTTTCCTCAGTATAATTTTCTGACATAAGAGATACAACAAACGTTCATACATACACATCCTTTAAAAAGAAGCTTTAGAGTTACAATATGTAGATAAACCTTACCTTTAAAACGAATTCACAATTATTACAAACAGCATTACAAAATAGTGTGCATGGCGCTCTTCAAGGTTTTGGTAACTTTTAAATACCCATTAAAAATGGACAAATAAACCGTTACCATGTATTAAAGATGCTCAGTGAAGGAATAAGCTTGCAAATATATCTGAAATAATGGCATACAGTGCAACCATATAGTTTGTTCCCAATCATTTCAAATGTAAAGTACTTTTCCTTGAGTCTTCTCATGATAGGTGTTGTATTTTATGTATTCACACACCAGCAAAATATATAGCAGTAAGAACAAACAGTAGAGGCTTTAAGGAAAGGCACAGAAGTAGGAGAGAAGCATATTAAGCATTCAGAGCACTACAATGAAAAGGATAAGCACGGAATATAGAGCACACGGAAGGGTCAGTGAAGAGAAGGACAAGAGGCACAGGCCCAATTATGCTAGGGAATTTTTCAACATTTTATTCCAGGTAAGTGGCATTTTGAGAAGCATTATTATAAAAACCATTTTCAGCAGCAGCATGGGAGATGAACTAGAGGTGCACATGGTTCAACTGGGATGATAACAATGGGAATATACAGTTAAGAATGATAAAAGATCTGTAAAAAAATTTTAAAGCATACTACTTTGTAAAACACTAGGAGGGTAAAAACTATAAGATAAATCAAAGCTATTTCTAAAGTTTGAGTACAGAAAGTAGCATGCATTTCATTCATTCATTCACTCAACAACAAAAAAGTTGATTTTCTCATATGGGTCAGGTCCCATTTTAGCCCCTGGGCAAAGCACTGAACAAAGGAGCCAGTGATTTGTCCTTTGATTATATACTAATGGAAAGGAGAGACATTAAACAAACCATTAAATATATAAGAAAATGTAAGAAAATGATTCACCAATGTACTAAAACTAAAGCAAGCTATGAGAAAAGAGTGACGAATACACTATTTTAAGAGAGTACAAAGAAAACCAAAGGAAGCAGCATTATATGAGTGAAGAATGAAGTGGCAGGAGTCCACAGACTGACGATCTGGGGTAAGAACACTGCAGACAGATGGAAGGGCAAGTGCAAAGACCTGAGACAAGAACAAATGACGAGATAATGTAGGGCCTTGTAGGCCAAATGATCAAGTTTTAACCTGGGATAATATAAGGACTTCAGATTTTTAACTGTTAGAGGAAAGCCACTGCAGTAACTTGACTAGGAGAGAGATATAACCTGTTCAATCTTTTAAAAGGATCACACTAGCTGCTGTGGTGGAACTGATGATAGACAGCAACAATGAAGAACCAGCAAGACTTTGAGAAAATTTATGTAACAGACTATCAGGTGGGACTTCTCTCATAGACAGGAATTGGCATTACAATCCACAACTGTGAACAAAAAATCACCACTCAAGTGTTTCACATTTAAAAGAGAGTCTAAACAAGTTTAGTTTCTCTTTACTCCAAACTGCCTACCCCTGCCCATCTTGAGTGAGTCAGTCATCAGAGTCTGCTTCACTGACTTAATTGGGCAGCGCTATTTCCAAGAGCCCAAACCATATCGGAGTGGGCCAAAAGATGAGCACGATGGAAAACTGGTTACCTTATCACTCCGCTGGACTTTTGCTTACATTTAGACTTGCTTATCATCCCATGCCCATACCCCCAGCCATGCCTGTACGAGGAGGTGGGAAAACAGATGTGGAATGGAAAACAGGTAGAGAGAACTGGAGTCACTATTTAAAACAGCAAAGAGTGAGGCTATCAAAGTAGTTGGATTTACGCCTCTAGACAATGGGGATCCCGCTGGGGCTGGGTGCATCCTGGAGAAGCATAAACAGAAAGAGGAGAAAAAGACAAACTGGATAGTGTGACATTTCAAAAATATCCCATCCCCCCAAAAAAGCTTAACACACATGAAACATCAAGAGTAGTATTTGCCTCTTTCCTGCAGAAGGCATGAGGGTTATTCAGATGACAGAAATAGAAAAAATAAAAAAGGTGCGCCACTTAAGTAGGGGCATCTTTTCCCTTTCTACCTCTCTCCTCCAAGCACCAACACTCAGGAGGACAAACAGGAATATAAATGCAAGAGCAGATCACTCTCTACTCACTGGAATGAGCAGCCTGAATGACCAGACTCAACACCTTCCACACTACAATCTCTCAGAACCGCCTAAGTGGCACTGAGTAGAAGGGGAAAAGCTGTTTTAAATTGTGCTATAAGGTTAAAATTCAAACTAAGTCAGATTAAACTGACTTTACTAAAGTCAGACTAAATTGATTTTCTGACGTGTCCAGAAAGTTTTAACATTTCCCTGGAGTAAAGAAACAAACAAAAAACTGATCTGACCAATCATAAACAAAGGTCAGATTGGAGAAAGATAAAAAACTTCATGTTTGCATTCCCACTTAACTCTCCATCCCCGTCATCTGAAGCCATACTGTATTATGAAATGGTTAACACCAATGAGCTAGTAAATGATTTATTTGCTTTTCATCTCTTTAAAATATTCAGGCTGAATACTTGCATAACCGTATTACTTCTTATTCTTAAGAACAAGTAATTTCTTATTCTTAAGAACTAGTAATTATATAACTATGAGTATTTCATAAGGAATTCTTTAGATTTATTTGTGTATAAAAGTTATATAAATATTTTGAACATTTGTAAATAATACTGTCTTATTATAAAGACTAATAAATATAAATATTATATACCTTTGTAGAGAATACTAGGTTGTATAGAAACTAAAAAGCAAAATCCCATAAATTGGATACCACACTTAGAAGCTTAAAGACAAAAAGGATCCACAGAAGGAAAAAGCAAAAAAGAAAAGAAAGCAAGAGTTTAAAATGTTTGTTTTAAAGAAACATTTTTGATATTCATATTGGAGTAAACTGAAACACAATTTTAAAGAATATTCTGCCTTGATTTATATCTTAATACCTTTGGGTTGTCCCCTAAAATTTCCATTTATTTAACATTCACATTAAAATTTAATAGGAATTCTCTGAAAACAGGTATATCTTTTAAAATAAATTAAGGTATCAGGATTTTACATGACTAAATAATACATAATAATTCTGTTTAAATGTCACATTTTTAGAGAATACAGGATCCTATTATACTTTATAACTCCTTGTGTAATGGTCCTATTCGTTTTACAATCATTTATCCTAAATTATGCCTGGTATATAACATATTTTATCAATTAGTTCTCAGAGATACAACATAAGGTAGTAATATGACGCAAAGTTACAAAATTAAGTTCTATAATTATACCTTTTTTCTAGTCTAGTTTTTCACAGGATACAAGAATAAATATTATCATTTATAAGTACATTGACAAGTATAAAGAAAATCATATAAACTCAAGTATTTCAAACTTACATGTTAACTCATTGTTAGTAAATAATGTCAGCCAGATTGTCAACACAATATTGAAAGAGAAAGACCCCCAACTAAAATAAATAAATTTATTAAAAAAAAAAAAAAGAAAGAGAAAGACAAAGCTGGAAGACTGACTCTACCAGACTTTAAGACTTAGTACATGGAGAAGGAAACGGCAACCCACTCCAGTGTTCTTGCTTGGAAAACCCCATGGATAGAGGAGCCTGGCAGGCTACAGTCCATGGGATCATGAAGAGCCAGACACGACTGAGCAACTGAGCACACACACATAGTAACTGTACATAAAACCTAAACCCAGCTGAAGTCCAGACAGTGAGATTGCCATTTGGAGGCCTCACATACAAGACTGTCTTTTTGTTTATTTTTGTTACACATCTTTTAGGATTTCTTTTGTATAAAGTGACATATGAATATTTTATTATTAAACATTCCAATCACTGGTGTAAAAGAAAAAGACTTACTATAAAGTAACAGTATTCAAGACTGTATGATATCAGTCAAAGAACAGAAAAACTGATCAATGGAAGAGAATAAAAATTCCCAAAACAAACTTATACAAATATAGTCAACTGATCCTGGACAAGAAGCATAAAAGTCAATGAAGAAAGAATAACCTTTTCAACAAATAGTGCTGGCCTAACTGGACATCCGTATCAAAAAAAAAAAAAAAAAAAATCTAGATGTAGGCAATAAACCTTTTATTAAAAATGAGCTCAAAACAGAAAAAGACAAAGACTATAAACCTCCTATAATATAACATAGGAGAAAAGTCTAGGTGACCTTGGAATTGACAATAACTTTTCAGATACAACACCAAAAGCACAATCCATAAAAGAAAATAATTCATCAATTGGTCTTCATTAAAACTAAAAACTTCTGCATTGCAAAAACAAAGAAACCTGTTAAGAGAATGAAAAAACAAGCTACAGATAGGGAGACATTATTTAGGAAATGCATGTATGATAAAGGACTAGTAATCTAAAAAGACAAAAAACTCAAATTCAACAACTAGAAAATGAATTCAATTTAAAAAATGGGCCAAAGGTCTGAAAAGACACCTTACCAAAACAATAAAGTGATGACCTATGAGGATATGAAAAGATGCAGAACATCTATCAAATGTGTATTAGTTTGTCAGGGCTGCCATAACTGGAGGACTTAAATAACAGAAATTAATCATCTCACAGTTTGGGAGGCCAGAGTCTGAAATCAAGGTGTTGGCAGGGCTGGTTCCTTCTGAGGGCTGTAGGGGAGGATCAGATTCCAGGACTCAATCATTGGCTTACAGATGGCAGTCTTCAAGTTCCCATGGCATACCCCCTGTATGCATATCTGTGTTCAAATTTCCCCTTTTTTATAAGGAAACCAATCATATTGGATTAGGACTCACTGTAATAACCTCACTTTAACTTGATTAACTCTGTAAAGATCCTAACTCCATATAAAGGCATAAAGTCATGAGGTACTAGAGGATTAGAAATTCAAGATATAGATTTGACGGGGATATAACAGTAAGTTATTAGGGAATTGCAAACTAAAACAACCATGAGATACCTATTAGAATGGCTAAAACCCGAAACACTGACAACACCAAATGTTACTGAGGATGTAGAGCAACAGGAACGTTCATGCACTGCTAGTGGAATGGAAAACAGTACAGCCAATTTGGAAAACAGTCTGGCAGTTTCTTTCAAACTAAACCTCCTCTTACCATATGATTCAGCAATCACACTCCTTGGCATTTACGCAAATGAGCTACAACTTATATCTACAAAAAAACCTACATACAAATGTTTATAGCAGCTTTATTCATAATTGCCAAAACCTGGAAGCAGTCATGGTGTTCAACTAGGTGAATGAATAAACAAACTGTGGTATATCCTTATTATATAAAAAGAAATGAGGTACCATACCACAAAAAAAGACATAAGGACAGCTTAAATGCATATTACAAGATGAAAAAAGGCCAATCTGAAGAAGGCTACATATTCTATGATTTCAAGCATATGACATTCTGGAAAAGGCAAACCCATACATACAGTGAAAAGATTAATGGTTGCCAGAGATGCATGGGGGGTTCCTTGGTGGCTCAGGGGTAAAAAATCCACCTGCAATGCAGGAGCCACAGGAGATGTGGATCCAACCCCTGGGCTGGGAAGATCCCCTGAAGGGCACAGCAACCCACTCCAGTATTCTTGCCTGGAGAATCCTATGCACAGAGGAGCCTGGTGGGCTACAGTCCATGGGGTAGCAGAGTAGGACAGGACTGAAGCGATTTACCCCATGTGCATGAGATGCATGGGGAGGAAAAGGGGGATGAGGTAGAACACAGGTGATGTTTGGGACAGTGAAGCTGTTCTGTATAACACTGCAGTGATGGATACATATCATACATTTGTGAAGGCACTAAAATTTTAATGTATCACACTGAATCTTAATGTATCATACTAATGTAAGATGTTAATAAGACAAAACTGTGTGCCAGGGTGGGTTGGGGTGGGGGGCAGAAGTATGGACCATAAAAAAAGTAGAGTCAACTCTCAATGTCCATGAGCAATTAGCCCCGGATTCCTGCAGATATCAAAATCCAAGGACGCTCAAGTCCCTTATATAAAATTGTACAGTACTGGCATAAACTCTACGCAATCCTCCTATAAACATTAAATATCTCTGTATTAGTTATAATACCTGTGTGCTCAGTCGCTTGGTTGTGTCCAACTCTTTGCGACCCCACAGACTGGAGCCTGCCAGGCTCCCCTGTCCATGGGATTTTTCAGGCAAGAATACTGGAACTGACCGCCATTTCCACCCCCAGGGGACCTTCCTGACCCAGGGATCAAACCTGTGTCTGCTGTGTCTCCTGCACAGTGTATGTGCTGTGCTTAGTCGCTCAGTCATGTCCAACTCTTTGTGACCCCATGGACTGTTGCCCACCAGGCTCCTCTGTCCATGGGGATTCTCCAGGCAAGAATACTGGAGTGGGTAGCCTTTCCTTTCTCCAGGAGATCTTCCTAAACCAGGGATCGAACCCAGGCCTCCTGCAATGCAGGAAGATTCTTTACCAGCTGAGCCATAAGGGAAGCTCAAGAATACTGGAATGGGTACCCTATCCCTTCTCCAGGGGATCTTCCTGACCCAGGAATTGAACCAGGGTCTCCTGCTTTGCAAATAGGTTCCAAATTGGGAAAGGAGTATATCAAGGCTGTATATTATCACCCTGCTTATTTAACTTATATGCAGAGTATATCATGTGAAATGCCAGGCTGGATGAAGCACAAACTGGAATCAAGATTGCCGGAAGAAATATCAATAACCTCAGATATACAGAGGACACCACCCTTATAGCAGAAAAGTGAAGAACTAAAGAGACTCTTGACGAAATTGAAAGAGGAGAGCAGAAAAAGTTGGCTTAAAGCTCAACATTCAGAAAACTAAAATTATGGCATCGAGTCCCATCACTTCATGGCAAATAGATGGGGAAACAATGGCAACAGTGACAGGTTTTATTTTCTTGGGCTCCAAAATCACTGCAGCCATGAAATTAAAAGACACTTGGCTCCTTGGAAGAAAAGCTATGACCAACCTAGAGAGCATATTAAAAAACAAACGTTACTTTGCCAACAGAGGTCCATATAGTCAAAGCTATGGTTTTTCCAGTAGTCATGTATGGATGTGAGAATTGGACTATAAAGAAAGCTGAGTGCCCAAGAATTGATGCTTTTGAACTGTGGTGTTGGAGAAGACTCTTGAGAGTCCTTTGGACTATAAGGAGATCCAACCAGTCAGTCCTAAAAGAAACCAGTCCTGAATATTCACTGGAAGGACTGATGCTGAAGCGCCAATACTTTGGCCATCTGATGAGAAGAACTGATTCTCTGGGAAATACTGAAGGCAGGAAAAGGGGACAACAAAGGATAAACGGTTAGATGGCATCACCTACTCAATAGACATGAGCCTGAGCAAGCTCTGGGATTTGGTGATGGACAGGGAAGCCTGGCGTGCTGCAGTCCATGGAGTAGCAAAAAGTCAAACATGACTGAGCAACTGAACTGAACGCCCGCATTACTGGCAATGGATTCTTTACCAGCTGAGCTACCAGAGGATTCTTTATATCTTCACCCGCTAAGCCATCAACCCGATCAGGACTTCTAATACCTAATACAATGTAAACTATGTAACTATTTGCCAGCACACAACAAATTCTTATTTTTTCTTTTTGGAACTTTCTGGATTTTTTTTTTCCAAAATATTTTCAATCCTTGGTTGTTTGAATCCGAGGCTTTAGAACCTGTGGGTATGAAGTGCTTAGTTGTGTGCGTGCTCAGTTGTGTCCGACTCTTTGTGACCCCATGGACTGCAGCTCACCAGGCTCCCATGTCCATGGAATTTTCCAGGCAAGACTACTGGAGTGGGCTGCCATTTCCTATTTCAGGGGATCTTCCTGACCCAGGGATCTAAGCCACATCTCTAGCATCTCCTGCACTGACAGACGGATTTTTTACCAACTGTGTCACCTGGGACACTAGTAGCCAATATGAAGGGTCAGCTGCATATAGCAACTCCCTTAGACTTTCTACTAAATTTTTCTGTAAGACTAAAACTGCTCTGGGTTTCCCTGCTGGCTCAGCCAGTAAAGAATCCATCTGCAACGCAGGAGACCTGGGTTCAATCCCTGTGTGGAGAAAAACCCCTTGAAAGGAAATGGCAACCCCCTCCAGTATTCCTGGAGAATTTCTGGGACAGAGGAGCCTGGCAGGCTACAGTCCATGAAGTTGTAAGAGATGGACATGACTTAGCAACTGAACCACCACTACCGCCAAAATTGCTCTAAGAAGTGCAGACTATTATTTTAAAAAGTAGATGTTCTATTAATGAGGTCAACAAGTAAAAAGGTTTAGGATAATTACATGGAAACAGAAATAGCCCCCTAAAATCTAAGTGCAAAAGGTGACACATGATTTTTTCTGCAATGGTCATGGAAGTAAATTTGAAAGTAAACTATAAAAAAGATATTATATAATTTTTAAACATGGTGACTTAGGTGCAAGGCAGATAGAGAAACAATGGTAACATTGTTACAATGGCTGATATGAAATGATTTTATCAAGGTAAGATTTTTTTGTTTGTTTTTCATTTTTCCAATGGCATTTTTCTGTAAAGCTATTTTTATAGTTTTACCAAAAACAAAAACACATTTTCAATGTAAAGTTCTTTTTCAGGCTACCTCCACTTGAAATAGAACACAGTGACAGAACCTAAGAAGAATCCCATACATTCAAAATAAGAAATAAATCTAAACAGACAGCTACCCAAACTTGCTGTCATCACATGCAAGTAATATTTTAAGTTTCTAGGATCACAGGGCATGTTAGTTTATAAAGGCAATTCATGCCATAAAACTCAATAAAATTATAATCTATATATAGGAAACTTGTAAGTAGGTAACAAGTTTTAAATAGGCCAAGATATTTTGTTAAGTTTAACAATGTGCTATTTTAATTTCAGGAACCCAGATAAAGCCATAGATATAACAGAATTAAGAGTTTAATGCTATTATTCTTTTTAGTATTTGTGATATACTTACTTTAGTCATTCTAAAATTCCCCAGCCTACCTGATGATGTTAGAATGGAACCAAGTAATATTGTTTCAGCAAACTGAAATAGAAAACTTCTCACTAAAAGAATTCAAGGATAAGTTTTCCCTCCCTGCCTAAACATCTTGCAAATTACTTAGATGCAATGGAAAATGTATATAAACAGGGAAATTCTAAATTAACTATGAGATGATTTTCACAAGAGAAGGAAGTAGTTTTCTACCCTTTATAGTTAAAATAAAAGTGGCTATTTTTCTAAAGTGTGTAGATCTATCCATACTCCTGAAGGATACTGAATGTCCATTTTTAAAAATACAGAATAACTATACATTTTAATATCATTTTTATATGATGTAGATAGGTTTATATTTGAGACTATCTTATCATCAACTGTTCTTAGCATTTCCAAATTTAAATATCCAAGAATGATATTTAAGAGAGATCAAATACCAAATTTATGCCTTATAATGACACTAAAAATAAATACAGGCTTTGTCATGACTCTAAGACCATCTCCACTTTAAGGCTGACAAAAATGTACATGAATTTCTCAGAGCTCCTTATGATGTCTAGAATATAATTTGTCATTTTAATAATACATGTCCTTAATAATTTCATCAAATGTAAAAAGAATGAGCATTATAATTTCTTCTACCACAAAGCTATAGAAATTTAATACTGAAATCATTCATTGTGATAATTTAGTAAAATCAAAACTTTATTGGATAAGGAAATAGTAATTTGCTGTCTATGCCAGGTAAAGACGTAGGGTACAGATTGTCCAACAAAGTGGTGTTCTATAATACAAGCTCCTGAGACATTTTGGAGATGAAAATTATGTAACAGCAGTCCTTTCTCAATTCATGGAAAAATTAGACTAAGGATAAAATTGACAGATTTTGAGATTTTCACCTAATTTTTAATATTTGCTAACTCCTACAAGCTGCGCATACGAGACTATTCTATTAGTACAACATGACAGCCAATTGGGTGGACCTAGGGAGCAGACTAAGCAAATGCTATCCCTGCCTCTAGTTTTATAGAAAAAACACATTTACATGGGTTTGTGTGTATATATACACACACATATAGATAAGTGTATAGATATATACGTAGGTATGTATACATGTATGCATATGCATACATACATATATACACTTACATGCATGTATATGCTTATATACACATGGCTACATATACCATACATACCTACATGTTGCATACATACATGCTGTCAGCAAATCATTTAATCTTTTGTGCTGTCTTTTCTTCACAGAATTATTGTGTGAACTAATTCAGTATGTGGAAAGCACGTAGAGACAAAGCTGTCTCCGGCTCATATTAAGTTCCATATAACTATTAGGTATTAGTTCAGCAGCATTATCAATGCTGCCAGTATTATTATTAAGTTTAATATACCAATATTCCCAGTGTCCTAAAGAGCATCATTTCCACATGCTCTATGACTTGAATAAGTGGAATAAATTTGATGACTACTTTCACTGAAACAGACATAAAAGCATGGAATTTTGAAATACACTGGGAGTAGAGAAAGAACCAAGAGCTGGGTGTATCTTTTGTCACAAAATACTTTGAACTCTGTGGAATTAAAATCTGTTTGCATGTCATATGAGATTTGTGAGTACAGATAATAGAAATGCATCCTATCCCAAACTTTCTTTATTCTTTAACAGCAGCAGCTGACACAGGAGAATAATTTCCTGCTTCACTGTGCTGACAGTACATCGTCTAGATTCAGAAATTATATTCTCAGCAGGAAGGCAATAGGTTTCTGTCTACACTGAAGAAATAGAAAGATAGAAAAATTACACAAAATAGAAATGATTTATTATTATTGTAAAAGAAAAAACCAAACTGTATCAAAGAAGGTCTATTTTTAATTGGTGACACTCAAAGTAGAACTGTTTATTTTAAATTTCACGTGTTTGGCCACAGTATCTTTTAAAGAAACAAAAATTTTATTTATTTGTAATTTTGCAAACATTTCTTGTATTTCTATTCTTCCTAAAAATTTTAAACAAAAATTTTAATAAGATCAGCTAAAATTTATCAGTCCTCTGATTTTATTTCATTATCCTTAATGTGTAGAACACTGTGCCCCAGTTCAGACAGTAAATAGAATTTAAAACTCTTACTTACGAGAATGGCATTAAGTGGTAACTAATAGCTTAAAGTTTTATATTACCAAAAAATTATTCTACACATAAGTAATAAGTAATGATTTCCATGTGTGGCCTGTGGGGTGTATACGTGTATACATATTATAAGATATGAGGTTTTCTTCTAATTTAGATATATGAAAATCTGTGATTTGTCTCATGTAAAGCGAGTTTTAAGCTGTATGTTAAAGTAACCCTAGAGGTCATGGAGACATATTGTTGACTTCTAGTCTCTAATGATGAAGTATCAACCTCAGGCTCTAGAAAATAAGTCTGCAGATTAGTATCTATCTCTTGGTTACCAGTCATGTGATACTGGGCAACTTATCATTTTGTTCCCTCATCTGTAAAATGAGGACACTAGCAGTGTCTTTCTAATGGTATTTGTTTGAAGATTAAAAACAAAAACAATATTAAAATAAACAGAGCAAGTCTTATAATTACCATTATTCTTATGGTTAAGTATGGCAAATTAAGGATGCTTCCTTCTGAAATTCCATTAAGATAACGAAAAAAGTACAAAACTGAGAGAAGACAACCACAAATACAAAGTTTTGGAAAATGAAAAACTCAGGCCGAAGACTCGTGGTTGATTCAGCACAGCACAGGATCCAGAAAGCTAACTGGCAGAAAAGGAGGAGAATATAAGAAGATAATTTGCCTAATAAAACCTCAGGCTGGAGTACGTAAGAACTGAATACTAAGGGATTCTCTAGAAGGCTACATAGACAACATTTCCACACCTAGGTTAACCACCTCATTCCACACGTCCTCTTCGGCCTCTAGAAGATCAGAGAGTTGGGTATCTTGAAACAGAGATCTTCCTGACTTGGAACTGCCAAGTATAATGTAGACAGGAGTGAAAGGACAAGGTTCAGCTGGACCTGAACTGGTTCCTAATTGCTGGCAGACAGATGTAAACTATCCAAGAAAGAACACTTGAAAATTCACTGGAGAACCTTTAAGACCCTGGAAATGACATATAGATACCACACTCTCAGATCTCCCAAGATTAATATTGGCTGTTTGCTTGATTACTCTAATGAAGCCATTCAGAAAACAATTCCTGCCTCGAGACACACAGCTTCCAACTAAATCTGTAGCACTTCATTAAGTCTAGGCTTTCAGAAAAGTCTCCAACGTGAAAGACTAAAACCAAAGTAAACATCAAGAAAAAAATACTCAGAGGAAATACAAAGAGCTGAAGAGACCTTAAAAATTATTACCATCCTCAGACATAATAAAGGATAGTTACAGCCAAAAAATAAGAAGAATGTACTGTGTAAATAAATTAAATAATTAGAGAAACAGTAAGAACTTTTAGAAAATAAAATTTGCTGAAACAAAACATTCAGTGAAAGAGAACACCTAGAAAATTTCCTAGTAAGTAGAATATAAAGACAAATTTTTAAAAGAAGAGAAAAACAAGAAAACTGGCATACAAATCCAGACGAACACATGTCCTATGACTAGAGATAGAGAACAAAAAAGTGAGAGAAGGGAGCAATACTTTCGCAATTCTGAGGAAAAGTTAAAGCCTACAATTACACAGATAAGCTAATACTCAACCAAATGTGAGGATGGGATGAAGATATTTTCAAGAAAGCAAACTTGTATGACCTCTTTGTCAGGAAGCATCTGAAAATATACCTCTATAAAATAAAGGAGGAAAAAGAGGAAGGAAAGGATGGGACTCAGGATATAAAGGATCTAACAAAGAACAGCCAGGGGAAGTCCCAAGATGTCCTCTAGGCACCAAGTGTAGAAAGCAACCAATCTGGATTGTAAAACAGATCATGATGGAAAGGCTTCCCCAAATAAAAGCAAATTTGATACAGAGTCTGAAACCATGTTTGAGCACTTAAAAAGTACAGATATGCATGTTACAGCTCTGTTGAAACATTTAGGGAAAAAACAGTAGTACACAAAAAGTGAGCAAATAAAAATAAGGTTATTACTAACTCTCCCCCAAAAGAAAAAGTTATAGGAGAAAGGAAACAATCATAATACATCACTTTGCTCAGAAAGAAACAATACTTAGTGATCTAATGCAACATACTTATTGGATAAGTATGTTGAGAAAATGGAGTAATTTCTGTATAAGTACATTGAAACAATGAGATGATAAATATAAGAATAGTAAATTCCCAATTAATAACAAGAAGTAAATTGATAAGAAAAACCGATAGATCAATAAAGAACAGCTTAAAAGTGTTATTTAAAAATATGGAAATGCCACAAGGAACATCTCCAAGAACGCAAAGTGACTGCCTCTGCAGAGTACTGTGGAAGATGGTGAGCTTGCAACAGGAGGGTGTTTTACTTAGCTTCAAGGCTTCTAATACTACGTTTTTTAAAACTCTGTATGTGTAGTATTTAAGTTACAAGACTTAATTTAAGAAAGCAAATAAATTCATTTCTAACTTAAAATGCAAAATAACACATTGATATGCTTCTGCTGCTGCTAAGTCGCTTCAGTCATGTCCGACTCTGCAACCCCATAGACAGCAGCCCACCAGGCTCCGCTGTCCCTGGGATGCTGCAGGCAAGATCACTGGAGTGGGTTGCCATTTCCTTCTCCAATGTATGAAAGTGAAAAGTGAAAGTGAAGTCGCTCGGTTGTGTCCAACTCTTCGCGACCCCATGGACTGCAGCCTACCAGGCTCCTCTGTCCATGGGATTTTCCAGGCAAGAGTACTGGAGTGGGATACCATTGCCTTCTCCGCACACTGATATATAAAATAGTAATAGACTAATATCAACTTCCAAATTTTAACATAGTAATATCTCAATTACCCAACACCAGCATAGTTTCATATAAGAAAATCTGGAGATGAATTGAAGTTTATACCTTCAAGTGATAAAACTTTCCTTTCTCATTATTAAAAGATTTTTTAACTTACCACATATTCTTGAATTAGTACCATTCCTTAACCTTTTGATAATTACATTGTTATTATTATAGATATTCATTATCATATTCACATCAGAACCTCTGAGGTATACAGACTGTTCTCTATATTATGTTAAATGGCCCCAGGTCTGTCTGTCTTTATAATCTTAAAAGAGTAAAAAAAATAGAAACATCTGGTTTACTAGGGATTCTGGTTAATAAAACTGATTATAACTATAAAAAACACTTAGAATGCCAAGAATCAAATTAATATAAAAATAGCAAACACATTGTGCTTACTATGTGTCAGTATTCTAAGCACTTTTTATACACATTTCAACTCTGTAAAGTAGGAGCTATTAATTTCCCCATTTTACAGATGAGAAAACAAAGGCACAGAGAGGCAAAGTGACTTGATGGGATTAGGAAGTGACTGAATTAAGATTTTGAAGACAGGCAATTTGACTTCAGAGCCTGTTTTTTTTTTTTCTAACTTCAAAATATTTGCTTATTTTTTTTATTTGAAGGATAATGCTTTACAGAACTTTGTCGTTTTCTGCCAAGTATCAACATGAATCAGCCATAGGTATACGTATGCTCCCTTCCTCTTGAGCCTCCCTCCTATCTCCCTCCCTATCCCATCCCATTGTTACAGAGTCCCCAGAGCCTGTTATTTTTACTGCTATGTGCTACTATTGAACACAATATATTGTCTTTGATAATTTGGAAAACACTTTAGAATTCTGCAGGATCTAAAGTACACAACTAAAAACTACTATTATTAATGCATTAGAAATGTATGCAAATGCACTCAAAATTAACAAAAGGCTAGACATCAAAAGATACCTTATAAATTTCAAAATAAAAACCTCTCCCAGAAAAAATACAAATTGGTAAAACAACATATAAAGCTCATGTCAATTAAGTATTTTCATGCACAGTTTGGCATAGTTCTTTTTTTTCCCTAAACACAGATCCACTATCATATCTGCTAATTTACAAAGTCAATTAAATATAAGCACTACAATACAGAGGAACAAGTTAAACACCTTTTAAATGAATCACTATATGAAAAACTTATTAACCTTATGGACCCAGTAACAATATTATATTGCATCGATTCTAAGATACATATTTCTCCACAGTTTTTTTCTCTTGGTACAGAAAGTAACAGTGTATCTTACAAACTCTGGTACTTCAGGATTAATGGAATATGGTAACAGTTTCACAGCATTTACAGTGTATCAAGCACTATTTCACTTGCTTTATACATATTTACTAATTTAGTCCTAACAATTCAGTGAAGTAGGTACTATTACTATCCCTCTTTTACAAGAGAAAACTTTTAAACAGATTAAATAAATTGCTGGAACTAATATGAGTGAAAAGTGAGGATTCCAACTTCAGCATGAAGTCTATATCCAGAGATGCAGCTCTTAAATATTATACAGGCCAGATACATCACTATACAATCTGTCCCTTTCTCTGAGACCTGCTAACTCCTTGTGCTTTTTTTCTTCTCTGAAGTTGCAACTGCTTTTAACTAGAACACTTTCTGTAAACAAAACCTACTGCTTCTTTGGTTGTATAAGAATAGAGAATAAAATTAAAAGTAGAGCTACTTGGTTGCCAGTGAATAAGCAGCATAAATGGGACAATTAGTCAGCATTCATTCTTCAATTCCCTGCTCAGCTGCTTCTCACCCCTTCTCTTGTAAACCCTTGGGATATGAAACCTCAAAATACTTTCAGTTCTGATGAAAGATGTTTAAGCTGTGAATTGGCACATATGTGATATGGAATAATTCTTCCCTAGAAACAGAGAAGCAAAGGTTTCCACTACATAGACAATTTCAAATTTATGCCTAAAGAAATTATGCACAATTAAACTTTAATGAAGAAATGTTAAACAATTTTCTACAATTACCTTTACTAATAATTTCTTATGTGAATCTAAGTCATTCTTCTTTGGTAAATAAGGAGAACCTCAAACACCACTAGATAAGGTAAAAGTCAAGAACACATTGCTTAAATAATTCCATAATCACACTTTGTTTTGCACTGAAACACCACCTTTGAGGGCTTAGTCTCTACACTGTATGCTCAGTCTGTATTTAACACACACTATCACTCATGATAGCTCCTTGAGATAGGTATTATCATATCCATGTTTATAATGAAAAACTGTTAAACAGAGAGATCCTACTATGATATATAAACCATATGGTAAAGGACTTTTAATTGTAGAAATATGTCTAGCAGATATAACCAATTTAGCATTTTTGTGAGATAAAAATGTTAAATCTTTTGTATATAAATAATGTTGTATGTCAATTATAGGCTTCCCTGATGGCTCAGACAAGAAAGAATCCACCTGGAATGTGGGAGACCTGGGTTTGATCCCTGGGTTGGGAAGATCTTCTGGAGGAAGGCATGGCAAGCCACTCCAGTATTCTTGCCTGGAGAATCCCCACGGACAGAGGAGCCTGTCGGGTTAGTCCATGGCGTCGGTAACAGTAGGACACAACTGAGGGACTAAGCACAGCACACCGTCAGTTATACCTCAACAAAAACTACAGAACTGTGCAATTTCTATTTATGTAAGGTGAATTAAGTCCTTTTGGAAAAAGTCATATATGACATAATGTCTTTAAAAAGCTTCACAGTGAAATTTGCTTGAAAGTGCCTACATGACATGAAATATTTAAGCTGATTTAAGGCACACTGGACTGTGTTTTTTTCACAACAGTATTTTTTTTTTACTTAGACCTTTAGGTACTGTACCTGAGTTTTATCAATAAACAAAACACTGGAAAACTTTCTAGAATGTACCACATATATCCCTAACTTCTTAAAATGTAATGATTACAATTTAAACGTTTTTTAACGACTAGTGTCATCACTGTGGGCATCAGTAATTACACTATGTGGCAAGGCAGCTGAAGGTGTAGATACATATGAGCATGCACATGAAGTAAGAAATAAAACTTCAGAGCTACCGAAATCTGTGGACGTTTGGAAACTTTGTTAAAGAAGTCCATGATGATAAAATTAACTTCTGTTATCTTTGTCTTAGGCTTCCCAGGTGGCTTGGTGGTAAAAAAAAAAAATCTGCCTGCCAATGCAGGAGACGCAAGTTCGATCCCTGGATCCTGAAGATCTCTTGGAGAAGGAAATGGTAACTCACTCCAGTATTCTTGCCTGGAAATTTCACGACAGAGGAGTCTGGTAGGCTACAGTCCATGGGGTCACAAAGAGTCAGACATGACTGATCATGAACACATATGTCTCTCTGTCTTAAAAAACCACAATAGCTGTTTGACTTTTGTTCTCCACCTAAAGTCACCGTATGTAGACTCGTGCTCTTTTCTAAAGACAAAATGTTACCCTTTTTAATATCTAGGTAACTATCTGACTTCTTCTCTATCCCCAAACTAACAAAACTATTTTATGGCTGATGATTTTTTGTTTTTACTATTCTACAGTGCTGTCTTTTCTTAAGGAGCTTTCCTATCCTTGAAGATTACAAAAACATTCTATTTCTTCATTGACTTCTTTATGTTCTATTGTACCTGCTGTTATTCCAGCAGAATAGTGCTTCCATACCTGCTTCCAAAGTCCACCACTCTTTTTTTTTTCCACCACTCTCTTTTCTCACTTTTCCCCTTCTTGTCTACCTAGTCCCTTATTATTTCTTGACTTCCACGTATATAAGACCAAAAATTCAGTGTGACATGAGGCCAGGAAATGGTAAGAGAGTGGATAGACAAGAAAGAAAAAAAGTAGACCATGGCTCCTAAACATTTCTATAACCTAGCATTGAGCACAGTTTTATAGTAAGGACCAAATACTGTGTGGAACTGAACTACACAGTATGAGCAAATCATCAACAAGTGAGATGTACTTGAAACCAGAACCACTATGTACTTGAAACCAGAACCACTATATTCTCTCATTTACTGGAAATTTAAAAAATTTCCTTTTAATTTTCTTTAAACCTTGATTGGTGTGAAAAATGTGAACAGAAGGAAAAAAGAACATGAGAATGTAAACTGAAGGTAGAGTTCTTTAAAAAGACATTAAAAAATGAGCTTTCATAGAGAGAAAAACACAATAACTGAGAATAATTATTTATGATAGTTCTAAGGGAATTTAAATGAGAAGAAATGAAAACATAAAAAATTTTTTAAAGACAGAAAAACATGTTGCATGGTGAAAAAAGACACAAACAAAAGTAAATTTGGAAAATAAAACTGTATGAATTACATAAGTGATGAAATACTCTTTCAGGGTTATTATAAAATAAAAGACTAAGAATGCCATTAAGAATGTATAATTAGCAAAATCTTCAAAACAAAAGAATTTAAGCAGCACTTCAGGTTACTTAGAGATATGGTATATAATAACATCTACAATTTCTAAGAAAGTAGCATATCTACTTTGATGGCTGTTACCATAGCTATTTTACATTATCACAAGCTGCAAATTCCAAGTCTAATTCACTGTCACCAATATAACAGTCACCGTTAAAAATTCACTATATGCATAGTGCTACAGACATGTACTTTCCAGTCTGGCCCAACGGTTACAACCAAGTACCAAGGGAAAGTGATTTAACTTTTTTGTGCTTTGGTGTTGTGCTTCTAAAAAGAGATCCTCCTTATTAAGTTATTGGGGAGACTCAATAATATATACACAGTGTAGTGAATATAGCCTTGCAAATAGTAAATGCTTAGTAAAGCCATTAACATTAATATGCTACACTGTTTCCCTCATCATTCATTGTCTCATGTGTGCTCAGGCGCATCCAACTCTTTGCAACCCCACGAACTGTAGCCCACCAGGCTCCGCTTTGTCCATGGAATCTTCCAGGCAAGAATACTACAGCAGATTGTCATTTCCTACTCCAGGGGCTCTCCCTGACCTAGGCATCAAACCTATGTCTCTTGCATTTCCTGCACTGGCAGGTGGATTCTTTACCACTGTGCCACCTGGGAAGCCCATCTATTATCTTAGGTAATAAGGAAATTAATCCCATAATACAGCCAAGGCTATGGCAGAAAACATGGTAATACTGAAAACAAATTTAGAAGTGCTGAGAAACAGGACTTCTTTCTTCTTTCTTACTTGGTATTTCTCACTGACACTGGCAATTTCTGTAATCAACAAAAATTATGAGAATACAGAAGTCATAATAAGAGAAGTATGACTTAGTATGTTAGAGCAAAGCAAAAAGAATAAATATATACTTTATAAAAATCTTTGCAAAGAGACCAATCTTAGACAAATATTTTCTTTTTCTTTTCCCTTTCCCAAAACAAGAACCTGGGGATATATTTTCAACAGCACTTAGAAGTACCTCTCAAATAGGATGAGCTCAATAAATATCTGTAAAATGGAAAAAAAAATCAATTCATTTCATTACCTATAAAAACACTTGCTTTCAATTCAACTCATTTTTCCTCAATGAACTTCTTCACAAAAAGATGCCACGTTACAATCCCCAAACTAATACATTATGGTCTATATATTTTTGGTTTGAATTTTAAAATATTATTTAGATATAAAATACATTACAACCAATTTTGAAAGTAATTTATGAAGACTGCTTTCAGAAAAATTTACGTGTAGTTTCTCCCATTGTCCTATCATAAGACATTTATATGTCTTACTTAATTTACATAGTTTGGTAGTGGTTAGAGTAACCCAATTTGGAGAACTGTTAATAAGATCACTTCTGTTTTGTTTGGCTAGTCCATACCTGCTTCATTTCCACTCTTCTGTTTCATTAGCTTTTCATTTACTCAAATATATTAAATCTGAAGTAGTTATCTCAAAATGCAAAACATCTCATAACATTTTGAGGGTTTTTTTCCTTGCTCAAGGTGAACTAGTTGAGCTTTTTATTTAATAGTTTATTTAATAGTTTTCTATTTAATAGCTTTTTATTTAATAGTTTTCCATTTGGTAATCAATAAACTTCTCTGTACCTCTGTATCATTATGGAGTAAAGCATAACAAATATTATGTTTACAGCTGCCTGTATCTGAAACACCCAAAGAGTTTTAATATGTAACACATATTATGTAATACATCTCAACTCAAAATACTGATCAGATGGCTAAAGGAGAAAGTTAAGAAAAAAGTGCAGTAAAGAAGGAACTGCTGGGATTTGAAAACAATAGGGAGATAATATCAAGGTAACAGGAAAGATTTAGGGAAAACAGAAATAATACTGTTTTTTTTAGAAAATCACCTTGGCACTTGCCACCTGTTTTTGACACCTATTGCTATTTAGTATTTACAATGTAGTAACTGTTATTACATCTTCTTTCTCAAAAGTCCTTGTAGGTAATAATTCAGGATTCCATTTCTTTATATCTACTACTATTAATCAACAAAATAAACATTATTTACAACAAGTATCTGTAGATGAAGAATCTGAACCCATATGGAGGCAGTGCCGTACAATGCAGAGTAGACTCCAGCGTAAAAATCAATCTTCCTCAATTACCACCTACATGATTTTGGTCAGGTCACCTCACTTCTGAAACGGTTATCCCTCCTCAAAACATAAACATTCTGATTATCAATGTTTATGTCCATGGAATTTTCCAGGCAAGACTACTGGAGTAGGTAGCCATTCCCTTCTCCAGGGGATCTTCCCAACCCAAGAATCAAACCCAGGACTCTTGTATTGCAGGCACATTCTTTACCATCTGAGCCACCAGGGAAGCTCTGATTAAACGGGGAGCAGCAAATGTGACTTAGCCTAATTATATTATGCATTTGTGGGTAGGTTATTAAATCATATTTCTTAACAACAAACCAGATTATTAATGTATTAACAAAGGCAGAGAAGTAGGTAAGAGTGATGTATTTGAATGTTAAAAAACACTTTCAATGTAATTTTTAAAAATAATATGTTCCCTGTCATCTTATTTGCTTTCTTTGATTTATCTAGAAGGTTCTGTTTATCAAGGAAAGAAACTGAATAAGCCTCAGATCTAGACATACAAATTATCAAAAACTTCAAAGTAGCAAAACTGAAGATGTAAAAATTGCCCATTATTGACAAATATTAATAATTATCACACCTAATTTCATCTGTAGTAAACTTGAGAGTATAGCCTAAAGCAATTTTCTAAGTGAAAAGAATTAATCTCAGATTGTTCTAACCTTAACTTCTTCCTCAGTATACTATTTCTTCATGTTGATCTTTCCTTATGGTATCATAAATGAAACAAGCCTAGATAATTCTGAAGTTGTGATTTAATACACACTTAAATAAGAATCCAGTGTTTTTGCTACTTAATTATGACTGTATACCTTCCATTCCTGGTTCTTAAAAGAATCTACAGAAATCATTGTCAGAAAAAACAACAGAATGAAACCATTTTCTCCTTCATTCAAATAAAGATACAAATTATTACATAATTTTTTAAAATTGAATTAACAAAAGTAGTCCATCCTCAATCCTGTGGCTACAGCACTGAAATTCTATCACTGGCAAAACTGACATTGTCAAGATGAACCTCTCCTTAAAACAGATTTAAAAACAAGGGCTATCAATTATGTATGTAATACATTTGTGTTATACATAACACATATACAATACACATGTGCATATACTTAAAACCAACAGACAGAAGTTCCAGAGACATTTTGTTCCTAAAACAAAGCATAAAGATAAACTACTCTATATGTTTACCATTTCCTGAATCACCACTTTCAATTGTTCAGGAAGCATTGTTATTATACATTAATGTACTAAAACAGAATCTTGTATAAGTTTTATATAATACTATGCAGACATTTCATCTTTTAAAGTATTCCAAACCAGTCTTTACTAAGTTCAGTGTATTATAATTTATATTCTCCTTTGTTTAACTGTCCCAACTTCTATGAAATGTTTCTTTTCAAAGATTATAAATATGTCTAACAAAATTATTTTTGCTGGCTTAATCTGCTGTACACATATATGCAGAACTGGATGAGTTCCAAAGTTTGTTCTCTCTCTTCCTCTCTATCAACCTACAGACTCAACTTACAGGCTGTCTTTTGGGAGTACTCCTCCTTTGTGTTACTACAATAAAAGAGATGATTACACACTGAGGGTACTGAACAAGAGGAGCCTGTCTTCACACTCCTGGCTGAGATGAATTCTTAGATATCATACTATGCCCAAGTGGCTAGAACACAGAGGGCCCAGAAGAGAGTTCACTAAGGATACCTTATCACCGCATGTTAACTGTGCAACAGGAGACCCCAGGAGAGCCCTTCACAGATTCAAAACATGTGCTCCATGAGAAAGCTACCGTTTGGACACCTGCCACAGTGAACAAGGCATTAATATCCAGTCAGTATAAACTACAGAGGTAGCAAAAATCAACAGACCATTGCAACCATAAGCCTAGTGAAGTTAAAGTTTTGCCCATTTCTTTCCAACTAAACCCTACTCTAAACGTGCCAAAACCAGAAATGGGGGAGGGGAGTGGTATCTCAGAATCAATCTATGGCTCTATTGAAGTCTAAAGAGAGAGAGACAGAGAATGAGAAATAATAGACCTTACCAACTTCGAGTTCCTAGGGCCAAAGTCTGACTAGCACTAGGGCAGAGGAAGAAATTTAAGTCAGATATGAGATTCAAATTTCATATTACACTAGCTTAGAGGTTTTGTTGTTCTTTTTTTTTTTAAAGACCAAAGAAGATTGTTATGTTAGGAAATATGCCAGTTAAGGTCTTCTACAACCCCAGAAGAATCTATACACACCATGGCTGCAGGTTAAACAGCTTATCATGCAGAAAAACAGCAAGAACATAAAGAGGAAGACTAATTCAAGATACAATTCACGGGTACAACAGACTGAGAATGGCAACAATTAGAGAGAGAAGAAGAGGAAAATAAAAATGAGAAGAAAATCAATGGTGATTAATTATTTTTTTAGTTTAGGTAAATTGAAAATCACTAGTACCAATAATTAAAACAGCAAGAAGGTAGAGTTACAAATTAAAAAAATAAACCGTTTGTGATATTCTGAGTTCTTCTTCCACTCACCTGTTCATAAATGCAAATGTTATATATTGTAAACCCACCATGAAAAAGACCTTATTAGGGATACACTGTCATAGAGCTAGTAGCCTACAGTGTTAGACAAAATTTGCAATTGGAATAAGCATGAGAAGTATGGAATGCTTCCCCAAGTACACAAAAAAAGGTTATCATAACTAGATTTAGATAATCAGGAAAGATATCCTAAATCATGAAATATATAAGTTGAAACCTTAATGATAGATGGGAATGGTGAGAGGGGTGTGTGTGTGTGTGTGTGTGTGTGTGTGTGTGAGAGGGGTGTGTGTGTGTGTGTGTGTGTGTGTGTGTGTGTGTATTCAAGAAGGTTTAATATAGAAAGACAACCAAATATCTCTAGAAGGAGAACCAAACATCTCTAGAAAGAGAACAGGCCAAATTACGTAAATCACATAAAGGAACTTGTACTTTTAAGGCAAGATAATTTATATAAAGATTTTTAATAATGTTTAAATAATCAGATTTGTTTTGAAACACATGAAACATATCTATGATGAGATGCACACAAATAAAATTTCAAAACAGTTTTGAGTTGTACATAAGGACTTAAGAATGATCTGAATAAAGGTAATAACTAAGGGGAAACTACAGGGGCAAGGACAGAATTACTACTACAGTTATGGAATGATTAAAAAAGAGAGAAAATAAACAAAATGCTTGGGAAAATACAGTTAGACAATAAGAGAGAATCTTATGATGTCAAGAATGTCAAAGGAAGAAACATACCAAAAGAAGAGAGTGGTTATCAACATGGAATGCTACAGTAAAGTGAAAGGAGGTGATGACTGTATGACTGAAAGTTCAGTGAGTTAAGGAACTAAGAGGATACCAATCAACTTCAAGGGAGTTGGATAAATTCAAGAGTAGCAAAATGCTGAAAAAACAGAAAATAAAGTGTACAGATTATCCTCTCAAGAAATGTGATGGTTATGGAAAGCAGAGAGAGGCAGAAACAATAAGGTTATTATCATTATCAAAGAAAGGATTCAGTCTTTTGTAGTTTAAGATAAATAAGAACTATATATATTTCTAAAGCAAGGAGAAACTACTGAAAAAGTTAAAAGATTGGAAAAAAGATAATAAAACAAGAGTCTTAAAAAGGAAAAAAGAAACAAGATAAATGATAGCCTCAAAAGAGGAAGAGGAAATTCCCTCTCTAGAGATTTAGGCAAGGATTAAAGTTGAAATTACAGAATAATCTGAAGTATGAAAGAAGTTGATGGAGGTCCTTGAATAAGATCTAAATAAACTGGGAAGCACATTCACTTAAGAAAGTATGAAGGTATTGGGGTGAGTTTCTAGGCTGACAATGACAAAAAAAAAGTTAAAAAAGTAGGCACAGGATAAAAAACTAAATAGAGATAAACAAAAGGATAATAACAACAAGAGCTAGTTCAATTGGAAATATATGTTAAAGTGAGCAGCAAAATCAGCTGGCCCAATTTTAGTCTTTTATCTAGGGATGTTCAACAAGCCCAGAGCAAAAGTATTAATGCATAAAGTGGATGATAATAAAAGCAAGAGGCTGAGCTATATCAGATCTTACATTTATATTTTAAATACTGACAGTTCAAGAAAACAAAGATAACACAGTTTTAAAGACTTTCAAAAACATAAATTGCTATCATAAAACTGGAAAAAGTAAAACACTAAAGATATGATTAGTGTATAACAGAACAGACTGTCATTCATTCTTAATTTAAAATCATTTAATTCTGTTTGTTTCAGCATGTATCCTTCTCTTTAACAGGGTCTCAATGTAAAAAATGGTACAGCGAACAGCTTTGGTTTCCAGCTTTGAACAGAGCCACATAAATTAGTAAATTAGTAGTCATTAAAACCAAAAAAATACTTTGAGAGAATAGTTACTTTAATAACTTCAAATTTTAAAACTACTCCAAACAAAATGGCTTTTTATATTTAAAAATCTTAACTACATTGTCAAATTTGTTCTAGCTAAATTAATAATTCTCTAAAAGCTGTATAGGTCCACTGTCATGTAGGAGTTTTGGTCACTGATGTAGGTTTGAATATGTAGTAACAGGAGATTTAGAAACTCCTTTTAACATGTTGTATATAATCCAATTTTAAGCTAAAAATCCAAATTACTTGACAGACTAAATGGCCCTACACAACCAAGCTTTCGCCTAACTCTCCAGCTTTATACCTTATCATTAAGAAGAGCTCTGACCTTAAATATATTTGCATCCTCTGTACATAGTAAAATGCCAAGTATATAATCCGTCTTTAATAAATAATTGCTAATTACATACATGGGTAACTATGTATCTGCAAAACTGGAGATCCTTATCTTACTTAACACTAAACTTAAAGAAACACATGAAAAATTACTCATCAAGAAACATGTTAAAATTCCAATTTGTGTTTCTTACTTATATATAACTTTTATTAAATATGACCGCAGTCTAAATATGCTTTAACTGCTTACATAGATAAATCTTAAAGCTATTTTATAAAAATGATGATTAAAAGCATAATTTGAGCATGCTGAAATCAAACCCATAATAATATTTTCAAAATAAAACTTCAATACAAGAAACTTTAAAAATACGCCAGATAAGGGAAAAATACCTTCATTCAAAGGAATGTTTTTTGTCATAATATTACATGTTAAAAAGACTATGGGCTCTGGAGTCAGATAAACCTGTATAAAATCTGTCCATCAGCCATGTGAAAATAGTACAATACAGATTTTTCCAAAATAATATGTATGAGTGATATGCAAACCCCGATCTCACATAAATGAGCATTAAAACAAAGGGATGATTTAAGGACCATGTAATATTAAGCAGAGCAAAGTAAAATATTTTAAGTCACAAACTTTAAGCCATAATCTTGAGCCAGAAAATTCAATTTAAATGTTAAACTTTAAAATGGAACCAAATACAAACCCACATATTCTTATCCCCGTAATCCAGGAAACCACAACTACCATAATTTCCCCTTTTTACAGAACAGTGACTAAACAAACCTCTTCTACTGTATCATTTATATATTGAGATGTATAGAGATTTATTTTGTCTTATTCTCATAGATAATTTCCAGAGATTGTCTGCCAGTAAGACATACTAATAAAATGCATGACTGGAAAGGAAATCAAATAGTTATTATGTAATTATTTGATTAAAAACATTATATTGGCTCTATAAAAACTCAATTATTTTATTCTGTTAAATAATACAATTTCTGTTAATAACTAAGTATAGAATAAAAGGAAAACGGTAAAAACTAACTCTGTCTAGTCAAGGCTATGGTTTTTCCAGTGGTCATGTATGGATGTGAGAGTTGGAATATAAAGAAAGCTGAGCGCAGAATTGATGCTTTTAAACTGTGGTGTTGGAGAAGACTCTTGAGAGTCCCTTGGACTGCAAGGAGATCCAACCAGTCCATCCTAAGGGAAATTGGTCCTGGGTGTTCATTGGAAGGACTGATGTTAAAGCTGAAACTCCAGAATTTTGGCCACCTGATGCAAAGAGCTGACTCATTGGAAAAGACCCTGATGCTGGGAAAAATTGAAGGCAGGAGGAGAAGGGGATGACAGTGGATGAGATGGTTAGATGGCATCAGCAACTCAATGGACATGAGTTTGGGTAAACTCCGGAGTTGGTGACGGACAGGGAGGCCTGGCGTGCTGTGGTTCATAGAGTTGCAAGGTTCATGGGGTCGCAAAGAGTTGGATACAAGTGAGCGACTCAACTGCACTGATTTAAAGAGAAATGAAATTCACTAACTATAGTAAGTTTTCATGGACTATAAAATTGAGAAGATTCATAGTTGATAAGTATAAAAGCATTTCAAAATATTTTATAGGAAAGTATTTACCACTTGGATAATTTTGTTCTAGGTATGCAATTTCTTTAATGCATAATCCTCGAAAAAGATGAAGTCTTGATTTAGCAAAATTTTCCGAATTGGTCAATGTATATACATTTTTCATTTATGTGTACATACCACCTAACGTGATTTACATTTTAAGCTAATTGTGTCCTCAAGGATAAATGGATTTCATTTTGATATAACCCAATGAACCAGTATTATTTAAAATTTTATTAACCTTACTGCTTTATATTTATTCTTTAAAAATAAATTCTTGCAGGTACAAAAATATTTATCCTACTCTAATGAATACACTGATATTCCTTAGGGTACAGACTGCTTCCTATAAGAATTCCCTATAACATATAATTAAACATGAATCTAAGTTCCCCAGTGCTTTACCTTTTGAAATTATAACTTGGGGGCTCAGCCCAGTCAATTCAGTAACTAGGACAGACTACATTCTGCCATTTTCCAGAAAGAGTTTTAACATACTGAATTCATAGCCAGCCACCTTTAGTTAATTCTTTTCTTGACTAAGCAAAGCAAAATGAACTGTTGCAACATTTACTTTTGCTTTCAATATTTGCTTTCAGCTTTCATTTAAGGCTCATATCTTAAATACAATCAGAATCATGACAAATTAGATGTAAAATCTGACTGAAAAGAGAGAAGGAAAGGATGCCTTTAAGATTTCTGGCCTTACAAAACTGGAAGGATGAAGTTGTAATTAAAACGAAGACTGTGTGAGAAGTAGATTTTGAGACCAGAAACATCAGAATATTTAAAATCATATCTAATTCTAACATACTTATTAGACATACACGTGATATGAAGTGGAAAGGTGCATCGTTAGTCTCGAGTCCAGATTGGATATAAATATTTGGTAGTCATCAAAGAACATGGTTATTTGAAATCATGACACTGATTAAGATCACCAAGGGAGTAACCATGTAAAGAAAAAAGGAGAGAGTGGTCCGAGGACTGAGCTCAGAGAAATAAGAAGAAACCAACAAAGGAAACTCAAGGCTGCAATTGCTAGGTAGAGAGAGGTAAGCTGGATGAAGAAGTTTTTCAAAGAGGCAGTGATCACTATGTCAAATGCTACATACAGATTGTATATAAAGATAAGAACTGAGAATCGACCACTGAATCATCATCATTAAAGTCACCAGTAACCCTGACAAGAACAGTTTTCCTGGAAGGATGGGGTCAAAATCCTAATTAAAATAGTTTTTAAAGAAAAATGGGAGGAGAGGAACTGGAGACAGCGCAGCTATGGACAGGTAGTTTGAAGCATTTTACTGTTAATGGCCTGGTAACAGGAACAGGCAGTATGATAAAGAGAATAAGCCCTTTTTTTAACACTGGAGAAATAACAGTATGTTTGTAGGTTGAAAAAAAAATAGACTAGGAGAGGGGAATTGAAAACCAAAGAAAGAAGAAAGAATCTCTAAAAAACATCTTGAGTACCCCAGAAGGCATGGAATCTAGAATAAAAAAAAGGATTGGCCTTTCCTAGGGGCAGGGACAGTTTATCAGAATAAGAGAAAGTACAGACCATATAGGTACTGAAATAGTTAGGTTGCTAGATCTAATGGTGGAAGTTTGTGAAATTTTGTTCAGTTACTTTTTTCATCAGTGAAATAGGAGGGTAAAATCATCAATCCAGTATGACAGGATATTCTGTAATTGATATGTAAATTCATCATATATTGTGGGGCCTCCTGTCTTAGTTACAAAAAAAAGTTAAAATGTTACACGAAAGAAGGAAGTTGGGGTTATTTTCAGCATTCACAGCCTATTTCAAATTGCTCTATTTCTCAAAGCCATACCCTAATATAAACCGAGATAACCCTTAGTGATCTCTACCCTAGGCAAATACACATTCCTCTTTTGTAAACTGTCAACTTTCAATATTACTCTCATTTCAATTTGACGACTTCATTGTCATTGTACACATTCTAAGTATCTAAAATAAACATACTGCTCTAAAGATTTGGCCTATAATATTCAATCATTCTGGAATTAAAATTACCTTTTGCAAAGTTTCTCATTTCATTTTTTACTATAGCATTTAGTATTTTTATATATGCAAAGGTGTAACATTCTAAATACAAAACTGAATTTACTCAATATCATAACAAATATTCACAAATATTTTATATTTTCTATAAAGCAATCCCCAAATCAATATGATTTTAATTACATTTATTGTCTTCAAAGGAGCATTTACACAAATCAAAATCATATATACTGTTGTTTTTGTTATCATAGTATTAGATAAACCTAAAATATTTAATATGTATATAATATTTAAGATGTAAGGATAGTGAATACAGCATTAAGTTTATACACTAATTATAATAAAATATAGGCAAATAATAAAAAAGAATTTTACCATAATGCCAATCAAGAATTTTTGTGATGACTCACAGAAAATATGAATACTTGTTAAGAAATGTAAAGCAATAAATTGTGACCCCTAAAAGACACTCTTCATAACACTACATCAGTAAATGTTCTTAGATCTTTCATGGAAGTTGCATGAACTAAAATTCTTAAGGTCTTCACAGAAACAATTGAAAATTTAACCTAAAAAACAAGCCTTATGAATCATCATGTATCTTATTAAATATCTAGTTTTATCATTCTATACACTATGACTTTTTCAAATAGGAAAAGAATTTTCAGAAACCTTAGTATCCTGAAAAATATCATGAAAGCGAGTATTAAATATCCTACATGCCACCTGATTTATTCCTATTGAAGCTCTGATCAATATTTTTAATGTACAATGATGAAGAAAGAGGGACTAACCACAATTATGTTAACTTTTAAGAATCTTAATACAAATAAGCCCACATGCTGCAGGTGAGATTTAATCTAGTTAAATATTATAAAATCATGCCCCTAGTTTTTATCCCAACTAAATGGGTAAAAAACAAACAAACAAAGCTCTGCATATATTCAGGGGTATGACAGAACATATCTTTAGGCTATGCAAGTAAAAATATCCACATAGGTGAGACTGGAAGGCCATCTTAGAACCTTCATAAGTCCATAAACCAAAAGAGGCGATTTGCTGAAAACTCATTTCAAATTATAACAATAAGTATCATTTGTAATTATCTACAAAAAATATGAACCTATATAAAAAGGCTTCAAATAGGTTCAAAAAATATGAACCTATATTTGTAAAGTCTGAAAGAATACATATCAAATTATTTATATTAATTATCCTAAAAGATGAGGAGAGGCTAACTAGCTTTCTTTGTATTACTTGCATTTTTATAACAATTAGTTATTGAGAAAAAAATAATTTTGAAAAAAAATCCTTAGAGTAAGGTTTCCTTTTTACTACCCCATTAATATAATTTATTTTACATTAGAGTCTCTGCTTTAAACATAGTATTATTAAATGTAACAAACATGAGAAGAAGCAGATGAAAAAAGATAAGTCATAAAATGCTTATTATATGTCAGGTATTATGTAAAATGCTTTTACATTTTTCCCTTTGTGATATCTACACTAATATCATATATCTTTGCAAGAGGAACTAATCACACACAGATGAGAAAATCAGAGGTCCAAGAAGATTAAACGAATTGACCAAAATCATACTAGTTAAGTGGCAGAGCTTGGATTCAAACTCGGCTCTGCCTGACATCACATGTTCTCTAGGAGTCTTGTATTCCATCTTATGTTCCCAGAAAACATTAAAAAGTACTGATATGGCTTGACAATTCCTTGATAAACTCTACTGTGTCATACCAAAGCATACTGCCTTCACAAAAACTTTGATTATAGTAAGCACTATCATAGGGATTTGACTAGACTTTATTAACCTTAAGACTACAGTTTAACAAATCTCTAGAGCAGTGGTTATATATGACCTAAAATCCAAAAGGCAAATTGTACACTAAACAGAATAACTGAATGATTTCATGTAAATAACTTCATAGACAAGGCAAAAATTCAAACTCTTTTAATGCTAACAGCAATATGAAGATGGGAAACATACAGACGACACCACGGGTTCTATGTTTACAGAGGTCTGGTCAGAACAGAAAACGTGTTTTATGTCTCTATTTTGCTTAATTATTACAGTTGTGCTTTCAATGGTAAAACTGAAATCTGAAGGATTTCCAGATAAATAGGGGTAATTCAGGGGAATTACCAATCCATAAAAAATATCTATTTCTCAGTGCCGGGTCAAATGCGGCAATTTGGTAAACCTTACCTAAATTTTGAATACTGTGTTTTTGAACTCAAATTAATAAGCAGTCTGATGCAGAGTGTTATAGAATAACAGTAAACAAACAGGTTCATCATTTTTAACTTTCTATATGACAAATCATTTTAACCTTCACTATCTTATTTTCCTCAACTATAAAACAGATATAAAAAATCCCTGGCTACACTGATATTTAAGTATAGTGATATAAGATCTAGTTAAGTCATGATTAGTAAACTACTTTTATGTACTACTTACTTACTTTTAATAAGTTTTAGTTATACAGTTTTAGACTTTTAAAAACAGGACTATGACTTTTCCCAGTAATGGTCACACAGATAGTTTAAATACGTATATAAAAAATTCAGAGCCAGGCTCTTTAAAAGATACCGAATTTACTAAATGTTATTTGAAACAAATGCTAAACATAAAATATCTTCAAAATTTTCCTCAAACAGAATTGTATTTGTTCTGCATATTTTTGGTCAAAAATGTACATAGTCCTTACTTATTTATTTATCCCTTTCTTCTACCTAAATTATTTCCCTCACATTGTAGAGTTTCTACTTACTTTCAATGCAGTCTGCTGAAGCATTTGAAAGGTTTTCAGAAATGTTTTGATAAAAGCAGTATTTTTAAAAATTCAAAAAAATTGTTCAAGAAACCTGAAATATGATTTTACAGTTGAGTATTTAATCATAAAAGGGCAATGTGTATTAAAGTTCACTTTAAATGGTTTTATAAATGGTATACAGACATAGAAGCTCCATGCTTTTTCTATTAATATCTATACATTTCCTAAAAATAAAAATAGCATTTTCAGTTCTTATTTATTTTACTAAATCATTTTTGGCTGTATCAAATATATTAGCATTATTACTCCTTAACAAAAATACAATATATGTAACTACTATTCACAGTCATAGTCATCTGTCAAACTGTATGCTGTTTACTTGTAGATCTCATTAATTTTCACAAACTCCAGAGAATAAGTTAGTTACTAAGAGAGATCCCAAGTAGATCATTTTAATGGCGAAAACATTTTTGCAAGGGCTGAAAACAAGAATTTACAAAGTAAAGGGTCTGTCAGCATTCTAAGCCCACCAGCAAAAGACTGTAAAATAAAAGTAGCAGTCTTCCACTGTAAAATTACTAATCTTAGTAATACAGTACATTAAACATGCCATTTGAGATATATGCCAATGTAAACTGCCACATATGGCATATTTAGCTTATTATCACAGTTTGTGTTTTCACATCTAGAGTCATTCTAGTTTTTAAACAAGATGTCAAATATACCAGTGTAGCTAAAAATATGATAAAGCTTTTAAGGGAACATACCTTTCTTTAAACAGAATAGGTACATACTTCAGAAGAAAGAATGTCAAACATTACTGTAATGAAAACATGGCTGGAAATTTTCATTGAAAATATACATGTAAATGTAAAACAGAGTATCATCTTAAAGGCAGAATTCACGAGATGTTAAATTTAATGTCACGATTCACATACCCAAAGTTTCTTCACAAACTTTCTCAGAATTGTATTGGTTCTGCAATGTATGCAGTCATCTTACCTATATTATCTATCTCTTAAAGAACAAGTTATGTTACCATATCATGATATGTGTATCAATTTGAAGGCAATTAGACTCTGCTTATGCTTCCTTTTTATACTGAAATCAATCTTGAGTTACACAACTGGTATTATTGAATCATGAACAGCACTTAAATAAAGATTACACAGTGAATATTTTTGTTTCAAATTCCCATCTGGTGCTTAATGTCACTTCAGCTGTTCAATTTTTTAATGTTTCTCTACACAACTAGCCAATAATTCCACAAATAAGTATAAATGCTTAGAGAAATTTTAATACCATTTTCTAAATGTAAAACAGTGCCATATTTTTCACAATCACTTTTTAAACTCATCTGGAGTTGATAGATTATCAATTAAGACTGATTCTTACATGAAATACACTTATCAATGATGGAGAATCCTGCTGAATCTCAATAATCAACTGAAATTCCAAACAAAATAATTACACAACAGAGAATCAACTAACAATGAGTAAGGAGCTTCAATTTTTTCATTGACATAACACATACCAATGTCTACACATACCAAAACTTCAGTGTTTGAACACCACCCAAAATTAAAATTCTCACATTAAAAATGCATACGTTGTACAAATCACTAATTTTCATCAAATTAAAAATAAATGTTCATATATCAAGACAGCTAGAAACTAGGCCTACATATTCATACAATTTAAGGAAGGTGAAAATTTTTATCAGCTATATGATTCTAAATAGCTATTAATCAAAGGCAAACTAGTAAAAAAACCACATGAGTCACTAAATTTAAATGCACCTGTGTAGACAACAGGTTACATAAATGTGAATGAATGTGAAAAACCAATTTCTATCTCCAGAGCTTTCCTGAATACAGCAAAACATTCCTCACTGACATTTTTCATTCACTGGGTCCCACACCTTTTTCTTCTACCCTCAGCACATAGTTGCTTAATAAAAGATAGCTTCTGTTATTTCCTAAATTTCTTTTCTGTATCACTAGTTGCCTCACCCTTCCCTTACTCCTTTTAGTCTTCTCTTTAATTCTACTTATAAAGTTGAGGCAGACTCTCTAGTCTACTCTCCTGCTTTCAGATAACTAAGGCAATCCTTCCTCCACCATGCAAATATCACTATTCACATTTATAGAAATATTATATTTTAATTATAGTACCCCGTCATTCATTTTATAAACATAATAGATGTATTTTTTCTTTAAAATATTTCTTGCTAATGAATGTCCCCAAAATGAATATTCTTCAATCACACTTTTTCTCTTTTACATTTGTAATACATTTTTTCTTATCTGTACAATTAATGATAGTATCTCCCTATTCCCACTCCTTCCCCACAGCAATATCTACTTTTTATCCCAGTAATATCAAATAACTTTTGGATCCCTGAATACACCAGGGGTATTTTTCATAATTTTGTCACTATGTATACAGTCTCAGCTTCAAGTGACCTTCCACTCCTGTCTACCAGGCAAATTAAAATTCAACCTTCACAACTCTGTCAGCTCCTGTTTGAAGTCTTTTCTGAAGTAGACCCTCTTCTCTCAAGATCTCGCCACGGACAGAGGCAGTTTCCACTTCCAGACATAATTCTATCATTATACAATTATCAATTTTCATTATAATCAGATATTTATCTTGACTGTTTCTTATCGCTCCCCTGCTTGAGAGTAAGATCTTCGGAGAATTGTGTATTTAGTCCCAACCCCAGAGGGAACACATAAATGTCCACCAGAAAGTTAAAATCTGGCCATAGCGGCAGAAAATGCAGGGGAAGCAGTCAAATAAAGAAACACTTAAGAGTTATTTTAATCCATTACTCTGCATGAATTTTTAAAAAATAAACTGAATTTATAAATATGTGGGAAGATACCCTGGAGGAAGGCATGGCAACCCACTCCAGTATTCTTGCCTGGAGAATCCCATGCACAAGGAGCCTGGTAGGCTATAGTCCATAGAGTTGCAAAGAGTCAGACACAACTGAAACAACTTAGCACACACACGCAATGGGCTAAGCATGAAACGAAATAAATTTATCTATTAAATCTTAGAAGTTTCACTGGTTTACTGTAGTAAAAATGAAACAATCTATTAATATGAGATGAACACTAATACTCATACCTCTCTAAATTCTGTTTAAGAAAGCATTTAAAAGACTTTGAAGAAAACCATATTTAATAACTTTCCTAAAATTTTAATTTCAAGTAAAATATACAAGTTAGTCAAACTCAAAACATATAAATTCTAATCTACTACAACAGTTGGTATACTTTTCTCATGAGTAAACAGAATTTAAGTCCAGCTTCTAAAAGTCGTTAATATATTTATACCTTTACTTCACTACGGGGGGGGAAAGAGATATTAAAATATATTAAAAACAATAATTTATTAATCCCATTTTTAATAATGTAATCTTAATTTAGTGGTTAGTAATCTTTGATTTTCAAAGTATCTTAAGAAAAGTGATCAGTAGATTATTCCTTACTACATAGGTAGCCATGTGGCAAAGTACAATGTAATATAACTCTGACATCTTGTACACAGGTACTTTTTATTATTTTACTAATAAATAAATGTTACTTAAGCTCGTGTTTCTTAAGACAGTGTTTTAAAATTAATCTTCATCTGGGAGATGGCTTTGAAGTACTGTAATATTGGCTTTCAGTTTTCTTTACAGAGGACAACATGCTAAATAGAAAATGAAATTCTACTCTTTTTCTTAAGATCTAGTCCATATTTATCTTAACATGTTTATGGCTATTTCTTGACTGATTGATTTTTGAACTCATTACTTATCCAAAATCAGATTTTTCTCACACACAAACTCATTACTTATCCAAAATCAGATTTTTCTCACACACACACACACCCCTAAGAAACTAGAAATACAATGAACAACTAAAGATGAATTGCCTTCTACATCCATTGTATTGATACTATCCCATTAAAGTAAACTAGAAATATAATGAAAAACTGAAGGTTGCTTGTACATCTAAAACACTCACAGATGAAGCCTCAGACTGATCATTCATTCAATCACACATTCACTCATTTATATTTCAAATGCCACAGATGTTTAAAGCACTGAGTTACATGCTGAACATATAGCAAGCATGAAGGATGACAAATTTCTTCATATCAATGAAGCTTAATGCTAGAAGTCAACTAAAGTAAGTCAAGACTATGACAAAATTTTTTGTTTTAATTTAAATCCATGAAGGAAAACTTCCTTCAAAATCACAGTCAGTAACTTCTGTAATTATGTTAGAAAGTAGTCCTTAAGCCTATAATGAAATGCAAAGAGCATGAGAATTCTAATTAACCAAGAAGTGGACCAATTTAATGAAATGGGTAGACAAAAAGGAAAATAATTATGTTTTAAAATTAATAACTACTGTATTACATATCTTATTTTTACTTAGATTGCCTTAAAATTAGCCTCATGTTTATTTCTTAATCATAATACTCTGTCCTTTTAAAACCAATTGCTGTGAATACCTAGCCAAATATGCAATACTGAAGGAAATTTTGTAAGTCAAAAATATGGAAAATATATATATCCCTGAAAGCAGAATTTGACTTAGAAAGTCTACAGTTTTTTAGCAAAGCCAATACTCAGTTTAACCAAAAGTGAAGAAATTAAAAAGTTGACCTAAGGAACAAAGGAAGGGGGAAAATAAGAAGAAAAGAAGGAAAAGAAAGGACTTTGCCAATGAAGGAAAGTAACAAAGCTGTAGAAATCAAATCACCCTGAATACTGTCATTTTCAAGCAATACAATTTTGAAAATACAGAAAACGACCAGTTTATATTCCAGGCAATATAATCTATCAGATCTTTTGTTTTTTAGTATATGGTAAAGAGGATCTGTCTTTGGCCTTAGAGTATACCAAATCAAAAACAACAACAATTACTGTAAAATAACTACTGTGCTTTCAACTTAGTATAAAAAAGTGGGGTTGGGGAGTGTATTTATTTTAAAAATAGGTGAGAGAAATGGTGACATATCCTCAGAGAGTCGTATTCAAAGAGAGGAGGGAAAAATAGGGGGAAATAAACTACCCACTAAAACTGTACCACAAATTCAAAAAACGTATTTAGAAGTTGAGGACACTTATTGGCCTATGTCACTCTTTGGATCTTGGTTTTCTCAACTGTTAAATGAAGATTCCGGAAAAGATCACCCTTAAGTGCCATTTCTTTCATCTAGTTCCACAATTCCGTAATTTTTCCAATCCCTTTAAATGAAAAAATAAAAAGCCTCTTCGATACTCCTAAGTGTCCTCACTAAGTCACTGCCAGAAGACGCCATATAATATATATAAAAAGAAGTGTAAAAACCTAAGGAGACAGTAACAATTAAGAACAACATTTTAGAGTGATGTAAAGCATACCCATATTCCTTTACAAAGAAAAGGTGCTTTGTAATAATTTTAATTCATAGTGACCAAAGGACACCTGGACTCATAGGAAGTATCTATAAATACATATAATAATTAATAAAAGAAAAACTTCCAGACAGATTTCATAGTAAAGAATGAAACTAGACTTTTTTAAAACGTACTTTTCTGGCTTAAAAAATTAACTAGTCTTAGAAAAATAAAAACACAGGATTTATACAAAGAATAATTAAAACTATGTATGTAAGTGAACAGCCTCCAAGTATAGGCTCAATTGCACCCAACACTAACTCCTTCAAAAACAAGTATTTCAAAAATGAAGATAACCAAAATTGAAAAGCTGCAGTTATTCAAAAACATTTAGCAACATAAAACAAAAATATACACCGAATTCTCTACCATTCTGTGTTAATAAAGTGCACTACCACATTCCTTCTATTTGATCCTTCTAATTACTAAATCTTAAAGTCACTGCCCTATCTAAGTACTAGGACAGCAAATTATTAACAATTCAAATGAAGGCAACTTTCTTCAAGAATGATTTCCAAAAATTCAATCAACAGAGTATTATTTATTATATCTTGGAAGAAATGTAGGATTTGAAGTCTTATTTAATTAATAAGTTCATTATGTGAAAATTTATCCTACAAACGAATTATGGGGCCTTCAATGTGTAACTGTTTTCAAAAATTGTTAAAAAAGAAAAGTTACTCTTCAAAGTTTCAAAAAGTATGATAAGCATCACAAGAAAAGTAAGAAACACTACAGTCTGAAACTTAAAACATTACTGAGTTCAGAATAAAATTCATTGGATATTGCAACTATACTGAACATCAGTAAGACATAAAACAGGTCTTGAAATAAGAAAAAGATTAATTTTAAACGTATCAATTATTAAATGAGTATAAGAATGATTAAAAATGTTTTGTTTTCCACACCAAATAATCTTACCTGAATCATTTTGCTGTTAAAAAACTCAAGATACTGATTTCATTTTTCATCTGGTCCTGTCAACGATGCTATGACAGGCCCTGCAGGAAGCAGCAAAAGATCAATGATGGAGTGCAGATGTTATGTGTTTTCATGATCAAGTATGTCATGGAAAAGGATATCCATATCGTGGTTTGAAACTTAGCAAATGTTGAAAATATCTCAAAAAGTTTGTGTACATAATATTTTTTTTTCTACTTTGTAGTCTTAAAATGTTTATTATTAAATATCTTCTTTATCAAAACGTCTTACATGTGAAATTTTAAAGAAAATATTGATGAGAATTAATAAAACAACATTCCACAATATCAAAAATAAAAAATCTTGATTAAAAAGTAAAATATGTTTAAAAGTGGAAGAATGATACTCTCCGCTTCTAGAGATGATTATTTTAATCATATTTCCCACAATTACTATAATCACTAATAAATTACCAATTATTCATAACCAAATTAAGATAAAATTTAAAAGTTCTTTTTTCTTACAGACAGTAACTTCAGAATCAAGTAGTTACTGGCCACTCTCATAAAAATTCCTTCAAGATAAGTACAGGGGTTCCAAAAATCTGCAAACTCCAAAACTTAATTACTTGAGTAATTGACAAGAGTCAATGGATACCAAAAAATTTAACTTAGTGAAACTAACAAAAAGTCAAAATAATGAAACTGCTTCACAAAGAATCCAAACGACATTTCAAAATTCTGAATTATTTTAAAATGGTATAGCACTTTGCCAAATTTAAGAACTGTTTTCTATCCAAAGGCCAACTGATAAACAGGACTGTGATGAAACATCTAACTAATGCGAATACTATTAGAACATACAGGAAACTTCTTTATGTATCATAGAAGCATACTGTCAATCTTTCAAATAGATCAAGAAATTGAAAACAAAAGAAATGAATGACAGACTTTTTAAAAGTTTTTATTATAATCAACTTTTAATTTACTTATAATAAATCGTCAAAAACCATTTCAACAGCACTCCTATGTTAAGCTAAAGCATCCTAAAAACATTTTTAACATACTATTTCCTGTCTTGTTTATTAGAACACATCAAAACACTCAGCAAAGTCTGTTTGTCAAAGTCCCTAACATGCTAAAAAGATACAACTTAATTTTACATAGGTTCTTTCTCTTATAAAAATAAACAAATGTTAATCTAGGATAATAATTTTAAAAGAACTCCAATGTACTTCCACTTATTTCCATTCACTTATGATTTGAAAATATACCTGTGGAACAAGGAACTTTAAATAAATTTTAACTTAAGGTTATTTGATTTTTATTTCTACATCTAAAGTCCCCCTCTCCTTTTTACATAGATTCCATCAGATTCATGGAAATCATTTTAGCTTCAAATGTATCCATATAAAAAGTGGAAAAGTTGATATCGTATCTTTAAAGAACAGGATCAAGAAATTTCACCAATCCAAGCATCAAAAGTACTGAAAAGCACTGCTTCATTTCTTGCATGTTACGGTTTATACCATGACACTTCAGTCTCTGAGGGTCAGGTTAATTAAGCTCTATAGCAGCTGCAGTCCAATGTGAGACACACACTGCTGCAGTTCCCACCAGTCCAGTCCAATTACCTGTAGTATTCCAGCACTGGACAAGTGACAACCAATCTCTTCTCTCTAGTCACTTGCTCCCACTGGTCTACTGATAAACGTTAGAACAAACTAACCTCTTTTTGGAAAAGACTGCAAAGCTGAATGCACCTGCTGCAGGCTGCAATGATGAGTCCCAGAGAGATGTTTGTCAGTCAGATCTCTGCAGATGTTGTTTAACTTTATGCTAGAGCTGCATCCAAAGATGGAAATGAGATGGCAATCAAGCACAAGTCTCCCACCCTCATCCCCCCCAATTTTATTCTGAAAAGCTGCACTTGCTGATTAAAGTTATCCGTTAAAATACAGCTCCACTAAACTGGAAATAACTGAGACTAAACTCTGTGGCAAAAACATATATATATGTATCAATAAATGGTGCTGGGAAAACTGGACAGCTACATGTAAAAGAATGAAATTAGAACACTTCTTAACACCATACACACAGATAAACTCAAAATGAATTAAAGACCTAGATGTAAGACCAGAAACTATAAAACTCTTGGAGGCAGAACACTCGATGACATAAATCAAAGCAAGATCCTCTATGACCCACCTCCTAGAGTAACGTAAAGAAAAACAAAAGTAAACAAGTGGGACCTGACTAAACTTAAATAAATAGTAAACATATATATAGTACTGAATTTTAGTTAACAAGTGGCATAACTGTGTTCAGCAAATGTTACTTATAATATTTAAGAGGAAAATTAATTCTTCTAAGTCAGAGTAAAACAAAACAAAAGAACAGAACTATAAAGAGACATGTTTCTAACTGGTGGTTTATAGCTCGGTTTTTAGTGATACCACACACTCCTTAGAATTCCCAAGACACAGATCATTTTTCCTCATTGTATATTACATGAAACATCTTCAATACACAAATATTGAACTATTTCACCAATTGTGTTCATTATTTTTAGACTATTCCTGAAATCCTTTGGGGATGATATTTGCAAGGCAATTTTGCTAGACGTACTGTATCATCTTACAATGTCAAAAATTTTAAATGAACTATTTTTCCAAAATCTAGAAGGCTTCAAATAGCAAAATTCAAAGTGACATTGTGCTATAATAATTCATGAAAACACTGACTCTATAAATTAATGATATTCCATAACCTGCTAAATCGATAATAGAAGATATAACATCACGATGAAATTTTAAAAAGAATCAAATTAAATGAACAGCTAACATTTTTAATGCTGATTCAATCTTTCTAAAAAATTTCATACCACAAAACATTTGCTTCCATGAGTTAGGTATAAAAATTATATCTTTCAGAAGCTACAATGTTAATACAGATGTGCTATGCCACTAACATTCTTTTATACGTTGAGTTTTTCTATTACTCAAAATAGTAAATAACATCTTAAAAATACAACAAATTTTCAGACAGATATTAACGTATAAGTGAAAGCTTATGGTTCCTCCCACAACTGAGGATATAGAAATAAAATATTAAAAACCCACAACAATAAGTAGTATGACAAATACAAATATCACAACTTTAAAGAAAAACACGTTATGTGTTAGCAACTCTGACAATACTAAAACCAAAGCAGCACAATGTAATTGACAGCTATCGTATTAAATTCAACAATACTGCAAATTATACTTTATTTTCTACTTGTTATATTTACCTACTAATTTTGCCTTAAAATATATGCCAATAAATTTCTAAGATGCTTTGCATCTTAGATCAAAGAAAAGAGTATAGACTGCAACTTTCAGAGGCTATAACAAAAGTATTCATTCACCTTGTACTACTAATACGATAATACTCTTCCTTCAACAATGTAAACAAAATAAGTGATCTATTTTAAACTTTACAAACTCTTCTTATTTCTAAAAGAATGATCATTCTTATACAATCCCAGTCCTAAAGGTTAAATTGGCCAGTGAGTGTTCCCCCTGTCAAAATTAAGGCAGTGTGGGGTTATTTCCTTCACTAAAAGAAAATTTCACTTACATTCTGCTTTTTCTTGATTTTTAAAGATATCACATATACATGGTTTGTGATTTTTTAAAAAAGCACCACCCAAGTTGGACAGAGATAAAATTACGATGCAATAAAACCTAGGGATAATGAGTTCAAGTTTTAAGGACCAAAAAAAGTAAGTAATTTATATTAAAGATGATCCAGTTTTATAACCACATATATGAAAACAGTTTAAAACACACACACACAAACACATACACACAAATATATGCTAAGATTATAAGAGAATTTGTTTGATATAATGAATATCTCGGGTCATATAATAGAATAAGTAAACTATGAAGTATTCTAAAATCTTGAAAATGTTTATTTTAGATACCCCTTATTATTCCCAATGAATAATGTACTCAATAAACTTTTCCAATTATCTGCCTGAATCATTCATTAAATAATTTTAACTGATAAAATCAATCTACGTATTAACAAAATCTAAACAATCATATCTTCAGGTGTCAAATAAAGGAATAAAATAATACCATCCTATGGCCATCCTGAAAATGCATACAGTAATTTATTTCCCAAAATGAGAAAGCTGTTTTTTATTAAAAGGTAATAAAAAAACCTTTGGGTAACCTAATTATAAAAAGGATATATAAATAAGTCAAATTAGGTTGCTTTAAACAAGTAAGAATAAAAGATATATTCACAAATCACAGGTTATAAGTATTTTGTAAGATTTCGATTTTTAGGAATAGATAAATGAACTACACAGCACTGCAAAAAGTCAAATGAATCTACTCATAGATCTTTTTTCCGATTACAGTAACTGATAAATGTACTTTACAATTCTCATCATACAATTCCCCAAAATATTTAATATATGGGCATGCTAAAATACACAATGAAATATATGGTTCTATAAATTCCAAATTCATACCAATTAAAGTACAAAAATGTTTTCTTCATCTCAGCCATAAATATCAAAAAATTACTCAAAAAACAAGGATGCTTAAGATATTTTAAAGATATAACCTGAGGGGGAAAGAAAGTAAAACAAATATGATAAATATGAGATTATACTGGCTATAGTAAAAACAACGCATGTATCATTTGAGTTGAAATTTATTAAAACATCACCAAAGTGTGCCTGTACCCTGCAATATATACCCTGAAGAAAGTTTTTCTCAAATACACCGGTATTCTGACTAAACCTTCCAAACACAATTACGTTGTTTTAAAACTTAGGTAATTTGAGAAAATCCATTAAGTTACACAACTGAAGTACACTTTTCCCCAAATACTCTGTCTTACAAATAAGAAACAGAAAATGCTCCATGAAATAAACATCAGGCACATTCATTCTAATGGAATGTTAAGAGTCATACGTACATATATGAAACACACAAAAAAGGGCATCTCATAAATCATAGTTTTATAATTCAGTTCATTTGAGAAGAGTAAGCTAAGTATCCACGAAGTGTATCTGAGTAACAGAAGTTGAAAGTAGCTCAGAGGCTGCTATGTTGAAGAATACTAGGACTTTCTATAATTCCACAGGCTTATGGTCAAGTATGAACAGAAAGACTACTAAAATTAAAGTCTATCAGAAGAGAGATGTATCTATCTGTGCAGGTAATAACCTAGTTAAAACCGTATTTAAATACAAAGTGCTCAGAATTATGAAAGCTTCTTATAAATTACAGGGCTTTATTTTATCCTTAAAACTGTTTCCATAGTTTGTGATTGGTTTCCACCTGTTACAGGCAGAATATAAGCCTTCTTTTATCCAGACATTTCAACTCACATTTGATCAGGTTACGTCACTACACACACAAAATTCTCTTCAACACATTTCAGTTTTCCATTTTTTCCAATGGATATTCTTGCTCTATATAAATAACATGCCTCAGAACTATAAATGATATAAGCAATTTCAATGTAATAAGAAAAAAATGCACAACTATGTGGACTAAAAACAAAAGATCTAATTTCAGTTGCACCCTTTCCAACCCACTAAAAATAAACTATATTCAAATGAAAAGGCATTTAATTTACTATTTGGAATATCCTTGATAAACACCAATTTTCTGTAACATCCCTGCACATCTGATATCACCTCATGTATAATGCAAAAAAAGCTATTTCATTTTCATCTATTGACAGTGAATTTAATTTACCATTGCAGCTCTTTTCCTAGAACTATAACGTTATTAATTCCACAATCAAGCTCTTTTGAATGCTTTTATTTGTACCAAGGATTTTCACAATTCCACATTGATTTTTTCCATCATAACATACCTTTTAAACATAAGAATGTGAATGTTAGCAAACTTTCCTAATGCATAAGGAAAGTTTCAGAGACAAGGAAAGCCATCTACAAAACTACACTCACAGAAAATAAACTTTTGAAGGATATCATATCTAAGAGATTACACCTTAGTTTAGCAAGTGTAATGTTTACCAAATATAATACATTTAATTTATATAACTAAGTGATAGTTCCAACCAATCTAAAACCTTCTTATACAGTATAATGGTCCATTTTCTACAACCAAGCGATTGGCCTCCAAATGTTTTGCTTACATTCATGCCAGATGTCTTTGCTGTACTAAAGAACTCTTACTGAATTAGATCATTGAAAGCAAATCAGCTTTTATTTCCCACCAAGAAAAAAAAAAATAAGCAGCACTGGCCCCCTCAGCACTGAATAAATATTTTTATGGTCATAAAGATGAAATAATCAAAAAACATTGTAGAAACTGCATGAAGGTAAACACAAATAATGTTTTATCTAGGAGATATACTATTCAATTATGGAAATTTTCCAATTAAACTTAAAATCCATATATTAAGTAGAAAATGATCTTTAAAAAGATAAATACTCAGAACTATGTAACAGTTGAAATTTTCAAAAACACACTGAAAAGTACAAAAAAAAATTATACCACCTAGGAAACTTGCCATATTCCACTGGGTTACAGTACCTACAGTACCACACAAACTGTTAACATATTTTGATCAAACACAGCTTTTAAATAACACAAATTTTGAAGCTTGGTTCTACTTCTCACATAATAATATATTTCCTTATGACAATTAAATTAAAAACACAATATTTTAAAAATCTGAAGAGGAAGCACTTGTCCTCTTTACTCCAGGGCCAACAAACAAAGCAATGAAGCAGAAAGAGGTACATAATGGATTTAGAAAGTAAATGGTCCATTCTTTTAAGAAGCCTTTCTATCCCCTCTTCTGAATTCACTCTAGACTAATTATCATTACAATTGTGTCTGAAAACTCCAGAAGAACCCTATTTCCTTATGCCAGCTGTCCAGGTTTCTATCTTTAAATTTTAGTTGTTTTTTTTTTTTCCTAATCAGAAAGAAGTAGTTAGAAATACCCAGAAGATTCATCTCGAAATTGGTCTACATCAGAGACAGAATATCGATTATAGAAACCAAAGGTAATCAAGAGTGAAAACACTTTTAAAATTATTCCACAAATACTCTAATACATCAAATACCTAAATAAAGACTACACTATTAAGAATTCTTTCAATACAGCACACAACACAGGTAGATGTTTTTTTTTTTTTCTTTCCTTGGGGATTTATCAAACAATCTCTTCATCATTGCACCTACCTGGGTAAAAATCTTTGGACTTAGACAGCTTGATGGTGGCTCCAGTTTCTTTTTGCAACTGAACAATTGTCTGTCCTCCCTTCCCAATTATAGATCCAGCAGCATAACTAGGTATGAGAACCTTTAGAAAATACTGGCCGTCTTCTGAAAAATGCAAAGAAATACACTCCGTTAAAACAATAATTTTGAACTTTGGACCCTCCCTCCACCCTCAAGAGAGAAAAACAACGATTAAACCACTGGGCATATAGCTGCAGGAAATATGGGGTTAAATTGTTTTTTATAAAGAACAAAAATAAGCCAATTACACTGAAAAATAAATAAGTACGAAATGTTTCCCGTTTTGTAGAATTTATACTTTTTCTAACTTGGAATTAAAATCTAAACATGTTCTATTATTTTGCAACACTGTAGAAACTGATGACTAAATTCCAGTTGTTATTCCAAACATGGAAGTCTTCCAATTCTATCTGTGGTTACTATGGTAAAACAAAACGAACTGACCCTTCAACAAAACTTCAGAGATTTATACCATGACAAACCTTCACTTAACATATTGCAAAATAAATAAATAAAAGGACCGTAAACAGTGATGAGCTATATTTATTTGACACGAGCAAACACACAAGCACTACAATTAGCCATTGCCTGTATCCTACTTAAAGTATGCAAAACAACCATTCTCCTACCAAATAATCCACCCAAACTGTAGGGTGTATTCCAAGCCTTCAATAACTGCCAGGAAATAACTCAAAGTGATGTGGACTGGCAAATCTAACTAATCCTGGAGTATTTCTTTAGCACTCTTAGTCTACTATGATCTCGTTTAAGCTCATTAATTAAAGGACCTTAAGAAGAATTTTGCCAATACTAAAAAGCTTAGGAGTCATTTACATCAAATACACTTAAAAGTGATCAGATCATGTTCCTTCTCCAAAAGAATCACAATTATTAAAACGGAGGGGGTGGATGAAGCAAAACAGACTGAAATGAAATGTTTTAGAAAATAAAGCCAACTCCCTAAACTTTCATTTCCGTCAAACTGATGGTGTCTTAAATAGGAAACACCCCGGTAAATCCAGCTTCCTTATGTGAATATGAACGTTCCAAATTTTTCGGGTGTGCCATTCGCAAGACCATCCGGCTCTAAAGTACATGCTGTAGATAAATTCACCTCTGCCTCGATGCATTGGGTGCATTGTTAAGATGACTCCAGTTCAAATGAAGAAGCGGTACCGGTCCCGTTATAACTCATCTTCCCGGGAAGCGCAGGATGTTAACTAACAAGTCACAGTACCAGACACCCCCACCCTCGTATGCACACCCCTGAAGACAAATCAAAGAGATTTTTGCACCGACAGTATAAGTGCGGTAAGAGCATGCACTCTTCAAGATTTTGCATACTACTTGTGGCCCAAAGCAAGGGGATGAAGAGAGCAAAAGTCTCCGGTGCCCCAGTCATTCGCTCTCCGCTACCCAAGTGCCATTTATTTATTTATTTTATCAGACTGTTAAATGCAGCGCGCATCTTCGGGCGGCCATCACCTCGCTCGGGGTCATTCTCTTCCTCCTTAACGGACCCCCTGGCCCAGGTCTAGGATATTTAAACGGTCAGCCTTTCGCCCGATTAAAGGGAAAGATAGGTCTATTCCGAAAAAACCGGTCGCCATTTTGATGAATGATAAAACACAGAAATGGAAATGTATCGGGACCGGCGAGGTGCGGGGCAGGTGCAGGGGAGGGGGCGCGAGGCAGGGCGCGGGAGCCGCCGGGTTCGGGCTGGAGGTGTCCGGGCCGCGGGAGGGAGGGAGGGCGGCGGGAGGGAGGGAGGCAGGGGCGGGCGGCGGGGGATGGGGCCAGCGGGGAGGTGGAAGCGATACCCACCGCCCGTATTGGTCCTCTTGGTGCTGCCGGCTTCAGGGGGGGCTTCCAGCGGCCTTTTCCGCGAGTCCGGCGGGTCCAGGTCTATGGGAACCCCAGTGTGGGTCCCGTTCTGCTGGATGGGAGCTGCCGCCATCATGTTTGCAGTTCCTGCCGCTTCTACGGGGAGAAGGTTCTCCCTTTTGTTTTGGCTTTTTCTTTTTTTTTTTTTTGCTTTTTTTTTTTTTTTTTTGCTTTTGGGGTTTCTTAAGCTTGTTTTGTTTTTGTTTTTGTTTTTTTTAATCGGATCAATAGAAATCTCTTTAAGAAAAAAAAAGCAATGTTGCTGGTTTGTTCTCACTGGGGAGGGGGCAGGGCCGAAGAGCAGCTGCAGTGCAGTGTCAGAAAGGAGACAGGGGAATGGAGGGGGTGTGAGAGACGGAGGGAGAAAGAAGGAGAAGAAAGGAGAGAGGGGGAGAGAGTGGAGAAAGGAGAGGGGCGAGTGAATGAGCGGGAGGAGGGGAGCGGGGAGGACGGGCAGAGGGAGTGGGAGAGCGCGAGGGCTGGCGGGGCGCGGGGAGAAGCCGAGGAGGAGGGGAGAGCGAGGGAAAGAGTGAATGAGCAGGAGGAGGGGAAGGAGGTGGATGCGGAGAGAGGAGCGAGCGGCGGAGGAGGGCAGGAGCCGGGAAGGAGCGCGGCGGTCCCGGCGCCGCGCTAGCGCTGCGCTCGCTCCCGCTGCTGCTGCTGCCGCCGCCGCCGCTGCCGGAGCGGTTCTGCCGTTGCCTGGGCTGCTCGGCGCTGCTGCTGCTTCTGCCGCCCGGTCTCGCTCATTATTTCTCCCGCTTGTGGGGGGGGGGGCTGGCGGGGAGGGAGGGGGATGGCTGAGAGGGGAGGGTAGTGAGGGGTTGAGTTCGCAGACTCCCACACACTTCGCGCTCCGGTCCCTGCCTCTCAGCAGCAACGCCGCCGCCGCCGCCTCCCTACGCCGAAGCCTCAGCCTGCGGGGGCGGGGTGGGGGGGGCGCGCCTGAGGGGGGAAGAGTGTGCGTGTCTGCGCGGGAGGGAGAGCGCGCGCCGGCTGAGAGCGTGCGCGGGGGCGCGCGCCGGCGGCGGGGGCGGGGCCGGGGGCCGGGGCGCTCCTGTGGGAAGGGAGGGGTGAAAGGTCGCGGGTCCTCGGCAACACGGCTCAAGCAAACGTAAGCCGCTTGTCGCAGAAACCGAGGGGGTCCAAGAAACGCGCTAGGCTGGAAGGCGGGAAGCAGACATTACTGACAGCCGTGCCAGCCAGTAGTATGGAAACGTGAGAAAGGCTCTTCAGGCCCCTTCCCAATCAGGAAACTTGGGTATGAGAGGGAGTGAAGGGGTGAGGTGGGATCTCGGTCCAGCCGGGACTGGAGTGGCGACAATTTTGACTAGACTGAGAAGGGCGTTCGAGTGACCGTTCATAACGGGTGGGACAGCGTTAACGCCGAGGGAGGAACCTTAGCCGTATGCTTCCAGGACTTCTAGCTAGGTACATCCGTTTTTAAGAGTTAGGTGAAAGACAGTAGTTAGCATCTCACTCAAGGGAGGTTCTACGGAGTGATTTCATCAAGAGTATTACTCGCACGGTGTGACTTCGTTAGGGAACTTGAAGTGTCTCACTCGCCGCCTTAAATCCTTTCGGAAACAAGCCAGGATATAAATAAATAAAGCTAGGTAGGAGTATCCCCTTCACGGGGCGCCGAGAGGTGGACTAAAGACAGGCAACAGCTGGGTGTGTATCCAAAACTAAATTCTGAACGAAAAAGGAATATACGAGTACAATTCAGCGCAATGTGTACAGCTTATGATTACACAGATCTCGGATATATAACGAACTTAAAGCTCAACCAGAACACTACAGATAAGAAAATATATATTTGGAGTAGACGCTGAATGTCGGAAAAGATTCCGTTTACAGATGAGTAAACTGACCCACTAAAGTATTTTGCTCAAGGTCATCCATCAAATTAGTAATTAAATCAGTGTACTAGGAAGCAGTGATAGTGGAAAAGCATGGGCTTTGGAGTTCAGAAATCTTGGTTTCAAGTTCTTGGCGGGCATATTCTAAAAGTGTATCCTCTGACAGCCCCTTAACATGTTGCTGTATGTATTAAGGGCTTTTTACCATGTGCCAAGCAACCAACTTCGCATGTGCTCTTTACATGCCGCGTATCATGTAGTTATTACTGTCTCCGCTTAATGAGGCAGTTTGGGTTTAGAGATATTAATAATTTTCCCTAAGTCACAGTGGTGTAAACACAGTAGTAATAATTCAAACTAAAGTCGTCTTGATTGCAGAGTCTGTCCACTTGAATACTGCAGTACACTGGAGCCTCGGGTTCCCTCCCGCAAAATAATGGGTCTTTACCTCCTGGAATTCTTGAGTCAAATGAGATAATATTCGTGGCGATGCATTATAAGATGTAAAAACGTATGAACATATTCACTAGATTTCTAAAACAAAGATGCTCCTTTCCTATAGGTGTCTAGAACAGCACTTCAACGTGAAAACGGCTTTAGTATCTAGCTAGCTCAGAAAGAACTTCACTCTGATTGACCAAGAATACTTGCATAGCTGAGGCAATAACCGAATAAAATAAAATTTGATTTCTGGTAGATAGAGAAGGGAATGGGAAAGAATACTAACCCTACTTTTAGCATCCTTTATTGGAAGGAGCATCCAGGAGGCATTGGGATTTCTAGTACTTTTGAGTAATAAAAGACGACACTCTGCTGAGTGAGGAAGAGAATAACGTTGAGTTTGAGAATAAAAGTTCATCTGGAATATGAAAAACACGTTTGCCTTAAGTCAGGGAAGAAGATGCACTGAAAGGGAAAGCAGGTAAGTTAGTACATATCGGTAAAGGTCTGTGAACCAAAGTCCAGAATTTCAATCTGATGGATGATGTTATAGGAAACCACACTATAGCCTTCATGACCAAAAATAAAGAGAATTTACACACAGAATTGGATGTTTTTTTTAACGAAGGGGAAGCTGTGATGAGAAAAAAAATGTGGTTTGGAATAAGTCTGTGGTGGTCAAGATAGAAAAAAGGCTGATGCTAGATATTACACAAAGTATTCTGTGAAAAATGTGCAAAGACATTTTTCATAAATTGAAAGACATAGTGTTCATAAATTAAAAAGTAGAAAAGGAATTTGCAACTAGATTATTTCAAAACAGTAAAAGATGAGGGACAAAGATAATTCAAAGATAGTTCAAAGCTATATTACATTAAAGCCTGGGCAAAGTATTCAGTAGAATGTAGTTTTAAATTGGGGAAAGACTTAAGTTTTAGAACTGGAAAACTTGGGGTTCACAAATTTCTAAAAAAAAAATTTCTAAAATAGTTTGAAAAATATTTGTCATGAATGTGTGTAAGTTAGATTCAAAATGAGCCTTCTAAGTTAAATCGCCTTATAGACATAAGCTTACTGAAATAGTCATGACTCTGTATTCTTATGGTATTTATTTGCCCCTTCTCTTATTCATCTTTAGGTTTAATATTTAAATACTATTGATCACTACATGGGGCCTAGAAGCAGAAGATATGGTTTTTAATGTGTGTGTGTGTGTGTGTGTGTGTGTGTGTGCACGTGTGCGCGTGTGCACGCTCAGTCTCTCAGTCATGTCCTACGGTCTGACTCTGTGACCCCATGAACCGTAACCTGGCAGGCTCCTCTGTCCATGGAATTTTCCAAGCAATAATACTGGAGTGGGTTGCCATTTCCTACTCCAGGGGATCTTTAGGATATCTAATAGTAGGCAAGCTATGTTATGCCAGGAATTAGACACTCTCCTAAGTCTCTGACCTGGTCAAACATCTAAGGATCAGTCAGCTCTGAGCTGATTTGATCAACAAAGGTTATCAGAGAGTACATTCTAATTAAGCCTCTATTCCCCAGTATAGTATATTTTGTTGTCTTTTTAAAAAATTATGCTTCCATTTCTCACTGCATATACCTCTTCCATTCTGATCAGATAGACAAACATTTTACCTGTTGTATTCTGCATTTTGTCCCAGCTAATAAAACTGAAGAAATAAAAAGGTAAAGCAACTCCCAGTTTATTATTAAGCTGCTGCACAGCATGCTATATTATTATACAGCAAGCTATACATCTTATGCTGCAAATAAACTGTTTGAACTTTCCAAAAATATAATAGAAGCACTTGACCTTTTAATGCTCTGAAAAGAAATAGTTTATTTTTTAATTAACCAGGCAATTGGCACTGCAAATTTAATAATGTTTTTCAAATCTTAAGACACAATAGAATTTGTGTGCTTTTCATTGTTAACTACTTGATGACTTATGAGCATAAGCAACTATGATAGAAAATGATATTAATCTGAAGAACAAAATCCCCAATCTTTATTGACTTTCATTGGGTGTCCTTTTCCTTCCTAAATTTCAGTCTGAGAAACAAAAGATAATATATTTTCAGTAATAATCTGGCTTTTTAGAGAAATCACAGATAATTGATATCCACAAGTATACCCAAGCCTATTTCTTTGTCTCCATGTTCCTGTCTTTCCTACAATCAGTTCTGTTACTAAAGAACATAAATACTGAGTATTTCTCTGCAGCCTAGACTTTGGGAAAATATTTCCTGAGTTTATGGTCTACTAAAAGCAGATCCTGAGTTAAGGATTCAAGTGCAAGTAGTTTATTTTGGAAGTGATTTCAGGAAACAGTAGGATCCTGGGGAAGTGAGACAGGGAATAGAAGGGAGGCAATGAAGGGTGTGAATTCCCCAGCAAATTATCACTGTGAGCAAACAGAATCTCAGTGGGATTTCCTGAAAAATCATTGAAATGGTAACCTCAGAATTATCCCGCTGAAAGCCTGAGAAAACAGGTATATATTCACCAACTCTCTTCAGTCACTGGTCAGGGTCTATTTACAGGGTGCATTTGTTTCAATGCATGCTGGCCAATCTTCCAACTACCAGAGCAGCATCTTTTTTTGAGGACTTTATATGGAGTCTGGAGGCTGTTCTGTCCTTACATAGGCTGAAAATGCTGTGGAATATCCCCCACCATTTTGGAAAATCAGGCCAGTGTGCTCTGAATGATAGACAAAGAGAAATGGGTAGGGCAGTAACAGTTTATTACTAGTATCAAAATGAAATTGGGAAAAAGGAAAACGAGAAGCCTGTTCTTGCAAAGTGTTGGAGGGAAAGATCAAATAAATGTGAAAGTATGAAAAAATTTGGAAAACTTAAAGTACTAAAAGAAGTTTTACAATTTTCACAATCCAAATATTGTAACCAAGCAGAGATTGTCAATAGCCCAACTGATTTTCCTTTTGTTTTTAAAAAATACATTTTAAATTTTTTAGAGAGATCCAGAGTACCTGTTCTGATTATTTTTTCACTCAATTCAGCATAAAGAAAATAGGAGCAAATATATGCCAAAAGAGTATATTACCTAATCCCACATCACAGGGATTTAAGTTTATAGAAGTTGTTATAGTTATATATATAGTTACATATATATATAGTCTACAGTTATATATATATATAGAAGGTAAGTTATATAAGTTTATAGAAGTTCTATAAACAAACATTGAAGAAATATTTTTCCAAGATTGCACATCTTAAAAAGTAATTTATTGGAATTTTTCATCTTGTAGATTCAAACAGCCTTTATGTTTATATAGTTAATAATACAAATCCACTGTTGGTGATATGTTTATGAAACAGTCTATAAAAACTCACACTAATTTATACAGAGATATAAATGTGTTATTCTCATTATTCCAAAAAGTCCCCAAACTTTTATATTCCAGTTGCAAATGGTCATCCTAATAGGTATTGAGATATGTTAATATTATAAGAAAATCCTAAATTCTTTAGCACTGAGTATTTTATGAAATACATATATAGACAATAAATAACTAACCCTATCTACAGTGCAATGAAAAGAGCCTTGTGATAACTAGAACATGGCTGTGTAAAAAGTCAGCCTTAGGGGAAACTGGGGAAAGTGTTGGGGAGCTTCTATTTTTGCAACTCTGATTTAAGACTGAACTTATTTCAAGGTAAAAAGTTAAAAATAAACAAAAAGAATCTTGAACTGATGATCTGTTTCTGACTCTTACACTTAACTTTGTTAGCTTATTGTTGTTCATGTCCGACTTTTTGACCCCATGGACTGCAGCATACCAGGCTCTGCTGTCCTCCACTACCTCCTGGAATTTGCTCAAATTCATGTCCATTGAGTGGGTGATGTTATCTAACCACCTTACCTCTGCCACCCCTTCTCCTTTTGCCTTCAATCTTTCCTAGCTAACTTTGTTACCTGTAGTCACTCATTTCCCTGCTCTGAGTTTCAGTTTCCTCATCTATAAAATAGACGAATTAGGAAATGCTCTATAAGTCTCCAAAACAAATTTCTGTATCAGCATCTTTGCTATCATTCATAGAATCATACAAAGGAAATTATCAGAATCAAAGTACGCATTGTATGTCTTCAGATGCACTTTAAAAATCAGTTAATAACACATGTTTTGGAGATGTATTTTAAGCGCAAAGCAAAACAATTCACCAAGGAAAAGAATTTTGATATTGTAAAGAATATATTTAATATATTTATTCCCAATATTTTTGCATTTTAAAAATAATAATTCAGTATAATCTATAGTTGAAAATATTTTCTTGAAAGTATAATTCAAATTGTGAAGTTTCATATTTTAAGTCATTTGGATGTGAAAAAATACTGTGAAAAAAGTAAATGATAAGGTTGTTAAGATAGAGTAAAAAGAAAAAGAATAAAAAGAACTATAAAAGTAAACTAGAGAAGCAAGAGTTGAGTAGTATTCATATGTTTTACCAACTAATTTAAATCACTTATTAATTCACTATTGCCTCCATAAAATAACTTCAACTACACATACTCTATTCTGATAATGCCTAGAGTGATCCTGAGTCTTCATTTGACCAAGGTGTTCTTGACTTGTGCTAGATGTCCTAGAGCAATTATCAATTACCCTCACAATTTTCCCAGTTTGGGACAATAAATTATATAGTCGCCCTAGTAATACTCAAGAGCTTTACCTTTTTCTTAAACCTGCCAATTAGAAAGCATAAAATCTTTTTTCTTCATCAAGTTCCTTTAAATGACAACTTCCCCCTGTGTAATAATAGAAATGTTTATCATAGTTCAATCATTATTTTACATTGTATAATAAATTAGCATATTCTCACATCCTCTCACCTCCATGATGTTTTATTTCTTATCTGTACTTTTTTATTTTTGTGAGTGTGCTCAGTCACTAAATCGTGTCCGACTCTGCAAACCCCATGGAGTGTAGTCTGCCAGGTTCCTTTGTCCATGGTATTTCCCAGGCAAGAATACTAGAGTGGGTTGCTATTTATTTGTCTAAGGGATCTTCCCAACCCAGTCGAACCTGCATCTCTTGTGTCTCCTGCATTGCAAGCAGATTCCTTATCAGTGAGCCACCTGGGAAGCCTATACTTTTATTAGCTAGAGCTAAGACCAAAGATTAAGAACAGACGTAGAAAGGAGTAGAATTTTAAAATGTATCTTTTCGCATTTGAACATGGAAACTATCAGTTGATAGGATTATTCCTTCATTAGACAGTACTGTATGTAGCAAGATGAGGTGAGTTGAAGAAATAATAAATGTGGTCATAAATACAATAAAATACAACTTCAAATGATAAACCACTGAACCCACAGATAGCATCAGGGAATTGCTTACATTATAGATTGTTCAGATTTCCTCTCTGTTTACTTCTTGTTGCTCAAATAAGCCATAATCCTTGACTTCCAGATACACTTCCAGTGTTTCTGGAAAGCCTCCTTACTACCAGCTATTACCATTGTTTGTTATATGTCAAATAATTATAAGTTCTGTTTGTCTTATAACAGTGTTACTTGTGCTTATAAGTACAAAAATTTGACATACATATATGCTAAAAAATTACATTACCATACTCATCTGGAGATTCTGCCTTGGTATTTAATCTTTTGGTTTCACTATATAAGCATTTCTGTGGTAGGTCAGAGGTGTTTAATTGACATCATGTAATTCTAAATTCTTTTATCCCTGTGTCATTTCATATAACTAAGGTTATACAGAGCTTACTTATTAAAACCTAAGTTTTATATATGGATGTTTATGTGTCTATGGTATAGAGAGAGCGTATGTGAGTGAGTGAGTGTGTGTGTGTACATGTGATTGAAAAAGGGAGACAAGAAGAAGCTAGATATTACAGTTCTACCTAATGTCTGTAGTTGGGTATAAAAATTAGTAAGTGCAAAATTTGCCTTTACTCAGCCTTTTCTTCTCAAGGTTAAGTATTTGTGAGCTTTTAATTTTTTCATTTTACCTTCTTATTATGGATAATTTGAAATGTATACAAAAGGAGCTAAAATATTATAATGAATCCCGTGTACCATCATTTACCTTCAAAACTATAAATTAGTGACCAATATTTCATTTATAACCTCACTTTTGGGAGTGTGAAGCAAACTCTACGTTTCATACCATTTTTATTCTGCAAATAGTATAGGCTTTAAAAAATATCTGGAATATCATCATTACATTGCAAGTAATTGACACAAACTTCTTAATATTGTCAAATATCTGGTCTGTGTCTAAATTTCCTCAATAGTCTTAAAAAGTTTTTAATATCTTGTTCAAACCTTAACCCAATTTAATACATTGCTATTGGTTCATGGCTCTCAAATCTCTTTTAATTTTGTATCAGTCAGGTTTCCATCAGAGCAGCAGACCAGTAGGATATATTTTAAGTTTACACACACACACACGGGTATATATACATGCACACACATATTGGACACAACTGAGCATCTGAACACAGCAGAACAGATATATAGAGACAGTAAGGGAAGTGGCTCTGGTTAAGCAAGCCCAAACCCACAGATGGGCAGTCAGGAAGGAAAGATAAAGGGGGAAGAGAGAACAATTTCAGGCCCAACTGTTCTTGGAGTCTCAGATTTTCAGAGACCTGATTGCTTTGATGACTGCCACCTGATTAAGTCAGGCCCACCCAGGATAATCTCCCTTTTGATTAACTTTAAATTGAAACTTTAATTGCATTTCAAAATTCCATGACAGCAGAACCTGTTTGTTTAAATAAGTAGGAGAGGTTGTATGTATGCTGCAAAATGTCTGCTGCCTCCCTTTTGTCCTCCAACTCTCACAAGAGAATATTCCTTGTAGACCACTCTAACTAGAAACATGCTAGACTGATGTCATAAAACAAAGCCATCACAGCCCACTCCTTGTCAACATGGCACCCATACACATCTCTTTAAACCTATTTAATCACCAAATAAAGACAATAGCAAAATAATTCTTCTAACATAAAGAACTTAATGACAACAGAATGAACTATCCCACATAAAAAGTGGAAAATGTTAAAAATGTTAACCCTTTACCTAGGCGAAGGTACAGAATCTTTCGGTGATGTTCACATTTCTCCTGTGATACTCTCTAAATCATTTGTTCATTTTTAAAATTGGTTCACAATATTAATGTTTATTCTAAAATATGCATAACAAAAATGTACCATTTTAATCATTTCAGATACATAGTTCAGTGTCACTGTGTACCTATGCATTGTTGTGCAACCCTCACCACTATCCATATTCAGAACTTTTTTATCTTATCAAACTGAAATTCTGTATCCATTGAACAGTAACTCCCCATTCTCTTCTCTTCACCCGTCAGCACCAGAAAACTATATAAATGCTGACATATAAAGTTAATTGTTATTAACACATTACATAAGAGGATGACAGAGGTAATAAAACAAAAATATTTATTACATATACAAATGTTCACTTGAAAGTAATACTCATAATGATAAATGTGTTCTTTTCTGCAAATGGTCACATCATCATGGCTGATATTTCTTCTGCTACTTTCTTCCATTTCCTTCTTCCACTGCCCTTTCCATACTCCCTTTGCCCTCACTAAGCTCCTCAGCTGGTTGTGGTGGGATAACCTAAACCTTAATTCCTAAAGGATCTGGGCTATTAGAAATCCTACTTGAATGGAGTTGTCATAGTTCTCCTGACTTTTAATCAGATGCCCTAGGGGGTCTCCTGTTTTTGTTTGTTTTTTTTTAAGACTGAATCCTCTTTACCCTCGTTGTGCAATAGGATCATATTTTCCTTCATCACCAGGATTGATCACTGCAGCCAGCATAGAAACTCCTTTCATTTTCTGTTGATTCAGAGGCTTGAAGAGCCCAAAATGGCCAAATGGCAGCCACCCCCAGTTCAGTGGAATCTTTATCGTGTGCCCTGATGGATGCATTCCTTGTTTTGAAGTTAAGACCTCTAGACCAACATATCCTAAAGTCACAGGAATGGGAAAGAAACATTTTGCTACTCAAGATCACTTGAGGCAATGTGAGAGGAGCTACTCTCATTCCTATCTCTTGGATTTGCATGTGTGCTGAACTTATTCACTCAGTCGTGTCCGACTCTTTGCAACCCCATGGACTGCAGCCCACCAGGCTCCTCTGTCCATGGGAATTCTCCAGGCAAGAGTACTGGAGTGGGTTGCATGCCCTCCTCTAGGGGATCTTTCCAACCCAGGGATCGAACCCAGGTCTCCCACATTGCAGATGGATTCTTTATCATCTGAGCCACCAAAGAAGTTCAAGAATACTGAAGTGGGTAGCCTATCCCTTCTCCAGGGAATCTTCCCAACCAACAATTGAACAGGGGTCTCCTGCATTGCAGGAGGATTCCTTACCAGCTGAGCTACCAGGGAAGCCCGGATTTGAGTGTAAGGATCTATAAGTCCTGGTGATGGAAGAAATAGCAGCACGGGTTAGAGGCTGATTTAAAACATTGACCACATACATCCTGGAGGACACTGTCTCAATCCCATAAGGTATTGCCACCTAGCTGGCACCATAACAGAGTCATTACAAGGGCAATCTATAGTCCTGTTTAGCCAGTGATTTCAGAACGATGATATAACCCCAGGGAATACCATGAGTAGGAGCACATTGTTACACAGTATAAAATGTTGATAATATAGTAGGGTCCTTTCTTTCCAGGTCCTCTTCTTGGGTTTACATTAATAAATTGATTCAGATTCAGCATTTGATTCAGGAGCCATGACTCTGTTTTGGTGATTTAGGTCAAAATTCTGGTCACTAAACTTAGAATTTTACACTGATACAGATTAAGTAAAACTTGAGGAGACTTCCCATCTCAGATGTTGAAGTTTTCATCTCTGAAAGTTAATTTTGCATCTTTTTTGGTATCTCGTAAGAATCCACTTACTATGTGGAATAAACCCTGTAGGTTCTTGAATATATGGAAGACAGTTATAATAATTATTTTAATATTTTTATTGACTCTATCCTTTGCCATTTCTGATTTGGTTTTTGTTGTTTGCTTTTTCTCTTCAATATGAATCATATTGTCCCATTTCTAATAGTCTGGTTACTTTTATTGTATTTCAGGCATTGTTCATTTTACCTTGTATGCTGGATATTTTTGTTTTTCTACACATATTCTTGACCTTTGTTCTTAAATGTGATTTTTGGAAACTGTCTGACATTTGGCAGTCTTGCTTGTCAGCATTATAAGATGAGTTGAGATCACCATATAATCCAGGGCTAATCTTGCCCCACAACTGAGGCAAAACCTTCTTAGTACTCTGAAAGAGAAAGCGGAAGTCGCTCAGTCATGTCCAGCTGTTTGTGACCCCATGGACTATACACTCCATGGAATTTTCTCCAGGCCAAAATACTGGAGTGGGTAGCCTTTCCCTTCTCCAGGGGATCTTCCCAACCCAGGGATCAAACCCAGGTCTCCCTCATTACAGGCAGATTCTTTACCAGCTGAGCCACAAGGGAAGCCCAAGAATACTGGAGTGGGTAGCCTATCCCTTCTCCAGCAGATCTTCTCAACCCAGGAATCAAACCGGGGTCTCCTGCATTGCAGGTGGATTCTTCACCAACTGAGCTATCAGGGAAGCCCTTTAGCAGAGTAAATTATGAGGTTTTTCATTTTGAGTAGATGAAACAGGAAATATTTTCATCTCTGAGTGAGCACCAAGCACTGTTACCTCTAATCTTTAGGTAGTTTCCTCCAATACATGTGCTGATTATTACTAAGCTGAAGACTCACGGGGACCGTTTCAGATTTCCAAAGTTTTATCTCTGTGGAACTCTTATCTTTCGGCAGCGTGACACCCTATGAACTTTAGCCACTCTGTTTATGGTGTTTCTCAAAAAGATAAATACAGAATGTCTATATAACCATCTGACCTGTCTCTTGAGAAACCTGTATGCAGGTCAGGAAGCAACAGTTAGAATTGGACATGGAACAACAGACTGGTTCCAAATAGGAAAAGAAGTACATCAAGGCTGTATATTGTCACCCTGCTTATTTAACTCATATGCAGAGTACATCATGAGAAACGCTGGGCTGGAAGAAACACAAGCTGGAATCAAGATTGCTGGGAGAAATATCAATAACCTCATATGCAGATGACACCACCCTTACGGCAGAAAGTAAAGAAGAACTAAAGAGCCTCTTGATGAAGGTGAAAGAGGAGAGTGAAAAAGTTGGCTTAAAGCTCAACGTTCAGAAAACTAAGATCATGGCATCTGGTCCCATCACTTCATGGGAAATAGATGGGGAAACAGTGGAAACAGTGTCAGACTTTATTTTTTTGGGCTCCAGAATCACTGCTGATGGTGACTGCAGCCATGAAATTAAAAGACGCTTACTCCTTGGAAGGAAGGTTATGGCCAACCTAGATAGCATATTGAAAAGCAGAGACATTACTTTGCCAACAAAAGTCCGTCTCGTCAAGGCTATGGTTTTTCCAGTGGTCATGTATGGATGTGAGAGTTGGACGGTGAAGAAAGCTGAGTGCCGAAGAATCGATGCTTTTGAACTGTGGTGTTGGAGAAGACTCTTGAGAGTCCCTTGGACTGCAAGGAGATCCAATCAATCCATCCTAAAAGAGATCAATCCTGGGTGTTCATTGGAAGGTCTGATGTTGAAGCTGAAACTCCAATACTTTGGCCACCTCATGCGAAGGGTTGACTCATTGGAAAAGACCCTAATGCTGGGTAGGATTGGGGGCGGGAGGAGAAGGGAACGACAGAGGATGAGATGGTTGGATGGCATCACCGACTCGATGGACATGGGTTTGGATAGAATCCAGAGGCCTGGCGTGCTGCAGTTCATGGGGTCACAAAGAGTCGTACATGACTGAGCGACTGAACTGAACTGATATAACCTAGGAATTTCACCCATAGGTTACATTCTTATGCAAAAGAACTAGAAATAGCTTTCAAACAAATATTTTTATTTTTTTTCAATTTTTATTGAAGTGTAGTTTATTTTCTCTAAGGGATTCTTGCCTACAGTAGTAGATATAATGATCATCTGAATTAAATTTGCCAATTCCTATACAATTCAGTTCACTGATTCCTAAGATGTTGATGTTCAATCTTGCCATCTCCTGCTTGATCATGTCCAACGTACCTTGATTAATGAATCTAACATTCCAGGTCCCTTTGCCATATTGCTCTTTGAACCTCGGACTTTACTTTCACCACCAGACACATCCCCACAGCTAAGCATCATTTCCTCTTTGGCCAAGCCAGTTTCTTAATGGAGCTATTATAATAGTAATTGCCCTCCACAGTAGCATATTGGACATGTTTGGACCTGGGGGTTGCTCATCTTCCGGCCATTATATCTACTACTGTGGGCAAGAATCCCTTAGAAGAAATGGAGTAGACCTCATAGTCAACAAAAGAGTCCAAAATGCGGTCATTTAGTTGCTCAGTCATGTCCGACTCAATGCGAACCCATGGACTGCAGCACCCCAGGCTTTCCTATCCTTCACCGTGTCCCAGAGTATGTTCAGACTCAGGTCCATTGAGTCAGTGATGCCATCCAGCCATCTTATCCTCTGTCGTCCCTTTCTTGTCTTGCCTTCAATCTTTCCCAGCATCATTTCCATTGAATTGGCTCTATGTATCAGGTGGCCAACGTGTTGGAGCTTCAGCTTCAGCATCAGTCTTTCCAGTGAATATTCAGGGTTGATTTCCTTTGGTTTCACTGGTTTGATCTCCTTTCTATCCAAGGGACTCTCAAGAGTCTTTTCCAGAACCGCAGTTTGAAGGCATCAGTTCTTCAGTGCTCAGCCTTTTTTTATTGTCCAACTATCACATCTGTACATGACTACTGGAAAAACCATAGCTTTGACTATATGGACCTTTGTAGTCAAAGTAATGTCTCTGCTTTTTAATACACTCTCTGGATTTGTCATTGCTTTTCTTCCAAGGAGAAAGCATCTTTTAATTTCATAGCTGCAGTCACCATCTACAGTGATTTTGGAGCCCAAGAAAATAAAATCTGTCACTGTTTCCATTGTTTACCTATCTATTTGCCATGAATTGATGGACCAGATGCCATGATCTTCATTTTTTGAATATTCAGTTTTAAGCCAGCTTTTTCCCTCTCCTCTTTCACTTTCATCAAGAGACTCTTTAGTTCCTCGTTGCTTTCTGCCATAAGGGTGGTGTCATCTGCATATCTGAGGTTATTGATATTTCTCCCGGCAATCTTGATTCCAGCTTGTGCTCCATCCAGCCCAACATGTTGCATGATGTACTCTGCATGTAAGTTAAAAAAGCAGGGTGACAAAATACAGCCTTGATGTACTCTTTTCCCAATTTTAAACCAATCTGTTGTTCCATGCCCGGTTCTAACTGTTGCTTCTTGACCTGAATACAGGTTTTGCAGGAGGCAGGTAGGGTGATCTGGTATTCCCATCTCTAAGAATTTTCCACAGTTTGTTATGATCCACACAGTCAAAGGCTTTAGCAGAACCAAATGTTTTTCTGGAATTCTCTAGGAGTACCAAAATGCAGTGTGTGTGATAGTCGCTCAGCTGGGTTCGACTCTTTGCAACCCCAATGACTATAGCCTGCCAGACTCCTCTGTCCATGGAATTCTCCAGGCAAGAATACTGGAGTGGGTTGCCATTTCCTTCTCCACCAAAATGCAGTAATTGAATGCAATCTCAAAAATGGCAGAATGATCTCAGTTTGTTTCCAAGGCAAATCATCCAACATCACAGTAATCCAAATATATGTCTCCAAGCACTAATGCTGAAGAAGCTGAAGTTGACCAGTTCTATGAAGACTTATAACGTCTTCTAGAACTAATACCAAAAATGGTGTCCTTTTCATCATAGGAGATTTGAATGCAAAATTAGGAAGTCAAGAGATACTTGGAGTAACAGATAACTTTGGTCTTGGAGTACAAGGTGAAAAAGGCTAAGACTAACAGAGTTTTGTCAACAGAACATACTAGTCATAATAAATACCCTCTTCCAACAACCCAAGAGACAGCAATATGCATGGACATCACCAAATGGTCAATACTGAAATCATTGATTATGTTATTTGCAGTCAAAGATGAAGAAGCTCTGTACCATCAGTAAAAACAAGACATGGAACTGACTGTGGCCCAGATCATGAGCTCTGTATTGCAAAATCCAGGCTTAAAGTGAAGAAAGTAAGAAAACCCACTAGGCCATTCAGGTATGACCTAAATCAAATCTCTTATGATTATACAGCAGTGGTGATGGATAGATTCAAAGGATTAGATCTAATAGACTGAGTGCCAGAAGAACTATGGATGGAGGATCATAACATTGTACTGGAGGCAGGGGCCAAAACCATACCAAGGAAAAAGAAATACAAAAAAGCAAGTGGTTGTCTGAGGAGGTTTTATAAATAGGTGAGGAAATAAAGAGAGGTAAAAGACAATGGAGAGAGGGAAAGATATACCCAACTGCATGCAGAGTTCCAGAGAATAACAAGGAGTCTGTCTTATGGGAACAATACAAAGAAATAGAGGAAAACAATAGAATGGAAAAGACTAGAGATCTTTTTAAGAAAATTGGAGATATCAGGGAACATTTCATGCAAGGATGGGCACGATAAAGGACAGAAACAGTATGGACCTAACAGAAGCAGAAGATATTAAAGAAGAGGTGGCAAGAATATACAGCAGAACTATACAAAAAAGATCTTAATGACTCAGATAACCATGATGGTGTGATCACTCACCTAGAGCCAGACATCCTGAAGTGCGAAGTCAAGTGGGCCTTAGGAAGCATCACTATGAACAAAGCTAGTGCAGATGATGGAATTCCAACTGAGCTATTTCAAATCCTATAATATAATGCTGTTAAAATGCTTCATTCAGCATGTCAACAAATTTGGAAAACTCAGCAGTAGCTACAGGACTGGAAAAGTCAGTTTTCATCCTAATCCCAAAGAAAGGCAATGCCAAAAATGATCACACCAACGTACAGCTGTGCTCATTTCACATGCTAGCAAGGTTATGCTCAAAATCCTTCAAGCTAGGCTTCAGCAGTATGTGAACCAAGAACTTCTAGATGTACCAGCTGGGTTTCAAAGAGGAAAGGAGGAACCAGAGATCAAAGTGCTAACATTTGTTGAATCATGGAGAAAGCCAGGGAGTTCCAAAAAAACATCTAATTATGCTTTTTGACTGTGTGGATAACAATAAACTGGGCAAATTCTTAAAGAGATGGGAGTACCAGGCCACCTTACATGTCTCCTGAGAAACCTTATATGCGGGTCAAAAAGCAATAGTTAAAACCAGACCTGGAACAAGGAACTGGTCCAAAATTGGGAAAGGAATGCATTAAGGCTGTATATTGTCACCCTGTGTATTTATCTTTTATGCAAAGTACATTATGTGAAATGCTGGGCAGGATGAATCATAAGGTGGAATCAAGATTGCTGGGAGAAATATCAACAACCTTAGATATGCAGATGATACCACTCTAATAGAAGAAAGCAAAGAGGACCTAAAGAACCTCTTGATGAGGATAAAGGAGGAGACTGAAAAAACTGGCTTAAAAGTCAACAGTCAAAAAACAGTGTTCACAGCATCTGGTCCAATCACTTCATGGCAAATAGGAGGGGAAAAAGTGGAACCAGGGACAGATTTTATTTTCTTGGGCTCCAAAATTGCTGCAGATTGTGACTGGCACCATGAAATTAGAAGATGCTTGCTCCTTGGAAAGAAAGCTATGACAAACATAGAGTATTAAAAAGCAAAGACATCATACCGACAAAGATCCATATAGTCAAAGCTATGGTTTTTCCAGTAGTCATGTACAGAAGCGAAAGGTGGCCCATAAAGAAGGCTGAGAGCCAAAGAACTGATGCTTTTGAATTGTGGTGCTGGAGAAGACTGAAGAGGGTCCCTTGGACTACAAAGTGATCAAATCAGTGAATCCCTAAGGAAATTACTGGTTATTCATTGGAAGGACTGTTGCTACAACTGAAACTCTAATACTTTGACCACGTGATACAAAGAACTGACTTGGAAAAGACCCTGATGCTGGAAAGATTGAAGGCCACAGAAGAAGGGGGCAGCAGAGGTTGAGATGATTAGACAGCATCACTGACCCAATGGACATGAATTTGAGCAAACTCCAGGAGATAGTGGACAACAGAGGAGCCTGGGATGATACAGTCCGTGGGGTTGCAGAGTCAAACACAGCAACAAAAACAATAGTTTATTTACAATATTGTGCTACTTTCAGACATACAGAAAAGTGAATCAGTTATACATATGCATATATCCACTGTTTTTTACATTATTTTCCCATAGAGGTCATTACAAAGTATGAGTACTGTTCCCCTCATTTTACAGTAGGTTCTTATTAGTTATCTATAATGCGTATATATTAATCCCAAACTCCAAATTTATCCTTCCCTCTTGGTAACCATAAGTTCAAAGAAATACTTTTACATGCTAATTGCAGAATTATTCATAGTAGCCAAACACTGGAAGCAACTCAGACCTCCATCAATTGATTAAGGGATAAAAAATATGGTATAATCATACGATGGAATATTATTTAACCACAAATAAATTGAAGTATTTATGCATGCTACAATGCAGATGAATCTCAAAAAGATTATACTAAAATATAATAAACATATTCCCATTTTAACATAAAGTATATAGCCTGTATGTTTGATGAGAACATGTTTATTGTATTTATCTGGGTATTCAGCAATGATAGAAGAAAGAATACACACACATACACCACATACACACACACACTACATATAGTACTCTTCTATTTAGCTTTTAATTCCTATCAAAAATGTTATTTAAGAAAAATTTATTATAGTTCCTTTCAGAAATTATGCATTTGACACTGGTTGTAGATTTTATAATGTTTGAAAAAGTGTATATTCAAGTTCTTTGCCCATTTTTAAATTGGGCTATCTTTTTATTGTTGAGTAGTAGATGCTCTTTATATATTCTGGATATGAGTCCTTTATCAGATACATGATTACCATATATTTTCTCCCACTTTGTAACTTGTCTTCATTTTTTGATACTGTCCTTTGATACACAATTTTTTTTTTAATTTGATGAATTCCAACTTATCTATTTTTCTTATTTCTTCTTTAGGTGTCATTTCTGAAAATTCACTGCAAAATTTAAAGCCATGAAGATTTACTCCTATGTTTTCTTTTAGGAGTTTTATGATTTTAGCTCTTATATTTAGGCCATTGATCCTTTTTGAGTTAATTTTGTATCTGGTATAAGATAGGATTCCAACTTCATTCTTTTTGTGTGTGGATATCCAATGTTCTAGCACAATGTTAATTATGCTTGTCATGTATCATGGAAGGCTATCAGAAGCCAGAGGGTTATAATTGTAACTTCCCAATGATCTAAATATTTTGTTGTTGTTGTTTAGTTGCTAAGTTTTGTCCAACTCTTTGCAACCCCATGAACCTCTATCTGTGGGATTTCCCAGGCAAGAATACTGGAATGGGCTGCCATTTCCTTCTCCAACCTTGGGATCGAACCCAAGTCTGCTGCAAAGGCAGGTGGATTTTTTACCACTGAGCCACTTGGGAAGCCCGACCTAAATATTAGCAATACTCTTTTCTGCATTAAAATTTAGGTAAGTCTGTTGTTACCTGAGAAGAAAGTAAAGAAGGAGGACAAATATAAGGAAGGAGATGATAAGATTCCCTTTTAGATTTAATATAGTTATTAATATCCCTATCAATAATATGTTACAGAGCCTCTAAAATTCCTGGGTATTCACACACTAAGATTAGGATATATAATTTTATATACTCTCTATATCCTCCTTTCTCCAGAAATCCTATTACCCTTATGACAAAACAACCTGTGGTGCTAAGGGGTAAATATTTTAACTGTTTTAAATTCTCTCATTATTCATTTTCACTCTTCTGTTCCACTAGCTCTTCTTACAAGGCTAAGTTAAGATGAATGGAACTCTCACCATGCTAAGCTTCATGAACACTCAGATTTCCTTCATGGCTTGGCATTGGTCAAACAAAATATTTTGCCTGTTAAACTGAGGAAAAATTGAAATGTTTCCAATAAAGCTTATTTGGAAACTAAGAAAAGAAAAAAAAAACCAGGAAACTTAGAAAAAATAAAAGTTTAATCCATTCCCTGAAACTTATGGAAACTTTCCCTAAATTATTTTAATTAGTATATGTTTATGGAATACCAAGTCTTGCTTTACTTTTTCTTACTTCAAATATGCCAAGTTGGCATGTTTACCCAGGTATTGTTAGCTGCAGATAGATTTAGGATATCTCCACAGCTAGGTAATACATTTCTCAGTTTCATTTACAGATTTATCTTCAGTTTTTCAACTCCAGTTTCAAGCTATAACTTTTATGCTTTAACCAACCATGTGAGTTAAACATGGACCAATAATCCTCTAACTAATCCCAAGGATTTCAATTGCTTATTTTATTAATACAACCATCTACCCCACCCCACTCCTGACCCAATCATCATATGTCTTTATCTTTCACCTATTTGGCTTATCCTTTGCTGAATCATTTTTACTGACTGGCTATGAAGTTAGTTCTACTTTAAGTGAAACTTAGTTCCTTTACCTGAATTTGTGCATTAGGAGTTATTGAGCTATTGTCTGGAGGAAAAATTCCACCCAAGATTTTCTGAGGCATGAGTGGCTCATCCAGAAGAAAGAGAGACATATCAGTACTGAGGATTGACAAGAGGAAAGTGATTCTACCTGAGAGACAGAATTATAAAATGTCAAAGTCCACTTGCATGCAGCTAACCTTAACGGGGAATGGCTGAGTGATGTTGTGAAAAATGAACCATTCAGCATTGCAGGCTAGAAGGCAGTGTTACAGGTCTTTGAGGCCAAGCCTGCACCCAGTGAGTGGCATTACCCAAGCAGGATTCTTGAGCTTGTCAGTGAATCAGTGCCCTACACAGAAGGAGAAGATGAACTGCAGTAGTGGCATCATGAAGCACGTGTATGTGCATGCTGAGTCGCTTCAGTCATGTCCGACTCTTCCCTTGCAAACCTATGGACTGTAGCCCACCAGGCTCCTCTATCCGTGGGCTTCTCTGGGAAAGAATGGGTTGGAATGGGTTGCTATGCCCTCTTCCAGGGGATCTTCCCAACCCAGGGATCAAATCTGCATCTCTTATGTCTGCTGCATTTGCAGAGAGGTTCTTTACCACTAGCACCACCTGGGAAGATTTCATGGAGCATAAGCAGGTAATAACTGGCATAAAGAGCACCTTCCCCTACCCTTCCATTTCTGGACAGGTACCAACTACACCTCTTCCAGATCTTCGAATATTTCTAGGGAAGGTAATAACCCCATTTATTCAATACAACAAATATAATAATTTATGACTTGATGATGGAGATTTGGTTTGTTTTTAGAACAAATAAAACATGCTGCTTAGTATGTGAAGCAAATTCTTACTGGCTACATTAATATCCAGTCCTAGTCTCTCAAGCAGTTCTGTGGTTCTGATAGAAAATGCCATCATTCCCTGCTGGAACCTGTCTGAATTTTGTCAGCTCTTCTGACAGTCAGAAGTAGAGTTTTTCATCTTTTATACTTTCTAAAACCCTTTTTCTCTTGAACTGCCCACTAAATTCCTATTTTTCTGTCAATGAGAAATCTCTGATTTCTCAGCTTATTTGCAGAGCAGAGATGAATGACAGATAGTAAGTTTAATTACTAGTAAGGCTCAGTACACCAACTCTGTCCACTGGCACAAGCCTCTTTGAAAATCCCCCAGATGCTCACAAATGATACCCATCCAGAATTCTTTCACTCTAAATTGAGTGAAAACTGATTTATCAAACATAAACATATAAATGAATGTATATTAAAAGTAAGAGTAAAGTTCTTTAAATCTCTTAGTAAAATTTACTCATATCAGTTGTATATTTTATATATTTTCTACATATGCTATATTTTCTTACATACTATCTTATAATTCTTTTCATAATCTCAATTTGAAATATTAAATGTTACTTATTACCTTCATGCTATTTGGATTATCAATTCTGTGGTTAGCTATTTTTGTGATATTAGACAAACAGTTCTCCTTTCTGGACCTTACTCATACATAACATAAAGGATTGTATTAAATCATTTTCAAGAATTCTTATAGTTCTGACTTTCTTTAAGGTTAATTTGAAAACACTATGAAATATGGTTAAAGACTCAAGGAAATGTCTTCTTTAATTCTTTTCTAAAAGGCTAGTTGAATTAAGTTTAAAGTTATTACTTTGGGGGGAATATTTACTTTGGTTTTTAACATATTTTTAGTGGTTAATGGAAGAATAAAATGTACTGAAATATATATTTTCAAAAATATGTAAATGCTTAAGTGAATTTATGTATTATATGTGAGCTGAGTTTTTAGTTTTAAATAGTGAATCTATTCTTTCATAATGCAGTCTCATATTTGTCCCTGTAATTCATACAAAATGAAAATTATTTGAAATAATTGAGCTTGATTTACATAGTTAAGAGGTCACAGACTAAACACCTCATTTTTTTTTTTTTTTTTGCCAGCACTGAATAATTGGGGGGGGCAACATTTACAAATAGTTTTCACGTTTTTAACAAATATGTTTCTCAGTGTCTTCTTGAAAAGAATCACATAATCTGGTAACTCTAGTCCCACACTCACATATAGTAATGACTGGTCAAAGCTAAATAGCTGTTATCTTTTTAGGTAGGACATGGACTCAGGGCATTGCCCTGATTCCCTCATTCACACTTGTAGGGGATCACTTCACTCATTACGTTACCTGCCTGGGATTTCAGCCAATACGTTTACCTCCTTTTGTTAGGATTGGTAATATTGAATTTATTCAATACTTTATTTTCAAATAAACATTTTTTCTGAATTTGTAACAAAGGATTTGAATTTCTTGTCACCCAAATTTAACATGGTTTTCCTCAAGACTCTGAAGTGAGTACATGTCAACATTTGATTGGTATAATGTACAAAATAGACAGGTATTGAGTTACATGTTCTTCAGAGAAAACGCAGAAAAAAATTACCTTTATACCATTATAATTTTTCCATTTGTATTTGAATACCAATTCAATGGACATAATATCTTCATTATAACCTCATAAGTACCATTAAATAATAGATATAGTTTTTTAGATATTCCAGTCTGACAAATAAAAATATTCAGATATCCAAACACTAAAACAAAAGCTAGGCCAAACACACACTTGTAATACAGGTGGAATACTTTTCCCAATAAAAATAAAAATCTTTTTATAAAATGGAAGAAAAAGTCCTTATATTAATATGAATTTACTAACATACAAATTATATATTGAATAAGTTTGTATTTCATTGTGGATAAAATTAAACCATTTGATGATATATAGATTTGAAATTAGAGGTTATAAATAACAGCCTTGGCATCTGATTTATCTCTTTATTATTTTTGGTGACAAGCTAATCAAGAAAATTTCGATTTGCAAAGACAAGTTGCAACTGTTAATAATAGATTTTTAAAAAATGTATCCCTGCCAATTTTATAATTCTTTTTATAATAGAAAATTATAATTTATAACTTTATAGTTTTATACATTTACATTTCAAAAATCCCAGAAAAAGCCTTTTGCTAAAGCAACACCAAAAACAATTAATGTGACAATACAAATACAAGTATTGCCAGCCACTAATGTATTAAATGGCTTCCCTCATAGCTCAGTTGGTAAAGAATCTGCCTGCAATGCAGGAGACCTGGGTTCAATTCCTGGGTCAGGAAGATCCCCTGGAGAAGGGAATGGCAACCCACTCCAGTATTCTTACCTGGAGAATCCCTTGGACAGAGGAACCTGGCAGGCTACAGTCCATGGGATCTCAAGAGTCAGATACGACTTAGCGATGAAACCACCAGTATATTAAAATTTGGAGTATGATACATTTTCTTAACATGGCTTTGAAGTGATGGAAATATTAAAAGCCCCAAAATTCAAATGAAATGGGTGTAGAATCCTTACTCTTAGACAAAATACTGGAAGGCACACATTTTGCAAAATATTGTTCAATAACTGATTAGCACAAGCAAAAATACTTAGAGTGTTAGTATACATTTTACTTAAAAACTAGTGATTACTGTTCCCTTTTTTCCTTCTCTTCTTAAAATGTATTTAATTCTTTTTTTTGTTTTTTAATTCTCTTATTTTTGGCTGTGCTGAGTTTTTGTTGCTGTGCACAGACTTTCTCCAGTTGCTGCTCCCAGGTTCTAGAGTACAGGCTCAACAGCTGTGTCACAGGGGCTTAATTGTTCTGTGGCATGTGGGATCTTCCTGGATCAGGGATCAAACCAATATCCCCTACATTGGCAGGCAGATTCTTCACCACTGGACCACCAAGGAAGTCCCAAAATGTAATTAAAATGAAATTCGGAAAGAGAAATCTGGAACCAATTGAAGCAGGAAACTGTCTTGATGCCTAAGCCATATTTGTGCTCTTTCCACTAGAATGTCTGAGATGAGTGATAGAATAGGAAATAATGTGTGTGTCCATGGAAGTAGAAGGAAGAAATAAAGATAGAGACAGAGACCTTAAGGCAGATATTTCAAGCTTTACCTAAAAGTTGCAAAAATATCTTTTGTTTTATATTACAGCATGTGCAGTATTTCCCAGCCTTCCAAATAGGACACTTGACATAGATAATTATTGTTACTAGGTTTCATTGTTTATTCCGTTTTATTTTGTTTTGAGAATTTGGTGGTGATGCTGTAGATAACAATCTTGAGATGTTCTCAAACATCTGTGCAAATGATAAAATTGCTTCCCTATAGTAATTAACAAGACTGCTTCTTTCTTACAGTTTAGCTCTCATAAAAATGCCATCAAAAAGTGTCATTGGCCTGACCACTCAATATAGTACAGGTAGTTTTAGAGTGCTTCATAGAAAACACTTAGGTATTCAAGTTCATTTGCACTATGAGATTATGAAATCCAGGTACCCAGGGCTTATGTCTGGCTAGGTCAGCATTGCATTTTTATTTCTCATGGCCAGAATATATATCCAATAAATATTTTTTAAGTGAATCACTGCTACTATTTATTTACCTTTTTTATGATTTTATCCTTTGTATGTGAGAACTCAGAAGTTTGGGGATACACATTCAATGTAATGAAGACAGATGCAGACTACTCAGGAGGAGTCAAATTTGCAAGGTTTATGCTACATTTAAACCCACACATTATGATGTGTAGCCCTTTTTTGCTATTTTTAGATGAGTGCTTCTCAATATCTTAAAGCTAAGCCTACATTTGGTGAACTTATAGATTTAGTACTGTTTATTTTCTATGTTGTTCTATAGTCCATATAGAGTAAGAAAATATATTCACACAGATGCTATTCATAATTAAAACAAGATGAAGTTGTAAAATATGTTTTATAAATAGTGTACTTAGCACACAATTTGTTTCAAAAATAGCAGTTACTGTTGTTGAAATAAATTCTAGGTTTAGGATAAAGCCATTCCCTGCTCCTGTCCAGGGTGCTATGTGGGCAAATCAAAACCTGAATATCTTCATTTTCTTGTAAATGCTCCACTTGAACAGAAACTTGGTATATGGAGTCAGTCAAACCCTAAATGCCAAGCCAACCCAGTTCCTTCTCAGCTCAAATGTGGTATGTCGTCCTGCTCAAGCAAATATTTCCCATTTTTCTGCTCCTGTTCTTTATTCTTTAATGTATAAAAGTTTCCTGCTTTGTGCCCCGTTTTGCAGTTCTCTGAAAGGAGACTGTTTACTTCATGAAGTTTTAAATAAAGTTTGCTTTGTTTATCTATTTTATATAGATATAGTAGTTTGTGTCTGCTAGCCCCAAACTCCTAATTTGTTCTACCTAACCTCATTTCCCCTTTGGTAACCATATAAGTTTGTTTTCTAGGTCTGTGAGTCTTTCTGTTTCCTAGATAAGTTCATTTGTATTATATTTTAGATTTCACATATAAGTGATATCGTATGATATTTATCTTTCTGACTTCACCTAGTATGATAATCTCTAGATCCACTCATGTTGCTGCATGTGGGATGTGGGATTATTTCCTTCTTTTTTATGGCTAAGTAGTATTCTAATGTGTGTGTGTGTGTGTCCATTCATCTGTTGGTGGACACTTAGGTTGTTTCATGTCTTAGCTATTGTAAATAGTGCTGCAATGAACATTGGGGTACATGTATCTTTTTGAATTATAGTTTTCTCCAGATATATTCCCAGTAGTGGTATTCCAGGGTAATATGGTAACTCTATTTTTAGTTTTTTAAGGTCTCCATAGTTTTTCATAATGGCTGAACCAGTTTATATTCCTGCAAATAATGTAGGAGAGTTTCTGTTTCTCCACACCCTCTCCAGAATTTGTTTGTAGACTCTTTAACGATGGCCATTCTAAATAGTGTGAGGTGAAACCTGATTGTAGTTTTGATTTGCATTTCTCTAATACTTAACAAAGTGGAACATCTTTTCATGTGCCTATTGGCCATCTGGATATCTTTAGAGAAATGTCTACTTTGGTCTTCTGCCCACATTTTGATTGGGTTTTTTAGTTATTTTTATTGAGTTGTATGGGCTGTTTGTCTATTTTAGAAATTAAGCCCTTGTCAGTCACATTGTTTGCAAATATTTTCTCCCTCAAAGTGGCTCAGTCATGTCTGACTCTTTGCGACCCCAAGGACCTGTTTTTTAAGGAATCCTGTTCTCCATAGTGGGTATACTAATCTACATTAATTATTTCATTGAGTTCATTCTAATTTTTATTATCTCCTTTCTTATATTTAGTTTGGGTTTAAGTTGCTTTGTTTCCTAGCTCCTTAAAGTGGAAAACTTGTCCATAGATTTTGGCCAAAAAATTTGAGAGGAAGAGATGTGTGGCGCTTCTGGCAGAGCTATTGCATACACATTATGAATGCATTCTCTTTCCCCCTTTCCTATGAGATTGGCAATGATCCACAAAGGGGAACATAACATCAACCAGTGCTCAGTTGACATGATTGTTAAGAGAGAAATAGCCTTCATTGTCAAAAGATTTGTTTTTTTTTTTTCCTGACAGTGGGGTAATCTAATCCAGTGTTTCTCAACCTCAGCACTGTTGCTAATGGGATGGATAATTCTTTTATATGTGGGGCTGTCTTGTGAATTGTAGGATTTTTTTAAAAAATCCATATCCCTGGCCTTTATTCACTCAGTGCCAGAAGCACCCTCTTTCCTTTTGTGACAAACATAACTGTTTCCAGACGTTGTCAAATGTCCTCTAGAGAGCAAAATACCCCCCTGGCTAGGAGTCATTGATAATCTACCTTGATTCATATACAACTATACATGTGGAAATGGCAAAGTAAAAATGGTGCTCTACATCACGATATACACGAAGATGAGTTCCAAGTGGATGAAAGATCTAGATGAGAGACACTAGAGACATTTAGAAGATAATAGAGAAGAGTATCTTTATCTCTTTAGGTAGGAGAGATCCTCAGTAAGATAAGAAAACAAAAAAATAAAGGACTATTAAATTTGACTGGATTAAAAACATCTGTTCATCAAAACACTTTAAAGAGAATGAAAACACAAGCCACAGAGTGTAAGAAAAGATTTGCAACATATAAAGCCAGTAGAGGATTAGTATCCAGATTATGTAAACTCTCTTCCAAATGCCCATTTAAAAAACCTTAATTACTCAATAGAAAAAAATAGAAAAAAAATGAGTAATTTTACAAAAGAACAGTTTTGTGTAAGCACAAAACACACATAATAATGAAAAGATGTCCAATCTCATTATTAATCAAGAAGATGCAAATTAAAACAACAGTTAGATAGATTATATCCATAAGTTTAAGAGGTCTTAATATCTGACAATATCAAATTTGGCAGGAACTCTCATTATCTCTTGTAGGTGTGCAAACTGGAGAAATCACTTTGAAAATAGTGTGGTCATCATTAGCAGACAATCACAGGTATTTCTTATTCTTCTCCTGGGCATATGTTAAAATTGTACCACCCCCTTGAAATTAAGCTATATGATCCATATCATTTCAAAGTGGGAGGCTTCAAGACCTGGAAGTGATTGATCAAGGTTTTCCCCCTTTTCCATGGTGACTGGTAATATTACCTAAGGGAGAATGATGTGGAAGACTTTCCTCACCCAACCCCCTATCTAAGATGAATACATAACATAGGCAACTAATAAACCTTAGACGTTTTAACCACTAAAATTTTGGAGGTTTTTCTAGCCCATTATGGCTGCTATAGTATTACTAAGTAAAGTTGAACCTGCGTGCAATTATTAGCCAGCAATTTGAGTAGTTGGCATTTGCCCTGTTGTCTGTGCACAAGGAAACCATTTAGAACAATGTTTTATTGGAGCATTGCAGTAGAATAAAAGTACTGGAAAAATGGAGTATCTATCACCTATAAAATATAAACTGTAATATATTCATACAGTCAAATCCTATAGAAGAGAGAAAATTAATGGAACATAGCCAAATACATCAACATAGATAAACCTTGAAGTATATTATTCGGTATAAGAAGCAAGTCAGAGAATGGTAAGATTCCATTTATGTTAAATGTGACGTGTGAAGAGTTCATGGAAGTTGTACATTGTGTTAGAATTCATGCATAGGTTGTAAAAATATAAAGAAACTTAGGAAACAATACAAAATTCAGGATGGTGGTTTTCTCTGGGTAGTGGAAGTGAAAGCAAAATGTACTTAAGGAGGTACAACAGAGGGCTTTTAACTGGTAATACTCTATTTCCTAAACTGGGTGATGGAGATATGTTTATGTTATTATTATACTGTAGTCTGTCCTTATACATTTTATATACTCTTTCCATGCAATCTATATTTTTCAGACAAAGCTATTTTAGAGCCATCAGTTATATCCTGATACACAGTTGGCCCATAAAATAGCTTGACTCATATTTTGTACAGTGGCCTACAAAACTTCTTGAGAAGAGTTTGATTTTATAATCGAAGGACACAGATGGAGGTGAAATTGATGATATCCTAATTTTGCTTTGATTTTTGTGAGATCCTGGGCAATTCACTTACTGGCTCTATTTCCATGTTTATGTTTATGGAATAGCAGAGATACACCTGTTTATTTGAAGATGTATGTTTACAAAACACACTACACCTGAAATAGTACCATATCCTGCATTAAAATATGATAGTACCATTGAAAATAATATATTAAAAATTCATCAAGTTTCTGACTAATGGAGGTTTTTGAATGAGTAGTGGGAATATTGTCAACCAGATCATCACTTCCTTGGTTATAAGGGATGATATGAAACATTTAGCTAAATGGAATACATAAAAAATGATAGCAATTAGATAGATTTTTGAAAGCTTAAAGTTCAAACACATACCAAAATGTGAAAACACTTTAATAGTGTTTTTTACAAAGTGAAAAAAGTCTGTCGGGGGCATACAAATCCATAGCAAAAGTGTTTTGAACAGAGTACAAAAATGCAACCTTTTTACTTGGGATGTTAGCACTAAATGTCAAAATGCCATGCTGCTAGCTTTTGGTGTTAACTTTTGAAGATGATAGGTAACCATACATACAATATTAGATTTTCAGGTGGTCATGAAAAAATATTGTCACTGCCCAAAGCACAGCTAAATTACTTGATTTCCTTTTTTCTAATGTGCATCACATCTGGTACAGTGCTTTCTTCAAAGACAAGTCATTAAAGAGAAGAGATTAAGTCAGGCCTGAATGAAACAGGGGTTAGAGGACTGACTCCAATGTGGGTGACCACAGATACAATGTGTGAGGCCATGTGATAGTATCAGGTAGGATCTGAGTTAACACTATCTCTAGGCTATGATCTGATGGCTGGCTGGAAGCACTCTAGTAAGTAATGTCTAGAAAATGGCTGCATTTAACACCAAGGAAAACCATCCATGTTCATATGGTTGTAAATTAAAGCCAGATGTATAGCCACGGGCCCTGTCTCTACAAAAAGAAGCTGCAGGTTAACTGGGAAGGCTAGAAGGGTTTGCTAGCAAGGAGTTGGAATGTAGAACCTAAAGTAGGCTACTAATTTTAAAGAAAAGATATAAAATGTAGCTATTTGTTCTAGCTGTGTTAACATAAGAGTAAAGAAGGGGGTTCATAGTAAGAACATTTACTTTTATTCTAGACTCTTCTCTAATAGAAATGAATATGTGAATAGTCAGTCAGACCTATGTGATTTCCAACTTTTGTACCACATAGAGTTCAATATTCAAGGTGAAGAAATTCTGTATCTGCAATTGACCAGACCAAAGGGAAGGAGATAGTTATAAAAATTATCCTGTTTACTCAGCTACTTTTATAGATAATTGAAACTTTTTAATTATATTATTTTGCTAAAAATATTGGAGAAGGCAATGGCAACCCACTCCAGTACTCTTGCCTGGAAAATCCCATGGATGGAGGAGCCTGATAGGCTACAGTCCATGGGGTCGCTAAGAGTCGGACACGACTGGACGACTTCACTTTCACTTTTCACTTTCATGCATTGGAGAAGGAAATGGCAACCCACTCCATTATTCTTGCCTGGAGAATCCTAGGGACGGCGGAGCCTGGTGGGCTGCCATCTATGGGGTCGCACAGAGTCGGGCACAACTGAAACAACTTAACAGCTGAAAATATAATTCCCCTGGGAGTATTTATAATTTATATTTCAGAACTGTGGCAGGTATTTTCTCTTCTAGATTTATTTTAACTCCTTTAAAATCCTCTCTGTGTTCCAGAAGGCTAACATCTAGGGATTAGTTCAATAGATAACCTTGCCCTCTGGATTTTAGATGGGGAAATGGGAATATCCTATACTAGATCAGAGATCAGGAGCATAATAACATTTGGTATTCATTTCCAATGTTAGCTCATCTTCAGAAGTGTCCTCTAATAGTTCCTCCATTCCTGTATATATTTGCTACTCTTCATATTAAAAGATGGAGCTTACTTCTGCTTTCCTTGAATCTTGACTGGCCTGTGACTAGCTTTTACAAATAGAATGTAGCAGAAGGACATTCTGGGATTTCTAAGCCCAGGCTTAAGAGAATTGGAAGCTTTTACTTGTTGCCTCCTGGAACTCAGCATTCATGCTATGAAAAGCTCAACTTAGATGGAAGACCCACAAAATGAAACCCAAGGCACTTCAGCTACACTGAACACTAATTGATGGCATATGAGTGAGCCATTGTGGTAGTCATTCTCCAATATGGCACCCCATGAAGTCCGCTTCCCGTTATTCACATCCTTGTATAATCCTACGTTGTACCAGTGTTGGTTTGTATAACCAAACAAGTACCAGATAAGTGATAATATGTAACTCCCAAGATTAGACTATAACTGTACTGTGGTTTTCACATGATGACCCTCTTTCAGATCACTCACTTGGGAAAGCCAGCTGCCAATGTCACAACAACAATCAGGGAGCCTATGGAAAGGGCTTTATGGTGAAGAACTGAGGCCTACCTACAAATACATGAAGTGGATTTGCCAAGTTTCAAATGAGTGCAATTCAGCCAAATCTTGAGTACAGCCTCAGGAAAAACTCTGAGTCAGAACCACCCAACTAAGTTACTCCCAGGTTCCTACCCACAAAGTCTAGGAGCGAATACATTTTTGTTGTCTTAAGCTGTTAAGTTCTATATTATACTTCACAGATTGTTATACATATATAACATATATATATATATATACACACATATATAACATATTACACAGCAATAAATAACCAATGCATCCATCTGACTGTTCATTGGAACCCCCAGATGATTGCAGCACTGGCTGACATGAGCTAAAGAGGTCACCTGACCCTGTTGAACATATAGAATCATTAAAGACAATACAATGACTGTTATTACAAACTATTAAGTTTTGGAATGGTTTGTTTTTTGGCAATAGATTACCAAAATAGAAATTGATACCTAGAAATTGCTGCTGTAACAAAAATCTAAAATGTGGCGTTGGCTTTGGATCTAGGCAGTGAGTGTAGGCTAAAAGAACCTCAAGGAGACAGTCAATATTGGCTGGTAAGAGAGTGAGGAAATAGTTCTTTGAGCCTGGAGAAAAGGTGAATTTTTGCCCTGTCACATAGAGGCAGCAGGTTTGACAATGCTGTAACCTGTGGCAATATGAAACATAGAAAATATATCTAGTGTACTTTTGTATTTGACTAAGGAGGTTTCTAGACAGAATGTTGTGTCAATTGGTATTTTTCAGGTCTATATGATTCCGTTCAGTTCAGTTCAGTTCAGTCACTCAGTTGTGTCCGACTCTTTGTGACCCCATGGCCTGTAGCACGTCAGGCCTCCATGTCCATCACTAACTCCCAGAGCTTACTCAAACTCATGTCCATTGAATCAGTGATGCCATGCAACCATCTCATCTGCTGTCATCCACTTCTCCTCCCGCCTTCAACCATTCCTAGCATCAGAGTCTTTTCAAATGAGACAGTTCTTAATATCAGGTGGACAACGTATTGGAGTTTCAGCTTCAACATTAGTCCTTCCAATGAATATTCAGGACTGATTTCCTTTAGGATGGACTGGTTGGGTCTCCTCGCTGTCCAAGGGACTCTCAAAGAGTCTTCTCCAACACCACAGTTCAAAAGCATCAATTCTTCGTCCCTCAGCTTTCTTTATACTCCAACTCTCACATCCATACATGACTACTGGAAAAGTCAAAGCTTTGACTAGATGGACCTTTGTTGGCAAAGTAATGTCTCTGCTTTTTAATATGCTGTCTAGGTTGGTCATAGCTTTTCTTCCAAGGAGCAAGCATCTTTTAATTTCATGGCTGCGATCACTATCTGCAGTGATTTTAGAGGCCCAAGAAAATAAAATCTGTCACTGTTTCCATTGTATCCCCATCTATTTGCCATGAAGTGATGGGACCAGATGCCATGATCTTAGTTTTCTGAATGTTGAGTTTTAAGCTAACTTTTTCACTCTCCTCTTTCACTTTTATCAAGAAGCTCTTTAGTGCCCCTTCACTTTCTGCCAAAAGGGTGCTGTCATCTGCGTCTGAGGTTTTTGATATTTGTCCCAGCAATCTTGATTCCAGCTTGTGCTTCATCCAGCCTGGCATTTCATACAATGTACTCTGCATGGAAGTTAAATAAGTAGGGTGACAACATATATCCTTGACGTACTCCTTTCCCAATTTGGGCCAGTCTGTTGTTCCATGTCCAGTTCCAACTGTTGCTTCTTGACCTGCATACAGATTTCTCAGGAGGCAGGTAAGGTGGTCTGGTATTCCCATCTCTTTCAGAATTTCCCACAGTTTGTTGTGATCCACACAGTCTAAGGCTTTGGCATAGTCAATAAAGCAGAAGTAGATGTTTTTCTGGAACTCTCTTGCTTTTTTGATGATCCAGTGGTTGTTGGCAAATTGAACTCTGGTTCCTCTGCCTTTTCTAAATCCAGCTTGAACATCTGGAATTTAATGGTTCACATATTGCTGAAGCCTGGCTTGGAGAATTTTGAGCTTTATTTTGCTAGCATGTGAGATGAGTGCAATTGTGTGATAGTTTGAGCATTCTTTGGAATTGCCTTTGGGATTGGAATGAAAACTGACCTTTTCCAATCCTGTGGCCACTGCTGAGTTTTCCAAACTTGCTGGCATACTGAGTGCAGCACTTTCACAGCATCATCTTTTAGGATTTGAAGTAGCTCAACTGGAATTCCATCATGTCCACTAGCTTTGTTTGTAGTGATGCTTCCTAAGGATCACTTGACTTCGCATTCCAGGAGGTCTGGCTTTAGGTGAGTGGTCACACCATAATGATTATCTGGGTTACGAAGATCTTTATTGTATAGTTCTTCTGTGTATTCTTGCCACCTTTTCTTAATATCTTCTGCTTCTGTTAGGTCCATACCATTTTTGTCCTTTATTGTGCCCATCTTTACATGAAATGTTCCCTTGGTATCTCTAATTTTCTTGAAGACAGGTCTTCCCCATTCTATTGTTTTCCTCTATTTCTTTTCATTGATTACTGAGGAAGGCTTTCTTATCTCTTCTTGCTATTTTTTGGAACTCTGCATTCAAATGGGTATATCGTTGCTTTTCTTCTTTGCTTTTTGCTTCTCTTCTTTTCACAGCTATTTATAAGGCCTCCTCAGACAGCTATTTTGCCTTTTTTGCATTTATTTTCCCTTGGGGATGGTCTTGGTCCCTGTCTCCTGTACAATGTCATGAACCTCTGTCCATATTTCTTCAGTTTTACTGATATGATCATTTGTAGGATGAAATGAACTAAAGAGGAAACCACTCCATTTTCAAGCAGAATCTAGAGTACAGATCAGCAACTGTTTTCTTTAATGGGCCAGATAGTAAGTATTTTGGCCTTTTCAGACTACTTTATAGTGTCTGTAGTGACTACTCAGCTTTGTAGTTGTAGCAAGAAAATAGACATGGACAACATGTAAGTGAATGGGCGTAGCTGTGCCCCATTTTTAAAAAAGTAACAAAAGCAGGTGAGAGTCTGGATTTTACCTATGGCAATGATAGTCACAGAGATCAAAGTGCCAACATCTGCTGGATCATTGAAAAAGCAAAAGAGTTCCAGAAAAACATCTATTTCTGCTTTATTGACTATGCCAAAGCCTTTGACTGTGTGGATCACAATAAACTGTGGAAAATTCTGAAAGAGATGGGAATACCAGACCACCTGACCTGCCTCCTGAGAAACCTGTATGCAGGTCAAGACACAACAGTGAGAACAGACTGATTCCAAATAGGAAAAGGAGTACGTCAAGTCTGTATATTGTCACCCTGCTTATTTAACTTCTATGCAGAGTACATCATGAGAAACCCTGGGCTGAAAGAAGCACAAGCTGGAATCAAGATTGTCGGGAGAAATATCAATAACCTCGGATATGCAGATGACACCACCCTTGTGGCAGAAAGTGAAGAAGAACTAAAAAGCCTCTTGATGAAAGTGGAAGAAGAGAGTGAAAAAGTTGGCTTAAAGCTCAACATTCAGAAAACTAAGATCATGGCATCTGGTCCCATAACTTCATGGCAAATAGATGGGGAAACAGTGGAAACAGTGTCAGACTTTATTTTTTGGGGCTCCAAAATCACTGCAGATAGTGATTGCAGCCATGAAATTAAAAGATGCTTACTCCTTAGAAGGAAAGTTATGACCAACCTGGATAGCATATTAAAAAGCAGAGACATTACTTTGTCAACAAAGGTCTGTCTAGTCAAGGCTATGGTTTTTCCAGTAGTCATGTATGGATGTGAGAGTTGGACTGTGAAGAAGGGTGCACACCAAAGAATTGATGCTTTTGAACTGTGGTGTTGGAGAAGACTCTTGAGATTCCTTTGGACTGCAAGGAGGTCCAACCAGTCCATCCTAAAGGAGATCAGCCCGGGGTGTTCATTGGAAGGACTGATGCAGAAGCTGAAACTCCAATACTTTGGCTACCTCATATGAAGAGTTGACCCATTGGAAAAGACCCTGATGCTGAGAAAGATTGGTGGCAGGAGGAGAAGGGGACAACAGAGGATGAGATGGCTGGATGGCATCACCAACTTGATGACATGAGTTTGGGTAAACTCTGGAAGTTGGTGATAGACAGGGAGGTCTGGAGTGCTGCGATTCACTGGGTCGCAAAGAGTCGGACACGACTGAGCGATTGAACTAAACTGAACTGAATGATAGTCAATCAATCTCTGATCTAAAGAAACACTGTCAAATAAGAATTTTCTGGGTTGGGGCAGAAATTATTCTCATATATACCCCTGTTAGCCAACAAAAGATTTTCAGAGTAAATTAAAACCTAGGGCAAAGATCAAATCCAGGGTGTTTCTAGAAAAACAGTTATAGTATGTAGATCAGTTCAGTACAGTTGAAAGACTGTTCAACCCCAGGAAGAATAGGAATTTGCTTGTTAGACTCTCAGCTAGACGGCAGAATTTCTAAGAATCTTAAGCGCTTGCCTTTTTGACCTTCTCAGCTAGACAGTAGATTCCCTAAGAATCTTAAGGGAGTTTCTCGTGCCCTTTTGGCAAGGAAAAAACAGGTTGGGGGGATTTCAAGAATCTTTAAGGTATTGTCCGTATAACACCCTGATTCTAAGGACAAAGTAGACAAGAGTATACCTTAAAAAGTCTGTCTTAACATATGATGTAATTACATAGGAAGTTCAAAAATTTTAACAGAAACTTTAATGGCTTCGATTAAAAGGGACAGAGATAGGTCAAAATGGAAAAAGACCTCTGTGTTATTAATTTCCTATAAGCAGGACACAGACTGAGAACACTACCTAGCTACAAACGCATTCTACTTCTTATGGAAAATTAAGGATGATATAGAAGCCAGAGAACCATTCTCAGGGAGAAGAAATGGGCCCTAATCAAGGAACACTCTCTGTCTCCGGGACAGTGGAAATGGTGAAATGTCCTGCTAGGTTTCAGAATTGCTATGAACCAGTATCTGTTACTTGTTTCCTGTTCTACACTTTTAGAGTGGAAGTTTCTACTGTGGCCACATCCTTTTCTGATTATTGTTTGATGGGTGTATAACAGGGCAGATAATGATTTTGAGGAGGATGTTTTACTTTTTCGTTCAGAGAAACTCCTGAGGAGCTTGAGGAGTCTGCCCCATCTACATCTGGCTCTAGTATACTGCAAATGGTAAGAGCATGGATATGAGGTGATGATATAAAGGAATGGGAATTTTGTGAGGATCTTGGAAGGCTGGGAGTGAACTTTGTATATGAAGTGTTATGGCCAGAGGGCAGAAATCTGGAGTGCTTTCCCAAATTTCTCCCTTATCTGTATCAGAAGGTCTTAGCCCTCAAATAGGACATTTTCCTAGGCTTCTGTCATAACCAGTAGTATTTGATGATATGATATGCTTTGATTAGACTTTGAAAATGTGACCTTAAATAAAAGCAAGTAATGTTTAATGGTAGCATTCTTTTAGGGAATTCAGTAGGTGGATAAGTTGGGAGCAGGAAAACCCTATAAAAGTTTTCAATGTATTTTAAATTTTCTATAAAATTAAATAGTCTTATATTTAGCATCCCATCCTTTATTAACAAGCTAAGATCAAGTTGCTCTTCTAATTGTTACTTTAAAATGGATGCATATCAACATTTTGGTATTAAATAAGTTATTTATTAAGTACCTATTATAAATGATAGGTTATTATATTTGTGCTAGTTAGTGCTAAGTATTTCATAAACTTTTGAGTATTTTTATTAATGTTTGACTCATATTTTTAAAATCTTTAGCTTTAACCTTTTTCCAGGTTTGCCAAAAACAGACTCAGTTTATGACTATTGACTAACTATTACTAATATTATTGTTATTACCCGTTCTTATTCACAAATCTGTGCTTATTTTGATGATAAGTTATAGTTATTTTATCTCAAGTAGTGGTTATATCTAAGATAAAAATATGCATACCTATGTCAGAAAAGAATATTAGAAATGCTAAAATATTTTAAAGGCTATATTTTTGGGGAGGGACCAAGAAATAGGATCAAAATATCTTTAAGTGTATTTTAAATCTCAAAAAGGTTAACATAAATTTTAAAAAGAACCTACATAAACTTAGAATGAAAATGCACTTTCTCAAGTTGAAATAGTAAAATTATACACCATAAATTTGACTTTTATAATTTTTGTCTATGGAATATTTTCCTATTACTTGTAAGAAAACAAAGGAGGTGTAAAACCACAAAGTAAATTAGAGGTTTTCTTGATCAGTAGTTACATAAGTTCGAGGAAATGTCTGTTTTATATTAATATTTAGTAATAAGTTAACTAAATTTTGATTGAAAGCCTGTTTGTTTACATAGTATGTAAATTGATTTTGAAATAAAGTTTTTAGATTTAGATGATCTTTACATTATGTCATTTCCTCAGTTTACGTATGCGACATAAATTTTGGTGTGTACATGACAGCCCCTAAGTAATTTTGAATTAGGGGGAAAAATAGCTAAACAGTAGGATTAGTGATAAGGATTTTTTTTTAACTTTAAATTGTGACCTTTTTTATTCTGTTTTATTCTTTTTAATTTAAAATTAAAGTAAGATATCATATGTACTGAAATTCAAAAACCTCTGTGGTGATTGTTACTTCTTTTGGAACCCTGTTTTCTGATCCTACACCCTACTCAGATCCATTCTCCGATTTTCTTTGCCTTGTGAGTCTTATCCCTGTGAACTGCACTGCTCAGCCTCTTGCCCTGCATATCATAGACTCATATTGGAAATAAAGAATTCTTAAAAGTGAACAATAAGAAAACAACCTATTTTAGAATGGGAGATAATCTATCCACCTCACCAAGAATATATACAGATGGCAAATAATCATATCAAAGATGCTCCATATCACAAGGATATGCAAATTAAGATATCACTACACATCTATTAGAATGGCCAAAATCTAGAATACTGACAACACCAAATACTGGTGACAGTGTGGAGCAACAGTAACTCTTACTCATTGCTGATTGGAATACAAAATGACACAGCCACTATGGAAGAGATTTTAGCAGGTTTTTGTTGTTGTTTTTTTTTTCTTGGATTTTTTAAATAGAACTAAACATAGTCTTGCTACACATAGCAGTTCCACTCCTAGATATTTACTTAACTGATTTGCAAATTTATGTCACAAAAAAAACTTCATGTGAATGTTTACAGTAGATTTATTCATAATTATTCTAAACTGGAAGCAACAAAGATATCCTTAAATAGATGAATGAATGAACAAGTTGAAAAAAAAATAAACAACCCAATCAAAATATGGGCAAAAGATCTAAACAGATACTTCTCCAAAGAGCACATGGTGGGGGCAGTTTAGTTGTTCAGTCATGTCTGACTGTTGCAGCCCCATGGACTGTAGCCCGCCTGGCTCCTCTGTCCATGGGATTCTCCAAGCAAGAATCCTGGAGTGGGCTGCCATTTCTTTCTCCAGACACAGATGGCCAAAAGGTATATGAAAAGATGTTCAGCACTGTAGAGATCTGCAAATTAAAACCATGAGGTATCATCTCATATTGGTCAGAATGGCCATCATCAAAAAGTCTACAAATGATAAATGCTGGAGAGGGTGTGGAAAAAAAGGAAACTTCCTACAGTACATTACATTTAGAAATGTAAATTGGTACAGCCACTATGAAGAACAGCATGGAGGTTCCTTAAAAACAGCTACCATATGATCTTGCAATCTTACTTCTGGACATATATTCAGAGAAATTATAATTTGAAAAGATACATATACCCCAATGTTAATTGCAGCAATATTTATAATAACCAAGACATGGAAGCAACCTAGACGTCCACTGATTGATGAATGATAAAGAAGCTGTGGTATATATATATATACACATATAATGGAATATTACTCAGCTATAAAAAGGAACGTGTTTGAGTCCATTCTAATGAGGTGGATGAACCTAGAGCCTCTTATCAGAGTGAAGTAAGTTAGAAAGAGAAAGACAAATACTGTATATTAATATATATGTAACAGTCATAAAAAAGAATGAAATAATGTCATTTGCAGCAATGTGGATGGACCTAAAGATTACCATACTAAGTGAAGTAAGTCAGACAGAGAAAGACAAATATCATATGATATCACTTATATGTGGAATATAAAAAAAAGATACAAGTCAACTTATTTACAAAACAGAATTGACCCACATACACAGAAAACAAACTTATGGTTACTAAAGGGAAAAGGAGGTAGAAGGGATAAATTGGGTTGGGTTTAATGTATACACACTACTATATGTAAAATAGATAATCAACAATTAACTAGTGTATACTACAGGGAACTACAGTCAGTATTTTGTAATAACCTAAAAAGGAAAAGAATCTGAATATGTATATCCCTTTTCAAGAATCACTGTGCTGTACATCTGAAACTAACAAGATATTATAATTCAATTGTACTTCAATTTAAAAATTAAAAAAAAAAATAGTGATAATCCATACAATGGTATATTATTCCAAGGTAAAATAAGTGAGCTATCAACCCAGGAAAAGACATGAAACATCCTTAAGTTTAATGGTTATCAGGGGTTCAGGAGGAAGAAGGTGAAAATAGTTTTTAATTGAGGGTATAAAACTATCCTGTGTGATTCTTGTGTGTCTATCATGTGTGTCTATGTTGGAGACATAATTTTATGCATACTATGCATTTGTCAAAAACCTAAACAACTTTACAGTAGAAAAAGAGTAAACCTTAATGTATGCAAATATTTTAAAAGTTATATAGAAAATTGGAGAATCTCAGAATGGAATGCATACTGTGAAAAAAGAATCAGACTATATTACAAGTGCATGAAAAAAAGAAAATAAAACACCTCAATAAAGGAGTTAGGGCAGAAACATGCTAACATAAATGACTTTGGAAATGAGTGGAGCCTATAATGCTTAAGGCAAAAGGAACTGCACCTAAACACTATACTTTATTTGATAAAGCCAGCTTTATGAGTTAACAATGGGGTATGAGTTAAAATCTGGAAACTGCTATACACATATACTTGAATTTAACAATGAACTAAATGAACAGAAGAGGCAGAAGCCAAGTTTCTCACTGTTACGGTGGAGGTGAAAGATAAGTAAGGGGGGGGGAAGCTGGAATTTTCATGTGGTCAAGGATTAGAACTGAAGACATCAGTATGATCATGTTTAGCTTAATATAGAAGTTTATATATAGAAATATTCATAGATGTGTATATGTACATAGGTTAGTATACACAATTATATTCTGTTACTTTGTCAATTGAAGGGTATGGAAGCAGTAACACCCCAGTATCAATAATCACATCTAGCATTCCCAGATGGCTCAGCGGGTAAAGAATCTGCCTGCAATGTAGTAGACACGGGAAATGCGGGTTCAATCCCTGGGTCAGGAAGATCCCCAGGATGGGTGAATAGTAACCCTCTCTAGCACTCTTGCCTGGAAAATCCCATGGACAGAGGAGCCTGGTGCACTACAACCCATGGGGTCCCAAAGAGTTGGACGTGACTGAGCAACTAGGCACACAAACACACATCATTTTCCAACATGAGGAACAAGGGCTTTATGGATTCTAGGTCTGGACCAGGAAATACATGAGTCTGGGGCATCATGTAGTGCTAGAAGGTAGTAAAGAAGTATAATGAACTGAATGTTTGTGCCCCTCCCTCAATTGAAATATAATCCTTAGTGTGATGGTATTTGGAGTTGGAGCTTTGGGAGGTAATTAGGCCATGATGGTGGAGCCTTCATGAGTGGTTTAATACACCTACAGGAAGAGACAAGAGAGATAGCTCACTTTCATTCTGCCATGTGAGGATATAATGATAAGTTGGTGGTCTCCAATTCAGAAGAACGTCCTAGAACCCAATCATGCTGCTACTCTGATGTGGGACTTTCAGCCTCAAGAACTGTGAGAAATAAATTTGTTTTTTATAAGCCACATAATCTATTGATCTCAGTTCCTTTCCATGGCAAAGCATTCAACATCACGGTCATCCAAGTCTATGCCCCCAACCACTAATGCCAAAGAAGCTGAAGTTGATCACTTCTGTGAAGCCCTACAACACTTTCTAGAAATAATACCAAAAAAAATGTCCTTTTCATCATAGGGGATTGGAATGTAAAAGAAGGAAGTCAAGAGATACCTGGAGTAATAGGCACATTTGGCCTTGGATTCCAAAACAAAGCAGGGCAAAGGGTAACAGAGTTTTGCCAAGAGAACACACTGGTCATAGCAAACACCCTCTTCCAACAACACAAGAGACGACTCTACAAATGGACATCATCAAATGGTCAATAGTGAAATCAGATAGATTATATTATTTGCAACTGAAGAGGGAGAAACTCTATACAGTCAGCAAAAACAAGAACTGGAGCTACTGTGGCTCAGATCATGTGCTGCAAAATTCAGGCTTAAATTGAAGAAAGTAGGGAAAAACACTAGACCATTCAGGTATTGTTCTTGTCATTCAGTCGCTAAGTCACATCCGGCTCTTTGTGACCCCGTGAACTGCAGCATGTCAGGCTTCCCTGTCCTTCACTATCTCCAGGAGTTTGCTCAGTAACTTCTGAGTCAGTAAGGCCATCCAACCGTTTCATCCTCTGTCATCCACTTCTCCTCCTGCCATCAATCTTTCCCAGCATAAGGGTCTTTTCCAATGAGCCATCTATTTGCATCAGGTGGCCAAAGTATAGGAGCTTCAGCATCAGTCCTTCCAATGAATATTCAGGATTGAATTCCTTTAGTATTGACTGGTTTGATGTCCTTGTTGTCCAAGGGACTCTCAAGAGTCTTCTTCACCACAATTTGAAAGCATCAATTCTTTGGCACTAAGCCTTCTTTATGGTCCAACTCGCACATCTGTACATAACTACTGGAAAATCCATAGCTTTGACTACATGGACCTTTGCCAACAAAGTGATGTCTCTACTTTTTAACACATTGTGTGGGTTTGTCATTGGAGAAGGAAATGGCAACCCAGTCCAGTATTCTTGCCTGGAGAATCCCAAGGACAGAGGAGCCTGGCGAGCTACAGTCCATGGGGTTGCAAGAGTTGGACATGACCAAGTGATTAACACATACACACACAGGTCTATCATAACTTTTCTTCCAAGGAGCAAGTATCTTTTAATTTTGTGGCTGCAGTCACTGTCCATAGTGATTTTGGAGCCCAAGAAAATAAAACCTCTCACTGTTTCCACTTTTTCCCCAACTATTTGCCATGATGTGTTAGGACTGGATGCCATGATCTTAGTTTTATGAATGTTGTGTTTTAAGCCAGCTTTTTCATGCTCCTTTTCAACCTCATCAAGAGGGTATGAGCAAAATCAAATCCCTTCCAATTATACAGTGGAGATGACAAATAGATTCAAGGGATTAGATCTGGGAGACAGAGTACTGAAGAACTATGGGCAGAAGTTCATAACAGTGTACAGGAGGCAGGAACCAAAACCATACCAAAGAAAAATGCAAGAAGGCAAAATGGTTGTCTGAGGAGACCTTACAAACAGCTGAGAAAAAAAGAGAAGCAAAAGGCAAGGAAGAAAGTGAAAGATATACCCAACTGAATGCAGAGTTGCAAAGAATGGCAAGGAGAGATAAGAAAGTCTTCTGGAGTGAACAATGCAAAGAAATAGAGGAAAACAATAGAATGGGAAAGGCTAGAGATCTCTTCAAGAAAATTAGAGATATCAAGGGAACATTTAATGCAAAGATGGGCTCAATAAAGGACAGAAATAGCAAGGAGCTAACAGAAGGAGAAGAGATTAAGACGAGGTAGCAAGAATACACAGAAGAACTATGTAAGAAAGGTCTCATAACCACAATGATGTGGTCACTCATCTAGAGCCAGACATCCTGGAATGTGAAGTCAAGTGGGCCTTAAGAAGCATTACTACAAACAAAGCTAGTGAGGTGATGGGATTCCAGTTGAGCTATTTCAAATCCTAGAAGATGATGCTGTTAAAGTGCTGCATTCAATATACCAGCAAATTTGGAAAACTCAGCAGTGGCCATAGAACTGGCAAAGGTCAGTTTTCACTTCAATCCCAAAGAAGATCAATGCCAAAGAATGTTCAAACTATCATACAATTGCATTCATTTCACATGCTAGCAAGGTGATGCTCAAAATCCTTCAGCCTAGGCTTCAATAGTACATGAACTGAGAACTTCCAGATGTACAAGCTGGATTTAAAAAAGGCAATGCATCAAGAAGTCAAATTTCCAGTATCTGTTGGATTATAGAAAAAGCAAGGGAATTCCAGCAAAGCATCTACTTCTGCTTCATTGACTCTGCTTAAGTCTTTGACTGTGTGCATCACAACGAACAGTGGAAAATACTTGAAGAGTTGGGAATACCAGACCACATTACTTGTTTCCTGAGAAACCTGTATGCAGATCAAGAAGCAATAGTTAGAATTGGACATGGAATAATGGACTGGTTCAAAATTGGGAAAGGAGTACAATAAGGATATATATTGTCACCCTGCTTATTTAACTTATATGCAGAGAATATCACGCGAAATGCCAGACTGGATGAAGCACAGCTGGAATCAAGACTGCTGGGAGAAATATCAACAACCTCAGATATGCAGATGATAGCAGTTTAATGGCAGAACATGAAGAGGAACTAAAGATCCTCTTAATGAAAGTGAGAGTGAAAAAGCTGGCTTAAAACTCAACATTCAGAATACTGAGATCATGGCATCCAGTCCCATCACTTCATGGTAAATATTTGGGGGAAAAGTGGAAACAGTGACAAATTTTCTTTTCTTGGGATCCAAAATCACTGTGGATGGTGACTGCAGCCATGAAATTAAAAGATGCTTGCTCCTTGGAAGAAAAGCTATGACAAACCTAGACAGCATATTAAAAAGCAGAGGCATCGCTTTTCCAACAAAGGTCCGTATAGTCAAAGCTATGGTTTTTCCAGTGTTTTTGTATGGATGTGAGAGTTGGACCATAAAGAAGGCTGAGTGCCAAAGAATTGATGCTTTTGAACTGTGGTGCTGGAGAAGAATTTTGAGAGTCCCTTGGACTGCAAGGGGGTCAAACCATTCAATTCCAAAGGAAATTAACCCTGAATATTCACTGGAAGGACTGAAGCTGAAGCTCCAATACTTTGTCTACCTGATCAAAGAGTTGACTCATTGGAAAAGACTTTGATGCTGGGAAAGATTGAGGGCAAGAGGAGAAGTAGGCTACAGAGGATGAGATGGTTGGATGGCATTACTGACTCAATGGACATGAGTTTGAGCAAATGCCTGGAGATAGTGAAGGACATGGAAGCCGGGCATGTTGCACTCCATGGGGTTGCAAAGAGTCGGACAGGTCTTTATGACCGAATAACAACAAACTAATCTGTGATACTCTAGTATAATAGCCCAGACTAAGACAGTAAGTGTTTAAAACAAGACAAGCAAAATAAAATCCCACACTGATGGGTATATTGAAGGGATAACAGAGCCAGCTGAAAGAATTACAGATGTCTGAAATGGAGAAGGCAATGGCACCCCGCTCTAGTACTCTTACCTAGAAAATCCCATGGACGGAGGAGCCTGGTAGGCTACAGTCCATGGTGTCGACAAGAGTCGGACACGACTGAGCGACTTCACTTTCACTTTTCCCTTTCATGCACTGGAGAAGAAAATGGCAACCCACTCCAGTATTCTTGCCTAGAGAATCCTAGGGATGGCGGAGCCTGGTGAGCTGCCGTCTATGGGGTCACACAGAGTCGGACATGACTGAAGCAACTTAGCAGAAACTGGAAAAATTTGAGTAACAAAATACATAAAGAAGGATTGGGTTGTTATGGAGCACAAGTGTGTGCCTAAGTCACAGTGAGGCCAAATAATACCAAAATATGGGAGTTTGGAGGAATGAAATGTTTACTGTAGGGCCATGCTAGGAGATGGGTGGCTTATGCCTTAAAAATTCCTGAACTCCTAGAAAGCAGCAAAGCCATTTTATAGGAAAGGTGAGGGAACTATGTGGTTAGTTGTTGCAGACTTACCAGTTGTTGCTGGTTACCTGGCCTGGGAGCATTCTTCCAACTCCCAATGTGGGTCTTTCTGCTACTGCCCAGGCCCAGCTGAGGAAGCAGATCTCAGCTGACGGCACCCTCAGGGCCAAGTCCCCAGACCCTGCCAAGCCATCATCACTGAAGGGGCAAGAAGCCCAGGACCCCAGCTGGCCCTTAGGCTCCTCAGGCCACCCAAATGGGAGCCGGATCTCATGGACTACTACCCATGGAGACTGCTGCTGCCATTAGGTTCTGGAGGTGGGGATGGGGGAGAGGTTTTCTGCTTCAAGGCCTTGGCCTGGTCGGTGGGCAGTTGTGGAGAGGACTCTGGAGCTCTGTAGGACACAGTCCTCAGCCTGTCCCCAGCTTACGCACAGGCCCAAGGCTTGAGGGTCCCAGGGAGAAAGCTGGGATCCACCAGATCCACTTCTCATGACACTCTGCCTCGTGGAACCTTGTGAGCCTGACTGTTGGCAGAGTGGGACCTCTAACCGCCACACTAATGTTTGTGGGCTAATGGTGGCATGCTAATGACTGTGCTCCCATCCTTGCCCCTATTATGTGATGTAATACAAAGTATAAAACAAATGCCCATGAATCTATGCTGATGTAAAAACAAATGATTGAATAAATAAATAAATGGAAGAGAAGACAACATCTTCCTTATAGAACTACAAATAATTTCTGCAGTACACTGCCTTCATGGAAGGGGAGCATAAACCCCTACTCCTTAAGCATGGAGTATGTATAGTGACTGTCTTGTAAGAAAACAGTTTGGCGGAGGGAGAAGCAATGAAAAAATCTGACAGACACTACCTCAGCCAGGTGTGATCAAGGTCAACATCAACATTAATTTTAATACTAGTAATTAATTGCATGAGCTATTTACTTTAATTCCATGGTTTTCCTGCCTAAAATCCATAACTTCAGTCTATCTGTGAGGGGAAAAAAAAGGCAAATTCCAACTAAGGAACATTCATATATGCCTGACATATATTCCTGACATATATATGCCTGACATATATTCCTCAAAATTGTCAAGGTCATCCAAAAACAGAGAAAATCTATCATAGCCAAGAGCCTAAGGAGATATAACACCTAAATATCCTGACTGGATCCTGGAAGAAAAATTATATAAGGTAATAACTAAGAAGACTTGAAAAAGGTATGGAGTTTCATTAATTACATGGTTTAACACTGGTTCATCACTTGTAACAAATGTACAATATCTGTCCAACTAATATCATACGTTAATAGTGGGCAAACTGTTCAGGGTATAAATGAACTCTGTATTATCACCTCAATTTTTTCTGTAAAGCCTAAAACTGTTCTAAAAAATAAACGAAGTATCTTTCATAGAGGCTGGCACATAGTAGGTTGATAATGCAAGGTTAAAAATGATTAAGGAAAAGGATAAAGAAGATAAGAAAGAAAATATCAATAATTCAAAACATTTGCTGTTGAAGCACAGCTTCAATAAACTTATAAACAGGTCATAAAAAGTCAAATTCTGTGAAAGAAACATGCCACTCAGGTTTTTACACTAACGATTTTTTAAACTTTTCTGTTGTAGAATTTACTTTTATTCTACAATTTTGATCTTCAAAATTTTAACTTGAACTCTAAATGACCTCTAATACAAACTAGATATGGTTTTGTACATAGTTAATTACTAAAGTAACTCTCCATAGCTCAAAAAGTAATAATGCTTTTAAACAATAAAAGCCAAAAGACTGTGAAGCCATATTTATAACATGGCGTTACAGCTCTGCCACACAGATGGTCATCCAGATAAGCAAAAAACAAACAAAATAATCTTTTAAAAACAGATATAACTCAATATACAGAGATTCAAATTGTCTTTCAGTTGCTCAGTAACTTTGTCTTCTGCTTTACAAGGTTTCAAACTATTAGGTTACTCCATTGTATTTAAATGTTATCTTCTGTCAAATACTTTTCATAATTAATTCAAAATCTCCTTGTCAAATTATTTATCCTGTAACTCAATTAATACACAATGTTTCAAATAAATTAATCGTATACTGCAAGAGTTGAGGATTTTCAGGTGATCCTGGTGGGCTTCCCACGTGGCGCTAGTGGTAAAGAACGCACCTGCCAATGCAGGAGACTATACGAGACATGGGCTCGATTCCTGACCGGAAGAGCTCCTGGAACAAGCAGGAAGTGGCAACTCACTCCAGTATTCTTGCCTGGAGAATCCCATGGACAGAGGAACCTGGCGGGCGGCAGCCCATGGGATCACACAGAGTAGGATATGACTGAAGCAACTTAGCAGGCAACACGCTGGTGGAACAAGGCGACCTGTGTAACTGCAGCGTGGTCTTCTTTTGGCTCTCCAATACCGCCGAGGAGGGCAGCTACTTCAAGGCACAGAAGTGCCTCATCAGGCTTGTGCGGAAAGTGAGGAGCCAGAACCCGCAGACAGCCTACAGAAGTGAGGCCCCACAGCGGCGAGAAGTCCCCTGATGACCGAGGCCGCGGAGCTTGGCGGGGCTCGGGCCTCTTCCAAGACTATGACTGTGACGACGACCGGGAGGCCCAGGCCCACGTTTCCGGCCACAAGGAGTCCTGACGCTGCGTCCCGCTGAAGAAACTTAAAAATGTTCCGAGACCAGGCCTGGGCTGCGTGGGCTCGTGGGGCACCACCTGACGCCACCCCAAGACTACCTCACAGAAGGTTTGTGTTGCTCTTCACCTTGGGTCCTTTTGTTTTAGCCCTTGCTTTTCTTTTCTCGTGTTTGTTCTGGGTTTTTCTCTGGTTGGTGGTGGAGGGGCTGCCCTCGGGGAATGGGGTCAGGGGAGACCTGAGGGATCCGGGCCCTCTGAAGCTCCTTTTGGCTGGAGTCACAGACTCCGGTTTCCCATCTTGTGAGTGGAAGGATTCACTTGTGGTCACCTCTTCTGTCTGTTTTGGTTTGTTTGGAATCTAAGTAAAGTGACCTTACGAGGAAAAAGTCACCTCCACCAGAGGGGTTTTGAAAGGAAGCATCTGGGAAGATATGACCTGTGTTATTTGGATCTTACTGGCCAGGGTAAAGGAAATTACACCTTGTTTACCAGTATTCTTATTTTATCTTGTTGATTAAAACACAGTGGACTAAATCAGAGACTCAACAGTGTTGTGCTTCGATACAATGAATTTTTATTTGCAGTAATTCTTCAGCAGGTAGATAAGGAAATACCTTTTGCCGGGTATTTTTCCATTAAAACAAAGGGAGGCTGTCATTGTCTCCTCTCGAATCCAATTCTGATTATTCCTTTATATTTTCCCCTTTACTCATTTTTTTGTTTTTGTTTCTTTCTCCAGTTAATTTCCTTTCCTCAGTTTAAAGTTAGTGCTTCTAAACTTGATTATTTTATGGCAGAATACTTTCTGGTAACCTGCCAGTGTTTTCAGCACTAATGTTTCCACTTTCAGGATTTTTCAGTCTGTCTGCTTGTTTCACTTTGATTTCATTGTCCCTTCCCCTTCCAATAGCTCCTGTATTGTGAATTTCAGCTTGATTTTTTTTACTGTGGAGGTAGCTATATTCCCTACTTAGCAGATAAATTAGAGAATTCCTTTATCCCCAGAAAGATCAAGGTACAGTCACAGGAGGCTGATCATCACCTAAACTTGGGAGCAAACAAACTGAGCAGAAAGGAGCTTGCTGGTTACATTAAATTTTATTCTTGCACACTCAATGAACCAAGAAGATGATTTGAAATATGCCCAGCTAGGCTTTTTATTATTTGCTAAAGCTCTTAGTTTAAAAGCCTTGATTGAAGTTTCTTTAATTCACCTACAAACCACAAAATGGAATTTTGTAGCAACAGTAGTGAGAACTCAAATTCTCCACTTGATGACAAAGTCAGCAACTTGGCATGTAGTCCATTACTACTATACCCCCAGGGCTTCATTAGATTTATTCAGTATTTTTGTATAATCCTTAAACATGGTTAAGGTAGGTTATATTATCATAAGGTCCTAGCATGTGTAATATACAGTTTGCCCTTTGCCATTGGTTTCATGGGATCTAAACCAGTGATTGTATCTTGCTTTATAGTTAGCATTGAGGAGTACATTTCCATTAGATACTATTTTTCTTATGTCTGAAGAACATTTTCTCTTATTCAGTATTTAGAGGCATTATGGCATGGTTCAAAAACCACTATACTGAGTATTAGAAGACCTGAGTCCTTCTGTGAACTTTATCTTGACTCAGTTGTTTTTGCCATACTTTTATATTATTTAGGTTTCTTTTTTTGTAAGGAATAGAAGCCTCCCTTAGCTAACGTTGGCAGAAAATAATTTCTTAGGAGGGTATAGGGAGACATAAGGATAGTTAATTTTAAAGGAAACTTGAGAAATCTAAAAGATAAGAATTAGGGCAACTTTTGAAATCCTGGTAGTAACAACAGACAGCTTCATCAGGTGCCGCTGTTGATCATCTTCATTTCTTCTTCCCACCCCTACTATCAGATTGCAGAAAGGATCTATCTTATTGGTCTAAATTAAAGAAAATGGAGGGAAACAGATGTTCTTGATTGACCTAACCAGACTGTATTTAATGAGAAAAGACCATTTCCCTGGAAGAAAAATTCATGTGTTGTTAATGAGAGAACAGCAACAACAAAAATATGTTGGCAAAATAACAAAATCCAAAAGGCTAGAAAAACTGACAAATGGTTCACTCAGTCTTTATGTGTACAAAGATACCACCCCACATTGCTACAGTGAGTTTTGTATGGTATATAAGAAAGACAACATTATTCAACTTTGTAATTATGTTTAAAACAGGGCCCCTCTTCAACCTCTCTGCCTCTGCTAGGGCCATCCCCTCCCTCGATCTTTACCAGCCTGTTGTAGCTTCCTGATTGCATGGCATCTGGTTTTTCTTATCCTGCTAACTTCTCCTTCATAACTGCTAGAGTTATCTTTCTAGTAATGTAATTTTGTCTCTTTGAAACTGTCAGTAGCTTCAGTATTGTCTATAAGATACTTAATACTTGGTTTAGTCACTATGCTGGCTAGAGTTGGATGCCTGTGCTACCTAGCTATTATAGCACTTTGTGCATACCTTATTTTGAGTTCTTGATTCACTGAATAATTATTGTAAAATAAGGGGAAATATCTATGTGAAACAATAAAATAAATACTCAGATAAACGTATGTAATTCTGGCTGTCTTGCTACTTCTGTTTTCTAAGGCAATTCATATCTGTTAAAAGATCCATATAGTTCCCTCTCACTATATATTTAAAGTAAAAATACCAAAATTTCAAAAACTCTGTAGGTTCTTCTTTTCCACTAAGGAGTTCATACCTGGAGTGAGCAGTCTTTGATTTAACAGGTCACTTCAATGAATTTGTATATATGCAAAACTGATTTGAAGCTAATTTCTCTGCATAATAGAGTGACAAGTGATAGGCATTTTGAATTTTCTGGTGGCAACACTTGGGAAGAGGGGTTTAGGGAGCCTGAGAAATAATATGAAGAGGAAATGTGAGAAAGATTTTGAGGGAAAGGAGGTTATGTAATATGGAACTCCTTTTCTGTAGGAGAACCTCAATTAAAAAAAAAATATAGCCAGTGAAATTTTCCAAGGATGGGAATTGTCAAAGGGCTTGGAAGAATAGTTGCATCCGGTATTTAATTTTAGGTTATTTGCTCTTCTATGCATTTATAGTGGATATTTTACCCACTATTCCCTGATTATGTAGCAGTCATTTGGTTTAGATGGGATTAACCTTTCTTCCTCCTCCAAAAGTTACAGCAAATTGGTCTAAACAGTAAGGTAATCCCATAATACCAGTTAGACAGTGATTAATTTGAAAGGAATCTAGTCAGCACTTCTCCTGACACATTTCTGAGGTACATAGGTTAGTTTAGAGTCTCAAGACTTTTTGTTTTATGGTTGCAAGAACTGCCCTGGATGTCCTACTACTCGCGAAGTCATGCAGCTCCAGTTTATGATGGTGGTTATCCTTTGAACACATGGGGAACCACCCTTGGGAAGACTGACTGAGAATAAGAGATGGGAAAATGGAAGGGGAAAGCTAAGTCTTTGATGACTTGATCGAGTCATTAAGATCAAATGACTTCTGAACTGATCTTGAAGCCTGTCAAGCATCTGGTCTTTCTAGTTAGATGACTCAGAGAATCTCAACTATTAAATAAAACCAAACTATTGCTTTCTCTCTCTTCCAAATTATGTGACTCGTGCTAATTTTGTTAAATGCATGTCTGTTTTGCCAGTTCTTCTCTTCCTTTTACCCACATCTAATCCATTAGCAAATTTTGTCAGTTTTTCCATCAGAATATATCCAGAATTTCACCACTTATTTCCATCACTGCTTCCTTGATCTAAACCCACATCTCTCTCCTGGATTATAGCCATAGCTTCCCAAATGTCTCTCTGCTTCTACTCTTGGCATTCTGTTTTCTATTCAGTAAACATAGTGGTTCTCTGTAAATCTAAGTCAGGCCATGCCAATCTCCTGTCATAAACTTCCATTGTTAGTAAAACCCCAAGTCCTTACATTTCCCTAGAAGCTCTCACTCGCATGGACTCATTATCTTTATGACCTACATACTGCTTTTTTGGTGTGTTACTCTGTCCAAGAGACACTAGCCTCCTTGCTTTACTTCAGATATGCCAAGTTCAGCATCTCTGCACTTGCTGTTACTTCTGCCTAGAACCTCCATCTTTCAGATTCCACATAGCTTACTTCCTCAGTTCTTTCAAGTTTCTCATTAAATTCCCACCTTTTCAATGAGTTCTTCATTGACTCCCCTATCTAAAAGATGACTATATTTTGTGCCCTTTCCTGTTGTAATCTTCTCTCTAGTATAATCCCTGCACATACATGTTTGTTTATTTACTTGCCTATAATCTGTCTCTCCCAAGAAAAATTCATCACCCTGAGAGCAGGGATTTTTTTCTTCTTTTTTACTATTTTTAATTGCTAATTCCCCAACGCCTCAATCAATAACTAAACTGTTTATTGAGTGAATGAATAGTTTGAGTGATTTTTTTTTTTATTAATTACTACCAAAATTCCCAAGAGCTGCAGTTCTGATTTAATACCAATTCACTACACCCATCTCTTTAGGAAACTAAGTTAAATATTTAGGTCTTGAGTTTATGGATGCCCTGGGAAATCTGAGATAAGTTATTTTCATTCCCCTGTTAGAGTGATCTTTCATCACAAAAGATGAAATGTAAGTATGAAAATTTATCTGCTGCTTTGCAACCTTCTCAGGAGCTTCCCTGGTTTAATTTGAAATTGATCTCCTTACTCAAGAGGGTAGGGAGAGACGGAAGAAAGAAGCAGACCACTTCAGATTGGTAGGTGGCAGGTTTAATAAGTAAGGGAACTTACTTACAAGGCTGATCTTGGGTGGCCACAAGATAAATAGATTTCCATACTCTCCCGCAAGAATCTTACAAGTTTATATAAGGCCTTAACTGGATTCAGTCACATATACCATCCAGATGGTCTTATCACGACATTGCTGCCTCACTGCTGTATCCTTGGGCAGCTTCTAGCTTGAGGAAGGAAAGCAGAGCACACATTCCAGGGACCAGGGAGGGAGTGAGGGGATCTCTAACTGCCCATCTAGCTCACAGGTCAGTGTCAGGTACATCCTCGGGTGATCTACCCATCATAAAAGCAGGAAATTAGAGCAGAAGTTCAGTAAGAGAAACATGAACCTTCAGAGAAGTTAATACATAGATGGCAATGATTTCCAATGTATACATCCTGGGAGCTTAAGTAAGTTCATTTTAAATATTAAGAAGTGTGCTAACGCAAAGCTGAAGCAGTTGATATTTGTTGTATTATTTGCATGTATGATTTTCTCTTTGTACTGTAGACTTGTTGGGAACAAGATCCTCCCATTTATCACTGCTTCAGTACTCAGAGATTGTATTCCATAGATAGTTATTGCATAAATGAAATAGCATTGGAGAAGATCTCAAGAATTGGTTATGACAGAAACTAGATGTTAGACATGTTATTTAGTCTGCCTTTGCTAGGCCTTAGTACCTTCATCTGTTAAAATGAAAGTGCTGAACTTCATAATTAAGTTCTTTCCAACTATAAAATATTCTGTAATTTTATCTGCTTATGTATGAGTGGAGACATGCAGATACTTTCATCTAATGGAAATAAAGATATACTACTTAAAAATTTCCTTTGCAAATAGATTTTGGTTAATATAGCTGCCATCAGTTTGGCTTATGAAATAGTATTTCAATGATCTTTTAGCATGATAGATTAACTTTTATGTTCCTAAAACCATTTCCTCTGAATGCTGCTAAATTCACACTTCACTAATGGCAAGGATCTGATTAGAACTAATTTCATAGTGATTCTTTGACATTTTCAAATATAGAAATGTGTGTGCTTTTCTGAATAAAAGTCAGAGCACATCATAAATTCTAAAAGTAACTATTAAATTTTAGTCTAATATTGGATAATAGTTATGAAAGGCTAAAATCTTACAAAATAAGTGTCCCTTAAGTTTCCCATCCCTCCATTTCTTTTACTTTCAGCTTCCATTGTCATTACACCAGGCTCCACTGGAACTCTTTCTCCAGGCTTTGGTCTGTCTTGTCAGCCACTTTATCAGTTCCTCAGTTTGGCAGAACTTAAAAGTAGAGGAACTGATAATGTCTAGTAGAGACCATAGACCAACAAGTCAGCCCTCTGAATGAGAGTCAAGGCGTAGGAGAGGGTAGGAACTTCTTTGACTTTCAAGTGACAGGAATTAGCATTTTGTCCTCAAGCACCAAAGTAATGGATCTGAAAGGTAACAAGGGAGTTTGGAGGAGCAACACAGGTTCTTGACATTTTTGACTAGACCACTAGGCTCCATCATTAGGAAGCAGTCAGTACTCAATCTCAGATCTGCTTAAATGATCGAGTTGGTGTTGCCAGAAGACTTTTACCCTTGGCTGGACTTCATTCAGAAACTAAACAATAGTCTTTTTTTTACAGTGGAACTCATTAGTAGAAGAAGCCAGAAAAAGTAAAGTCAGGAGGAGGAAGAAAGGGGCTAAAAAATGCCTCCATTTTTAGACAAAGGAACCAGTTAGGGAGATCCAAGAAGGAACAGTAGGAATAAGAGAAAACCCATATGAGAATACATGGCTGAGGCTAAGGAATTAAGTGGTATAATAAAGAGTATAGTTAATTATACAGTGAATTTTTCATCTTAGGAGTTAGATTCTTAACATGAGTTGAAAATGACAAAGTCAAAACTATTTTTAAAAGCTATAATAAAGGTGCTATATTAGAGATATTGACACACTGTTTTTCTGTAAAAATTTAACACAAGTTTTTTCCCCTCCCAATTTGTAACAGATCTTTCCTTTCTCCTTCTTTCCTTTCCAGTGCCCTAATGAGACATAGCTGAATTTCATGTAGGGACCAGGCTGAAGGTAAAAGCATTTTCAGTACTGGACTCCCACTCGGTGAACAAGTAGCTCACACTATGAGAGACCTGTTGAGATGATAGCAGGTTCAAGTATTCCATCCCATGCCTGTTTTGGAGCAGAGGTTCACTGATTGGAATAGCTCCTAAATCACTTGCTTATGTTATCATATTCTTTCCTTTCGTCAGGTGTGCATTACTGAAATTTTAGAATTCAATGTTTTGTGATGTGATTCTTTCATGCTGCAGAAAGATCAGGAAGAATAGGGGCTGAGGAAAGGCCATTTTAGTGCCCATTAAGGGGATTATAAGGGACTTCTGAGTAAAATGTATAGATGATATTGAGGAATGGAAGTCAAATTTCAGAGACAATGAAAAGGAAGTTTCTGAGTTTCTTAGAAAAAGAGGCAACTATTGATAAATATTGTCAGGAGCAATGTTTCTATAACTTCCATATGTGTAAAAAGTACCTGGAGAATTTTTGTAAAAATACAGATTCTGGACCTCCGTTCAGAAATTCTGATTCAATAATGCCAAGATGGAGACAAGAAAAGAGAACTATAAGCAAAAGGTGTTTTGGATGCTAGTGTCTTCAGATCATGTGTTGAAGTACTCAGGTCCTAGAGGGGGAGAGGAGAAGGAAAAACAAAGATTGGGATTAGCTTTGACAAGGAAGGGCTTCCCAGGTGGTGCTAGTGGTAAAGAACCTGCCTGCCAATGGAGAGACACTGGTTTATTCCCTGGGGCAGGAAGACAAAGAAAGATGTATATTTTTTTCCTGAGAGTTAAGAGAAAATAAATATTTGAGTATCAAGAAAGAACTAAATTGAGGTGGAATAAAGATAGTAATTTAGTTTCAGGGATATAAGGTGATGTTTCAGGAGGCAAGTAAGGGGAGAGGAGAGAGGCCAGAAGAAGCTTGGAAAGTGTGGAAAAGGTTTGAAATAGCTCTTACAGCTGAGTGACTGTGAGGCTCTGAAGATGTTTGGGATGCCATGATTACTTTGTTAAATGATGAGATTAGGCATCAAGAATTTTGAAGCTCTTTCCAGCTAAAAACAATTCTGTGATTCTTCTGCAGAAGTAATCTCAGACTTTTGTCTGCGTATCATCTCTGAGGAATATAATGTACCCATATCTATTGCGGTTATTAAGCAGGTGTTTGCTGAGGTCAGGGGCAGATCCTCCAAAGATAGTATATTTTCATCTTAAGGAAAAATGGTTTTGATTACAGTCTCTCTCCTCCCCACCTTCCCTCTTGACCTTAAGAATTATTTTCATAGGGAATGAACAATAGTTAAAGACAAAATTGCTAAACAGCAGTGATTATCAGCTTAAATTTGGCACTATACATTTTGGAAAACTGGGTCTTCAAGATTCTATGACTTTGTCTTATTTCAGGAAGAAAATCAATTAGTAATTTGAAAGCCAAAGTCAAAGATTTACCTCTAAATACTGTCTTTTTATTTTCTCCTTATACTGTCTTTTTCATTATAGGTATTCTTTTTCCTGTCAAGTTAATCTTTAACTAATCAGTCTTATCAACATTACCTGTGGATCTTGGGAAACTGGTTCTACAGCATACATGATATCCTTCTTGCATAGAGATGAAGAGATTCAGGCAAGCTTTTGGAGGACAGTAAGGATATAGAGGGGCTTCCCAGGTGGCACTAATGATAAAGAACGTGCTCGCCAATGCAAAAGATACAAGAAATGCATGTTCGATTCCTGGGTCAGGAAGATCCCCTGGAGGAGGGCATGGCAACTCACTCCAGTATTCTCTCCTGGAGAATCTCATGGACAGAGGAACCTGCCTGGCTATAGTCCATGGGGTCATAAAGAGTCGGACACGACTGAAGCGGCTTAACACACACGCACACTTGCAAGGCGATAGAGATTGGAGGCCATTCTGCTTTTAGCTTAGCTATGGTAGGTGTTCCCTCACAGATCTGAAGCCAAAGAGTAAACTAAAATGTACAGATACAAAGCTAACATTTATTGAATATTTATTGTGAGTCAGGGTACTGCTATCAAAAGAGTACCCAGGAAGGTGCTTAATTTTATGTCACCTTGATTGGGTCATGGTAGCCAATTTCTGAACAAATATCTGTCTAGATGTTGCTGTGAAGGCATTTTTAAAGATGTGATTAACATTCAAATTAGTAGACTTTGAGTAAAGCAGATCACTCATCATAATGTGATTTTTGGCTTATCCAATCAGTTGAAAGCCTTAAGAGAAAAGACTGAGGTCCTCTGAAGAAATAGAAATTTTGTTTCTACACTATCTTTGAACTCATGATTGCAAAGCCTGTTATTGCCAGAATTTCTAGCCTGACCTGTGAATCTCAGACTTGCTAGCACCCATAATCACATGAGCCAATTGCTTAAAATCTCTCACTCATTCTCTGTATACATGTGTTCTGTTTCTCTTTGGAACTCTGGAGAACCCTGATACAGAAGGAAATTGGTGAAACTTAGATTTTTCCTAATGGTTCAGTGTCTTCACCTATTTGGAATGAAGAATATACTTAAGATTCAGTGAAAGCTAGACTCTACCGTGGAAAAGTGTATACATGCACATACATATAAAATTTTGCATACTTATGTATTCGGGGATTAAGAAAACTTGTCTGAGTTTAGATGTCAGACTGATTTGTTTCTTAGTCAACGACAATGGACCTTCTAGGCTTACTCAGATTGCAGGAAGGAATCAAAGGCCGAAAATATGGTGGGCAGACAAGAGAGATGATTTATGTTCTAAATTTTCTGAAAAAGCCTAAGACCAAAAAATGCTTCTGTTGATGTGCTTTTGAGGGACACTAAAACTGCAGTGTGTACACATGCCCTGAGGTGGTTTGCTTTGCCAGTATAGGGTCTGAAGCCAGAAAGTTAATGGGTAGAGAGGATTCCTGTATGACACAATGTTGAACTGGCACAATGATTTTATCAAATATACTCAGAAACCCAACTACTCGAGAGAAAACAGAAAATAAGTAGAAAGGAGAGGATTCCAGACAGCCACTGATTTTTAATCACAAGCTATCAGTGGAGGATTATTAAAATTCCTATCAGAATCTAGAATACATTTGTTACTTATTATGTGAAAAATTCTTCTTTTCCAGATGGTTTCATGGATATTTTATAGTGAATTTCAGAGAGTTGATGTTCAAAGTGCTACTTTCTCAAGTAATGATCTGTGACCCATAAATATGAGCAAAATGTAGCTGCTAGGGATTAGTACAAAGAGGGCTCAAATTCCACATAAGTTAGTAAAAATTAAATAGAATATAACTTTAAAATAAAGCAGCACAAAATATCAAGGTTATTGTATGCTGAATTTAAAATATCAGAGACAATCAGTTCACTTGCTTTGCCAGGTTAACGCATTTTTTACATATATCAGAAAAAGCTCGTTGTGTCATCTCTGTGCACATTTCATTGGATCATTATAATATAATTTAATGCTGAAATAGTACCCAAAAGATTCAGAAACCTGCATGCCAAGAGTTGTAAATTGTGGAAGGGTGAATACTATTGATATTAGAGCATGTTTGCGTATTTTTGCACTCAGTTAAATGCCAGGCAAGGCTCATTTATATCTACTGATGCAGACTTGCAACTGGTGTAGACTGGAATCATAGGGTGATATTTTGTTGTACAGTGGCAAATAATGACATAACGAATTATACGTATAACATGGTATGATGATTAATTTTATGATTAAGTTGGCTGGGCCACAGATGGCCTGGATATTTTGTTAGATATTATTGTGGGTGTTTCTGTGGGGGTGTTTTTGGATGAGATTACATTTAAATGGGCAGACTGAGTAAAGCAGATCACCCTTTATAATATGAGTAGATCTCATTCAATCGATTGAAGGCTTGACTCAAACTGAAACATTGGCTCGTCCAACCTCACCAGCCTAACCACCTGGCTAAAGGTACCAACCCTGTTAGCTCTCCTGGGTCTCAAGCTTGCCAACCCACCCTGCAAATATTTGGACTAGTCAGCCTTCATAATCATAGGAACCAGTTCCTTATAATCCCTATCTCTATCTCTAAATCATCGTACTGATTCCAATTTTCTGAAGAACTCTAATACAAATAGCATTAAACTAATTTTAGCACTTATTTTAAATATTGGATTCTTCTGTAACTGTTTATAGTAGTGCTATTAATTAAAGATTTTATTCTTGCATAACTTTTATATTTATAACTATTATTTTTCAAATTTATTACTCTTAAAACTAAAATTATTAGTAAAAATTGAAAAATTTGGAAAGAATCTAGTGATGAGATTGATCTGGTTTAAGATGAAATAACATCTTATATTAAGATTATTCAACTGATGTCATCCACATTAACAACAATGTAGAAAAATAAAACATTATGCCAGAAATTCTTCTACAAAATCATTGGAAATTTAAAGACATAGAAATTTCTGTCATAGAAAATATGACAAGAAAGTTAAAGAGAAGTTATTTTTGTTTGTGATCGTTTTTGTGGCAATTAAAATTACTCAAATCCTCAGTATGTTTATGCAGTGAAATTCTGAAAAGAGTTCCACAATCTCTGCCAAGTTACAACATCATTTGAAACAAAACAAAGTGAGCATAAAAATAAGGCTTTCAAATTCTTTCAGAATAAGTGAAACAGCTTAATGCTATCGAAATGTGTGCAAACACAATTTGAATCTGATGCTGAAAATGCACTTATTAAATGACATCCTATTATATTGCAACAATTAGATTAGTAAGGAGCTAGGAAAATATAATTAGTACCTTGTCTGAAAATAAAGCTGAGAATACAAGAATGTGCATATAAGTTACTTCACTAATTAGCTTATGGACTGACATACATGAAATCTCTAAAGTTCAACTGGACAAGGGAAAAACTTGTAGAACTCCCCATTTGCTTATTTTTTGCTATGTGTGAATAAAAGAGCATTTATTACTTTGTAAATGTAATAATATTACTTGACAGAGAAGAAAATTATTTTGAAATTTTGAGGGAACATTTAACAGAAATTAGCATGTTATCTGAACTTAAAAAATGATAACTGAGTATTTCATTGTAGAGATTTAAATTTAAGAGCTAATTTATCCACATTCTTTAAAAATTAAAACAGCTTTACTTATTTTCATAATTTAGACCAATTCATTTGTAAATATCATCTTACTCAATATCCTACCATGCAGATTACTATTTCTAGTTTACATCTCAAGGAAAATATTTAAGGAGGTCAAGGTAAAAATAGTAATTAAATAAGGGAGGGGGCAAAACTCTATCCCAGGTCTTTCAGACTTCAAATATTCTGTTCTTAAGTACTATTGTATTAGACCTTGTAATAATTCAACTTTGAAATAATTTCCTATGAATCCTCTTTCATGTTTGTGGATTATGCATAATCAAGTGTGTTATGAGATTGCAAGGCAGGCCATTGAAAACTGTTATGTTGAACACTAATTTTGTTTGAATCAGAATTTTCTTATAATAGTTAACCGAAACAAAATTTAGAATTCATTAAATATTGAGATTGAAGCTACTGTGAAGCATCCATAATTGTAATTTTAAAATTTCCACAACACTATCATTGTTCTTATTTAATTGCTTTATATTATTTAAATTTAAACTAACAAAGTGTGGTTATACTGAAGTTAACATTTTCATTTCTTATTCTTTCCTTTAATGAAATTCAGTTAATATTTATTTGAAAAATCACAGATTTTATATAATTCAGACATTTATAGTTATGTCAAATTCTGTATTGTCTTAATTTCATGACGAAAACTGATATACAACCAAAAACCATCTCAAATCCAGGTCTTCAGACTGAATCCTAGATTCTTAGCAGTGAGCCATGTTGTTTACAGACAACATCATCTCAATAAATCAAAAAAATTAAATAATCTAATTTTTAAAAAAGAAACCAAACTAAAGAGAATCAGTAGTGTTTTCAAGAAAAGTGAACTTCCAGTCTATCAGTAAGAGTATATGAATTATTCATTAGTCAGTAATTTACTAAGTTATCAAAAATAAAGACTTTTCTTTTTGGTTTTTATTTAACTTCCTTTGGATGTCATCACTGACTCAATGGACGTGAGTTTGAGAAAGCTCTGGGAGATGGTGAAGGACAGGGAAGCTTGGGACTCTGCAGTCCATGGGGTTGCAAAGAGTCGAACATGACTGAGCAACTGAACAACAATCATATATATATACACACATATATATGTACACACATACACATATATACATACTGCATTTCAGTTTTGCTGAAATCATATAGCTAGATAAAACTGTAAACATTGTTTTGATATTAGATAGACTAATTTTTATGAAATTATTTTTACCTATCATGGTGCATGTGTCATTTTTTCTGTAGGACTATGCTTAAAAAGTAGTATCATTTGTGTAATCTATTCTTTCACAACAATAGTATTTGGAATTTTATACTTTTGAAGGAAATTATTTTCTTGTCTTTTCAATCACACAGAATATAAAACATTTTATAAACTCTTTAAGAATTTTTAATCAATAGCAGGGTTATCATAATAGAGCAAGTCTCAGCTAGTAGTAGGTATCAAATTCAGACAACAAAATAAATACAATTACTTTTTTTTTATTTTCCTAATGCTACATGGCCAATTTCACATTCATCTATGTCAGAATTAACTGTGACCAAAATATGCATAGCATCAATTTGCAATGGCTTGTAAATGTTGGCCTACATGTTGTGGGATTAATATTTTTCATGCACAGCAAATCAGAACAAACATTTTCTTCAGTCATGTCAGACCTTGACACTGTCATATTCATATGCCCTTCGTAATCAAGACTAAGAAATTCACAGTTTGTGGAAAAAAAGATTTGATAGAGGACTGAAGCTGACAGGCAGTAGCTTTAGATATCATTTTAGAGATTCCAAATTTATGATCTATGTGAAAAACGTGTCTTGAACTATAAAAATTAGTGGATCCAAGATTACATTTTTTAGTGATGTAGTGGTAGTATGGAGAAGGCAATGGCACCCCACTCCAGTCCTCTTGCCTGGAAAGTCCCATGGACGGAGGAGCCTGGTAGGCTACAGTCCATGGGGTCGCTAAGAGTCGGACACGACTCAGCGACTTCACTTTCACTTTTCCCTTTCATGCATTGGAGAAGGAAATGGCAACCCACTCCAGTATTCTTGCCTGGAGACTCCCAGGGACGGGGGAGCCTGGTGAGCTGCCATCTATAGGGTCGCACAGAGTCGGATACAACTGAAGCAACTTAGCGGCAGTGGTAGTATGCATATGCTTTGAAATAATAAAATGAATACAGGTTCCCCTTTCCTTTACCTTAACAGTCAACAATTCAAGCATTTGGTAATATTTACTATAGCTTAGTTAGTCACCCAGAGCCAGACATTCTGGAGTATGAAGTCAAGTGGACCTTAAGCACTGCTGTTAATAAAGCTAGTGGACTGGGTGAAATTCCAGCCAAACTATCCAGATCCTTAAAGGAGAATGCCGTCAAGGTTTTGCATTCATTATGTCAGCAAATCTGGAAGACCCTTCAGTGGCCACAGGACTGGAAAAGGTCAATCCTCATCCTCATTCCCAAGAAGGGTAATACCAAAGAACATGCTAACCATCGGACATTTGCAGTCATCTCCCATACTAGTAAGGTCATGCTTAAAATCTTGCACGCTAGGCTCCAGCATTAGGCAAACCAAGCACTTCCAGATGTCCAAGCTGGGTTTAGAAAAGGAGGAGGAACTAGAGATCAAATTGCCAGCATCTGCTGGATTATAGAGAAAACAAGGGAGTTTCAGAAAAACATCTATCTCGGTTTCATGACTAGGCTAAAGCCTTTGGCTGTGTTAATCATGACAAACTGTGGAAAGCTCTTAGAGACTTGGTAATACCAGACCATCTTACCTGTCTCCTGAGAAACCTGTATGCGAGTCACGAAGCAATAGTTAGAACCCTATATGGAACAACTGGTTTGTTCAAGATCAAGGAAGGAGTACGACAGGGCTGTCTGCTGTCACCCTGTTTGTTTAACCTATAGGCTGAGCACATCATGAGAAATGCCGAGCTGGAGGAGTTATAAGCTAGAATCATCTTGATAGGCAGGAGAAACATCTACAACCTTGGATATGAGGATGATATCATTCTAATGGCAGAAAGCAAAGAGGAACTAAAAGAGCCTCTTCACAAGGGTGAAGGAGGAAAGTGAAAGAGCTTCTTTAAGACTAAATATTTAACAAAACTAAGATCATGGCATCCGGCCCCATTACTACATGGCAAATATAAGGGGAAAAGAGGAAGTAGTGACAGCTTTCCTCTTTTTGGGCTCCAAAATCATTGTGGACGGTGACTGTAGTCATGAAATCAGAAGATGATTGCTTCTTAAAAGGAAATCAATGGCAAACCTAGACAGTGTGTTGAAAAGCAGAGACATAATTCTGCCAACAACGGTCCATATAGTCAAAGCTATGGTCTTCTCAGTGTTCATGTATGGTTGTGAGAGCAGGACTGTAAAGAAGGCAGAATGCCAAAGAATTGGTGCCTTCGAACTGTGGTGCTGGAGAAGACTCCTAAAAGTTTCTTGGACAGCAAGGAGATCAATCTTAAGGGAGTCAATCTTAAGGGAGATCAACCATGAATATTCACTGGAAGGACTGATGCTGAAGCTGAAACTCCAGTATTTTGGTCATCTATTGTGCACAGACGATTCATTGAAAAAGTCCCTGGTGCTGGGAAAGATCCAGGGAAGAAGGAGAAGAGGGTATCAGAGGATGAGACAGCTAGATGGCATCACTGATGCAATGAACTGAACTTGGGCAAACTCTGGGAGATGGTGAGAGACAGGGTGACATGGAGTGCTGCAGTCTGTGGGGTCACAAAGAGTCGAACATGTCTGGGTGACTGAACAACAACTATAGCTTCAGTTCAGTTGCTCAGTCATGTCCGACTCTTTGCAACCCCCTGGACTGCAGCATGCCAGGCCTCCCTGTCCATCACCAACTCCCAAAGTTTACTCAAACTCATGTCCATTGAGTCTGTGATGCCATCCAACCATCTCATCCTCTGTCGTCCCCTTCTCCTGCCTTCAATCTTTCCCAGTATCAGGGTCTTTTCAGTGAGTCAGTTCTTCACATCAGGTGGCCAAAGTATTGGAGCTTCAGCATCAATCCTTCCAATGAATATTCAGGGCTGATTTCCTTTATGATGGACTGGTTGAATCTCCTTGCTTTCCAAGGGACTCTCAAGCTTAAGCATTTATTAATAATAAAAATTCGGTAAAGACACTTGCTTTGAGCAAGAAAAGACGTGTGGAAAGAGGATATCTTGGGCCAGATAGGTTTATTAGCTAGATGACTTCTTAAACCTTTGAGTAGCAGTCTTTTTCATCTGAAATATGAGGATTTTAAGAGCTACTTCACATATTTTTGTGGGGATTACATTTTAAATCAGTGTAAAATTAACTGTTACAGTCTGCCTGACAATAAGGTACTTAGTAAACATCTCCTCTCTGCCCTCATTTTATCAATGTTTTCTCTCCAAAATGACATAGAACTTTGTTGTCCAAAATGGCAACCACCAGCCAGGTGATTCTGTTAAGCACTTGAAATGTGGCTACTCTGAATTGAGATGTGATATAAGGGTAAAATATATAGTACACCAGATTTTTAAGACTATGAAAAAAGTATAAGATATTAATATCATATTTAATAATTATTTGTACCGATTATATGTTGAAAGTGCTATTTTAGATATTTTAGGCTACATAAATATTAATTTCATCTGCCTTTTAATTTTTTATGTTTAAAAGTTTAAACTACATGTACTTGTGTTCACATTATATCTCTAATGAATAGTGTTCATCTAGAAATGAGAAGATTTAAGAAAGCCAAAATTCTTTTAATATTCTTAATCCATAAAAGTTTTTACTAGTTTTCACACTTTAGAGTCCTTGTAGAGAGGAATCATATTTTACTACATTCTTGTAAAAAGCAAGTTTTAACAGCTAGCAAACATTTTTGATTAGCCTCTTTAGAGTTACAATGTGGAAAGAAATTTTTTCTGATTTGTCTATTATAATTTTAAATATTGGAATAAAGTAGAAGAAATTATATTGTAATCCCTGTTTTCTCTGCCTTGCACATAATGACTGCATCGGGCAGCCTTTAAGTATATTCCTTACAGTGGATGGAACCAGTGTCTCCCTGAGCTACCTAAGGTTTATTAAGGTCTTGGGCAGCCAAATTCCTTAACCTAGGGAAGATCATAGACAATTTCTCAGAAGATAGAGTGACAAGAGGAACTCCTAATATTAGCTATTCTGACCAACTTCTCCACATTTTAATAAAGCACACTATATAAAAGGCAAGTCTGATAATGTCTTTTTCCTTAAAATCTTCAATGACACCATGTAGGTTTTAAGAGACTACTTGACTTGAAGTTTCCATTGCTGCATACAAAGCTGTTTTCTCTTCTTGTCCCTATAAATGTGTAGAGCACTATAGGGCTAAGAGTTCTACTCTGCTGCATTTCTGCCATAGGGCATGCAATCTGGCCATACCTGACCTAGGCACATTTCTCCTGGGGTAACAGAACTTGGGAAAAATGTTTGCTTTACTATTCCTCTGCTTGCAAGTTTTATTTGTTTTTTCCAGAAATTCTCTTCTTTGCACCTATACCTGTAGAATTAATATTACAGGGGAGAGCCAGATAATAAATATTTTAAATATATAGAATATTAGTATCAACTGCTAAGGAAAAGCAAATGTTGAGAGGGATGTATGCATAGGGGTGGTTTGGATCTAAATGGGATGGCCATGGAAGACCTCGTGGTGAGAGTGACGTGTGAGAAAGCATATGAGACAAGTGCTATTACTTGTGGCCTCATTCTGTGTCCTTGAGATTAGGAACATCTCTTGCTAGAGTTTTAGCCCTTTCTTCTTGGCTCAGTATGAGTAAATATGGGAAAATGCTGAAAGTACGAATAAATATAGTAAAATGCAGAGCAGGGCAGTAGACTTGTAGATGAGGCCTGCCAGGAGGTTCAGGAAAATGCAGATGACCCCACTGAGACCCTGGTGGCTCAGACGGTAAAGCGTCTGCCTACTATGTGGGAGACTGGGGTTTGATCCTAGGGTCGGGAAGATCTTCTGGGGAAGGAAATGACAACCCACTCCAGTGTTCTTGCCTGGAAAATCCCATGGACGGAGGAGCCTAGTAGGCTACAGTTCATTGGGTCGCAAAGAGTCGGACACGACTGAGCGACTTCACTCCACTTCACTTCCCCGAGACTAAAAGAATGCCTTTCATTTTCCATGTATTTTATCTTTAAGCATGATTATGATCTTGGGTTCTGAATTTTTCAATAGATGGCCAGATGAGTTTAATAGGTAATAACCAACAGCAAAAAAAATAAAAAATAAAAAAATAAAACACTCTTATTTGCTGCAGTAGGATAGGAGTTATTTCAAACACCTACACACATGTTCAACTGTGTGTTTGCTGATCAGTAATATAGAACTGATTTTTTACCATGGGTCATGGATAGAAGCAGTTGAAAAATACTGTGCTAAGTCTAATTTTGCCAATACCACTTGGGAAGCGCCAAGTATTAAGATAATTTCTCAAATGGTATCTCCTAAAGAGGGGTTAAGACAGTGGCTGATGCAAGAAAGAAGGCATAATGGACGCTTATCTCCAAGATAAAATGAAAGCATAGAGCTCAACGAAGATATTCAGGCAACCATTTACCTTATATGTTGAATTAGAGATTAAAAACTTCATTTAAAAGGTTTCCCTGGTGGTTTAGTGTCAAAGAATCTGCCTGCCAATGCTGGAGACTCAGCTTTGGTCCCATATCTGGGGAGATCCCACATGCTGTGGAGCAGTTAAGCCCATGTGTCACAATTATTGTGCCTGTGCTCTAAATCCCAGGAGCCTGGACTACTAAAGGCCACATCCCTATAGCCCAAGCTCTGCAATAAGGGAAGCCGCTGCAATGAGAAGACAATGCACTGCAACTAGAGAAAAGCTTATGTAGCAGCAAAGACCCAGCACAGCCAAAAATAAAAAATAAAATTAGTAAAAACCTCACTTAATAGCTATGCTTTTTATTTTTTGAGTTTTTAATTTTTTTTTTTTTTACTGAATTATAGTTCACTTACAGTATTATATTAGTTTCTGGTGTACAGCATAGTGATTCAGTATTTTTATGGATTATACAAAATTAAAAGTTATTACAAAATAATGATTGTAATTCCTTTGTTATATGTTTGCTGCTTATCTACTGTCTACACATAGTAGTTTGTATATTTGGATTCCATACCCCTATCGTGCCTCTTCCCCCTTCCCTCTCTGTGCTGGTAACCACTTGTTTTCTATATCCATAAGTCTATTTCTGTTTTGCTATATACTTTCATTTGCTTTATTTTTTAGATTCCGCATAAAAATGATGTCATACAATACTGCAGTATTTTTATATTGTCTTTCTGATAGTTTATTATTAGTGTGTAGAAATGCAACAAATTTCTGTGTATGAACCTTTTATCCTGAAACTTTCCTGAATTCACTTATTCTAATCGTTTTTGCACAGAGACTTTAGGGCTTTCTATGTAATGTGTCATCTACAAATGGTGACAGTTATACTTCTTCCCTGCCAATTTGAATGCCTTTTGTTTATTTTTCTTGTCTGAGTGCTATTGCTAAGACTTTCAATACTGTGTTGAGTAGAAGTGGCAAGAGTGGGCCTCCTTGTCTTCTTCCTGCATTTAAAGAAAAGGCTTTCATCTTTTCACTGTTGAGTATGATGTTAGCTGTGGGTTTGTCACAGATGTTCTTTATTATGTTGAGATATTTTCCTCTTTACCTACCTTGATGCGAGTTTCATGAATGGATGTTAATTTTGTCAAGTGTATTTTCTGCATCTACTGAGATGATCATGTGATTTTTATCCTCCTTTTGTTAATGTGGTGGATCACATTGATTGATTTGTGAATACTGAACCATCTTTGAGTACTTGGAATAACTCCAACTTGATCATGGTATGTGATCCTTTTTATATATTGTTAGATTGGATTTGCTAATGTGTTGTTGAGGAATTTTACGTCTGTATTCATCAAAGATATTGGCCTGTAGTATTTGTTGTTGTTGCTGTCTTTATCTGTTTTTGGTGTTGGATAATTGTGACCTTGTAGAATGAATTTGTAAGTGTTCCATACTCCAGCTTTTTGGAATAGTTTGAGGAAGATAAATATTAGCTGTTCTTTAAATGTTTTATAGAATTCTTCTGTGAAACCATTTGATTTTGGACTTTTGATTGCTGGAAATTTTTTTTTTAATCACAAATTCAATTTTGTTACGAGTGGTTGGTCTGTGAAAATTGTTTCTTTTTGATTCAGTCTTGGCAAGTTTGTATTTCTAGAAATTTATCCATTTCTTCTAGGTGATTCAGTTTGTTGGCAGATAACTGTTCACAGTATTCTCTTATGATTTTTTAAAATATTATTTATTTTAATTGGAGGCTAATTACTTTACAATATTGTAGTGGTTTTGCCATACATTGACATGGATCCACCATGGGTGTACATGTGTTCCCCTTCCTGTACGCCCCTCCCACCTCCCTCCCCATCTCATCCCTCTGGGTCATCCCAGTGCTTCAGCCCCGAGCACTCCGTCTCATGCATCGAACCTGGACTGGCGATCCGTTTCATATATGATAATATACATGTTTCAATGCCATTCTCCCAAATCATCCCACCCTTGCCCTCTCCCACAGAGTCCAAAAGACTATTCTATACATCTGTGTCTCTTTTGCTGTCTCACATGTGGGGTTATCGTTACCACCTTTCTAAATTCCATATATATGCGTTAATATACTGTATTAGTGTTTTTCTTTCTGGCTTACTTCACACTGTATAATAGGCTCCAGTTTCATCCACCTCATTAGAACTGATTCAAATGTATTCTTTTTAATGGCTGAGTAATATTCCATTGTGTATATGTACCACAGCTTTCTTATCCATTCGTCTACCAATGGACATCTAGGTTGCTTCCATGTCCTGGCTATTATAAACAGTGCTGTAATGAATATTGGGATAGACGTGTCTCTTTCAATTCTGGTTTCTTTGGTGTGTATGCCCAGCAGTGGGATTGCTGGGTCATATGGCAGTTCTATTTACAGTCTTTTAAGGAATCTCCACACTGTTCTCCATAGTGGCTGTGCTAGTCTGCATTCCCACCAACAGTGCAAGAGGGTTCCCTTTTCTCCACACCCTCTCCAGCATTTATTGCTTGTAGACTTTTGGATAGCAGCCATTCTGACTGGCATGAAATGGTACCTCATTGTGGTTTTGATTTGCATTTCTCTGATAATGAGTGATGTTGAGCATCTTTTCATGTGTTTGTTAGCCATCTTATGATTTTTTTTTTTTACCTCTGTGGTATGGGTTGTTATTTCTTCTCTTTTATTTCTAATTTTGTTTATTAAGATCCTGTCTCTTTTCTTCTTAGTGAAGAAAAGGTAGATCTGGCTAAAGGTTAATTGATTTTATCTTTTAGAAAAACCCAGCTTTTCTTTTCAATCATCTATTCTGTGTTTTCATCTCTATGTTATTTATTTTCTCTCTGATCTTTATTATTTCCTTTCTTCCGCTGACTTTGGGGGCTTTTTTGGTCTTGTTTTTCTTTAGGAGGTAGGTTATATTGCTTATTTTAGTTTTCTCTTTCTTTCTTTTCTTTTTTTAAAGAAAAGCTTATATTGCTGTAAACTTCCCTTTTAGGAGCTTAAACTTTTGCTGCATCCTATACATTTTGCAAAATTATGTTTCTGTTTTCATTAGTCTTGAGGTATTTTCTGATTTCCTTTTATTTCTTCATTGATCCATTGAGGTTTTAGTAACATATTTTTTAGTGTGCATGTGTTTGTTCTTTTCCCATTTTTCTTTCTGTCATTGATTTCTAGTTTCATACCATTGTTGTTGGAAACAAATGTTTGATATAATTTCTATCCTCTTAAATTTCTTGAGACTTGTTTTTTGGCCTAGATGTGATCTATCCTGGAGAATATTCCCTGGGCACTTACAATAATGTATATTTTGCTGTTTTTGGATGTAATGTCCTATAAATATCTATTAAGTCCAGTGGTATATTATGTCATTTAAGACCACTATTGCCTTATGGTTTTCTGCCTAAATGATCTGTCTATTGATGTAAGTAGTGTTAAAAATCCCCTAATATCATTGTATTATTGTCATCGTCTCCCTTTAATTCTGTTAGTATTTGCTTTATATATTTAGGTATTTCTGTATTGGGTGCGTGTATTTTAATGAGTGTAATGTACTCTGGAAGAAAGTGAACAGCAGGGGAGCCTGGTGTGCTGCAGTCCATGGGGTCACAAGTACATGACTTAGCAACTGAACAACAACAACCACAGCATAGTCTTCTTGTGTTGATACCTTTTTCATTATCTAATGCCCTTGTTTGTCTTTTGTTACAGTCTTTGTTTAAAAGTCTACCTTGATATGAGTATTGCTGTCTCCACATTCTTGTAATTTCTTTTCTATGAAATGTCTTTTTCCATCCTCTTACTTTCAGTCTCTGTGTGACTTTAGCTCTGAAGTGAGTCTCTTGTAGGCAACATATAGAAAGGTCTTTTTTTTAGTCCAATCTGCCACGCTATGTCTTTTGATTGAAGCATTTCAAAGTAGTTATTGATAGGCATATACTTAATGCATTTTATTACTTGTTTTCCAGTTGTTTTTGTATTTCTCTCTGTTCATTTCTTCTTTTTGTTTCTTCTCTTGTGGTTTGATGATTTTCTTTAGTAGTATGCTTGTGTTCCTTTATAGTTTTTGTATACTTATAAGTTTTTGATTTCACATAACTATGGGGCTCATACACACTGACATATAACTTTGTCTACTTGTTTTAAACTGGTAGTCATTTAAGTTCAAACACATTCTAAAAGATCTATTTTAGTTTCCTTCCCCCACATTTTGTGTTTTCAATGTCATATTGTACATCTTCATGTTTATACCTTAATTGTTTATTTTAGTTATAGTTGCTTTTACAATGTTCTGCTTTTAATATTTGTTTTGGCTTATTTAAATGGCTGACCCTCACTTCTTATATGTATTTATTTGCCTTCTTTAGTGGGATTTTCCCTTTTCTATGTATATAATCCTGGATTAGAAGGAAGGTTCAACAAAGCCACCAGGGATCCCTTGAGCTAAAGTCACTTGTCAGAGGAATCCCACATCTTCCAGGGACAGGCTTGCTTTAGTATTCAAACCAGGCTCAGTGGCTGATTGGAAGCAGCCCTTGGGAAAAAGATTTAGTGCAAACACAGTTGAATTTCAGCACAGAAGCTAGAGTTTTTGGTCAATTATGTTCCCTGTAGTTGGGCTTTGAGGTACATTCTCATGACCTGCAGCTACCACTTCTTTTTTCTGTTCAATCAAGTCTTATGCAATATTTTTCTTAGATACATTTGATGAGAACAATGACTAGGACCAGATCCTGTTCCACAAAAATGTCCTTCCAGGTTGTTATAAACAACATATTTTTAGTGCAACCATTCAAACCATTAGCAAATTATAGTGGAATTGAATCAATCTTTTTCCTGTCCATGAATATATCATCCAAGATTGTATCCAGTAGATAATTTGTCTAAATTAGAATCAGTTCAGTTCAGTCACTCAGTTGTGTCCGACTCTTTGTGACCCCATGAACCGCAGCGCGCCAAGCCTCCCTGTCCATAACCAACTCCCGGAGGCCACCCAAACCCATGTCCATTGAGTCAGTGATGCCATCCAACCATCTCATCCTCTGTCGTCCCCTTCTCCTCCTGCCCTTGATCTTTCTCAGCATCAGGGTCTTTTTAAATGAGTCAGCTCTTTGCATCAGGTGGCCAAAGTATTGGAGTTTCACCTTCAACATCAGTCCTTCCAATGAACACCCAGGACCGATCTCCTTTAGGATGGACTGGTTGGATCTCCTTGCAGGCCAAGGGACTCTCAAGAGTCTTCTCCAACACCACAGTTCAAAAGCATCAATTCCTTGGCTCTCAGCTTTCTTCACAGTCCAGCTCTCACATCCATACATGACTACTGGAAAAACCGTAGCCTTGACTACACGGGCCTTGTTGGCAAAGTAATGTCTCTGCTTTTTAATATGCTGTCTAGGTTGGTCATAACTTTTCTTCCAAGGAGTAAGCATCTTTTAATTTCATGGCTGCAACCACCATCTTCAGTGATTTTGGAGCCCCCCAAAATAAAGTCCGTCACTGTTTCCATTGTTTCCTTATCTATTTGCCGTGAAGTGATGGGACCAGATGCCATGATCTTCATTTTCTGAATGTTGAGCTTTAAACCAATTTTTTCCACTCTCCTCTTTGACTTTCATCAAGAGGCTCTTTAGTTCTTCTTCACTTTCTGCCATAAGGTCTTGTCATCTGCATATCTGAGGTTATTGATATTTCTCCCGGCAATCTTGATTCCAGCTTGTGCTTCATCCAGCCCAGCGTTTCTCATGATGTATTCTGCATATAAGTTAAATAAGCAGGGTGACAATATACAGCTTTGACATACTCCTTTCTCAATTTAGAACCAGTCTGTTGTTCCATGTCCAGTTCTAACTGTTGCTTCCTGACCTGCATACAGGTTTCTCAAGAGGCAGGTCAGGTGGTCTGGTATTCCCATCTCTTTAAGAATTTTCCACAATTTGTTGTGATCCACACAGTCAAAGGTTTGGCATGGTCAATGAAGCAGAGGTTGATGTTTTTCTGGAACTCTCTTGTTTTTTCAGTGATCCAACGGATGCTGGCAATTTGATCTCTGGTTCCTCTGCCTTTTCTTAATCCACCTTGAACATCTGGAAGTTCACAGTTCACATACTGTTGAAGCCTGGCTTGGAGAATTTTGAGCATTACTTTGCTAGAGTGTGAGATGAGTGCAATTGTGCGGTAGTTTGAGCATTCTTTGGCATTACTTTTCTTGGGATTAGAATGAAAACAGACCTTTTCCAGACCTGTGGCCACTGCTGAGTTTTCCAAAGTTGCTGGCATATTGAGTGTAGCACTTTCACAGCATCACGTTTTACGATTTGAAATAGTTCAACTGGAATTTCATCACCTCCACTATCTTTTTTCATAAAAATGATCAGTAAGTTTTTATTTTAAGTGTTTTTTTTCAGTAATGCAGATGTTTATTATAGTTTTAAGATTTGCTGACAAATGTCCATCTAGTCAAAGTTATGGTTTTTCCTAGTAGTCATGTATGGATGTGAGAATTGGACTATAAAGAAAACTGAGCACCAAAGAATTGATGCTTTTGGACTGTTGTGTTGGAGAAGACTCTTGAGAGTCCCTTGGACTGCAAGGAGATCCAACCAGTCAATCCTAAAGGAAATCAGTCCTGAATATTCATTGGAAGTACTGATGCTGAGGCTGAAACTCCAATACTTTGGCCACCTGATGTGAAGAACTGACTCATTAGAAATGACCCTGATGCTGAGAAAGATTGAAGGTGGAAGGAGAAGGGGATGACAGAGTGAGATGGTTGGATGGCATCACGAACTCGATGAACATGAGTTTGAGCAAGCTCCGGGAGTTGGTGATGGGCAGGGAAGCCTGGCATGCTGCAGTCCATGGGGTTGCAAAGAGTTGGACAGGACTGAGTGACTGAACTGAACTGAAGATTTAACTGGGTATGGTTTGTTATCCAGTGAAATGAAATTATTAAATTACAGATAGCATAGAGACAATATTTATATGATATTAATGAAATCAAAAAACCACATAGAATTACATGTAGCTCAGGAAGGTCTGGATGCAGAAACATGGAGACGCATCAAAGAGGAGTTAGACGTACATCTGCTATTTCCATTATATGGGTAAGAAGTCAAGGAACAGAAAATGTAGACACTGATTTGTTCAGGAGAGTTGGGTAGCCTTTAAACTCTTCAAGAATTTGTTTCCTGGAAGTCAGCAGCCAGCCTTGGGAACATTTCTGAATTCTAGGTCATTTCACATTTGTTCATTTTTGTCTTCCCATGGTCCCAAGTATTTAGTCTACTTATTAAATTTTTTTCTAGATATCACTGTATGTCTTTCTACTAAGGTTCTTCCCATTGGAAGATTAAGAGTTCTAAAATCAGGACTGCAGTAAAGTGAGTGGTACTTACGTAAGTCACATAAACTGGCCAAATATGTTTGTGGACTTGGAGTATCAAATTTATTGGTAAGACTATTGTGATTTGTAAGTCACTTTAAACACACATAAGCTATTTTTCTTGGATTATCCAGGGAGTATAATTTCTGCCTGAACCAAGTTGCTAGCATACAGAAACATTGAAGAGGATTTTTAAACTTAAAATAATGGAAAACCAATGTGTTCAGGAAGACTGAAACTAGTATTGGCTCAGATAGCAATAAAGCAAATTATAAGAATGAAAAAAATAAAGAGGGGGAGGATTAAATAACTTATCTGCTGATTAGGGTAATTTATAGACATGGAAAATGATTAACCCAATTTTTTTTAAAAAGTAGGTAGTTCTTTTTTCCCCCTCCTCTCTCTGTTTGTTCTACCATGGTTTTCCTTTGTAAACAATGATAAGTTGCCTAGCTGATAGAAAATGCCAACAAATTCCCACTGGGGATCATTCAGAAAGGATAAGATGTATTTTATTTATATTATGACTTTAACCACATAAGAATCTAAGGTTCCAGACATGAATACACTGCACATGAAATGGCTGCACCTCTGAAATATTAGCTGTCATTAATTTCAGTTTTAACAGAATAGTAGTCCTTCTTTTATGTCTCATTGTCAAATAGCACTTTCAGCATACCATTCTTTGGTCTGGAATTTAAATTAATGTATTACATGTAAATTGTGGAACTAAATCAAAATTATTATTTAACACTTACTAAACACACTTATGGAGAAGGAAATGGCAACCCACTCCAGAGTTCTTGCCTAGAGAATCCCAGGGACGGGGGAGCCTGGTGGGCTGCCGTCTATGGGGTCGCACAGAGTCGGACACGACTGAAGCAACTTAGCAGCAGCAGCAGCAAACACACTTAGTATAATATGTACTGCTATTTACAGGTTCATAAAAATGAAATCTTATCTATAGTTCAACAAAATTTCATATGAAACAGCATACTCTTTTACACTATGGATAGACAAAAAATAAACCCCAAGTGCATTAAATCTACTTAGATTTCTTAAAAGCTCATTAATGTACTCTTAAGCTAGTGTTGTATGAGAGTTAAAATTCAGCTTTTAAAAAAGTGCTCTGTTGTAAGTTTTATCCTTATGAAGTTCATTTAATCTCCTTAATGCATCTGGTGTAAGTCTTCTACATCAGGCAGAAATTAGTATAAAGAGTCTTAAATCATGTTCATCCTTTCAAAAAGGTTTAAACTATGCCTATGCACAGTCACTAAATACAAGCAAGTATTTTTATTGTAATAAGTAATTTGAAAATTTTCCATTATTAATCATTTTAGAATATTCTTGCTGAAAACAGAACTTATCATGAGTTTGAAAATGTACTTTTGGTTTTCAATTTCTCAGTCCTGTATTTTGATTTAGATTTTTAATCAGATCTATTTCAGCAAATCAAAACTTACCCTAGCTGTGTCCAAGGTTATGCAGTTTAACGGAGGACAGCCTTTTGTACTCAGCAAGTTTTACAGGGTAGAACGAAAACATGTTTGTAGATTAATGATGTAGTATTCTTTATGATTAAATTTTCAAGTGATGAGTCCAGCATCAAGTAGTGGAAATAACACCGGGGCTGGAGTTAGGAGAACTGAATCAGAGCTCATTTATGGGTTGAGTAACCTTGGGAAGTCAGTTGCTCTCTCTGAGGCTGTTTTTCTCTTCAGTCTAGGGGATGATAAAATCCAGCTCATAGCATCACTGAGGCAACTTCACAGAAGGCCACAGTTCAGCGTCAGGTTTCTTCTAGTCAACAAATATTTGTGTTTTATTTTATAAGAATCAGGGGCAGTTATATCTAATAAGATATATTCAGAGCCTTAATTAATGCATAACTTCAGTATTTAGCTGCTTAATATTTAGAAGTTTAACATTAAGAGGCCTAATATGCCCATTAAATGACAATATGAGTTTTTAGTTTTGGACAAACTACTGCATTTATTTGACATAACAATCCTGATTTTATAGCTTTACTTAGTGAGAAAAAAACGTATATGGTCACTTTATATATACACAGCCAAGTTTAGTACATAAAGAAAAATATCTATAGGTTTATAGAACCTCTAAAATTTTAGATGTTTATTGTTTCAGCTGAGGAAAAAAAATGTTAAGTTGGAATTATTTTTATTTTTTAGCAAATCTAAGGCAGTTCAGCAACTCTATAACTGTAAACCTTTGGGGTTGCTTGGGAATTGGTTGAAATCATACAGAAAAATCAAGCTTGAAGTTCCCTCCAGGTTTCATTTCCCTAGCTGAAAGAGGAATGCGTTTAGGAAGCAGTGTATTTAAGCTCCAGGAGATTAGGATGTGGGAATGAGCCAAGACATTGTTGGTTGCTGCTCGATGGGATGACTTATTTGTGGAGTGGGACAGGCAACTGTATGGGAATCTAGGTGATCTCAGCCTGAGGCGCTGTGCTATAATGGTAGACCTGTGCAAGAAGATTAATGAGAAACTAGGCTTAACAGAGTGTTGAAGTGTTAAAGAGGGAACTCAAAGACCTTGTCCATCTGGATTGACCTTCAGGTTGAAAGTGGGTAGAGCCAAGTGCACTACACGTATTTGCCTTAGAGTGCTCCTTGGTCACACGGAAATATGATTTTTTTCTGATTTGAACTCTTCAACATGAAATGTTAACAAAAATGTCTAGCCTAGGGTTTAGAAATGTAGTCAATGCAGAAAGTCTTGAAAATATTTAATACTTCAAATAATTTTCCCTAGCCTTTGAGATATTTTGCACTAAAAATGTCTTTTTGCTGAAGCATTTTCTAAAATATTAGTTTCCACTTTTACTTTTTGCTCCCAGGACAACCATTCCTTTGAACCAAAACAGCTCCTTTATTTTATTTTTTCCTTTTTTAATTTTTTTTCTGGTTCTGAAATAACCCATCCTGAAGACATAAACAACTTGCCTTGATGGCTAGCTAAGACTCTGCCCTGCCACAGATGTCCTCCAACTCTTTCATTTCTTACCCCAAGGAGCAGTAAACATAAATCCTGACCCACTAGTGCAGCCCCAGAACTGAGAAGATACACTGCAGCTAAGCAGTGGGTAGAAATAAAAACAATGCCTCAATTCAATGATATTAAATGTTCTAGGAAGACAGTCTCTGAGAGAAAGGATAAATAACCTACATAATGAAGAATTAGTTAGCAGTGTTATGTAAATATTGTAGCAGCATCAATGAGGAGGTAAGCAGAAGTATTTTAAGACACTATATTATACAATACACTGTGCACTGTTTCCTAGTGATAAGGTTTTTAAAGCATCTTTATAAGCTCTTCTTCTCTGTTGTGACAGGATTATTTTTGCACCTTTGGAAAGCAACTGAAAGAGGAAGCTTGGAAAAAAAATCCTGCCTAATAAAGCAACCATACTCAAGTAGCTTAAACTATAATAAAGAACTGATTTTAAGATACAAGAATAGATTTAAGATGTAAGATTAAAACATAAGTATAAATTATATTCTCATTTTTTGCAGTGCTGTATATCCTTGTCAGTGCAGTGAAATGCTAAAATGTTGAAGGCTGAAATAGTTTTTATTGTTATTCCACTGAATTTTAAATAGCCACTGAAGCAGATATTTCATGTAATAACACCCAGAAACAATAATATATGTACTATAATGAGTAAATTTGGATGAGTGGATAATGTAATGTACAAAGTACCCAAAAGAAAATCACACTAGTTTAAAGAAATGTTTTAGCTACTAGCATCAATATATTGACTCCCCAGTACTCTTCAGAAATAGTTGACAATACATATTCTCCTCCCTCAACCCCTAGACGCCTCTGTTTTATAATGACAAGATATTTAAATAATTTGGGACTATCTTGGTTTACATTTTTTTCTTCAGAGTATATTGATTTTGGATTTGACAATGGTGTCCAAATCACTGAAATTCACAAATTCTGTCTCATTTTAGATGGTCAAGAAACATTAAAATTTTGATTTAGTGAAATGATAAAAGGTTAGAGGCTAGAAAAAGCAAAGAAATGGAAATAGCTTAAGTAATCAAGAATTGAATATTTAAGGATAGTTAATCAATTTGTCTTTATAACCAACTTTTGCTTGTCTAGCTCTGTTCGTATCACTCTAGACTCTGTACAGAGAATGTTTAATTGAAGGATACCTTCCTCCCTGTATTCTTCCTATTGCCATCAGTTGTGTACTCAAGGAAGACAACCATGTTTTAATACTAGTTACTTTTTGGTCAACAGACCACCAGAACCGGGATATGTCTGGGAATAAAAGTCAGAAGTCCAAATGCACTGAATGAAATTAGATCAACACAGATACAAGGAAAATCTTTAGGTTTAAATCAGATTAAAAAAGAGAAGAAGCCAATATACAGAAAGAGGCCAGAATCGAGTAGTTGCATCCAGGTAACCAAAGAAATTGAACAGGTGGCAGATGAGAACCAGATGCACTTAGCAGTGGCGATCGGTTGTGTAGAAATGAATCAAACTTCTGGGGACATAGGAGAGCAAGGGAAAGGCCAGGTCTTACAGAAACGTATTCTTCCATATTGGAAAAGTCCTTCTCCTGATGATATGTATAATTCCAAACCCAAATCTGTTGAATTCCGTTTATCGCTGACTAAGATGGCCAGTCCATCTCTTGGTGTATGCTTCCTGGTTGATGGCAGTTGAGAGTCTCTCTTATTCCATTGTGACTGAAAGCACTGTGAAAGACTTTACACAATGAAGAACATTAGCTTTTTAAAAGCTCGCATCTCCTCACACCATCAAGCTGTTTACCAGACCTGATTACAGTAAAAATCTGTGAATAGTTAACACACTGCAGGAAAATTAAGAGGGAGAGATACTGGTGGATATTTGTGAGGTGGGCTAGAGATGGTGTAGTTGGAACTGAGATGCCACTGAGCACATGAGTTTACACTTTTACTGAAGTAGAATATGAAAATGAAACTGTGAACAGGGCCTACAAGTTTTTTTTCCTCAGTTATGAATTAGGATTTTGAAACATTTGTGAAAACTGTTCTTAAAATCTTTGGAAACAACTGAATAGAACATTAATTTTACTTTATAACTCCTCTTGTTATGTTCACTGGGATCTTATTGAACAGAGTAGACACTATCAGAAGGACTCTGTTACAGTCAACATTTTTATGAAAGAAAAACTCCAGATAAGTCAATATGAAAATGGAGACTCTAAAGAAGAGGAAGGTTTTGTTAAAATCTAAATATTTACTATAGTATTGAGTTTTGAATTGCTACATAAGACAAGGACTGTTAATTTGGGCCAACTTCCACACCTCTAAGATATCCAATTGTGGGAAAAAATGTTTTAAAAACCTGAATTATCCATAGGATGGATGGAAACTATTTACCATTTCATTTTAGGTTTCATCTCAGAAATAAATGAAACCATTTTGTTTTCTGTTATTTACATGAACCATATTTTTAATATGATTCACTGTTAATACTTTGAAATCTAACCCATGATCAATTGTCATATAAACCAATTAGTCAAAGCTCTACAGAATTATTATTAGCCTCAAAAGGAAAAAAATACTAAAAAAATATCTAAACAGACCAGTGCAGAATGAACCTCACCTTGACAGGAGAAAGTATAGTTAATATTAAGAGACAATGTCAGTCACATTTAGCTTTCCAGAAACTAATTCCTGAAATACTTAGTCATCTGATTTGCTAAGCTACTCTACATCTTTATTATCAGATTCCAGATTATCCTCAGAAATAACCTCTTTCTGGATTTGTCAATTAAAATATAAGTTTAGTCCTGAGACTTGTTTTAAACTAGCCTTTTTTATTAAGTATATTAGTTAAAATTAACCAAATTAAATATATCAATCCAACTGTTCTTTTCCCAGTTTTCCTCCTCACTTCTTTTCTTCTTTCTTGCAAACTTTATTTGGGGGACGCTTTCTTTTCTATGACAAATGAGATTATGATTATGCTTTCACCGAGTTTGACTAGGAATGGGCACTTGATGCAAACTGGTCAATCAGCTTACTTCATTGGGATTTTATGGAGAGGCCCTGAGAAATACATGTTCTTTCTCTGGTGTGGCCAACTCAGAATTTGTGAGCCTAGAGTAAATTTCAGGTCATTACTATTTCCCACTACTTGGAAGAATCAAATCCTCAATAGGAAAAAGTGAGGGAAAAAAAATCCACAGATGAACAAAGTTAGAGAGAGCAAAAGAAAGTGTGGGAGAGAGAGTGAGGGAAAAAGAAGGCATTAAGGCTGAGGGCAAAGTCAGGAGAAAGAGGAAGACCTAATCTAGTATCTGGAACTATCCCTGTTCATCCCAGCAATAGGAAAAAGTGAGGGAAAAAAAATCCACAGATGAACAAAGTTAGAGAGAGCAAAAGAAAGTGTGGGAGAGAGAGTGAGGGAAAAAGAAGGCATTAAGGCTGAGGGCAAAGTCAGGAGAAAGAGGAAGACCTAATCTAGTATCTGGAACTATCCCTGTTCATCCCAGCAAACAGTATAAATCACCAAACTTCTTTTGTTTTCCTTAAATAAGTTTGACTTGGAATTCCATCATTTGAAATTTGAAGTGTCTCAACTAATATACTTTTCAAACAGATATTTCCCTAGTATGAAGTGTGCCTGTGTTTTACCAATTTTCTAGTGTTTAAAAACTCTTAAGTGAACTGACTGGCTTAACTTTAAGATCTGTGCTTTTCATAAACAGATAATGGTGTTGATAGTATCCCAAATTTAACTCCTTTAAAATCTTTATTGTCAAATTTTTGAAAATGAAGTAATCTAAATATATTAAACCAATTATCTCCATTCAGATGGCTTCTGTGGTCTCCAAAATTCATCCAAGGATTTATTTTAATATTGAACTTTGCAAAGAGTAAATTAAAAATCAGATGTTTAGAATTCTAAATATAGTGTTATTAAAAAAATACCCCCCCCAAAAAATCCTGGTCTATCCTATGTGGCAGTTCAATTTTAATTTTTATGATTTAAAACTGTATCTATGTTTCTGGCAAATGAAATCATATATATATATATATATATATTTGGAAAAAAGTACTTCTTCAAATATGAAGAATATATTTGACTTTACTTTGATGATAGCCATTCTGACTGGTGTGAGGTTATATCTCATTGTGGTTTTGATTAAGAATTTCCCTAATTATTAGCAGTGTTGAGCATCCTTTTAAGGGCCTGTACTCTGCCAACAAAGGTCTGTCTAGTCAAGGCTATGGTTTTTCCAGTAGTCATGTATGGATGTGAGAGTTGGACTGTAAAGAAAGCTGAGTGCCGAAGAATCGATGCTTTTGAATTGTGGTGTTGGAGAAGACTCTTGAGAGTCCCTTGGACTGCAAGGAGATCCAACCAGTCCATCCTAAAGGAGATCGGTCCTGGGTGTTCATTGGAAGGACTGATGTTGAAGCTGAAACTCCAATACTTTGGCCACCTCATGTGAAGGGTTGACTCATTGGAAAAGACCCTAATGCTGGGAAGAATTGGGGGCAGGAGGAGAAGGGGACAACAGAGGTTGAGATGGCTGGATGGCATCATTGACTCGACGGACATGGGTTTGGGTAGACTCCGGGAGTTGGTGATGGACAGGGAGGCCTGGTGTGCTGCGATTCATGGGGTTGCAAAGAGTCGGACATGACTGAGTGACTGAACTGAACTGAACTGGCCATTTATATTTTTATTTTGGAAAAATGCCCATTCAGTTCTTCTGCCCATTTTTTAATTGGGTTATTGTTTTTTTGATATTGAATTGAATGAGCTATTTATATATGTTGAATATTAATCCCTCATTTATCATATCATTGCAAATACTTTTTCCCATTCAGTAAGTTGTCTTTTTGTTTTATCAGTGGTTTCCTTTGCTGTACACAAGCTTTTAAGTTTAATTAGATCCCATTTATTTTTTATTTTATTTCCTTTACTTTAGAAGACAGATCCAAAAATGTATTTCAGCAATGTATGACTAAGAGTGTTCTACCTATATTTTCCTCTAGGAGTTTAATGGTATCCAGTCTTTCATTTGGGTCTTTAAACTTTTTTGAGTTTATTTTTATACATAGTGTTAGAGAATATTCTAATTTCATTCCTTTACGTTTAGCTGTCCAGTTTTACCAGAGCTGTTTATTGAAGAAACTTTTTTCTCCATTGTATGTTCTTGCCTCCTTTGTCATAGATTAATTGACTGTAAGTGTGTGGGTTTAATTCAAGGCTCTCTACTTTTTTCTGTTAATCTATGTCTGGTTTTGTGCCAGTACCATACTGTTTAGATGACTGTAACTTTACTATAGCTTGAAATCAAAGTGTGTGATTCCTCCAACTCTTTTTTTTTTTTTTTCAAGATTTTTTTTGGCTATTTGGGGTCTTTTGTGTTTCCATAAAAATTTTAAGGGTATTTGTCCTAGTTCTGTAAAAAAATGCCACTGATAATTTGAGAGAGATTTCACTGAATTGTAGATTGCCTGTGGGTAGTATGGTCATTCTGACAATATTGATTCTTCCAATTTTAGAACACAGGATATATTTCCGTATGTTGGTGTCACCTGTAATTTCTTTCATCAGTATCTTATGTATTTGGAAGTATATGTCTTTTGCCTCTTGTGCATAGGTTTATTCCTATGTATTTATTATTTTTGATGTGATGATATGTGGAATTGTTTTCTTACTTTCTCTTTTTGATCTTTCATTGCTAGTATATAGAAATGCAAAATTTCTGTGTACTAATTTGTATCTTGCATCCTTACCAAATTCATTGATGAGCTCTAATAGTTTCCTGGTGACATCTTTAGGATTTTCTGTGTGTAGTATATGTCATCTGCAAAACAATTTTAATTCTTTCTTTCCAATTTGTTCTCTTTTCTTTTTCTTCTCTGATTGCCATGGCTAGGACTGCCAAATCTATGTTGAATACAAGTAGTGAGAGTAGACATCCTTGTCTTGTTCCTCATCCTGGAGGAAATGCTTTTAGGTTTTCACCATTGAGTATGATGTTTGCTATGGTTTTGTCATATATTGCTTTTATTATGTTGAGATATGTTCCATCTGTGCCCACTTTTAGAGACCTTTTATTATAAATTGATGTTGAATTTTGTTGAAGTTTCTTGTATTTATATTCATCATTGATATTGTATAATTTTTTATTTTTAAGAATTCCTTCAGTGATTCATTGGTTGTTTAATAGCATATTGTTTAGGTTTCTCCTGTTTGTGTTTTTTGTAATTCTTTTCTTGTAGGTGATTTCTAGGTTCATAGCACTGTGGTTGGAAAAGATACTTGATACCTTTTCAACTTTCTTAAATGTACCAAGATTTGTATTATGGCCTAGCATGTCATCTATCCTGGAGAATGTTCCATGTGCACTTGAAAAGAATGTGTGTTCTGCTGCTTTCTGATGGGATGCTCTATACGTATCAGTTAAAGCCATGTAATCTAAAGTGTTATTTAACGTCTGTGTTTCCTTTTTGATTTTCTGTCTATATAACCCTTCCATTCATGTAAATGTGAGGTATTAAAGTTCCCCACTGTTATTGTGTTACTGTCAATTTCTCTTGTGTCTGTTAATAATTTTCTTGTATATTGAGGTGATTATTTTTTGGGTGCATATATATTTACAGCTGTTATATCTTTTTCTTGGATTGATTCCTTGATCATTGTGTAGTGTCCTTCTTGTCTCTTGTAACAGTCTTTATCTAAAGTCTATTTTGTCTTATATAAGTACTGCAGCTCCACTTCTCTTTTGTTTTCCATTGTGTGGAATACCTTTTTCCATCCCCTCACTTTTTCTGGGGTTTTATCTTGTTTGTTTGTCTGGAACATGTTCCTCTGCCACATCATTTATCTAAGTTGCTATTTGTATTTTTATGTACGTGGTAAGTTAGTTACATTTCTCATCCTTGGAGAAGTGGCCTTCTGTAGGAGACTTCTTATGTGTCCCAGAAGTGCACTTCACTCTCATCTCTCAAGCTATATGCTCCAGGGGTTCCCCTAAGAGGGCTGCACATGCCCTATTGTGGAGGGCTGACTATGTGGGCAGTCTGATAGGCTTGATTGTCTCCAGCCTAGTTGCTTGCCAGGTCCTGCCTTGTACGGATGCTGCTGGCTGCTGTTTGGCAGGGCCTGGTCATGAGGCAGCTGACTGCAGAACTCTAGGGGTCCCACAGGCTACTGCTGGCTCACTGATGAGCAGATTCAGGGTCTCTGTGACTCTGGGGCTGTTGCCTACCTACTGGTAGGTAAAGTCAGGTCCTGGAGTTTGTGCCAGGCTACTGACAGGCACAGCTGTTTCCTGGAATCTGGCTGTGGGACTCAGGAATCCCTGAGCTCATTTTAAATCATTTGTGGTGGTGGTGGTGGGTGGGGGGGAGCTCCTGACACAATTGGATATAGGGTCCAGAGTGTCCTGAAGCTTGTGTTGGCCTGTTAGCAGATAGATCCAGGACCCAGCTGGTTTCAGAGTAGGGTTTGGCCTGCTGTGGTGGGCTGGATCCACATGCTGCTGGATTGTAGATTTCAGTCTTCCCCCTGGTTGGTGAGGCTCGTCTAGAGTCTTGTGTGGACTTCCTAGAGGGAAGGACCAGTGCTGGGTTTTGAACCTCTGATGGGTGAGCTGTGTCTAGAGGCATTCTGGAGGCTGCTATGGGCTCAGGAAGTGTTAGGCAGCCTGTCTGCTGGTGAATGGGGGTGTGTCCCCACTCAATTTTTTGTTTGATGTGAGATGTCCCAACACTGGTGCCTACAGGCTGTTGGGTGGGGGGAGGCTTGATGCTAATAAACTAAGATGGCAGCTGCCAACAGCAGTGTTCACAAGGTAGAATGTTTCCCACTGTCTGCCACCAGCATCTGTGTTTGGAGGGTGAGCCACAGACACTCCCAACCCACCTCCTCTCTAGGAGACCCTCCAGGACCATCAAGTAGGTCTGGCTGAGGCTCCTATCAAATTATTGCTTTTTCTCTGGACCATAGTGCATGTGAGATTTTATGTGCACCAATTAAGACTGAAGTCTCTGCATCCCCCATGCCTGTGGGGCTCCCAAAATTAAGCCCTGCTGGCCTTCAAAGTCAAATGCTTAAGGGGCTCATCTTCTTATGGCAGGACCTCTGGGTTTGGGGTCCTGAAGTAGGGCTCAGGACTCTTACTCCTGTGGGAGACCCTTTGCAATATAATTATTTTCCAGTTTTTGAGTTGCCTACCTGGGGGGTATGGCATTTTTATATTGCTAATCTACCCCTTCTATCCATCTTACTGTGGTTCTTTGTTCTTATCTTTATTTGTAGAAGAGCTTTTTGGGTATGTTCTAATCTTTTTCATGGATATTCTTCTGCAGATAGTTGTGATCTTGGGGTCCTTTGAGAGGCGATGAAGTCAGGGTCTTTCTGCTCTACCATCTTAACTGGTCTCCCAGAGTAGTTTTATTGTTCTAAAAGTCATCTGTGCTCCAACTATTCATCCTTCCCTCCCTCCTAATCCTTGGCCACTATTGATCCTTTTACTATCTCCATAATTTTGCCTTTCCAGAATGTCATATATAATAGTTGGAGCATACAGTATGTAGCCTTTTCAATTGACTTCTTTCACTTAGTAATATACATTAAAGTTTTTTCTATGTCTTTTCAGAACTGGATAACTCATTTCTTTTTAGTGCTGAATAACATTTCATAGTATGGATGTACCACAGTTTATCTATGCACTTACTGAAAAGCATCTTGATTGTTTCTAAGTTTTGACAATTAAGAATAAAACCACTATAAACATTCACATGCAGGTTTTTGTGTGGGCACACATTTTCAACTCTCTTTTGTAAATACTATTAAGGACAATAGTTGGCTCATATGGTAAGAATATGTTAGTCTTGTAAGAAACTACTAATTTGTCTTCCAAAGTGACAATACCATTTTACATTCTCACCAACACTGAGTGAAAATTCCTGTTATTTCACATCTTACCAACATTTGGTGTTGTGTTTTGCATTGTTCCCTTTCTAATAATGTGTGTAGTAGTATCTCATTTTAATTTGCAATTCCCTAAGGACATATGATGTTGGACATTTTGTCATATGCTTATTTGCCATCAGTATATTTTATCTGGTAAAGTGTCTGTTTAGATTTTTTGCTTACTTCTATTTTTTATAGTTGAGTTCAGGTACTTCTTAGCAGTTAAATATAGTAATTCATTCTTGGAATGTGATATTTCTAAAATAGAACTATAAAAAAGTGCAATATACTCTAATTAGAAACATTGACCCTTAGGAAAAAATATATATCTATTAACAAGTCCTGGAAATATTTTTCTCTTAAGAGTTCTAGATGAATTTGTCCTATTAAGCAATAATCACTCTAGTAACAATTACTTTTGTAGATGCTTTATTGTTTTCAAAGCATGTCCATATAGGGTTGCCATGAAATTAAATGAGACAGCCTGTTTTTATCAGCAGTTATTTTTCCTTTTTTTTTTTTTTAACAGAGAAGCAGAGGTTCAAAAGTAATGTTGTTTACCCAAAGTTATAAAGTTGGTGTGCAGAGATGGAACTTCAAGTCAGCCCTCTGACTCAGAATCTAACTGCTAGAAGAGGTTTAAAGAAGTTTACTCTTTTCAAGGAAGGAGGGATTATACTTTGTGAAGAATATGTAAGTTTTATGTTAGTGCTGTGAGCAGGCTTTCTTCACTAAAAATGCAATGGTGAATTTGAAAATCACCAAGACAGTACTTTACCGTTTCTACATTGATGTATCCTGCCTTAGTTTTCTGAATGAGGCTTGTGATTATCTGTACAACATTGTCTACCCAGTTATGCCAATTATTTGATCATCTTTCCCAGCTTCTTTGAAAAGTCTTATTTATCACAAACTTCATTTCTAAAAATATTTGAATTTCTTCAGTGGCATATCAGTCTGTTTATTGACTTCTAGGTCAACATCAAACCTTTCTAAATTATTAAAATTTCAAAATGCATATTAGAAGAATGATATATGTCCATATCATATAGAACTATGACCTCAGTAGTTTGCAGAATAAACAGGTAATTTCCAAATTCTTCTAGTATTTGCCTCCATATAAAATAATTTGTTTTTGTGATTATGTTTTTATTATAAAATTTTAGATAGTATCTCTTGGCTTCCTGTTGTGTATTGACCACATTCTTTACATAAAATGACTATACTGGCATTTCAATATTTACTTTGCTTAATATTTTAGTCTACAAATCCTGAGCATGTTTTTGCAAAAAATAAAACTGGTAAAAGTGTTCAGATTTTATAAAATAAGATTAACCAATGAAAGTAAAACACTTGATAAATAAATATTCATATGCATTTTATGAAATGTATCTCTGATCACTATGTCCTTATGACTTTCTTTGATTTCAGCTTTCTCCTCCCTTCCCCTTCCAATAATGTCTTCAGAGCTAATTTTGATATGGCTGAAATTTGGGAGAGATTTTCAGCAGCTTCAACTGTGTTGAACTGCCCTGTGTAAAACTTTGCACATCTCCTTCTCAGGGAAAGCCCTCTGTTTTATACAATAGATCTAAATAGCAGCAGTTTTGATTTCTCTTTCAGATAAGCCAGGAGGTTTGGCATTACCTATGGTCTAAATCATTTCCTTCTCACTGGGGAGATTAGTTCTCTCCAGAGGGCTTCATTCAGCATGTCCATATACAGCCTTTTTAGTAAAGGAAGAATTGAGGTATGTTTAGGGAAGTTACAGGAGCTGAGTAGTTAAAAAGAATTTGAGTAAGAGAGTGTCAGGAATGGTGGATGGGAAGGTAGGGAAGTGAGCCACAGCAAGTGAGCTCAGAAAGCTAAGAAGGGTGAAAACTGCTGATCAGTGTATGCAATAATGAATCTTGTGCTTGGCACAGTGTATGGAAATCCAAAAATTGATTTTGTTATTACTATACTATGAAGATGAGGTATTAGGTTTTTAATAAATCTCCTTTCTACCAAGACACGCTTTGCCCCTCATTTTCAGTTCAGAATTTTATGTAGAGTCAACATTCAGAATGTACATTATTATGACTGTAAATAATATTCATGGGTAAATCACATAGTGTACTATACATTTGTTGTCTTGTGCAACCTTTTTCCCCTAGAGGTAATGTTTTCTGTTTTTTGGGTTTTTTTCTATTTCTATTTCCGTTTTCTGTTGCTTCTATAAGGCCAGTGGGAGAGAGAGAGCAAGCCAGCTAGCAAGACAGAATCTTAAAAAAATGTAACGACAGTAGTGACATCCCAATATCTTTGCCATACTCTTTGGGTGAGAAGCAGATGACAGGTCCCACCAATACTCAAGGGGAGGGAATTACACAAAGGTATAAATACTGGGAGGCCAGGATCATGGGGGCCACCTTAAAGTCTGCCACATAATAATCTCCTTGTTTTATTCTTTTTCAGGTACACAATCAACCCATACTAACCAATAGAATGAAGAACACTTCTTTTACCCTGTTAAGTACATCAGTCCTACTCTTTCCTTTTTTGAGAAATACTTCCTGGAACCTTGTGACTTTTCTCCAGTTTGGACTGTTGTTTTCTGGGCCTGCAGCATAACCAGTTATCCTTGGTTTTTTCATTTACCTTCTTACATTGGATTTTCTTTGCCTGATTTCTGATTTATATCATTTTTTTCCTGGAACCTAGCCATTTTCTTTCTATTTTCCTATTGTGCCTCAGGAATCTACTGTGTCTTACTGTTTGGGAAAATTATCCTGCTAGAAATTTTGACACCAGCTCTCTTTCTCTATGCCAACTCCTACCCTGACTCCTTATATTCCTTAAAGCCTGCTGAGCATTGGAGAACTTATGCTTCTAAGCTACTGGGAATATAGACAAAATTTTGTGCAGCAAAACATATTGAGCTGCAAAAACAAAAAAAAAGAGAATGGGTAGATACTTGAACATAGCTATTTTTTATATCTTGCATGGCTAAATGTGATAATTTTGACTTCTGTTTTGATGTGATAGTTTGGCTAGATAACTAATTATAGTTTAGGAGTAATTTTGCCTTAGAATTTCGAAGGCATTGCTCCAGGGTTTTCAATCTCCAATATTGCTGCTGCTGAGACTGATTTTATTCTGAAGGCTGAGTCTTACATATGACTTTGTCATCTCTACAAGCTTTTATATCTTTTCTATCTCCTTTTAGTTTGAAATTTCACAACACTATGCGTTATGCATCTTTTTTCATTGTTTTTTTCCTTATCTCATTATTTTTTAACTCAGAAACTTTTTTTTCAGTTCAACATCATTTTCTTATATGTTTCTTTGAAAATTCTTTCCTTTGTTTTATCTCTTCTCTTTGTGAAACTCCCATGAGAGGGAGGTTAGATCTGCTGAATTGATCTTATGACTTTATTATTATTTCTGTCTTATTTTCCACTTCTTTATCTTTTAGTTTAAAAACAAAAATCCCTTTTCATCTATTTTCCTGGAGATTAGCTTGACTTTATCTTCCAGCTCTTCTATTAAATTTTAAAAATTTATTTTTTTTGATAGTGGTAATTTCTAGCAGCTCTTATTTCATTGATCTCTTATATTTTCTTTTCTCATATCCTCCTGATATTATTTTCTTGATTCATTGTTTTTAGGATCTCTCTGATGTTGTTAGTCATTTATATTTTCTAAGTTTGTTTTTTCTTTAAAGGTCTTTTTACCTTTTGTTTATTTTAGACTGGTTTTTTTTTTTCATATTAGAAGCTTTCCTTGAATATCTAATGATAGTAAACTGATAATTTTAATTTTATGAGTGAGGCACCAAAAAGATGTTTGAAATTTGTGTGTATGGCTAAGGCTTGTCATTTTATAGCAGTAATATAGGGCTATAGGGTGAGAAGTAGACAGATTGGGGAATCAATGTTAGTATGTATATGTCTTTTCTCTTGGGTTGTTTGTTTTTTAGAGATAAAGTTTCCATTCTATTTTTCTGGGTATTTGTCTCGCTGTCAGTAGATTGGGACCCCACAGTGGGGTCTCTTGTTCAGAATGCAGGATTTCATGAATTCATTTGCTGTGAGGATGGCCGCACATTGGCCTGCAGTTTTTCCCTATATCTCTAGGTACACAGCTCTGCTGTTCACGCTGTAGGGTAACCGGATCCATTCCTCCCAGGTGAGGGAGAAGCAGTTTCAGAAAGGAGGGGATCTAGTTTCAGATTTCTGAAGCAAATTATCCATCACACCTCTTGGCTGCAAACTCACCCTTCACTCTGACTTTCAGAGTTATCTGGTGCTTCAAAACCATGAGCTTTTCCAGGATATTCTATCAAAATGAGGTTTTCTATCAAAGTAAGAATCAAGTTGATTCTCATTGGTATCATCCTTTCACAGACAGTTTTAAATTTCTTTCCGCTTCTATAAATGTATCATAACTTTTTATATGTGGTTAATAAATGAAGAGTTTTATATTTCTCACCACAGACTCCTCTGGAAAGTAAAAATAAGGAAGAATAGACTGTTATATTTTAGCCACCTGTCCCATTTAAATTCCTCTGAGAATGTTTGTATTCATTTTAGAATTTAGACAAATAGTAAGTAATCAGTGTCCATATTTAACAGTATTTTAATTGAATGAAAGAGTAATTTTTATATGGGCTTCCCTGGTGGCTCAGTGGTGAATAATCCACCTGCCAATGCAGGACACTCAGGTTTAATCCCTGGGTTTGGAAGATCCCCTGGAGAAGGAAATGGTAACACATGCCAGTATTCTTGCCTGGATGATCCCATGGACAGAGGAGACTGGCAGGCTATAGTCCATGGGTTTGCAAAGGAGTTGGACATGACAGAGCAACTAAAAAACAGCAATAATTTTTTATATAATTTCCAGGTATTTTTCTTAATAAATCTTTATCAGTTCTTACCTTGAGTAAACTCTTAAGCTGAAATGCATCAATAGAATTGTGGTGCTAAATGATACTCTTTGAGAATAAACTTTTACCATGATATACCATCATGTTACAAACTGTTATTTTATTTTTTAATTTAAACTGCTTAAAGTTTACTGCCTAGTCACTTACCTTAATTTCACCAGAAAAAGCTGTGAGACAAGTACTTTTAAAATCACTGGAGTAAGAGAAAGGAGTAAGCAAATAATCCTGTGTCTATGACGTGTAGTGTAGGACCTACAGCTATTGGTTAACATGACTTGAGAGTTACAGGTTTCCGTAATTCAGGAACCAGCATGTCTCATCTATTTCACTTGCCATAATCCTTTCCAAAAATAATTTGATGTAGTACAGAGAAGCTTCCTCAGAGGATCCAGCCATAGTTAATTGTTTATTGTCTAGTTACAGTCTTGTGCATGCTCTCTTCCGAACAATCTCATTAATGTTGTATGTCACGGAGTTATTAATTTGTGTGATAGTGCTCACATACACAGTATTATGTTATATCAGTGGAATGAATACTATGGTTTTACTTTGTTCAGTATGGATATCTATAAATTTTGAACCACTCTTTTAAGGTTTATCTTGCTTAGACGATTTTATAGCTAATGTACCAAGTCTATAGTTTTAAAAACCAACAGTATTCTTTTAATAATCTTGATAATTAGTGCTCTCCTAATAGTATTAATACTGATATTATTATCATTAATAATTGTCAGATCTATTTAAATGTTAAATTTTGTGTCATATATAGCTTTTAATTTATCTTTATTTTCTAACATCCAAGTAAGGAGGCAAAGTTTGGAGCTTGAGGTAGATAGGGAGTAAATACAATTCAAGACTTCACTTGGAGTAGATAGGGAGTCAATAAAATTCAAGATTTCAATTGATCTTGCAGAGATAAATAAGATTAAATCAGACACAGCCAATGGAATGCAAAACTATTTAAAAGACCTTTGGACAGACATTGCTTGTTTTCTATCCAATAACTATTCTCCCATTGCTTAATAACAGAATCCAGTATACTTAAATACTTATCTTTCAGCCTCTCTTGCCATTAGGGGTGTTGATGTGACATAATTCTGGCTAATGAGGTATATTCAGAAGTTTCTGTGTTTGGGAGAAGAGGTTTCTGAGAAAGCATTTTAAAGGGGACAGGTCTGCTTGCTTTTTTGAATCTTGTTGTCTTTTGTTCTTCTTTCTTCCTGCTTAGAAAATGCATATACTAGGAGATAGAGTAGCATCTTTGGGCATGAGATGAGACCCCAGGACCAAGAATATTTTCTATTTAAAAATTGTAATGTGTTTTTAAACACTTTTTTAAAAGCATTACAGAATGGCAAAATATCCCTTAATTCAAAAAATCACTTTTCTTCTTAGAAAACAGGTACTAGTCTTTTAAACAGTTTTATTGCATATGTTTTAAAACACTTTTCTAAATGTTTTACAGAAGAGCTATCACATTCATTCCCTGAAATAATGCACTTCTCAAATATATCGCACATACAACTCTTATAAACATCTTTATTATGTGTTTATTTTAGAAACGTCTTTATTTCATTTTGATTTACATGTTCTAAAATACTACTCTAAATACATTATAGAAGAGCTATTATACCTATTCCCTGAAAAAACACTGCTATCAAAGGACCTTGCACAGGGCACTCAATATAATTGTCATTAATACATGTTTTTCAGAACTTTTCTAAATGAATTACAGAGTGGAAAACATATACCTTCACATGAAGAAGCTCTTCTCTTTATCTGATGTGTGTGTGTGTGGAGTCACTCAGTCGTGCCTGACTCTGCGACCCAATGCAGGCTCCTCTGTCCGTGGGATTCTCCAGGCAAGAATACTGGAGTGGGTTGCCATTTCCTTTTCCAGGGGATCTTACTGACCCAGGGATCAAACTCACGTCTCTTGTTGCATTGCAGTCAGATTCTTTACCCACTGAGTCACCTTGGAAGCCCCTCTTTATATTATAGTACACAGTAATTCTCTTACAAGCATTGCTATTTTAAACATGAACACTTTCTCAAGCAGCTGAATCAACCCTGTATTTCCTTTTTGTTGTTGTTTAGTTGTGAAGTCATGTCTAACTGTTTTGTTACCCCATGGACTCTAGCCAGCCAGGCTCCTCTGTTCATGGGATTTTCCAGGCAAGAACGGAGTGGGTTGCCATTTCAATTACATGAGAAAAATCATTCTGTATTTTGTTAAGTCACCCAATTCAGATTTTAATTAAATACCGCTGAATGTAATTTCCAACTGAGATGTCTTCCATAGACTCTGAGGAGACTTCTTTGCATGTTGCTTGCATTCTACTGTAGCCCACAAGGCTCCTCTGTCCATGGAATTCTCCAGGCAAGAATACTGGAGTGGGTAACCATTCACTTCTCCAGGGGATCTTCCCAAGGCAGGGATCAAACCTGGGTCTCATGCATTGCAGGCAGAATCTTTACCATCTGAGCCACGAGGGAAGCCTATTTACATTCTACACTGCCGAGTAACAAAGGTTTCTTTGCCAATCTAGATCTCAGTGAAATATCTTTAGTAATAGCTGTATCTCTTGAAAAAACAGTGGTTTTGATCCTTTTCATCTTACTGAAGACGTGAAATTAGTTGAGAGTCCTAAGCGATTACATGAGAGAAGTGACATGAGAGATTACATGAGAGAAAGCACTCTTGCCGTAATGCTTTCTGTTTTCTCTAGTATGTAGCTAGTCAGAGCTGTAGACTGGGAGTCTCTTCTTGTATTGTGAAAACTGACTCATTAGAAAAGACCTTGATGCTGGGAAAGATTGAGGGCAGGATGAGAAGGGGATGACAGAGGATGAGATGGTTGGATGGCATCACCAAGTCGATGGACATGAGTGTGAGCAAGCTCTGGGGGTTGATGATAGACAGGGAAGCCTGCCTGGCATGCTGTAGTCCATGGGGTCACAAATAGTCAGACACGATGAGCAACTGAACTGAACTGACTGTGAAAAATATCAGGTGATATGTATGTAAGAGGATATACATGTCTCACCCCTTGCTAAATTACAGTGACCACCTAGCATCAGTTTTCCAGTTCTTAGCACTCTATTCTAATGGTAGGCCTCAAGAATATTTATTTCAGCTCTGGCATATGATAAAACTGATGTTTATAAGTCAGATAATTATGCATGTATTATAAGGTATATAACAATTTAATATTGTGATCAGTGTCTAATATTGTGTGCTATCTTTCTTAGGCAATCTTCAAGCAAAAATCAAACATTTAATCAAAAATTTAAAACAGACTTTAAAGATGATTTTTTTTAGAGTTACATATACATTAATAATAATTCAGTTGTACTAAGCTTAGCACTGTGAATGCATCGCAGGAAATGGCAGTGTTAAATGAATCAGTGCTATCACAGTCAACTTGGCTCAGTCCCTTTGGAATTGCATCCCCAACATTATTTATTTAAATTAATTGATGTACAATAACATGTTTATTGGTTGATGGCTTTATATTTCTATATGCTTTAGAATTGTTAGAACAAGTTAGGACAGTTTTGCTAGGGTTGACCTAGCTAGGGTTGTTATATGATTTCCCTCAATCTGAGAATTTACTTGCTAGTCTCATAGTAAAACTGGCCTTTTAATATAGCCCATACTGCAACCCATGACTGTTAATTCTTTGTAAAATAATCAGAGTTTCTTCAGATAATAGTATATAATAGCACTAAAAGAGAATTTTGGGGGTAAACAAAATAAAGAGATTAGAAACTGCTATGAAAATGCAGGAAAGTGTAGTAAAGGGGCCAAACATTTATTGTAGTGAGAGTAAATTCTGCCATACTGGCTCATCAGTGTTATGAAGAGCCATAGCTATGCTGCTGTGCTAAATCAAGTATTGCTGTGGTCATTCCCACTCAATTCTTTAAAAAGCCTGTTCTCATCCATTTTGCTTTCTAAGACCCTTAAAGAACTCCAAATGTGTGCACTTCAGTTTAATTTATGTTCAGTGTATCTGACTGTATTTTCATGCATTAAATTAATGTTACCTTTAAAAACAGACTTGATTCCTCTTCCAGCCATGACAGAATGCTGCTGCTGCTGCTGCTGCTGCTAAGTCGCTTCAGTCATGTCCGACTCTGTGCGACCCCATAGATGGCAGCCCACCAGGCTCCACCATCCCTGGGATTCTCCAGGCAAGAATACTGGAGTGGGTTGCCATTTCCTTCTCCAGTGCATGAAAGGGGAAAGTGAAAGTGAAGTCGCTCAGTTGTATCCTACTCTTAGCGACCCCATGGACTGTAGCCTACCAGGCTCCTCCGTCCATGGGATTCTCCAGGCAAGAGTACTGGAGTGGGGTGCTATTGCCCTCTCCACATGGCAGAATAACTGGTGGCAAAATTACTCTTCTGCTGTAAACAATGGAAAAACTGAACAAAATCTATAATGCACCTATTTTCTGGGGTTGGACAAAAGACTATCCAGGCATTTGAAAGAAGGGAAACCTGCAAAGTGCACCCCAGTTTCACTATGTCTTTCTGCTTCGTTAGTATTCCAGAGCAAGAACAGATTTCCCTAGCAGAGCCACAGCACCTCTAAGCTGAATAAGTAGAGATCGGGGTTGGGATGGCTCAAGTGGCTGGAATTTATTAGAAGAGGAGTTTTCGGGAGGGAAGCTCCAGCCATCTGCGTGGGGGGTCTCTGTGGGGACACTGCTGCCTCTGTGCAGGGCAAGATGATGAGGCCTAGCAGAGAGCACCTGCTGCAGGGCTGATAGCTAAAGGGAGATACCAGAGGTCACGCAGTACTGGGAATGGTTGTATGCAGGGCCACTAGGGCAGGGAGGCCTTGATAAATAACTCAGCCATTTGGCTGGTTCTCCAGGGATGCCATGTTTCAGGGATAAGCACTAGACAATTAAGTAAGGGCTGTATACTAGGACCAAAGACAAAACCAAAATAGACCCTTTTAATAAAGCCGTAAAGGATCAAGAAGCCTTGACAGTTTCACTAATAGCTAGATCAGAACTCAATACCCTTTAAAGAGAGAGAATATAGTGCAAACAATTCAATCCAAATTCATGAGGCTGTTTGGAGTAAGGAAGTTAATTGTGGAACCAGGAGGAATCAGGGCTTGAGCAAAGCGGTGGCCCCATGTGAGGTCTTCATTCAGAGAAAGAAGATGATTGAAGGGCGTGACACAACAGGGACCCTCATGAGGACAGTGACTGCCTAGGAGGGTGGTCCATACCCACCATGCTGGACTGAAGGAGATTGAAGAGACATGACAGGTGCAGCGATTTTGTACTGGACCATTTCACAGAGGATATTATTGAAACAGCTGATAAAACTGAATGGGCCTTCTGGGTGAAGGATATATGGCAGTTCTTGCAACTTTTCTATAAATTTAATTTTTTTAGTTTGAAAAAGACAGAAATTGACTTTTTTTGAAAAAAATGTGACTATACTTTTTTTATAATACTAGATTGGATGCAAAACAATGGAATAAATTATGTCAACCCTAAAGATTGCCGGGAGAAATATCAATAACCTCAGATATGCAGATGACACCACCCTTATGGCAGAAAGTGAAGAAGAACTAAAGAGCCTCTTGATGAAAGTGAAAGAGGAGAGTGAAAAAGTTGGCTTAAAGCTCAACGTTCAGAAAACTAAGATCATGGCAGCTGGTCCCATCACTTCATGGGAAATAGATGGGGAAAACAGTGGAAACAGTGTCAGACTTTATTTTTTGGGGCTCCAAAATCACTGCTGATGGTGATTGCAGCCATGAAATTAAAAGACGCTTACTCCATGGCAGGAAGGTTATGGCCAACCTGGACAGCATATTAAAAAGCAGAGACATTACTTTGCCAACAAAAGTCCGTCTAGTCAAGGCTATGGTTTTTCCAGTGGTCATGTATGGATGTGAGAGTTGAACGGTGAAGAAAGCTGAGTGCCGCAGAATTGATGCTTTTGAACTGTGGTGTTGGAGAAGACTCTTGAGAGTCCCTTGGACTACAAGGAGAGCCAATCAATCCATCCTAAAGGAGATCAGTCCTGGGTGTTCATTGGAAGGACTGATGTTGAAGCTGAAACTCCAATACTTTGGCCACCTCATGCGAAGGGTTGACTCATTGGAAAAGACCCTAATGCTGGGAAGGATTGGGGGCAGGAGGAGAAGGGGACGACAGAGGATGAGATGGTTGGATGGCATCAGCGACCTGATGGACATAGGTTTGGGTAGACTCCGGGAGTTGGTGATGGACAGGGAGGCCTGGTGTGCTGTGATTCATGGGGTCGCAAAGAGTCGGACGCTACTGAGTGACTGAATGAACTGAACTGAAAGTTTTCTTATTGCCTCATGCTGTCATGTTGTAAAATAGCACAATGCACTGTGTGGATTTATTCTGAATCAGCATGAATTTTAAGCCTTAGGTCTTAAAAATATATCATTGTTGTACAGGTGTGAGAACCCTGACTAATGCATACAGATATAAATATTTGCTCTAAATAATAGGTTAATAAAGGGATGTCCATAGTGGTCTGTGGTTAAGGCTCTGTGTTTCCACGGCAGGTGGTGTAGGTTCAGTCCCTGATTGGGGAACTAATATCCTACATCCCATGTGGTATAGCCAAAAATTAAAAAAAAATAGGATAATAAAACCAATAATTTATTCAGGGCTAGAACTTGGGAGTCATAAACTTGTAACCAAAATGAAGGCGTATTTAATGACCAACAAGACGGAAAATGAACATGTATCTTCCAAATTCACAGTGGATCAATACATGGCTGCCTATTGATGCATTGTAAGCAAAGCTTGTGAATGCCAAAGGAGGTTTTTCTTGGAAGTTTCTAAGCCCTTGGGAGGTGTTCCAAAACTTGACTCAAGTCACTGGCAGGAAGTGCAAGCTCTCGAAAACAATTTGTTGCTGCTCCAAGGGCCACTTCAGGTTATTGGGGCTTATCCAGAATATTCTCCTGAAGTTACCTATGGGATATGTGGAGCACTCTGGTGCCTTTTCTGTGCAGCTTTTTCCTATACGTCTCCTTGTGCCACATCCCAATGTAGAGGCAAAGGTGGTGGCTGGGGTGGTGTACATGGGTATGGGCAGGGGCATGGTAGGATGTGGGAGAACACTGTTATTTGATTAGAATCACTGAGGAATGATCTGCCTTTGCTGGCACCTGAAAGATAGAAGCTGTGTGTTCAGGAGCCTTCAGTCACTGAGTTCAGTCGCTCAGTCATGTCCAACTCTTTGTGACCCCATGGACTGCAGCACACCAGGCTTCCCTGTCCATCACCAACTCCCAGAGCTTGCTCAAACTCACGTTCATAGAGTTGGTGATGCCATCCAACCATCTCATCCTCTATGGTCCCCTTCTCCTCCTGCCTTCAATCTTTCCCAGCATCAGGGTCTTTTCCAACGAGTCAGTTCTTCTCATCAGGTGGCCAAAGTGTTGGTGTTTCAGCTTCAGCAAAAGTCCTTCCAATGAACATTCAGGACTGATTTCCTTTAAGGATTGACTGGTTGGATCTTCTTGCAGTCCAAGGGACTCTCAAGAGTCTTCTCCAACACCACAGTTCAAAAGCATCAATTCTTCAACACTCAGCCTTCTTTAGGGTCCTGCTCTCACATCCATACATGACTACTGGAAAAACCATAGCTTTGACTATATGGATCTTTGTCAGCAAAGTGATGTCTCTGCTTTTTAATATGCTGTCTAGGTTTGTCATAACTTTTCTTCCAAGGAGCAAGCATCTTTTAATTTCATGGCTGCAGTCACCATTTTCAGTGATTTTGGAGCCCCCCAAAATAAAGTCTGTCACTGTTTTCATTGTTTCCCCATCTGTTTGGCATTAAGTGATACGACTGGCTGACATGATCTTTGTCTTTGGAATGTTGAGTTTTAAGCCAGCTTTTTCACTTTCTTCTTTCACTTTCATCAAGAGGCTCTTCAGTTCCTCTTCATTTTCTGCCATAAGGGTGCTGTCATCTGCGTCTGAGGTTATTGATATTTCTCCCAGCAATCTTGATTCCAGCTTGTGCTTCATCCAACCTGGCATTTCGCACAATGTACTCTGCATGGAAGTTAAATAAGCAGGGTGACAATATACAGCCTTGACATTCTCCTTCACCAATTTGGAACCAGTCTGTTGTTTCATGTCTAGTTTTAACTTTTGTTTCTTGACCTGCATACAGATTTCTCAGGAGGCAAGTAAGGTGGTCTGGTATTCCCATCTATTAAAGAATTTTCCACAGTTGGTTGTGATGTTTTTCTGGAATTCTCTTGTTTTTTTCTATGATCCAACAGATGTTGGCAATTTGATCTTGGGTTTCTCTGCCTTTTCTAAATCCAGCTTGAACATCTGGAAGTTCACTGTTTATGTACTGTTGAAGCCTGGATTGGAGAATTCTGAGCATTACTTTACTAGTGTGTGAGATGAGTGCAATAGTGTGGTAGTTTGAACATTCTTTGGTATTGCCCTTCTTTGGAACTGGAATGAAAAAAGACCTATTCCAGTCCCGTGGCCACTGCTGCATTTTCCAAATTTGCTGGCATATTGAATGCAGCACTTTCACAGCATCATCTTTGAGGATTTGAAATAGCTCAACTGGAATTCCATCACCACTAGCTTTGTTTGTAATGATGCTTCTTAAGGCCCACTTGGCTTCTCATTCCAGAATGTCTGGCTCTAGGTGAGTGATCACACCATCATAGATATCTGGGTGTGTCATGGAAGGTCTTTTTAGTATAGTTCTGTGTATTTTTGCTACCTCTTCTTAATATCTTCTGCTTCTGTTAGGTCCATACCATTTCTGTCCTAATTTTCTTGAAGAGATCTCCAGTCTTTCCCATTCTGTTGTTTTCCTCTTTTTCTTTGCAATGATCACTGAAGAAGGCTTTCTTATCTCTCCTCGCTATTCTTTGGAACTCTCCATTCAAATTGGTATATCTTTCCTTTTGTCCTTTGCCGTTCACCTCTCCTCTTTTCTCAGGAGTCTTAAGTCTTCCCAAGTTGACTTGTGAATCTCTTTGTATACTGAAACCTACTACACTTGAAAAATCATATGAAACTGCCACTAATACTGTTCAAGGGGCTCTAGGATTTTAATTTCCTTACTGATTAGATGGTGGTGTCATTCCTTGAAAGAGAGCCTTAGGAGGTAGAGCAAGTCTCTGTAATGACTGTGGTTAAGGTGATTAAAAATAAGGAATAGTTCTGTTATAGGTATTATGAGAGCAGATACTTCTGTGATACTGTGTATGTGTGTGTGTATGTATGTGAATAACAGACACAATGAGCTAATTTTCTGTTATTTAATGTCAGTTTATGGAGATAGCTGAGGCATTTGTCTAAAGCTCAGTAAAGTCTACCTCCCTGTAGAATACTTTACTGATAGTTGTTGTTCAGTTGCTAAGTCATGTCCAACTCTTTATGACTCTATGAACTGCAGCATGCCAGGCTTCCCTGTCCTTCACTATCTCCCTGAGTTTGCTCAAACAAGTCCATTGAGTCAATGATGCCATCCAACCATCTCATCCTCTGTTGCCCAGTTCTCCTCTTGCCCTCAGTTTTTCTTAGCATCAGAGTCTTTTCCAGTGGGTCGGCTCTTCACATCAGGTGGCCAAAGTACTGGAGCTTCAGTTTCAGCATCAGTCCTTTGGATATTCAGGATTGATTTCCTTTAGGACTGACTGGTTTAATCTCCTTACTATCCAAGGGATTCTCAAGAGTCTTCTCCGGCACCACAGTTCGAAAATGTCAATTCTTCGCTGCTCAGCCTTCTTTATGGCCCAACTCTCACATCCATACATTTGTTGTTCAGTCACTCAGTTGTGTCCAACTCTTGCAACCCCATGAACTGCAGCACACCAGGCTTCCCTGTCCTTCAGCACCTTCTGGAATTTGCTTAAACTCATGTCCATTGAGTTGGTGATACCATCCAACCATCTCATCCTCTGTCACCGCTTCTCCTCCTGTGTTCAGTCTTGCCCAGCATCAGAGTCTTTTCCAATGAGTTGGCTCTTCGTATCAGGTAGCTGAAATATTGGAGTTTCAAAAAAAAAAATATATTGGAGCTTCAGCATCAGTTCTTCCAATGGATATTCAGGATTGATTTCCTTTAGGATTGACTGGTTTGATCTCCTTGCAGTCCAAGGACTCTCAAGAGTCTTCTCCAGTACCACAGTTTGAGGGCATCAGTTCTTCAGTGCTCAGCCTTTTTTTATATCCATACAGGACTACTGGAAAAACTGTAGCTTTGATTATACGGACCTCTGTCAGCAGTGATGTCTCTACTTTTTGACATACTGTCTAGGTTTGTTCATCTTGGCAGAGGACACAGCCCTGCCCTGGATTGTTTTGGTGCTTTTTGGCCGTGCCAGTAGCTTCAGCAGCAAGAAGCTCCAGAATTCTGGTGGCAGCAGCAGTCGAAAAGCCTAGTTGGTGCAGGTATCATTTCTCTTGAGGTCGGAAGCAGCCACGTTAACACATACTGGCAGCCATCAAACACAGTGTCAGCTGTGGCACAGTGACTTGGATAGGCCAGAGCAACACTACACAGCATTACCATTGATCACTGCAGGAGTCTGAGCCAGAGAGGGAAAAGTGGCCAGAAGTACATGGTGACTGAGAAGAGACTGTTAATGGGCACGTGCTGTTTCCTTCCTGTTGATACTTTCCTGGTGATTCTTTGATGTGGGAATGAGCTTCACAGTTTTATATATTTTTTTCTTCTCTAGGTAAAATTTCACTTGCTCTATTGCTAAGCACAGGAAGTCACAGAAAGTTGAACACACTTGGTACCCTCTTACTCTTTGGGTGTTATTATGCTACTGTGTGATCAAAGCCACAGAAGAAAATAGAAACAATGTCTTTAAGAAATAATATCACTAACATCAGACTTGCTGACATTTTTTCTAAGACTCTAAAGTAGGAGGGATTCACAACTCTGTCATTTTCCTTCCAGTATACACCTAGATGACACTACTGTTATTTTTCTGTGTTGTCAGACCTTGGTTTTCTTGTTTTATGTGCACAGTGGTAAAGCATCTGCCAGCCAATGCAGGAGACACAAAAGACATGAGTCCCATCCCTGGATCAGGAAGATCCCCTCTAGTAAGAAATGGCAACCGGCTTCAATATTCTTGCCTGGAAAATTCCACGGACAGAGGAACCTGATAGGCTACAGACCGCGGGGTCAAAAGTATCAGATACAACGGAGCACATACACAGAGCTATCAAAAGTAACGCTTTAATATCTGAGTCACTTTTATTTATTTATTATTTTTTTATTCCTTATCAATTTATTATAGCAACAATGTATGATTTGTAATAGAGGAAGAAACACACACAATTCCAGTTCCCTAAAAAAACTACATGTTTATTTCTCCATGGTCCACTTCCAACCTACATCCATATGAGCACATGTCTTTACATGGCTATAATGACTGCAAATCTACTTTATGCCTTCTTTTCTGTTTCCTGTCAAACCATAAGCATTCTCAATGTGGCAACAGAAGCTTTATAATTGTGGTTCAAAGTGCCTGTATGGAAAAAATTAGGTGTCCTAAGTGAACAACAGTTGGAGGGGGGGGTGAGAATGTAAATGTAACAACTCAGTGGGTTTTTTAGAAATTAATTGATTAATTACTTAATCTATGGCTGCCCTGGATCTTTTTTTTAAAATTAGTTTATTTATCTATTTTTTAACTTTGCAATATTGTATTTGTTTTGCCATACATTGACATGAATCCACCATGGGTGTACATGTTTTCCTCTTCCAGAACCCTCCTCCCACCTCCCTCCCCATCATCTGAGTCACTTTTAGAAATGACAGTGACCATAGATGCTTTCAAAATGGTGAGAATTTTCTTCACTGAGGAAGCCTTTGGCTAGGAGAAAAAAAAAAGTTTACTGTGTCCCAGCGAAGGATATACAGTCATGGTTATCCATCTGGATTTCCCGCTTTAGATAAGTCACATTTTTATGACTTCTCATTGCTTTTGTCAGGAGCATGTGTTGGTGTTAAAGACCTAGCCAGCAGTCTTGAAAAGAATCTTGTTTACTGTTTTGAAAGATGCCAACTTCCTCAGAGCCAGGTTTTAAAATTACTGTCTTTTCCAGAAGTTTTGTCACAAATTCATGCATAACCAAGTTTTTGAGTACCAAGAAGTTGGCTGCCTTTTTAATTGTTGACTTAACTTTAAAGCCGAAGTTTTACTTCTTTGGAGAGGCTAGGAAGGCCCAGTCACAGAAAAGCTTGACAGGGAGAAATGCAGTTATGGATTGGCTCAGTTGGCAGATATTTTGCTCCAATGAATAAGGCAAATCTCCTGATTTAAGGCCCTTCTATTGCCTGTGAATGCTGTTGAAAAGAAGGGGCTCTTTTGGCCAAGTTTTCATTCTGTGAGAGGAGGATGGGAGCTGACAAATATACATAGTTTTCAATTCCAGGCAAAGAGCTTCTAAAGCCCAGAGTTGAGAATGACAGTCTTGTCATTTTATCCATTGGCAGAAATCTCTGGATATATCAAAGTAGTGGAAAACTTTTTGAAAGTTACCTTTGTGACAATGACCTTAACATCGAAATATGGATTTATTTTATTTTCTTGCTGAAATAGGCAGGATCAGTGATGTAGTACTTGCCAAAAGTGACCTTATTGACTGGAGGAAATGATGTGACTAGAATTTCTCCAAAGGGTTTAGGAGAATGTTTGTTTCTTCTCACAATCCTATCCTTGACTGGCAGAGAGAGTAATGGTTATTCTAATTCTGTATAGTATGGCTTGCCATCTTGTATAGCGAGCTAGAGTTTTTCACTGCATCATATCCCCAAATGATAACAGTCACAAATTATTGAACACCAAAGATACTGCTATGTAAAAGTAAGTTAAAGCTTTTAAATCAGATTTCTCATTGGAATTTACTGTTGAGTCAGAGTATTTTTACAATAGTTGCCATTCATTTCTATTTTATTTTACAAAGTGACTTTTAATTTTTTTCTGAAAAATAAGTGAGAATTATTTATTGACAAAGATTTTTTTTTAAATGTATTCTGCCTATATGAAGAAAACCAGTTCCTAGTGAAATAAAATATATGCAAAATTATGTATATGTTCTCATGTTCACTGTGCTGAGGATAGGACTCTGGTTTTCATGAATTTTACAAAGGACTCTAGTGACACTCACAAAAGTGAAAACTTCAACTAAATAGTATCTAAGACATTTCCACTTTAATATCCCATGATTCTGTTTCAGAATATAGAATTAGAACCAGACTTCAGCAGGACTTAATCTTTATTTGGTCTAATACCAAAACAAGTAAGTGCTGTTATTGCTAGGACTGCTGTAATGAAATACCACAAACTGGGTGGCTTAAACAATGGATTTTGTTTTCTCACAATTTGGAGGTTAGCTGGTCCAAGATCAGGGCGTCAGGCAGTTTGGTTTTATTCTGAGGTTTTACTTTCTGTTTGGCTTGCTGTGCCCTCACATGGTTTTTTATCTGGTCACATGGTCCTAGTGTCTCTCTGTGAGTCTGGATTTCTTCTTATGACATCATTAACAGTGGATTAAGGCCTATCCTGAAAAACCTCTTTTTAACCTCATCCTCTCTTTAATGATCTTATCTCCACATGCAGTCACATTCTGAGGTACTGGAGATTAGGGCCCTAACGTGAACTTTGTGAGCACACAATTCAGCCCATAAGAAGTACTTTCTCAGTGCAAGGTGGGGATGGTTTTGCTAGAGAGAGGAAGGGATTGAGGTTAGTTTCCAATCATGGACTTTCTTGAATATGAAAGAAGAGATGTTCACGTGTGACATTAATAAGGACGCTGGAGATAATAAAATGAGGTCCAGGAAAGCTACAGGAGAGAAGAAAATAGAGACCTTCAAGAAGATGGGTTTAATTAGCCATGTAAAATGATGAGAAGTTGGGTAAACCAAGTGTAACAATTGTCCATTCTCTGAGAAATGTCATAATAAAGAGCATATTTTTAGGCAGTATAAAAATAAATTCTAAACAACATAGTTTCCCCTTTTTTATGTCTAATATTATGGAGAAAACTTATAACCATGTTCAAATTTCTTAACTTTATCACTTTTACCTCATTTACTTCCCTCAGTATAACTGCACTTTGGACACCATTTTAAAAAAGGTTCTCCCTCATTTTCTTCAACATATTTAGCTCTCTGCGTTTTCTGCTTATACGCTTACCTCTTCCTGACCCTCCATCATAAAATCCCAAAGAAACCCATTTGGCAAGGGAGATCCCTCTTTAGAAGAAAAGTAATAGAAAAGAGAGGGCAGAACCAGAGAGCTTTGGGTGGGGAGAGAGAAAGCCTGAAAATACAAATTAATTGTTTTGCATTTTTCACATGAGAAGTATAGATCGTGGAAATGTGGGATTTGTTGCTGATCTTCCCAAGAAGGACTTTAGTGAATGGGATGAGAGGCTACGCTGGAATGGGTAGAGCCATGTTGGAGCTGAAATAGTGAAAAAGAGCATAAGTTACTCTTTTAATATGATAACTGCAGAGGGATGCTCAAATAGAGCAATAGCTACAGGGAAGCTAGAGGTACCGTCCAGTGCAAGTCTTTTATGATTAGAAAAATTTGAACAGATTTGCATTCTAAAATCTAAATTTTAGATTTAGATTTAAATTTAAAATTCTAAATTTACATCTAAAATTCTAAAAAGAAAAGAGTCCATTGAGAAAGGAGAGAATGCAGATTTGGGTAGGAAAAAGAAGACTTGATGAATCACCGTCCCCTGGGAAGGGGTTGAGCTAAGATGCAGCTAATATGGGAAGATCTTTAATACAGATACATTTTAAGCAGGTCACTGAGACACTTAATGCCTAGTTAACTGTGTGTTTCAGGGAAGTAGGAAGAAAGGTTTCTCTAGAGCAGGAGAAGTAGAAGTCTTGAAAAGAGTGGTGAAGTTTTGGAATATTTATGGAGACCAGTAGGAGAGGGAATCAAAAGTTTTGGCTCTGAAAAATTTTAGTTTTGAAAGTAGAAAAAGAAAGCACTCCAGCAATGTTAGTGCAAGGGTTGCTTTTTTTGGTCCTATAATTAGCAGAAAATGATTGTCAAAAAGAACGATGAAGAAGATGAACTACATTTCCATCATGAAGATGTATTTTCAGTGTATAACTTCTTAATCTGCTTCAATTTGAAAAGCAGGGAGGTATCCTAAGGCTCAGGAGATCTTTTCCCCTGTTTTTCTTTTGTTGAAAACTACCAAATGTAGTAACATTAACTGCCATAACAATTGTGAGAACTTCTCATTTCCTTCAAGTGTAGGCAAATGGAGGATGTGTGCTGTATTTTATTTTTATGGTCCTACTTTCAGGGAGTGTCAGCTGTTTTTAGATTGACAATAAAAATCCTTATTGCTGGGAGAATTATATTTCAAAAGTTTCTTCTCTCAGTTTTCATTTGTAGAGCTGTTTGGCAAGGATACACAACACAACACAACACATACACACACACACACACACAGAAAGAGACGGAATATTTGAATATCTCCACTGGAGTTTAAGCATCTAATGTCAACACTGGAGAGTTGGATGCAGGCTGTAGATGCAGACAAATTGATTTTTTTATTATTTTTTATTCTTTTTATTTATTCCTCAGTGATGCAAGAAATATGGCTGAACAGTTGTTTGTTTTCATAATTATTTCTGATAGCAGAATAGTGCTTTCTGTAAAACTCTCAAGCATGGTTATGATTTTTGATATATAATTTCTGCATCCTTTTTGATATGTAAATTCTGCATCATAAAGGATAGTATTAGATATATATTAATAATAAATAAGTCTTACCCATTTTAGGCTTTTTTGGAACCTCAGACAATACACCTGAAATTACCAATGTCTGCATCATTCCTCCAGCAATTGATCTGAACATTCACAACTGTTTCTTGAGTGCCTGCTGTATACCAGGTCTTAAGCTGGAGTCTTGAAGATACAGAGATGTATGTATGCATACAACTAATTCCAGTTCTCATGGTGCTTATAATCAGCCACTATTTCCTCCAAAGGATAGCTATTCATACTATATGCATATACTCCAATTTGATATGTAGTTAACCTGGGGAAGCAAAGCAAAAGAGTCCTCTGTGTGTCAACAAAGAACCAGCTCAATGTCCCTGAAGGATTAGGGCCATAATAATTAAATAGCTACATTTATAAAATCGTATGCAATGAGCAAGATGCTGTTCGTGGTACTTCATATACACACATTCCCTCATGAATACTACTTTGAGGTAGTACCATTCTTGCTTTACAAATGAGTTATATGAGTTGTCAAAAGTAAATTCTAAGTGATAAAGAGAGATTTCATCCAGGTACTTTGACTTCAGACACTGTATTCTTTACGGCTTCACTCTGTATTACTTTGGCATATTAAACACATTACTTGATTGAATTAAAATACTTAGAAGTAGAACAGTAGTTCTCAGCTGGGGAGATTTTGTTCTCTACAAGACATTTGGCAATGTTTGGAGACATTTTTGGTTGTCATAACAGGAGGAGTAACACTCATCTGGTGGGTAGAGGCCAGGGATGCCTCTAGACATCCTACAGTGCACAAAACTGCCCCATCACACAGAATTATCTGGCTCAAGATGTAAATAGCATCAAGGATGAGAAACTCTGCCTGAGAGTACGTCTTGGAAACTAGGACCCAGAGAGAAAGGAACATGACACAACACTGCTCTAACTTGTACCTTTATCCATATTATAGTTTCTACTCAGAATGAGCTCTTCAGAATAAGGTTATTGAGTCAAAGTCTATTTACATTTAACATTCATTTATGTTGTCGGGTTGTTCTTCATGAATATGTTCATATTTTGCACTGTCACCTTCTCTGACTTAAAATATCTGTTCTCCACACCCTTAGCTACTCCAGATATTGGCAGTGTTTTCACCTTTGTCAGATTATGACAAATGGTATCTCATCATTACTTGTTATTACACCTGTTTGAAGTAGGAGATTATATTTTGAAAATATAAAGTGGAGGATTCCATGGACAGAGGAACCTGGCAGGCTACAGTCCATGGGGTCACAGAGTCAGACACAACTGATGACTAACATTTTGAAAACTTCATACTTCAGACAGTTATTGTTTTTAAATTTACTGATAATGAGACTAATACTTAGGTTAGAGTGTTTGGGTTTTGTTTCTTTGTAGATTTCTTTCAAAGGCATATATCCTAGCAGTTTCCTTTTCATCCTTTCCAGGGATTAAAAAAATGCATTTGCTTCCTTCTGTAAGTGGCACACAAGTTCAAGGTCTTTTTCAAAATGTATTTTCACATCGCCTCATGGTGTCATAGTGCCACATGATTAGGTTGTATTCCTGTAGAGATAATGTCATACAGTCTGTACCCTGATCTGTGGAAAAATCAGATATTGCTTGTTTAAGTACCCTTTTTTATTTGTTAGCCTATAAAAGCATAAAATAAAATGTTCATTTCAGCTTTCACAATATCGAATCAGTGACATTTCCTTTACCAAAGTTTCTTTCTTTTTTATTGGCTCTAGTCAAACTGTTTTATACCTCCTAGAAAACGTCTCATCTTCTTTATTTCTTTTCAACTTCATTATCTTTTTGATGACACAGTAATTTTCTTTTCATCTTTTATCTCCGTTTAGCTGACATCTTCACTTTGTCTTTCTTTTCAACTATGCAAGTTCTTACCCATTTGTTTTGGTAACTTTTGATGGAAAATTCTATTTATATGAAGTGTATGATATAACTTTTATAAGTACTTAATTAAGTTATCTAAAGGTTAGGTGAGCAGATTAGACCAAAAAAGTGAGTAAATGTGCATGAAAGATTCCTTATGGGAATCCACCAGGAAGGATTTGGGGTGAATAGTGACAAATTATATTAAACTGACATCTTATTTTTCATTAATGTCTTTCCAAGAAAGGTTCAGGAAATCTGTTATATACTCTTTAAATCTGAGATTCAGGAATATTTGTTCTACTGAAGTAAAGTAGACAGTAAAAGTAAACTGGAAAAAAAAAAAGAGGAACAAAAATTGAAAACTGGTATAGTTAAGAACTCAGGACAGCATATTGGTTTCACAAACAGTAATTAAGCATCGTTGCAAACAACATTTTAGAAATTCGAGACCCATCAAAAACACATTTGATCTGTACAATTAGTTATTCCAGTTCACTAAACAACTTGCTCTTGTGGAAAGCATATTGAATTTGAAGCTAGGAAAACAGGATAAGTCATCACTCATCTGTATTCTTTCTTCCAGAGGTACAGCTCTTTCCTAGTAGTCTTTTTCACTGTTTGATCCTTCTCTTTCCCTCTAATTGGGGTTATATCATTTTCATATGATGAGGCAATCCTGTTTGCTGGTTTAGTTTGTAAATATAATCACAATCTTGCAGAAACATGCAATTCTTAATAAATTTAAACAAAAGGAGAGAGAAAGTAAAGGAGAAATAGGTGCAATATGTTTTGTTTGTGCTGTTACTATTAATATATTTTGGAATAAAGATGGTCACCTACTAAATGAAGTGGGAGGGAAGAAGCACGATTGAAAACAGTTACGGTTTGAAACCAGATGGGGGAATGTTTACTGAGACTGTCACCACCATTGAGAAAAATGGGAGAGAAATGGTAGCATGGTTAAGAGTGTGAATTCTAGAGCTGGGAAGACCTTGTTTTGAATATGTTTATTCCATTTACTAGTTGAGTTAACCTGTGTCAGCCCCACTATCCTCACTTGTAAAATACAAATAATAATAGCATTTATCTCATTGGGTATTGAGAAAATAAAATTAAATAGCACATGTAAATTGCTTAACCTGGTGACTGTATAGATACCAGTACTGCTAATAACCATTCATTCATTGACAGATGTCAGTCATTTTTTTCTAAGAGCTTTCTATGTTAGTTTGCATGAGTTATTGTTGTTGTTTAGTCACTACGTTGTGTGTAACTCTTTTGCAACCCCATGGACTGTAGCCTGCCAGTCTCCTCTTTTCATGGAATTTCCCAGGCTAGAATACTGGAGTGGGTTGCCATTTCCTTCTCCAGGAGATCTTCCTGACCCAGGGATCTAACCTGCATCTCCTGCATTGGCAAGCATCTTCTTTACCATCTGAACCACCAGGAAAGATCCAGAAATGTGAGGAAATAAGTTTCTGTTAAATCACCCAGTATGTGGTATTTGTTATGGCAACTCTAGCAAGTATATATGCTTCTGCTGCTAAGTCGCTTCAGACGTGTCCGACTCTGTGCGACCCCATAGATGGCAGCCCACCATGCTCCCCTGTCCCTGGGATTCTCCAGGCAAGAACACTGGAGTGGGTCACCATTTCCTTCTCCAATGCGTGAAAGTGAAGTCACTCAGGCGTGTCCAACTCTTAGCAACCCCATGGACAGCAGCCTACCAGGCTCCTCTGTCCGTGGGATTTTCCAGGCAAGAGTACTGGAGTGGGTTGTCATTGCCTTCTCCAGCAAGTATATATAAATATAAGATATATCTACCATCTGGCAAAATGACACTGAAAGTGAAGTGAAGTTGCTCAGTTGTGTTCAACTCTTTATAATCCAATGGCCTGTAGCCTACCAGGCTCCTCTGTCCATGGGATTTTCCAGGCAAGAGTACCGTAGTGGGTTGCCATTTCCTTCTCCAGGGGATCTTCCAGACCCAGGGATCAAACCCTGGTCTCCCACATTGTAGGCAGATGCTTTACCATCTGAGCCACCAAGGAAGTCCCTCTAATGACACTGAAGAAAAATATTAAAGATATGCTGTACTTGTAGTAACTTTATGTGTCTTCAGTTATACCACCACATTCTTCTAGGAGATTGAGATAGAAAGAGCTCTATACATTATTCCCTTCCTTGGAATCAAGACTCAGGGTGGAAACAACAGGATAACAATATTTTGGGGCACTGTTCAGAACACTTATTAGGTTAACTGTATATACCAACTGGCTGTTGATAGTAACAAATTCCTGGTTTAGAAATTCAACCTATCATCATCAGGGCTCTCAATTCACTTTTAAGCAGGTGCCTTGATGCCTGTTTAAAACTTAAGCATATGCCTAATGTTGCTTTCAGCTTTTGATTAGACCAAAGCCATAAAACTTAGGTGATAGGGAGGAGAATGCAGTATCTCTGTTGCAGAAAGGAACCTTATGCTTATAGAATTCCAGAACCTTTATTCACTTAAGTTAAAAACCATTTGTGCAAACATCTGTATGCTTATTTCAATTACTGCCAAACCATCAACACATAACATTTCACCCAGTAACTAATTTTATTTTTTTTCTGGTCTAACTTCAGAGGCTAGACTCTTGTCAAAAAAGCCTAAATATAGTGGTGACATAAAAACAAATCTAGTAAATGGAAATATATATTGAATATGAGAAATAGCACTGAATTGGTATAATATTCAATGTTATTAAAATGAGTCAATTGTTAGAGCAACAATATGAGAGATATTTCATTTGGGTATTTTTAGGAAGTAGTCTCAGAATATAGATGTAAATTGGTCAGCACTTCTCTATAACAGTGTAAAAAACCAACTTCCTTGCAGACTTGGGAAATTATTCAGAATATAAATATCACAATTCATTTATTGACTTTGCATCCTATGAAATATCAAGAAGAATTGTCTGATATGAGTATAGACCTTGGGGTTGCTAAAAATCAATATTTATCTCTTAGGTCAATCAATTTATTGATATTCATCTCAATGAGAAGTCAGTACGTGTATAACACAACTATGGGCTAAATTTATACGCAGAAATATTATAAAATGTTATAATTTTTAAACTTAGTGGTTTTTTTTCCGTGAGAATCATGTCTTCTACTAACTTAATATGGTTTATATAAGGCCCCAGAGAAAAAAGCTTAGATATGTTAAATATTTTATGATTTTTGTTTCTCCTACCGTTCAGTAAAAGCAAAAAATATTGCTTAAGTTATTTAAAGTGATAGCATCCAAAGTAAACTTTCACCAACTTAATAATAATGGGTTACATAGAAATTATTTAAAACTATGCACTAAGTAGTTTCCAAATAATGATTTTAAAATCAGTACCTGCCAAGAAGAATGAGAAGTAGAGGTAAAAAAACAAAACAAAACAAAAACCTCCTAAGATAGTTCTTTTGAAACAGATAATTGTTATAATGTAGAAAAGTACATATAATCTATGAATATATAATTCAAGTTAATGTTATAAGCATATGAAAAGGAGCAGGTTTTCAGTACATCTACCTCCCACATTTGTTGTTTAGCTAATCACTTTACTTTGAAGCTAACTAATATCTGCCTCCATTATAGCAGCTGGTTCTTATCTTTATATTTGTTTCCCCAAGTATACTTAAATTACATATTTTTTTTATACTAGAGAAAGAAGTATCTTGCATATTTCTATATGCTCTTTTTGCAGTTAATATGTGTCTTGCTTAAAGACGTGCAGGGAAATAACACATAAGTGGCATAACCATAAGTAACCTGAGTCATTAATTGTTGTTGTTAACTAGTGGCTTCATTGAGGAGGGCATGCCAACCTACTCCAGTATTCTTGCCTGGAGTATTCCTTAGAGAGAGGAGTCTGGTCAGCTATAGTCCATGGGGTCGCAAAGAATTGGACATGACTAAGCAACTAAGCACAGCACAGCACAGTGGGTAAACTGTGACCAGCTCTTTGCGACCCCATGGACTATAGCCTGCCAGGCTCCTCTGTCCGTGGAATTTCCCAGGCAAGAATATTAAAGTGGGTTGCCATTTCATTCTCCAGGGTATCTTCCTGACCTGGGAATCAAACCTGTGTCTCCTGCATTGGCAGAAAGATTCTTTACCACTGAGCCACAGGGAAAGTCTGAGTCATTAATTACCTAATTATATTTTTCTTTGCTGTGGATAGTGGCCTCAGTTCAACTGTTAGCTGTAACATACCCACCAAAATTTTACTGTTTCATTTTTTTTCGATAAAATGATGTTAGCTGCTAGAAAATAAAAATAAAAGGTTTATAAAAGCAGATTCACTCTTATGAGATCTTGTATACTTCATATACCATTAATCACGAATGTCAAATGAGATGTCATGAATGTCAGATGAGATGAGGCCAATGACTTTGGCATTTACTTGTATATTTCAGGTCACTTGGCAGTGGAAAGTGAAAATGAAGTCGTTTAGTCGCGTCTGACTCTTTGCGACCCTATGGACTGTAGCCTGCCAGGCTCCTCCTCTGTCCATAGGATTTTCCAGAAAGAATACTGGAGTGGGCTGCCATTTTCTTCTCCAACTTGGCAGCAGAGACATCCACCAATGAGAGTTAGGTCCTAAAGTTTCTCTTCTTTTCTTACTCTAAGTTGTGTATCTGAACCATGTCTTCTTGCTTTATTTCTTCCAATTCCTGCAATTTAGCAATCTGAGTAGATAAAAGGAAATCAGCCCTCTTAACTGTCAGACTCACATCTCTTTTTTTATTTTATTGATTTTAACCACTAGTTTTGTCCAAACTTGTTTTCTTTTACTGGTTTCTATTTCACCTCTTGCTCTCAAAAACAAAAGGTGAAAAACACCCTGTATAATCTCACAATAGTTTTCCAAATCCTCTCTTTGAAAGTTTTAACAATAATGTTTTATTGGTCTTATAGATTAATTATAATTAACCTCCCTATATTGTATCAGCAGGAATGCTAAGAACCTTTTCCTCACACTTGAGACAACATTATTTACATGAAAGATGTTATACAATAATTATAATTAGTTCTTTTGATTCTCATATAAAATCATTTTTCCTTAAGGTTAAGGATTTTGTTAATTTGGCTTTAGGTTGCATTTTCTTCATGGACTAGTTCAATAAATTTAGTTAAAACATGTAATACGCATTTAAAGGTCTATTTTCATTTTTGTTGACTTTTAAAAAAATTATTGAAGCATAGTTGGTTTACAATAATGTATTAATTTCTGTGTATAGCAAAATGATTCAATATGTGTATATATATATGTATTCTTTTTCATATTCTTTTTATTCTTATTTGCCACAGGATATTGAATATAGTTCCATGGGCTCTACAGTAGGACCTTGTTGTTTATCTACCCTGTATTTACTAGTTTGCTTCTGCTAATCCTAAGCTCCAGTCCTTCCCTCTCCCACTCTCCTCCCCCTTGGCAACCACAAATCTGTTCTCTATGTCTGTGAGTTTGTTTCTATTGCATAGATATATGTTCATTTGTGTCATATTTTAGATTCCACATATAAGTGTTATAGTATATTTGTCCTGGTCTGTCTGACTTCACTTAGTATAATTTCTAGGTCCATTTGTATTGTTGCAAATGACATTGTTTTATACTTTTTAATGGCTGAGTAATATTCCTCTGTGTGTGTGTGTGTGTGTGTGTGTGTGTGTGTGTGTGTGTGTGTGTGTGTACTACATCTTTTTTATCCATTCTTCTGTTAATAGACATGTAGGTTGTTTCTATTTCTTGGCTACTGTAAATAGTGCTGCTATAATCATAGGGGTATGTGTATTTTTTTGAATTGTAGTTCTTTCTGGATATATGCCCAGGATGGGGGTTGCTGGATCATATAGTAACCCTATTTTTAGTTTTTTGAAGAATTTCCATATTGTTTTCCACAGTGGCTGCAACCAATTTACATTTTCACCAACCGTGTAAGATGGTTCTCTTTTTTCCACATCCTCTTCAATAGTTTTTATTTGTAGATTTTTAATGATGACCATTCTGACCAGTGTGAGGTGATGCGTGACTGTAGTTTTGATTTGCATTTCTCTAATTAGCAATTGCTAATTAGCAATGATGAGCATCTTTTCATGCAACTATTGGCAGTAACGCTGAAGAAGTTGAATGGTTCTATGAAGACCTACAAGACCTTTTAGAACTAACACCCCAAAAAGATGTCTTTTCATTATAGGGGACTAGAATGCAAAAGCAGGAAGTCAAGAAACACCTGCAGTAACAGGAAAATTTGGACTTGGAGTACAGAATGAAGCAGGGCAAAGGCTAATAGAGTTTTGCCAAGAGAACACACTGGTCATAGAAAACACCCTCTTCCAGCAACACAAGAGAAGACTCTACATATGAACATCACCAGATGGTCAACACTGAAATCAGATTGATTATATTCTTTGCAGCCAAGATGGGGAAGCTCTATACAGTCAGCAAAAACAAGACTGGGAGCCGACTGTGGCTCAGATCATGAACTCCTTATTGCCAAATTCAGACTTAAATTGAAGAAAGTGGGGAAAACCACTAAACCATTCAGGTATGACCTAAATCAAATCCCTTATGATTATACAGTGGAAGTGACAAATAGATTTAAGGGACTAGATCTGGTAGGCAGAGTGCCTGATGAACTATCGACAGAGGTTCGTGACATTGTACAGGAGACAGGGATCAAGACCATCCCCAAGAAAAAGAAATTCAAAAAAGCAAAATGGCTGTCTGAGGAGGCCTTACAAATAGCTGTGAAAAGGAGAGAAGCAAAAAGCAAAGGAGAAAAGGAAAGATGTTCCCATTTGAATGCAGAGTTTCAAAGAATACCAAGGAGAGATAAGAAAGCCTTCCTCAGTGATCAATGCAAAGAAATAGAGGAAAACAACAGAATGGAAAAGACTAGAGATCTCTTCAAGAAAATTAGAGATACCAAGGGAACATTTCATGCAAAGATGAGCTCAATAAAGGAAAGAAATGGTATGGACCTGACAGAAGCAGAAGATGCTAAGAAGAGGCAGCAAGAATACACAGAAGAACTATACAAAAAAGATCTTCAATGAACCAGATAATCATGATGGTGTGATCACTCACCTAGAGCCAGACATCCTGGAATGTGAAGTCAAGTGGGCCTTAGGAAGCATCACTATGAACAAAGCTAGTGGAGGTGATGGAATTCCAGTTGAGCTATTTCAAATCCTGAAAGATGATGCTGTGAAAGTGCTGCACTCAATATGCCAGCAAATTTGGAAAACTCAGCAGTGGCCCAGAAAAGGTCATGTTTCATTCCAATCCCAAAGAAAGGCAATGCCAAAGAATGCTCAAACCAGCGCAGAGTTGCACTTATCTCACATGCTAGTAAAGTAATGCTTAAAATTCTCCAAGCCAGGCTTCAGCAATACATGAACCGTGAACTTCCAGATGTTCAAGCTGGTTTTAGAAAAGGCAGAGGAACCAGAGCTCAAATTGCCAACATCTGCTGGATCATCAAAAAAGCAAGAGAGTTCCAGAAAAACATCTACTTCTGCTTTATTGACTATGCCAAAGCCTTTGACTGTGTGGATCACAATAAACTGTGGAAAATTCTGAAAGAGATGGGAACACCAGACCACCTGACCTGCCTCTTGAGAAACCTGTATGCAGGTCAGGAAGCAACAGTTAGAACTGGACATGGAACAACAGACTGGTTCCAAATAGGAAAAGGAATATGTCAAGGCTGTATATTGTCACCCTGCTTATTTAACTTCTATGCAGAGTACCTCATGAGAAACGCTGGGCTGGAAGAAGCACAAGCTGGAATCGAGATTGCCGGGAGAAATATCAATAACCTCAGATATGCAGATGACAGCACCCTTATGACTGAAAGTGAAGAAAAACTAAAAAGCCTCTTGATGAAAGTGAGAGAGGAGAGTGAAAAAATTGGCTTAAAGCTCAATATTCAGAAAACTAAGATCATGGCATCTGGTCCCATCACTTCATGGGAAATAGATGGGGAAACAGTGGAAACCGTGTCAGACTTTATTTTTCTGGGCTCCAAAATCACTGCAGATGGTGATTGCAGCCATTAAATTAAAAGACGCTTACTCCTTGGAAAGTTATGACCAACCTAGATAGCATATTTAAAAGCAGAGACATTACTTTGCCAACAAAGGTCCGTCTAGTCAAGGCTATGGTTTTTTCAGTAGTCATGTATGGATGTGAGAGTTGGACTGTAAAGAAAGCTGAGCGCCAAAGAATCGATGCTTTTAAACTGTGGTGTTGGAGAAGGCTCTTGAGAGTCCCTTGGGCTTCAAGGAGGTCCAACCAGCCCATCCTAAGGGAGATCAGTCCTGGGTGTTCATTGGAAGGACTGATGTTGAAGCTGAAACTCCAATACTTTGGCCACCGCATGCAAACAGTTGACTCATTGGAAAAGACCCTAATGCTGGGTCGGATTGGGGGCAGGAGGAGAAGGGGCCGACATAGTATGAGATGGCTGGATGGCATCACCAACTCAACAACATGTGTTTGCGTAAACTCAGGAGTTGGTGATGGACAGGGAAGCCTGGCATGCTGTGATTCATGGGGTCGCAAAGAGTCAGACACGACTGAGCTCCTGGACTGAACTTATTTTTGGGCTTTGACTCTGTTCCATTGGTGTATTTGTCTTTTGATGCCAATAACATACTGTTATGATGACCATGTGTGTGTCTTTGTTCAGCTGCTCAGTCGTGTCTGATTCTTTGCAACTCTATGAACTGTCGCCCGCCAGGCTCCTCTCTCCAAGGAATTTTTCAGGCAAGAATATTGAAGTGGGTTGTTATTTCCTTCATGAGGGCGTCTTCCCAGCCCAGGGATCAAACCCATGTCTTTGTTTACTTTGAAATCAGGAAATGTGATGCCTTGTTCATTTTGAGGATTTCTTGGTTGTTTGGGGTCTTTTGTGGCTTCATATAAATTTTAACTCTTCTTTTATACTTCTGTAAAAAAAGTGCTATTGAAATATTGATAGGGATTCCACTGAATCTATAGCTGGCTTTTGGTAGTATTGACATTTTAACAGTATTCGATTTTCCAGTTTATGAACACAGGATACCTTTCCATTTATTTGTGTCTTCTTCAGTTTCTTTCATCAGTATCTTATAGTTTTCCGAGTAGAGATCTTTCGAATGCTGAATTAAATTTATTTCTGTTTTATTGTTTTAGATAATGTTGTAAATGAAATCATTTTATTTCTTTTTCAGAATTCATTAGTGTATAGAAATGCTACAGATTTTTTAATGTTAATTTCATATTCTACAACTTTACTGAATTCACTGATTAAGAGATTTTTGGTTGAATGTTTAGGAATTTCTATATATAAAATCATGTATCTTCAAATAGAAAGAGTTTTACTACTTTCCTTTCAATTCTGATGTATTTTAGTTCTTTTTCTTGCCCAATTTCTCTAGCTAGGCTTCTGGTACTATGTTGACTAGAAATGGTGAGATTGAACACCTTTTCTTATTCCTGATCTTATAGGAAAAGATTTTAAAACTTCACTCTTGAGTATAATGTTAACTGTGAGTGTGTCATATATGGCCTTTATTGTATTGAAATGTGTCCATCTATGCCTGATTTGTTAAGTTTTTATCATTAATGAATGTTGAATTTTGTTAAATGCTTTTTCTGCATCTGCTAGGATGAACATGATTCTTTTTTTCCCATTTTATTAACGTGATGTATCACACTGATTTTCATGTGTTGAATCATTCTTGCCTCCCAGGGATAATTCTCACTTGATCATGGTTAATGATCCTTTTAATTTGCTGTTGAATTTGGTGTACCAGTATTTTATTGCGAAGTTTTGCATTTGTACTCATCAGAGATACTGGCCTATAGTTTTATTTTCTAATATTTTCTGGTTTTTATTTCAAGATAAGGCTGGCCTTGTTGAATGAGTATGAGAGTAGTTCTTCCTCTGGTTTTTTTTGGAATATTTTAAGAAGGATTGGTGTTAATTCTCTAAATGTTTGGTAAGGTTCACTGGTGTAGTCTTGTGGTCCTAGGGATTTCTTCTCAGATGATTTTTGATTACTGATTATATATCTATACTATTAATTGGTCTAGTCGGATTTTCTATTTTTTCCAGATTCAGTCTTGGTAAATTATGTGCTTCTAAGAATTTTTCCATTTCTTCTAGATTGTCTGGTTTATTGGCATATAGTTGTTCATAGTAGCTTCTTATGATTCTCTGAATTTCTGTAGTTTCCATTCTAAAGTTTTTTTAATTTATAATTTTGTTAATTTTATCCTCTCTTTTTTTCTTGGCTAATTCTAGCTGAAGGTTGGTCAATTTTTCTTTTCAAAAAAATCAGCTGTTAGTTTGGTTTATCTTTCTATTGCTTTTCTGTTCTCTATTTCATATTTGTTCTAATATTTATTATTATTATTTTTTTCTGTCAACTTTTAGATCAGTTTCCCCTTTTTTCTGGCTCTGTAAGGCATAGGATTAGGTTGTTTATATAAGTCATCTACATACAAATGGAGTTCCATTTTGAGAGAACATTTTAAAGTCCAATTTGCTTGTTAAGTCCAACAAAGATTGCCAGATACCCAACTAACACAATCAGCTATAAAATACTGATGTTTATAATACTTTCACACAGATAATATATAAAATATAAGCATTTAAAATTTTACGAAACTACCTTGAGAAGTACAGTAGTGCAATACAACTGCTGGCATAGAGGCACTAGGCAGTGTGTGAACAGGCAAGAAGAGTTACTGATTGGAGGAGGGAGTGGAGGTGGGAGATGAAAAAGCTGAGGGATCAACAATAGGAGACAGGAGGCAAGCAATTTTACTCATGTCTGATGTTGATGGAATGCATGTTTGTAGGTTTGAAAGTTTGAAACCTGAAGGTTTTTATGAAAGAGACTTAACTATATTTGGGATCTTTCTTGCTTCTTAATGTGTGTGTTTATTGCTATGAACTTGCCTCTTAGAACAGCTTTTGCTACATCTCACAAGTTTTGGTACTTTGTAATTTCATTTTTGTTGTCTCAAGAAACTTTTATTTCCCCTTTAATTTTTCTTTGACCCATTAATTCTTCCAAAGTGGTGTTTAATTTCCACATATGTGAATTTTCTGCTTTTCTTCTTGTACTGATTTCTAGTTTCATGACAGTATTGTCAGAGGAGATATGTGGTGTGATTTCAGTCTTACTGAATTTTCTAAGACTTATTTTATAGCCTGACATCTGGTCGGTCATAGAAAATGTTGCATGTGTGCTTGTGTATTCTGTAGTTTTTGGATAGGATGTTCTGCATGTGTCTGTAAGGTCCATTTGGCCTATAGCTTTATTCAAAATTACTGTTTCCTTATTAATTCTCAGTCTGGATGATCTATTTATTATGGAGAGTAAGTTATTAAAGTCCCCAACAATTATTGTATTACTGCTTATTTCTCCTTTTAGCCCTGTTAGTTTTTGATTTCTGTATTTAGGTGATCTAGTGTTGGACACATAAATATTTACAATTGGTTTACTTTCTTGATATATTGACCCTTTTGTCATTGGATAATGACTTTCTTTGTCTTTTTTTAACCATTGGATGATAATAACTTGGATAATTTCATCTCTTTACATTTAAAGTAATTATTGATAGAAAAGGACTTACTGTTTTCATTTTGTTAATTGTTTTCTGACTGTTTTTTAGATTCATTGTTCCTTTTTTCTTGTTGTCTGTATATGTTTTGGTGTCTTTTGGTATCAGTATGCTTTGACTTTTTTATTGTGTTTCTTTTTCCCTCAAGGGTAAAACACTGATTTATTTTTATTTATTTATATTGGAGTATAGTTGATTTATAGTGTTGTGTTCATTTCTGCTGTACAGCAAAGTGAGTCAGCTATGTGTACACCTATATCCCCTCCTTTTAGATTCTGTTCCCATATAGGTCATTACAGAGTATTAAATGGAGTTCCCTGTGCTATGTAGTAGGTTCTCATTAGTTATCTATTTTGTATGTAGTAGTAGGTATATGTCAGTCCCAATCTCCCAATTTATCCCTCCCTCAGTTCTTTCCGTGGCAACCATAAGTTTGTTTTCTACATTTGTGACTCTATTTCTGTTTTGTACCATTTTTTAAATTAATAGATTCCACATATAAATGATATCATATGACATTTGTCTTTCTCTGTCTCACTTCACTCAGTATGACAATCTTTAGGTCTATCCATATCACTCCAAATGGCATAATTTTGTTATTTTTTATGGTTGACTAATATTCCATTGTATATATGTATTACATTTTCTCTATCCATTTCTCTGTTGATGGACATTTAGCTTGCTTCTGTGTCCTGGCTATCGTAAATAGTACTGCAGTGAATAATGGGAGTGCATATATCCTCTTGAATTATGGCTTTCTTTAGATATATGACCAAGAGTGGGATTTCAGGATCATATGATAGCTCTATTTTTAGTTTTGTTTTTTTTTAATTACTATACTGTTTCCCATGGTCTCTGTACCACTTTACATTCCCACCAACAGTGTAGGAGTATTCCCTTTTCTGTCTATCCTCTCCAGGATTTATTCTTCATAGATTTTTTGATGATGGCCATCCTAACCGGTTTAAGGTGATACCTGATTGTAGTTTTTATTTGCATTTCTCTAATAATTAGTGATGCTGAGTATCTTTTCATGTACTTTATGGCCATCTGCATGTCTTCTTTGGAGAAATGTCTGTTTAGATCTTCCTTCCCTTTTTTTTTATTGAGTAATTTGTTTTTTTTTTTTATATTGAGCTACATGAAATATTGTGTATTTTGAGGATTAATCCCTTGTTGGTTGCTTTGTTGGGAAATATTTTCTCCCATTCTTTGGGGTATCTTTTTGTTTTGTTTATTGTTTCCTTTGCTGTTCAAAAACTCTTGAGTTTAATTAGTTTCCATTTGTTTATTTATTTTTTATTTAATTTTTATTACTCTCTGAGCTGGATCATAAAAGATGTTACTATGATTTATGTCAGAGAGTGTTCTGCCTATGTTTTCCTTTAAGAGTTTTATAATATCAAGTCTTACATTTAGATCTTCAATCCATTTTAAGTTTACTTTTGTGTATGGTGTCAGAGAATGTTCCAATTTCATTCTTTTACATGTAGCTGTTCACATTTCCCAGCACCTCTTATTGAAGAGACTGTCTTTTCTTCACTGTGTATTCTTGCCTCTTATGTCATAGATTAGGTGACTATAGGTGTGTGGGTTTACCACTTGACTTTCTATCCTATTTCATTGATATAGATTTCTGTTTCTGTGCCAGAACCATATGATTTTGATGACAGTAGCTTTGTAGTATACTCTGGAGTCAAGAAGCCTGATTCCTCTAGCTTTGTTTTTCTTCTTAAGACTGCTTTGGTTATTTGGGGTCTTTTTGTGTGACCATACAAATTAGAAAAGTTTTTTTTTCCTTAAATTATGTGAAAAATACTACTGGTAATTTCATAGGGATTGCACTGAATCTGTGTATTACTTTAGGTAATATGGTCATTTTCACAATATTGATTCTTCCAACCCAAGAACGTGGCATGTACTTTCATATTTTACATTATCTTTGATTGCTTTCATCAGTATCTTATAGTTTTCTGAGTACATGTCTTTTTCCTCCTTAGGTTTATTCCTAGTTATTTTATTCATTTTGATGTGATGTTAAATGAGATTGTTTCCTTAATTTCTCTGTCTGATCTTTCATCATTAGTATGTAGAAATACAAGAGGTTTCTGTGCATTAATTTTGTATTCTGCAACTTTACCAAATTCATTGATGAACCCTAGTTATTGTGTTCTTTTATCTGATAAGCATAGTTTTTTTCTCTTGTGGTTATCATGAGGCTTCTATAAGACATCTTCAACTTTTAACACCCTATTTTAAACTGATAACAATTTAACTTCCATAGAATTCGTAAACTTTATTTCTCCTCCCTCAACACATATTAGATGATGGTTGTTACAATTTACATATTTTTTATATAATATAGCTAACAGAGTTTTGAGTGAATTATTCACTACTAGTACCATATTGCAGAATTCAACTATGACTATATATTTACCAGTACCAAAGGGATGAACACTACACTTCTGTGTTTTTATGATTCTATCTAGCATTCTTTTGTTTCCACTCAAAGAACTCCCTTAAGCAATTCTTGTAAAGCAGGTCAGGTGATAATGAACTCTCTTAAATTTTGTTCTATCAGGAATATCTTCATCCTATCTTAGTTTCTGAAAGACAGGTCACTGGGTATAAAGTTCTTGTTTGACTCTTATTTTCTTTGAATATTTTGATCCCATTTGAATGTTATCACCCCTCTCTCTCCTGGAATGGAAAAAAAAAACCCCTGGAAATATGATCTATATTTTGGGTGAGGCAACTCTTCAGGCTTTGAGGATGACATGAAGTGTGTGTGCCACTGATTGAGGACAGATGGATAGGCCTGTTGGCTTGTTTCCTACCCCAAGTGAGGCTGTAGGATGGGCTCTACAGTTTTCTTTGAATGTTTTGATCCCATTTGAATGTTTTGATCCCATTTGAATGTTATCATTCCATTCTCTCCTGGAATGGAAAATTTCTGTTGAGAAATCTGCCAGTGGTCTTATAGGAGTTTCCTTATATCTAACTTCCCACTTTTGCTGCTCTTAAAATTTTTTGTCATTGTCTTTTGACAATTTAATTATAATGTGTCTTGGTATAAACCTATTCAGGTTCAACTTGTTTGGAGTTTGGGTAGCCTCATGAATCTGGATATCTGTTTCTTTCCCCAGGTTGGGAAAGTTCTCAGACATTATTTGTTTAACTATACATTCTGTCCCTTTCTCTTTCTCTTTTTCCCATAATATGAATATTGTTTGCTTTCACTGTATCATGTAATTTCTGCAGGTTTTCTTTAAGCTTTTTCATTGATTTTTGCTCCCCTCATTGGGTATTTTCTAGTCTCCTATCATCTAGATTGCTGATTTGTTCTTCTCTATGATTTAGTCTTCTCTACTTTTGAAAGTGTCTCTTGAATTCTTTAGTTCAAATATTGAATTTTTCCACTCAGGGATTTCTGTTTTTTTGTTTTTTTTTTTTTTAAATGATTGCTATTTCCTTGTTAGACTTTTTATTTTGTTCATACATTTTTTTCCTAATTTAGTTTAGTTGTTTGTGTTTTCTTGTAATTCATTAAACTTCCTTAAGAGGATTATTCTGTATTCTTTGTCTGACAGTTCAAAGATCTTCATTTTTTTCAGCATTGGTTATTGGAGCTATTTTAGTTTCCTTGGTGGTATCATATTTACCTGATTTTTTTGTGATTCTTGATTCTTTGTTGGCATCTGCACATTTGAGAAATGGGGCTCCTCTTCCAGAATTCACAGGTTTGCTTTGGCAGAGATAGTTTTTCACTGGTCAGCTCACGTTGGGTGTCTGGCTTTGTCTCCTGGCAAGGTCCTTGAGTAACTGGGGCCTGCTCTATGATCTACTTTTTGGGTGAGGCAACTCTTCAGGCTTTGAGGATGGAGATGAGGGATGTCACTGGCTGAGAACAAATAGGATTGTTGGCCTGGTTCTCTCCCCAAGAGAGGCTATAGGATGGGTTCTACAGTTGCCTGTGTTCTCCGATCAAGCTTACCATATGGATGGGACTAGGTACTATATGCAGTAGCTAGAACTATGATTTAGATTCCTGCCCTGGCAGGGCAGTAGGACAGGACCCATAGCCTGTACAGCTCACTGTTGGGGGACTCAAATCAGTCCACAGTGTGAACTGAATTCCCTGGTCAGGTGAGACCATTTGTTTTGCTGTGCAGACAGGAGTCCACAGACCGTGTTCCCTGTTCAGGTGCCACTTTACATAAAGCTATCCATTGGGTTATGCAGCTTCCTGTATTCTCTGGTTAGGTTCCCTAGAGGGACAGGCTGAAAATTGTATTCAACAATGAGAAGGGCTGTGAATTAAATTTCCTGCCCAGGCACAGTGAGAACTCATTCTAAAGCCAGTAATGCTCTTTGCTGTCTTAACTCAAGTCAACCTATGCCCCAAGTTCCTGAGTGAACAAGGTTACTGACTTTACTCTGCTTACTGTGGCTCTGCCTATCTTTCAGCTCTAATGTTGCTGGGCCGCGCAGCTTTCAGAAGCTGTCTGTAGCCCTTCTGGCCCTGTTGGGCCAGAAGACAATGTCCTCAGTGGGTGAGGCTATAAATTAGCTCCCTTGCCTGAGTGGGAGGGAAAGGGGTCCCTCTGGGCTATTCTGCCTTTTCTGAATAGGCGCTCTATTTGGGAGTGGCTGTGAGATACTCTCAGCCTTGGTATGAATTAATTCCCCTGCCTTTGTGTAGCAGGGAGAGCCTCCACACTGGCACTGGCTTTGCTCTGGGGACAATCACCTCTGTTCACCCACCTCTCAGCTGGAGCATCACTGGGCTGCACTGCTTTTTGGCATTGTCACTAGCCCTTCTGGTCAAAAAGTACTGAAGATACTATCCGTAGTGGATGGGGCTGTGATTCAGCTCCTTGCCTAAGAATGGGAAAACCAGGCTCTAGGTTCAGCAAAACTCGGTTGTTTGAGAATCTGAGATGGGCACACGACTGAACTGACGAGTCAGGGCATGTCCTCTGCCTTAGTTCTGCAGAATAAGCAAACCCTCTGGTTGGGATTACTACTACGGCACTACAGGTAAAAACTCAGTCTGCCAAGATTCATGTGCTGGTTGTTGCAAGCCCCTCTCTACATCTCTGTCATAGTCAGATTCCCTGTGGTTGTGCCCTGCAGATTCCCCTGCAATCCTTGTGGTGTGGGATCAGAGTAGTGGCTTCTGGAAAGTGATCCACAACACCAGGGGAACTGGTTGTCCCTTGTGGGATCTTTTTTCCCATTGGAGGAACTGAAGGCTTAGGGGACACCTCTCTTCATGGTCCTGCACTGGCCTGGGGAAGGAGCAGTGTAGTAAAGATATGTCTGCTTCTCTTACCTTCTAATGCAATCTGTCTCAGTCTCTGTGTGGTGAATGTAGGATGCCTCAACCGCATTCCTTCCTATGTTCTAGGATTCTCTCAGTGGTATCTTGTTCTTAAATACTTGGTTGTTGTTGTGAAGGGGAGTGAGGTCAGGAACAACCTATGTTGCCATCTTGGTGACATCATTCTAATTTCTTATTCTTGATTTTAAAGTTAAGTCATTTTCAGCTTATTATCTTTCTTTTCATACCATATATGTATACATCACTTTCTGCTTCCTCTGATTAACCTTCAAATATGTAATCTGTCCCTGTGTTTCTAGTCTCAGTCTTTTTATTGTTTAACACATTTTTTCCCCCCTGGAAAAAATATCCTGCCTTGGCTTCTGGACAATAACTATTAACTTTTCACTTCTTTTCCTGAAATTCTAATCTTAATTCCCAAGAATTTTCATGGTGTCTCAAAGCCAAAGTAAACTCAATCCAGTAGGGCTGGCATTTCATCTTCCCAGTCACTCATGAGAGGAACTTCAGTTATCTTTGAGTCTTTCATTGTTCTCACCTTTCAGTTCAGTCGCTCAGTCCTGTCTGACTCTTTGCGACCCCATAGACTGCAGCACGCCAGGCTTCCCTGTGCATCACCAGCTCCTGGAGCTTACTCAGACTCATGTCCATCGCATTGGTGATGCCATCCAACCTTCTCATCCTCTGTTGTCCCCTTCTTCTCCCGCCTTCAATCTTTCCCAGCATCAGGGTCTTTCCCCATGAGTCAGTTCTTTGCATCAGGTGACCAAAGTACTAGAGTTTCAGCTTCAGGATCAGTCCTTCCAATGAATATTCAGGACTGATTTCCTTTAGGATTGACTGATTGGATCTCCTTTGAGTCCAAGGTCCTCACCTTTACCACTGATAAATTACTAAGTTATATTTGTTCTTCCTGCAGAATGGTGCTTAATCGGTTTGTCATTTAGTTTTATTGTTCCTCATATACTGCAAGCAGTGATAGCATTTCACACCTAGAATATTCCAGTAGCTTTCCAATTGGTATATCTGTCTTTGGCCTTTTAACATAGTATTCTACCTTTTTTTGCTCACTCCAGAGTTAGCTTCTTAAAATGTAGGTCAGAGTGCATACAACTTTTGAAATAAAAGCTTAGATAATCGTCTGTTTCCTATATAATACAGTCAGATTTCCTAAAATGGCATTCAAAGGGTGCTATAACTGATTTCAGTGTGCTTGTTCAGACCACCTCCCAAAGCATTCTTCCATTAAGCTTAACTTTTAGCCATTTTTCTAACTGTATCGTGTACTTTTGTGCCCTCATACTTTTGGTCTTGATGAACTTGGAATACTTTTTCCCTACTTTTTTCCTATCATTGAAAAGCCATTATTCAAAGGGTTAAATAGGTTTATTCCACCCTGCCTTATGATTGGTTGTCTGTATCTATTTTTATTTTGTAAACACTTCTAATTTTATTCCCAGCTGCATCCTTCAGTTCATCCCTTACCACATACCTAACACAAATTCTTTCGCTCTTTTTTGTTAGTACATAGTGTTCAATAAAAAATTCCTAATCATACTATGGACTCATTGGAAAGGTCCTAATGCTGGGAAAGATAGAAAGCAGGAGGAAAAGGGGTGACGGAGGACGAGATGGTTGGATGGCATCGTTGACTCAATGGACATGAGTTTGAGCAAACTTGGGGAGATGGTGAAGAACAGGGAAGCCTAGTGTGGTGCAGTCCGTGGGGGTCACAAAGAGTCAGCCATGACTAAGCAACTGAACAACAACAACAGCTATGGAGTAATGAGACCTCATAGATTCATGAAAGTTCTTTTGGCACTTTAATGTTTCACTTTTTTCAAACAGGAAACATCTTATATAGAACAAGTATAGCATGGCAAAAAAGCAAAGTTAGTCATTAAAAAAGCCTCTATTCATCAGCTCCCTTTTCAAGAGCTGGTAAGTGCTCGATATGCACATATAAACCGGCTCCCACTGCTCAAGAATCATCACTCAGATCCTTCATCAAGATTTTTTTTTTCAGAATGTACAGCCTGCAGCTGATAATTCTTAATGAACTTAACTACTTGAATCAGTAAACCTTAGCAAATAATGGCCAATACTGTTTGTTTTTTGCTAGTGAATAGTAAAAGTGGTGGGAGTAGGTTTTTTGGAAAGGCAGTGTAAAGATTGTTGAACAGAATATTTACAAAATGTCAGGAAAAATTTTGTAAATATAAAGCTGAAAGTGAAGGAAACTCAAACATCTTTGTAAATTCAGCACAACTATTATTGATAAAAAATATGTGTATCATCTCAAGATATGTTTATCTATCACCTATCATTTATTTATCATTTCAGTCATGTCCAATTCTTTGTGACCCCATGAACTATAGCCTGGCAAGCTCCTCTGTCCATGGGATTCGCCAGACAAGCATACTGGAATGGGTTGCCAGGCCCTCCTCCAGGGGATCTTTGCAACCCAGGGATCAAACTGGCGTCTCTTAAATCTCCTGCATTGGCAGTAGAGTTCTTCACCCCTAGAACCACCTAGGAAGTCCAATTATCTATTAGGTTGGTGGAAAAGTAATTGTTGTTTTGGACTGTGAATTTTAAATCATTATCATTAGGCTCAAAGATAATATCATTATTAAAAATAGCCATTACAATCAACACATTTTTTTCAATGAGAAATAAGTTTATTTATTCCTGTAACATAAAAGTACATGTTCTGGGATTTGACAGACTCTTGGAAAACATTTTCTGCCTACTGCTGGTTGGGAAGCATTTTCCCTGGAAAAAGTTGTCGAAATGCTTGAAGACATGATAGTGGGTTGGTGAGAGGTCAGGTGAATATGGTAGATGAAGCAAAACTTCATATCCCAATTCATTCAACTTTTTAAGTGTTGGTTGTGTGCGACATGCAGTTGGGTGTTGTCGTGCTGAAGAATTGGTCCCATTCTGTTGACCAATGCTGACTGCAGGTGTTGAAGTTTTGGTGCATCTCATCAATTTGCTGAGCATACTTCTAAGATGTAATGGTTTTGCTGGGATTCAGAAAGCTGTAGTGAGTCAGATGGGCAGCAGACCACCAAAAAGTGACCATGACCTTTTTTTGTTTGGTGCAAGTTTGCCTTTGGAAAGTGCTTTGGAGCTTCTTCTTGGTCCAACCACTGAGCTGGTGGTTGCTGGTTGTTATGTGCAACCCACTTTTTGTGGTACATCACAATCCAATTTAGAAATAGTTCATTGTTGTGTAGAATAAGAGAAGGTAACACATCAAAGCAGCAATTGTTTTGATTTGCAGTCAGCTCATGAGGCGCTCACTTAATTGACCTTTTTCAAATTTCCTGTTTGCTTTAAATGTTGAATGACCACAGAATGGTCGATGTTGAGTTCTTCACAACTTCTTGTGTAGTTGTAGGATTAACTTTGATGATTTTCTCATTTGGTCGTTCATTGTCACCTTAAGATAGCTGGCCACTGCACTCTTCATCTTCAAGGCTCTCGTCTCCTATGCAAAACTTGAACCACCACTTCACTGTGCATTAGCACTGTACACATGCATTGTTGATGTTGTGAGTTGTTTCTGCTGCTTTATGACCCATTTTGAACTCACATAAGAAAATCACTTGAATTTGCTTTCTGTCTAACATTATTTCCATAGTCTAAAATAAATATGAAATAGCAAATAATAAGTCATTAGCAAAAAAAAGTAAAGCGAGAAGTATGCATTAAAATTATGTATAACATAACCACATTTCTTAAGAATGTTTTCCAATATCAAACAACAAATTTCACCAACCACAATTATATTCGCACCACCCTAATAAAATAATTTGGAATTTGTAATTTAGTTTTCAAAAATTTTATTAAAACAGTAAATAGAAAATTTTGAAAATATAGATGAGTAAAAAATGAAAACTGTTTTTAGCCATAGGAAAGTAACACTATATATCTGCACATATACGTTTTTAAACAAAAATGGAAACTTACACTGAATTTACTTTTTGTAAATTATTTTATATGTAACAGTTTAACATCTTCTTACAATCATTTAATGCAATATTATTTTAACCATTGTATATTATCTAATTACTATATTCTAGATTATTTTGTGAATCCACAAATGCTCAGTACCCAGAATTTCTCCCAAGTAAATTGTCTTGTAAAAATTTTGGCCAAGAATTTAATAGAGTATATTTGGGAGGACACAAGCAATAGGGAGAAGAAAAGAATTTAAGAGGGCACACTAAACCACACATCCTCCCAGGGTATATTTCTAGCTCCAGTATTCCTGACTCATACACCAAAAAAAGAAAAAATATAATATAAATATATTCAGCCTGAACATTCAACTGGTTTAAAGTCCTTTGATGACTCAAAGCACAGTTCCAGACATCAGAAATGAAATCTCAATCTGTGCCAGTTAAATGTTAAATAACTGTATTTCATTATTAATACCAATAATATTTTATTCATTACACATACCAAAGAGATCAGAGTTCATTCAATCTTTCATTCGTTAAACACGGCTATGACAGCCTTGCTGTGTCGCTAGAATGAGAGGAAAAGAGAAAAATGAATATCATCATTTTTAGTGTGTGAAGTAGGAAATGGAGGCAATTTGGGTGGTCAAATCCAAGTAACTTATAGTTTTCTTTCAGTGCCCAGCTGATTAGAATTGCTCTAGCTGGGCCTGCTGCTTATCTAATCAGGGCTCTGCTACTTCCTGTGTTCCAAATAGCCTTGTATGTCCATGCTTCATACCTTTGGTCTTGTTCTTTCTTTGCAGAAAAGAAAACTGCATTTTAGTAATGAAGACTCAACTGCTTCTTAAATTTTTCTATGGTCCCTTTCAAAGAGTTTTCTAAACTGCATTCCAAAATTTGCTGTTTACAAGTAATTGATTTTTTTTAGTAGAAATAGAGCAACTTCCATGCTTTAAAAAAGTCTAACCATCCTCGGAAATTCGTATTTAAATAATTTTGAGAGGTTTCATTATATTAGGACTTAAATTCATTTATGTGGCAGTAACATGAAGAATCCTCAGGCCTCCTGTTTTACATATTCCTGAAACTTTATATTACTCATTTGCAGAATTATCCTAGTTATAATTTAAATAATTGTTTGTTTAATTCAAGTATCCCCCATAGGTGTAAGCTCCTTGAAGGCAGGTACGATGTTCATCTTCATTTCTGTATTCTAGAGTGTAACATAGTTTGTGGTACAAAGTAGGAACTACAAAATACAGGTTGAATGAATAAATAACTGAATGGATAGTCAAGAACAGGATAGAATATATAGTATTTCCAAGATGCATCTGACCAAGGAATTATATTAATATGTAATTGTATATTAATACATAATTATATATTAATGTGTATTAATATTTCACCAAATTGATGCATGTCTTTTATGTATATACATCTATTTTTTTAACTTAAAATTGTGAATAAGGCTCACAACAGGTTAAACTTTGAGAATAATTGTTTAGCCAACATAGTCACATAATTTACAAACATCCTCTTCACATCTATCTTGTCCAAAAAGACATCAACAAAACACTCCATTAAATGCCTCATTGTCATGCAGATTCACCATGTCTGTATAATTTAATTAGTTTGGTATAATTTATTCTTAGTGAACTTAAAGTGGCTCTTGGTGATTGCCACTTCTCTTCTAGGTGTTCATGAGCCATCTGTCTAATTATATGTCTTGGAATTTTGCTGAGAACTGATGGAATGTGTCATGATGTATAATTTCAATATGTACCTTACATAGAAATTTTGCATAGAAATCATAAAAACATTGCCCTTTATATAATTTTCTACCATTGTTCCCAGGCATCATGTTCATACAGATACTAGTTTCACTGGTGATAAAATTATATGCAGAATAAGGGTTGTCCTAAAGTACCCAAGACCAGGGATGCACTTTGTGAACCACATATTAATCCATTTGAAGAGAACCAAGTAGGTTCTTCCATCTGTTCATGTTATCTGTTTTTTCTTCACATGACCCTTTCCCTTTCCTTTCCTTTTCTCTCTTCTTATTCCTCTTCTTTTTTGGCAGAGATTGTTTCTATGTTTCTTGTTCACAACTGAATAACAGCTACTACTAATAACTCTCAAGCGTATATCCTCTCTATTTCAGAAAGTATTCTATTTTAAGCTGAAATCTCTTACCTCATATTCTGTGCAGAAAGAGTTATTTTTTTGGTTAAGGTTTCCATGTCTGAATTAATCAGTATTTTTTTTTTCAGGAGGTGGAGTTATATTGCATGAACATGACTACCTGTTAATCATGTGGATAGTTGGAATTAGAGTTTCTAGAGCTAGAGGGGATATATAAACAATTTAGAAGTATCCATTAAACATGGTGGGCCATTCGGGTATCCAAAGATGAGAAAATGAGGACAGACTGAACAGATGAAGCCTGGAATTGGAGACAGTAACTGAGGCTACTTCCTGTCATTCCTGAGTTATCTCGTCTTTCATCTACACATTTCTCTGTGTGCAAGCCCTATGGTTTTGGTGCTCTCAGAATATTTGCATGTTTTGGCTACCCATGGCCTTTGCTCATCTGTGACATCAGAATGCAGGTGGCTTGGATGACCCAAATGCTGACCCTAGCCTGACTTAAAATGACTCTTCAATTCCAGTACGTACTTTATCTGAGTATTTCTATTTCTGAATCTCTTAGCTTATTTTCTTATATAGAGAGGATCTGCTTAGTTACTACTTGTCAGTAGGTTGACTGGAGGTTATTTTTTTGTTGGTTAAATTTGTTAAATGCCCACTGCTTAGAAAGGGATAAAGGCAGGGCAAACATATCAACAGATGGTTTTGCTTGTATGGAATATAATTAGCCTATTTATGGATGTTTAAATTTACGTCTTATTTTAGTAATAGCCATCTAGTGTCTTCTATTTGCATTTGGTTTACCCTTACTAGTATAAAGATGTATTTTCATCATAGAGATTGTGAGCACCCATGTTTTACTATTTTTGATAAAAATGAAATGATCAGCATCAGATACTGAAATTAATGTTCTCTTTAAAAAATACCCTGTAGCATAGATGATGTCTTTTTTATTATCTTTAGGTATATTAATAACTCTTTACTGAAGTTTTTATTTCTAGACTCTCCTTAATCTCCTCCAGCCTCAGTTTCCTGTTCAATAAGGTAGTTAACAGATACACCTCTGTATGAACAACTTAGCATCTTGTTTTCACATGAAAATTGTTCAATATATAATCTTTTCCCTTTCCTTCTGTTACAGTATATGCAAGAAAATATAGCTATGTTAGTTTCCTTTATAGAGCTTTCCTTTTTGTGTCTACTATGTTGTAGCCATTTATAATTTTCTTATCAGAATTTGTTCAAGGGCTCCGATGCTTTTAAAAGAATGCGGTCATGGATTCATTCAGATCTCCTCTCTAAAAGTTTTGAAATACGCTTTTTAAAGTCCAGGGAACCTGTCAGACTGTGCTCAGTGTTTTCTTTCTTGACTCTTTCAAGTACTAAGATGACAAGTTGACTTTCTCCCAAGTTTCCTGTCAGTTGAATTTCATGAAATAGTTCTTTCTTTTTGGTCAAAATTAAGTCCAGAGAAATAGTCCCTCATTGCTTCATCAAATAGCTGAGAGAAGAAATTTTCAGCAAAATGAGACTTCTAACAGATGTCTGGTTCATTGACATCTCAGCTATAACCTGCCTAACCTAGTTCATTCTCCATCAGAATTGTTTATGCCCCTCACTCCTTTAATTCTCAGTGTGGTGTGGTGCACTGTTTCTCAAGCTGGTCTAAAGATACAATTTCATGGTTCATGGGTATTCTATAGGAATTTAAAATTTTGTGTTTTATTTACTTTTATAGTGCTTTTTTTCTTTTTAAATTTATTTTTCATTGAATCTAGTTGGCTTACAGTGTTGTGTTAATTTCTTCTGTACTACAAAGTAACTCAGTTATACACATATATACATGCTTTTTAATATTTTTTCCATTATGGTATATCTTAATAATAATCGATAAGTAAATGTAATTGCATTCTGGATTATGATTCACTTCCTGGATTTGTGTGCATGTTTATGATTTCATAGATGTTAGATGATCATCTAAAGTGATAACTATTTAATATTATTCTGCTAATAAAATCAGTATGACTGCCACTAAAATAATATCTCTTACTGTTTAAATGAGAACAATAATCATATGTACATTGTTTTAAACATTGTTTTATGTGCTATAAACATATAATTTGTCTTTTTGCAAAATAACTTTGCAGCTAAATGACATTTTTAATGAATAAAAATTTAGTTTTTTAGTTTCTTAAGTTTTCTAGTAGATTAAAATATTGATTTGGCATCATGAATAAGCCCAGTACTTGTTCAGCTTTCACTGGTTAACAAAAACAGAGATGGTCTTGCATATAAATAATGCATTCTCATCAAATGAAGTTCATTCTGTTCCATGGGAATAAAGGTGCTAAAGAATTTGAAAAGTAGAGGAAGAATTTTAATCATTGCATGGTACTTACGAAATAATCTTAAGTGTAACAATGTATTTCATATCTACCTTGATTTATTTAAAGAAAACAAATATTTTATTAAATAATGTTGAATGTTAGTGGTTTTCTTGGCCATTGTTTTAGTTTAGACTAAACTTTATAATTGTGCTAGAACTGGAAGAGGTGTCGTAGGGTAAGTGATGAGAATAAGGAATTCTTTGTCCCTGCCCTAGAGGAGCTTTTTTTTTGGTAAAGTCAGGGGCATCATTCAAGTCTGAGACTACTGCCATAGTACTTTTTACACTGTGATGTAGTGCTTTCTCCTGAGATGACAGGTGAATGAAACAACATCTTTCCGCTACCACCGTTTATATAGCTGCTCTGCCTTAGGTCCTCTAATATCGTTTGTGGCTAATAGTTAAAGGGCAGAAACAGAAATCTAGTACCCCTAAGTATAGATTTATTTAATAAAAACGTTTCAAGCAGCCCAGTTGTTTGTGTGGGTACTCTCAGATTGCATGTTAGAGAATGGGGAAAGAAGGTAAGGTAAATGTAGTGAAGTAAAATATGTGTCAGGAAGGGAAAGAAGAGTAGGAAGGAGAAAAAGAAGGAAAAGAGGACGATGCAGAGTGAAAGGAGGGAAAGAAGTGAAAAATTTAAAGAGAATGCAAATTCAATACAAAATTGTGCTTAATAATATACCTAAAAATTCTAAAATTATATTGTTAATTAAAGTAGGACAGAATATATACTTTATTATTTTCTAATATTTTATTTTCTAACAACTCCTTTTTGTTTTTCCACATAATTGAATAATATGTTCCAGTAATTCATTTTTCAAAATATTTAGATTATATTTTGATATAATCATTACAGTTCATGGTATGTAAAGATACTGGTTAAAATTCTTAAGAGTCACACATCTGGTCAGTTCAGTCAGTTCAGTCACTCAGTTGTGTCCGACTCTTGTGACCCCATGAATCGCAGCAAACCAGGTCTCCCTGTCCATCACCAACTCCCGGAGTTTACACAAACTCATGTCCATAGAGTCGGTGATGCCATCCAACCATCTCATCCTCTGTCGGCCCCTTCTCCTCCAGCCCCCAATCCTTCCCAGCATCAGGGTCGTTTCCAATGAGTTGGGTCTCTGCATGAGGTGGCCAAAGTATTGGAGTTTCAGCTTCATCATCAGTCCTTCCAACGAACACTCAGGACTGATCTCCTTTAGGATGGGCTGGTAGGATCTCCTTGCAGTCCAAGGGACTTTCAGAAGTCTTCTCCAACACCACAGTTCAAAAGCATCAATTCTTTGGTGCTCAGCTTTCTTCACCGTCCAACTCTCACATCCATACATGACTACTGGAAAAACCATAGCATTGACTAGACGGACCTTTGTTGGCAAAGTAATGTCTCTGCTTTTTAATATGCTATCTAGGTTGGTCACAACTTTCTTTCAAAGCAGAAAGTGTCTTTTAATTTCATGGCTGCAATCACCGTCTGCAGTGATTTTGGAGCCCCCCAAAATAAAGTCTGACACTGTTTCCACTGTTTCCCCATCTATTTCCCATGAAGTGATGGGACCAGATGCCATGATCTTAGTTTTCTGAACATTGAGCTTTAAGCCAACTTTTTCACTCTCCTCTCTAACTTTCGTCAAGAGGCTCTTTAGTTCTTCACTTTCTGTCATAAGGGTGGTATCATCTGCATATCTGAGTTTATTGATATTTCTCCCAGCAATCTTGATTCCACCTTGTGCTTCCTCTAGCCCAGAGTTTCTCATGATGTACACTGCATATAAGTTAAATAAGCAGGGTGACAATATACAGCCTTGATGTATTCCTTTTCCTGTTTGGAATCAGTCTGTTGTTCCATGTCCAGTTCTAACTGTTGCTTCCTGACCTGAATACAGGTTTCTCAAGAGGCAGGTCAGGTGGTCTGGTATTCCCATCTCTTTCAGAATTTTCCACAGTTTATTGTGATCCACACAGTCAAAGGCTTTGGCATAGTCAATAAAGCAGAAATAGATGTTTTTCTGGAACTCTTTTGCTTTTTCGATGATCCAACAGATGCTGGCAATTTGATCTCTGGTTCCTCTGCCTTTTCTAAAACCAGCTTGAACATCTGGAAGTTCATGGTTCACGTATTGCTAAAGCCTGGCTTGGAGAATATTGAGCACTACTTTACTAGCATGTGAGATGAGTGCAATTGTGCGGTAGTATGAGCATTCTTTGGCATTGCCTTTCTTTGGGATTGGAATGAAAACTGACCTTTTCCAGTCCTGTGGCCACTGCTGAGCTTTCCAAATTTGCTGGCATATTGAATGCAGCACTTTCACAGCAGCATCTTTTAGGATTTGAAATAGCTCAACTGGAATTCCATCACCTCCACTAGCTTTGTTCGTAGTGATGCTTCCTAAGGCCCACTTGACTTCACATTTCAGGATGTCTGGCTCTAGGTGAGTGATCACACCATCATGGTTATCTGGGTCATGAAGATCTTTTTTGTACAGTTCTTCTGTGTATTGTTGCCACCTCTTCTTAATATCTTCTCCTTCTGTTAGGTCCATACCATTTCTGTCCTTTATCAAGCCCATCTTTGCATGAAATATTCCCTTGGTATCTCTAATTTTCTTGAAGAGATCTCTAGTCTTTCCCATTCTGTTGTTTTCCTCTATTTGTTTGCATTGATCGCTGAGTAAGGCTTTCTTTTTTTTTTTATTTCTTTATTTTTTATTTTTATTTTTTTAATAAATTTATTTATTTTAGTTGGGGGCTAATTACTTTACAATATTGTAGTGGTTTTTGCCATACATTGACATGAATCAGCCATGGGTTTACATGTGTTCCCCATCCTGAACCCCCCTCCCACCCCCCTCCCCATCCCATCCCTCTGGGCCATCCTATTGCCCCAGCCCTGAGCATTTGTCTCATGCATTGAACCTGGAATGGTGTTCTGTTTCACATATGACAATATACATGTTTCAGTGCTATTGTCCCAGAACGTCCCACCCTCACCTTCTCCGTCAGAGTCCATAAGACTGTCCTATGCATCTGTGTCTCTTATTCTGTCTTGCATATAGGGTTATCGTTACCATCTTTCAAATTCCATATATATGCATTAGTATACTGTATTGGTGTTTTTCTTTCTGGCTTACTTCACTCTGTATAATGGGCTCCAGTTTCATCTATCTCAATAGAACTGATTCAAATGTATTCTTTTTAATGGCTGAGTAATATTCCATTGTGTATATGTACCACAGCTTCCTTATCCATTCGTCTGCTGATGGACATCTAGGTTGCTGAGGAAGGCTTTCTTATCTCTCCTTGCTATTCTTTGGAACTCTGCATTCAAATTGGAATATCTTTCCTTTTCTCCTTTGCTTTTCGCTTCTCTCCTTTTCACAGCCATTTGTAAGGCCTCCTCAGACAGCCACCTTTCCTTTTTGCATTTCTTTTCCATTGGGGTGGTCTTGATCCCTGTCTCCTGTACAGTGTCATGAACCTCCATCCATAGTTCATCAGGCACTCTGTCTATCAGATCTAATCCCTTAAATCTATTTCTCATTTCCACTGTATAATCATAAGGGATTTGATTTAGGTCATACCTGAATGATGTAGTGGTTTTCCCTACTTTCTTCAATTTAAGTCTGAATTTGGCAGTAATCTGAGCCACAGTCAGTTCCCAGTCTTGTTTTTTATGACTGTGTAGAGCTTCTCCATCTTTGGCTGCAAAGAATATAATCAATCTGATTTTGGTTTTGACCATCTGGTGATGTCCATGTGTAGAGTCTTCTCTTGTGTTGTTGGAAGAGGGTGTCTGCTATGACCAGTGCGTTCTCTTGGCAGAACTCTATTAGCCTTTGCCCTGTTCCATTCTGTAGTCCAAGGCCAAATTTGCCAGGTGTCTCTTGACTTCCTACTTTTGCATTCCAGTCCCCTATAATGAAAAGGACATCTTTTTTGGGTGTTAGTTCTAAAAGGTCTTGTAGCTCTTCATAGAACTGTTCAACTTCAGCTTCTTCAGTGTTACTGGTTGGGGCATAGGCTTGGATTACCATGATATTGAATGGTTTGCCTGGAAACGAACAGAGATCATTCTGTCGTTTTTGAGATTGCATCCAAGTACTGCATTTCGGACACTTTTGTTGACTATGATGGCTGCTCCATTTCTTCTAAGGGATTCCTGCCCACAGTAGTAGATATAATGGTCATCTGAGTTAGATTCACCCATTCCAGTCCATCTTAGTTCGCTGATTCCTAGAATGTCGATGTTCACTCTTGCCATCTCCTGTTTGACCACTCTCAAGTTGCCTTGATTCATGGACCTAACATTCCAGGTTCCTATGCAATATTACTCTTTACAGCATTGGACCTTGCTTCTATCACCAGTCACATCCACAACTGGGTATTGTTTTTGCTTTGGCTCCATCCCTTCATTCTTTCTGGAGTTATTTCACCACTGATCTCCAGTAGCATATTGGGCACCTACCAACCTGGGGAGTTCCTCTTTCAGTATTGTATCATTTTCCTTTTCACACTGTTCATGGGGTTCTCAAGGCAAGAATACTGAAGTGGTTTGCCATTCCCTTCTCCAGTGGACCACATTCTGTCAGACCTTTCCACCATGACCTGTCCATCTTGGGTGGCCCCTACGGCATGGCTTAGTGTCATTGAGTTAGACAAGGCTATGGTCTGTGTGATCAGATTGGCTAGTTTTCTGTGATTATGGTTTCAGTGTGTCTGCCCTCTGATGCCCTCTCGCAACACCTACCATCTTACTTGGGTTTCTCTTACCCTGGACATGGGGTATCTCTTCATAGCTGCTCCATCAAAGGCAGCCCTTGCTCCCTAACTTGGATGAGGGATATCTCCTCACGGCCGCCCCTTCTGACCTTTAACGTGGAGTAGCTCCTCTCGGCCCTCCTGTGCCCGTGCAGCCGTTGCTCCTTGGAAGTGGGGTTGCTCCTCTCAGCCACCGCCCCTGACCTTGGGCATGGAGTAGTTGCTCTCCACTGCGCTTCTGCGCCGTCTGTTGCAGCTGCCGCGCTTCTGCCTAGTAAAGCTCAATGAGAGATCAAACATTTTAGGCCTAAGTATGAAAATGAGAAAATTTATCTCCTTATTTATTATTTTTGTTTCCATTCGCATATAATACCTTTTTCCATGCCTTCATTTTTGTTTAGTATATGTCTTTAGATATGAAATCAGTCTCTTGTAAGCATCATGTGTAGGGGTCTTTGTTTTTGTATACATTTAGTCAGTCTGTATCTTTTGATTGGAGCATTTAGTCCATTTACACTTCAAGTGATTATTGCTAGATATGTGTTTATTGACATTTTGCTCATTGTTTTGGGGTTATTTTTGTAGGTCTCTTTTGTTCCTTCTTTTGCTGTCTTCCCTTGTGTGATCTGATGACTATATTTAGTGTCATGTTTGGATTCCTTTCTCTTTGTGTGTTTGTGTGTGTGTGTGTATGTGTATCATAGGTTTTTTGATTTGTGGGTATCATTGAGATTCATGTATAACTCTCTCCCCACCCTCTCTTCCTGGGTGTATACACATGCACACAAATTCTTAGTTGTTAGTCTCTCAAGTTTGAATGCATTCTAACAACACCACATTTTTACTTTACCTCTCCCATCATATTTAATATTCTTGACGTGATATTTTATATCTTCTTATTTTGTGTATCCTTTAACTATTTATTGTGGATATAGATGATTGACTACTTTTGTCTTTTAATCTACTATGAATTTTTCATGTTTGATCTACCACCTTTATTGCATGTCTGTTTTACCAATTAGACTTTTCTTTCACAATTTTTATATTTTGGGTTGTGGTCTTTGTTTTTTAACTTAGAGAAGTCCTTTTAACATTTCTTGTAAAGTCAGTTTAGTAGTGCTGCAACTCTTTTAGCTTTTGTTTGTGTGTAAAACTCTTCATCTCTCCTTCAGATCTGAATGATAGTCTTGCTGGGTGGAGTTCTTGGCTGTAGGTTTTTTCCTTTTTTTCCTTTTATCTCTTACAATATTTCATGCAACTCCTTCTGGCCTGCAAAATTTCTGCTGAAAAGTCAGCTGGTGGTCTTATGGGAGTTCTCTTGTACATAATTAGTTGCTTATATCTTGCTGCTTTTAAGATTATTTCCTTCTCTTTAATTTTTGCCATTTTCAGTATAATGTGTCTTAGTGTGGACCTCTTTGGGTTCATCTAGTTTAAGAGTCTCTGTGCTTCCAGGACCTGTATATCTGTTCTCTTTCCCAGGTTAGGGAATTTTTTAGCTATTAATTTCTTTAAATAATTCTCTATCTCTTCTCACTCTCTTTTCCTCTTGGAGCCCTTATAAGATAAATATTGGTACACTTGGTGTTGACCTAGAGATGTCTTAATCTATCTTTGTTTAAAGATTTTTTTTCTGTTTATCTTATGTGATTTCCACTAGTCTGTCTTTCAGCTTGTTGATCCATTCATCTCTATCATTTAGTCCACTGGTGATTCTTTCCAGTGTATTTTTAATATAAGTTATTGTTTTCTTCAGCTCTGCTTGGTTCTTCTTTGTATTTACTGATTCTGTTTAAACTTCTCACTGTGTTCATTCACTCTTCTCCTGAGTTCGTTGAGCATCTTTATTATCATTACCATTGAGCTCGTTGTCAGGTAAATTGCATATCTCCTCTTTGGTTTAGTTCTTTTTCTGAGGTGTTGTCTTGTTCCTTCATTTGTAACATATTCCTCTGTCTTCTCATTTTGATTAGTTCTTTGTGTTTGTTTCTATATATTGGCTAGCTTGCTTATATTGTTTCTATATATTGGCTAGGTTGCTTAAGCAGGACATGTCCTTCTGTAGGAGATGTCCTTTGAGGTCCATCAGCACACTCCTGTCTGATCGTTAAAGATACATGCCCTGGGGGTGTCCCTGATGTTGACTGTGTGGACCCTTCAATTGTGGTGGGGCCAACTACTATTGATGTACTGGTAGATGGTGCTGGTCTCTGGTCTGTTTGGCTGTAGATCCTGCCTTGTGTGGTGGCTTCTACACATACCAGGGCATCCCAAGACTGGTATTAGTCTACTGGTGTTTAGGGTTGAGTCCTGGGGTGGTTGCCTGTGGGAATCAGGACATCCTGGGACTGGTGCCAGCTCACTAGTGAGATAGGTAAGTGACTGGCATTTATTGACTAGAGAGGGGACTACAGAAAGATGTTTTGCTGCACTAGTGTCCTTATGGTAGATTGAGCTTCCTAAAGTGGCAATTGCCAGCATCAGTATCTTTAGGGGGATTCCCAATTACCTTGTGCCTCTCTAGGAAGCTCTTCAAGGTCAGTGAGCTGTCTAACCTAGGTACCTTTCAAATTACTGCCTCTGTGCTGAGACTCAGAGCATGCAAAATTTTCTGTGCACTCTTTTAGAGTGGTGTCTCTGTTTCCTACAGCCCTCTGGCTTTCACGTATGCAAACCTTGTTGGTTTTCAAAATAAGATGTTCTCAGGGCACATTTTCTCAGAGCAGAATCCCCAAGCTGGAGAGTTGACATGAGGCTCAGACCCCTGCCTCTCTGGGGAGATCCTTGGAGATTGTGATTATCCTTCTTTTTGTGGGTTACCTAATTGGGAGAATATCATTCTTGACTGTATGACATCTCCAACCCTCCTACCCATTTCATTGACTTCTTCGTTATATCTTTAGTTGTGGGTAATCATTTCTGCTTGTCTTCAAGTTGTTTTCATAGTTTATCTGTAAATAGTTATAATTTCAGTGTGGCCTTGGGAGGAGATGAACTTATGGTCTCTTGCTCTACCATCTTGACCACCATCCCCATGTATATTCACGGATAGTTTTATTATCAATGGAATTATCAATTTGTGATAGTTAAAATTAAATCCTAGATCAGTCTGCCATTCCTTATAAACTCTCAGGGAAGCATTTACTTAGGTTTTCATGCTTTTGATGATAGAAATTAGCACAGCAGACTGAAACAAAACAAACCAGTGATACATAAAGATGGAGTATAATCTGTCATGAAGTTACATGTTAGAAACAATAGTGTTGAAAGGCTAACTGCAATTGCTCAGATCTTTGGTAAGCAAAACTTTGTTTTTAAAAGAGATTTGGTTGCTTGCAGAGCAAATGATTTTTAGCTTTTCAAAACTTCAGTATATTTGATTTCTGATCTGGGAAACAAATACTACTGTATTCAAACTGACTTTAGCAATTCAATGAAGGCAACAATTCAAAGGAATATTAAGGGGTATTAGAATAACACTCTGTGTTACCACTGGCTTTAGGTCTATGGATTAGCACTCTTAGTCACTTGTGTTTTATTCATGTAGGGAATAAAATTGTTGAAATATTGACCTAATTTAACAGGTGTTTTTTGCTAATACAGTTGGCATACAGTTTTAGACATTTGTATGTAAAATTTCTTATGAGTACTTTGTTTTTCTGCAATTGCCCTTCCAGGTTATTTGTGAAGCTAAGGTGGTAAAATGACAAGTTGATTTTTTTGGACTTAGCTAGGGTCTACACCCACCATTTTATTCTTCAATACTTAAGCAAGTTGTCACTAAAATATTGAGGCAAAATGATGACATAGATGAATATAGAGTTGAAAGAAACTCTATTAAACACTAAATATTTATGATTTTAACATCAGTTAAAGAAGGAAATGACTAAGTGACCAGGCAATTTCAATATCTCTCAAATGTAATTTTATGTGTGTTAGATAGTCTATTAATCATGAGATGCATATTACTAAGTCATTTTCTATAAAACAACATCCTACTCTTTTCACTGTTCACCACATTTATTGGCATTCAACAATTACTGACTTTGTGGTTCAGAAAGAAAAATAGTATGTGGCTCTTGGAAGAAAAATAATAAATGCAACAGAAGATCTTCACGGTTTTAGAAGCTTGCAATCTAATTAGCAACATTTTAAGTACCAAAACTGAATTTTTGTAATTTAAATTGCTATTAGTGTGGATTACTGCATATTACCCTAGTACTCTGCTGCTTAACAGCTGAGGAAAAGATAAGTAGAAGAGAAACAGTCAGGTGGGATAAAGAATGTAAGGCTTATTGAAAAAGATGAATTTTGGACTGTGTGTGAAAGTGAAAGTGATAGTTGCTCAGTCGTGTCTGACTGTTTGCAACTGCATGCACTGTAGCCCACCAGACTCCTCTGTCCATGGAATTCTCCGGGCAAGAATACTGGAGTGGGTAGCCATTCTCTTCTCCAGGGTATCTTCCCAACCCAGGGATTGAAGCTGGGTCTCCCGCATTGCAGGCAGATCCTTTACCATCTGAGCTGCCAGGGAAGCCCTATACTATGTGTAGTTTATACCTTACTTTCCATTGCAAGTAACAGAAAATTCAAGTCCAAGTGGCTTTTAAAACAAAGGGAATTTATTGGCTCCTGTAACAGAATAATTCAAAGGTAGATTTGGCTTTCAAAATAGATTGATCTTGAGATGCATAAGATTTTCATGGTCTGGTTCTATTTCTTTGCAATCTTTTCACTCTGCCCTCCTCAGCATGTTGGCATTATCTTTAGGAACCCCTCTTTTGGTGATTGAAACACTGATTTCAGGATTCTGGACTCTCTACAGTCATCTCCCTCTCCAGAGTATGTTGTCCTTGGATGAGGTCTGGTATTTTTGGGGCACCCTGAGTCTCTGAATCAATAATTCTGACTATGGTTGGGAAATGGAATGTATATACTCTGTTATTGCATTGGGAGAGAAATTAAATTCTTCAGAAGCACCTGCATCTCAAACGTGAACAAGAACCTGTTAGAAAGGGGGAAGGGGAAATATGTGTGGAAAAGGCAACCAACAAACATTGGCTGGTCTTGAATTTTAAAGAAATGAAGAATATAGACTTGTGGATAAGATTGGGTAGGATTCCAACTAGAAGGACTGATGTGGCAGTTAACATCATGAAGATTACTTTAGCTAGCATGTAAAGAAATTGTATGATATTGATGAATTACATGATAGGGAATTTTTGGATGGTTTTGAAGACTACCTTAATGATGTTAACTTTAGAAGCTACATCCTGTGATTGGCATCTTGTTGCATGAGTGATCATTCTTCAACTCTAGCTTCCCTCCATGGATATGGCAGATATAAGAAGAGCTGTTTCAAAGATATAAGCAAAATTATCAACATAAGCCTTTTAGTTTAGCATGAGAAAAGCTATAGTCTTAGGGGATGTTAAAGTTACCTGAATAAAGATATTATGGACTAAGAAATTACATACAGCTTTTCTTGGTATAAGTTTTGACTGTACTGATAGTTTTCTGTTCAACTTACCCAGTTTCCACTGTAGAAAATGCCTTGAAATGATGCTCCATTGTTAGTAATATTTTAAAAACTGAAAAATGCACAATTTGCTGGTGTTAGGTTCTGTATTCCCGTGCAAGTATATTCTTAAAACCAAATAAGAGTATACTCCTGTAAAAGGTAGATGCGCTATCATTGAAAAGAAAATATATATTCTCTCTGTCATCTAAGAGAGTGTCTTGAAGCAGGGATAAGATCTGGGACAACTGAGATCCTGCTGAAGGAAAACAGTCTTCTTGTTTTATCCTTGTGATTATTTCATTATAGACTTGGAACTGTAGACTTGCGCAAAGTAGTCCCAGTATTGGGAGTAAGCTGGTTCTTAATTCATTGTAACAGAATTGGAGATGGATGGGGAGAAGTCCTGGTGAAGACTATGTAAGAAGGCTCTTAGCCTGCTGACTCTGAGAGTAGTGACATCCGGTAACCCTTATAAGTAATTCTGTATGTTGTACTTCCTTTCCATTTTACATAAATATTTAGTTACATATATTTATCTTAAATGTATAGTTTTGGTCTTTGCTCAGTTATAGGGAATTGGAATGGACTTATATTAGGACTGAAATGGAGTGACTCAAAGGATGGTTTTAACTTTCACACTGATGCCAGGGCAGTGGTAATAGTGGTGGTCTCTTGTTGAGAAGTGCTGTGAAAAATGGAGCCATATGCTTAGGAGGGTCAGCAGCAACAATAGAGGCAGTAGGGTTACCTAATGGGGAGACTAGAAGAAAAGAAATACCCCTGAGTTCAATAAAAACATTTTCAGAAATATACCTGAATTTAAGTAAGGGGACTCTCGTAAATAGCTGGAGACACTTTGATGGGTGTTATTAAACGAGAATGTAAATTTATATTGTACTCAGACTGGTGCGTTTTCAAGAATATTTTGACTAATATTATAAAGAGCCACAGTGACAATGACATAAGAATTGTATTAGAGGAATATAATACAATACTATTAGCCATTTATAGAGTCAACCAATGGACAAAATAAACTATATATCAAGGAGATCAGAGGAAGAATAAATGAGAAATATATCATTTTAATGAATTTTAAAATTTTACTATGTTTCAAAGAATCTTCAAGCTTTCAGTTTGACTGAAATATGTGCTGTGAATTATGTGAACTAACAGTAGTTAAATGGAGAAGGCAATGGCACCCCACTCCAGTACTCTTGCCTGGAAAATCCCATGGACGGAGGAGGCTGGTAGGCTGCAGTCCATGGGGTCGCTAAGAGTCGGACACGACTGAGAGACTTCACTTTCACTTTTCACTTTCATGCATTGGAGAAGGAAATGGCAACCCACTCCAGTGTTCTTGCCTGGAGAATCCCAGGGACGGAGAAGCCTGATGGGCTGCCGTCTATGGGGTCGCACAGAGTCGGACATGACTGAAGCGACTTAGCAGCAACAGCAGCAGCAGCAACAGTAGTTAAAAAGAAACAGTTGAGTGTGAAGAAGAAAAAAAAATGAGAGAATAGGCTCTGAGATGCTAATTTTCTTTTTCAGTTATTTCCCAACATTTCAGGCTAGATCTGAGGTGACATCAAGTTTTCCCTTCCAAGAAAACTGCCATGACTCTTAAACACCCATTTCATATGGCCTTTATTTTGTTCAGAAGCAAACCTTGATCAGAAAAAAAAAAAAAAAAAAACGAACTGAATGGTTCCATATGCTGGTCCTGTTTGTAACTCCTTTATACCATAGAAATAGTTTTAAGAGATATGTAGCATATCCAACAGTATTTCTATGCCCTTTTGTATTTTTATGTATAAGATCACTTTCGTAATAATAAATCATATTTAAAATGCCAAGTTATGTCTATCAATATGAAAGAAAAACTTAAAGCAGTATATATTTCCCCTGAAATAGTGTATTAGACCCTAAAAAGATGGCTTTTTGTTTTTTTACTCATTTGTAAATGTGTCATTGGTTGTTTATTTAATAAAGTATTGTGCTAACTAGAGGGGAGACTTAAGAGGTTGGCAGTATTGCTATAATGAGAAGACAGCAGTATGATATTGGTCATTGTTGTTCAGTTGCTCACTTGAGTCTGACTGCTTGTGACCCTATGGACTGCAACATGCCAGTCTCTTCACTATCTCCCAGAGTTTGCTCAGACTCTTGTCCATTGAATTAGTGATGCTATCCAACCATCTCATCCTCTGTTGTCTCCTTCCCCTCCTGCCTTCAGTCTTTCTCAGCATCAGGATCTTTTGCAATGAGTTGGCTCTTTGTAACAAGTGGCCAAAGTATTGGAGCTTCAGCAACAGCCCTTCCAATGAATATTTAGGGTTGTTTCCCTTTAGGATTGACTGGTTTGATCTTATTGCAGTCCAAGGGACACTCAAGAGTCTTCTCCGGCACCATAGTTCAAAAGCATCAATTCTTCAGAGCTCAGCCTTCTTTATGGTCCAACTCATTTCTGTACATGTCATATCTAAGGTTTAATGACAACAGTTACTTTTGTCAAATTTTGAATCACTGTTTAGTTTATAGCTGCCTGTGTGCTTTGTTAGCTAAATAATATTTAGCTCCAATTTCAGAGATCATTTTCAGTTTTAGTGATGATAATCATCCTGTGATTTAATGTTGGTCTTTAAATCTCCAGTCCAGAGATCCTGTACCAGGAAAATGATTCCCCAGAGCATTTGACTTTGAAGCCAGTGGGACTTACTTTCAAGAGTCCCAGAGGGATGGGGGAAATAGAATTTTCACTCTTAAATGGCACACACAAAATCTTGCATGATCTAGAACTCAGGGAAGAAGCAGTAATTCAGTAGGAGGCTGGGTTAGACCCACCTACCTCCTGATCCTAGAGAATCTCCTGGAGAGGCAGCAGTCAACTACAGCTCATCCTGGGAGCAGCTATTTTGGGACTTCCTTCTGCCATGTGGATACTAGCCCTGGCAAGTGCCATGTTGGAATTTTTCCTTTTGCTTATTGGCCCCTGGACTCAGAGAAGTCCTGGTCTAGTATTCTATAGGTACCAGTTTTGAATTGCCTCAGGTCAAGCAACTAACTGGGTGCACAGACCCACCCACCAGGTGATAGGCTGCCTTGAGATCCCCTGAGCCCAAAACTGCCTCTGGACATGGCCTTTACTGGGTTCTGCAGTCAGCTGCCTCTTGACCCAGTCCTGCCAACCAGTGAACTGTCAGCCTACACACAAGGCAGGATTTAGAAATCAAAAGAACTGGGGACCAACAAGCCTACCAGAGTGCCCACAACAGAAAAACCCATGCAGCCCTCATAGGGGAAACCCCTAGAGCAGATAAATCTGGTAACAAAAGGGGAATACGCTGCTGGGACACAACGGACATCTCCTAGAAAAAAATAAATAAAAACAAAGTGACATTTGGAAAAAAAAAAAAAGGTAATTCTTCAGGGTTGAGCAACGTAATCAACCTACCAGATAGATAAAAATAAAAACAGAAACTCAGGCAAAATGAGGCGACAGAGGAACATATTGCAAACAAAGGAAGAAGATAAAACCCCAGAAGAAGAACTAAGTGAAGTAGAGGTGGACAACGTACCAAGGAGGATTTCGGCGTAGTTATTGTAAAGATGATCAAAGTGCTCATGAGAAGAATGGATGTATAGAGCAAGAAAGTTAGACGTGTTTAACAGAGTTAGAAAATGTAAAGAACAACCCAACAGAGATGAAGTTTACAGTAACTTAGTGAAAAATATACTAGAAGAAATCAACAGTAGACTGAATGTACAGAGGAATGGGTCAGTGAGTTGAAAGACAGAGTAGAATAAATCAATGATGCTGAACAGAAAAAAAAAAAAGGGCACTTTGAGACCTTTGGGACAATATCAAGTATAGAAATATATGCAATATAGGAGTTCCAAAAGGGGAAGAGATAGAAATAGGGGTAAAGAATTTATCTAAATAAATAATGGCTAAAAATTCCAAGAATGAGATTGTTGGATGGCATTGCTGACTCAATGGACATGAGTTTGAGCAAGCTTCAGGAGATGGTGAAGGACAGGGAAGCTTGGTGTTCTGCAGTCCATGGGGTCACAAAGAGTCGGACACAACTGAGCAACTGAACAACGAAAATTCCCTAGCCTGTGAAAAGGAACAGAAGTACAGGCCCAGGAAGCACAGAGTTTCTTAAAAAAGATGAACCCAAAGAGTTTCACACAAAGACATGTTATAACTAAAAAGGCAAAAATTAAAGATAAAGATAAAATATTAAGAAGTAACACAGGAAAAGCAATATCTTACATACAAGGGAATGCCCACAAAGCTATTATTAGGCTTACTTTTCAGAAGAAACTATGCAGGCCAGAAAGGTGTGTCACAATTGTTTAAAGTGATGAAAGGGAAAAACCTGAAACCATAAATAATCTACTCGACAAGGCTCTCATTCAGATTTGATGATGACATTGATTCAATAGTTTAAAAACTACCAACACTGATGAAAGAAATCAAAGAGGACACAAACAGATGGAGAAATATACCGTGTTCATGGATTGGAAGAATTAATATCGTGAAAATGAGTATACTACCCAAAGCAATCTATAGATTCAATGCAATCCCTATCAAGCTACCAATGGTATTTTTCACAGAACTAGAACAAATCATCTCACAATTTGTATGGAAATATAAGAAACCTCGAATAGCCAAAGCAATCTTGAGGAAGAAGAATGGAACTGGAGGAATCAACCTGTCTGACTTCAGGCTCTACTACAAAGCCACAGTCATCAAGACAGTATGGTACTGGCACAAAGATAGAAATATAGATCAATGGAACAAAATAGAAAGCCCAGAGATAAACCCACGCACCTATGGACACCTTATCTTCGACAAAGGAGGCAAGAATATACAATGGAGAAAAGACAATCTCTTTAACAAGTGGTGCTGGGAAAACTGGTCAGCCACTTGTAAAAGAATGAAACTAGAACACTTCCTAACACCGTACACAAAAATAAATTCAAAATGGATTAAAGATCTAAACGTAAGACCAGAAACTATAAAACTCCTAGAGGAAAACATAGGCAAAACACTCTCCGACATAAATCACAGCAGGATCCTCCATGACCCACCTCCCAGAATATTGGAAATAAAAGCAAAAATAAACAAATGGGACCTAATTAAAATTAAAAGCTTTTGCACAACAAAGGAAAATATAAGCAAGGTGAAAAAACAGCCTTCAGAATGGGAGAAAATAATAGCAAATGAAGCAACAGACAAACAATTAATCTCAAAAATATACAAGCAACTTCTGCAGCTGAATTCCAGAAAAATAAACGACCCAATCAAAAAATGGGCCAAAGAACTAAACAGACATTTCTCCAAAGAAGACATACAGATGGCTAACAAACACATGAAAAGATGCTCAACATCACTCATTATTAGAGAAATGCAAATCAAAACCACAATGAGGTACCATTTCACACCAGTCAGAATGGCTGCTATCCAAAAGTCTACAAGCAATAAATGCTGGAGAGGGTGTGGAGAAAAGGGAACCCTCTTACACTGTTGGTGGGAATGCAAACTAGTACAGCCACTATGGAGAACAGTGTGGAGATTCCTTAAAGAACTGGGAATAGAACTGCCATATGACCCAGCAATCCCACTGCTGGGCATATACACCGAGGAAACCAGAATCGAAAGAGACGCGTGTACCCCAATGTTCATCGCAGCACTGTTTACAATAGCCAGGACATGGAAGCAACCTAGATGTCCATCAGCAGACGAATGGATAAGGAAGCTGTGGTACATATACACAATGGAATATTACTCAGCCATTAAAAAAAATACATTTGAATCGGTTCTACTGAGATGGATGAAACTGGAGCCCATTATACAGAGTGAAGTAAGCCAGAAAGAAAAGCAACAATACAGTATACTAATGCATATATATGGAATTTGAAAGATGGTAACGATAACCCTATATGCGAGACAGAATAAGAGACACAGATGCATAGAACAATTTTATGGACTCTGAGGAAGAAGGTGAGGGTGGGACGTTCTGGGAGAATAGCATTGAAACATGTATATTATCATATGTGAAACAGAACACCATTCCATGTTCGATGCATGAGACAAGGGATCAGGGCCGGGGCAATGGGATGACCCAGAGGGATGGGATGGGGAGGGTGGTGGGTGGGGGGTCCAGGAAGGGGAACACATGTAAACCCATGGCTGATTCATGTCAATGTATGGCAAAAACTATTACAATATTGTAAAGTAATTAGCCCCCAACTAAAATAAATAAATTTATATATAAAAAAAACAAAACAACTACCAACAAACAAAAGTCCAGGACCGTATGGCCTCACAGGTGAATTCTACCAGGCATTTTAGAGAAGAGTTAACCCCTTTCCTTCTTAAACTATTACAGAAGAGTACAGACGAAGGAATACTTTCAAACTTATTCTCTAAAAGGCCTCCATCACCCTGAAACAACAATCAAAGATATTACAAAAAAGACAATTACAAGCCAATATCACTGAGGAACATAGATTCAAGAATCCTTAACAAAATATCAGCAAATCAAATCCATATGTATATCCAAAGGATCATACATCATGGTCAAGTAGGATTTATTTCATGTATGTAAGGATTTTTCAATATCTGCGAATCAATCAATGTGATATTGTTGTTTAGTCACTCATTCATGTCCTTTGTGACCTCATGGACTGCAACACACCAGGCTTCGCTGTCCTTTACCAGCTTCTGGAGTTTGCTCAAAATCATGTTCATTGAATCCGTGATGCCATCCAACCATCTCTTCCTCTGTTGTCCCCTTCTCCTCCTGTGATAAACCACATTTATCTCCTCCTGTGATAAATCAATGAAAGCTGAAAGCATTTCTTCTAAGTTCAGGAACAAGACAAGGATGCCCACTCTTGCCACTTTATTCAGCATAGTATTGGATGTCCTAGCTACAGCGATCATACAGGGAAATAAAAGGAATCTAAATTGAAAAGTAAAAATTAAAATTGCTACAGTTTGCAGATGCCATGATACTATACATTGAAAAGTCTAAAGACAGCACCGAAAATCTTCTAGCTCTCATCAATGAATTTTGGAAAGTTGGAGGATATAGAATTAATATACAAAAATTGTTGCATTTTTATACACTAAGATAAAACTGTTAGAAAAATTAAGGAAACAATGTTATTTACAATTTCATCAAAGAGATTAAATATTTAATAATCTCTTTAGTAAATCTACCTAAGGAGGTGAAAGACCTATACTCAGAAACCTACAAGACACTGATGAAGAAACTAAAAAACAGAAACTAGACAAACAGATCGCAATATATACCATGCTCGTGAGTCAGAAGATTTAATATCATTAAAAGACTATGCTACCCATGGTGATCTACAGATCAGTGCACTCCTTATAAAAATACCAATGGCATTTTTTGTGGAACTTGAACAATTAATTATAATATTTGTGATCTTCCCTCATAGCTCAGTCAGTGAAGAATCTGCCTGCAATGCAGGGTACCTGGGTTCGATTCCTGGCTTGGGAAGATCCCCTGGAGAAGGAAATGGCAACCCACTCCACTGTTCTTGCCTGCGGAATTCCATGGACAGACCATGGGGTCACAAAGAGTTGGACACGACTGAGCGACTAACACTTTCACTTTCATGGATCACAGCCTTGTTATGGCAAAGAGGATTGCATAACCCAATGAAGCTATGAGCCATGCTATACAGAGTCACCCAAGACAGACAGATCATAGTGAAGTGTTTTGACAAAACATGGTCCACTGGAGAAGAGAATGGCAAACCACTCCAATATTCTTGCCCTGAGAACCCCATGAACAGTATGAAATGCCAAAAAGATATGATACCACAAGAGGAACCCTCCAGGTTGGAAGGCCTCCAACATGCTACTGGGGAAGAACAGAGGGCAATTACTAATAGCTCTGAAAAGAATAAAGTGGCTTGGCCAAAGCAGAAATGATGCTCATTTGTGGATGTGTCTGATTGTGAAAAGTCTGATGCTGTAAAGAACAATATTGCATAGGAGTCTGGAATGTTAGATCCATTAATCAACGTAAATTGAAAGTGAAGTGAAATTGCTCAGTTGTGTCTGACTCTTTGTGACCCCATGGACTGTAGCTGCCAGGCTCCTCTGTCTATGGGATTTTCCAGGCAAGAATACTGGAATGAGTTGCCATTTCCTTCTCCAGGAGATCTTCCTGACCCAGGGATTGAACCCGGGTCTCCCACATTGTAGGCAGATGCTTTACTGTCTGAGCCAACAGGGTAAATTGGGTGTGGTCAAACAGGAGATGGTAAGAGTAAATATTGACATCATAGGAATCAGTGAACTAAAAAGGACCAGAACGGGCAAATTTAATTCAGATGACCATTTTATCTATTATGTGGGCAAAAAGCCCTTAGGAGAAATGGAATAACCCTCATAGTCACAAAAGAGTCCAAAATGCAGTCCTTGGGTGCAGTCTCAAAAATAAAAGAATGATCTTGGTTTGTTTCCAAGGCAAACCATTCAACATCATAGTAATCCAATAATACCCCAACCACTAATGCCAAAGAAGCTGAAGTTGATCAGTTCTATGAAGACCTATAAGACATTTTAGAATGAACACCAAAAAAGATGTCATTTTCATCATAGGAGACTGGAATGCCAAAGTAGGAAGTTAACAGTTACCTGGAGTAATAGGCAAGTTTGACCTTGGAGTCCAAAATGATGCAGGGCAAAGGCTAACAAAGTTTTATCAAGAGAACACACTAATCATAGCAAGCACCCTTTTCCAACAACAGAGGAGATGACTCTACACATGGACATTGCCAAATGGTCAATACTGAAATCAGATTGATTATATTCTTTGCTGCTGAAGATGGAGAATCTCTATACAGTCAGCAAAAACATGACCTGGAGTTGACTGTGGCTCAGGTCATGAGCTCCTTACTGCAAAATATAGGCTTAAATTGAAGAAAGTAGGGAAAACCGCTAGGTCATTCAGGTATGACCCAAATCAAATCCCTTATGGTTATACAGTGGAGGTGATGAATAGATTCAAGGGATTAGATCTGGTAGACAGAGTGCCTGAAGAACTATGGACTGACATTCATAACATTGTACAGGAGGCAGTGAGTGACCAAAACTATCCCAAGGAAAAATGACTCAGATAAACACAATGGTGTGGTCACTCATCTAGAGCCAGACATCCTGAAGGGTGAAGTCAAGTGGGCCTTAGGAAGCATGCCTATGAACAAAGCTAGTGGAGGTGATGAAATTCCAGTTGAACTATTTTAAATCCTAAAAGATGATGCTGTTAAAGTGCTGCACTCAGTATGCCAGCAAATTTGGAAAACTCAGCAGTAGCCATAGGACTGGAAAAGGTCAGTTTTCATTCCAATCGCAAAGAAGGGCAATGCCAAAGAATGTTCAAACTAGCACACAATACTTCTCATTTCATATGCTAGTAAGGTTATGCTCAAAATCCTTCAAGCTAGCCTTCAGCAATATGTGAACCTAGAACTTCCAAATGTACAAGCTGGATTTAGAAAAGGCAGAGGAACCCGAGATCAAATTGCTAAAATTCATTGTATCATAGGTAAAACAAGGGATTTCCAGAAGACATCCACTTCTGCTTCATTGATGATGTGAAAGCTTTTGACTATGTGGATCACAACAAACTGGAAATTCTTAAGGAGATGGGAATACCAGGCCACTTTACCTGTGTCCTGAGAAACCTTTATGTGGGTCAAGAAGCAACAGTTAGAACTGAACATGGAACAACGGACTGCTTCAAAATTAGGAAAGGAGTACAGCAAGGCTGTACATTGTCACACTGCTTATTTATATTCAGAGTACATCATGTGAAATGCTGGGCTAGATGAATCACAGACTGGACTTAAGATTACCAGGAAAAATATCAGTAACCTCAGATATGCAGAAGATATCACTCTAGTGGCAGAAAGTGAAGAGGAACTAAAGAACCTCTTGATGAGGGTGAAAGAGAAGACTAAAAAAGCTGGCTTAAAACTCAACATTCAATAAACTAGGATCATGGTATCTGGTCCTACCACTTCAGGCAAATAGATGGGGAAGAAGTGCAAGCAGTGACAGACTCTATTTTCTTTGGTTCCAAAGTCACTGCGAATGTCAATTGAAGCTATGAAATTAAAAGACGCTTGCTTCTTGGAAAAAAAGTTCTGAAAAGGCTAGACAGTGTATTAAAAAGCAGAGATATTACTTTGCCAACAAAAGTTTGTATAGTCAAAACTATGGTTTTTCCAGTAGCCATGGACGGATTTGAGAGTTGGACTGTAAGGAAGCTGAACTGCTCAAAATTGATGCTTTTGAATTGTCGTGCTGGAGAAGACTCCTGAGAGTTCCTTGATCTACAAGGAGATCAAACCTGTCAATTCCAAAGGAAATCTACCCTGAATATTCATTAGAAGGATGATGCTGAAGCTGAAACTCCAATACATCGGTCACCTGATGTGAAGGGCTGATCTACTGGAAAAATCCCTAATGCTGGGAAAGATTGAGGCAGGAGGAGAAGGGAGCAACAGAGGATGGCATCACCAACTTAGTGGGCCTGAGTTTGAGCAAACTCCAGGAGATAGTGAAGGACAGGGAAACCTGGCATGCTGCAGTCCATGGGCTCGCAAATTTGGGGCATGACTTAGGGACTGAAGAACAAGCCAAAATAATCCTGAGAAGGAATAGAACTGATAGAATCATGCTACCTAACTTCATATTATATTACAAAGTTACAGAGCAAAATTAATATATAAATACAGTACTAGCACAAAAATGGACATATAGAGCAATGGGACAGAATAGAGAGTGCCAGAATAAACCCATGGATTTATGGTCAGCTAATCTGCAACACTGGAGGCAAAAATTTACAATGGAGAAAAGTAGTCTCTTCAGTAAGTGTTTTTAGGAAAACTGGACAGTTTTATAGCAAACAGTGATACTAAAGTATTTTCTAACATCATATAGAAAAATAAACTCGAAATGGATTAAACAGTTAAATATAAGAGCAGAAACCTTAAAACTCCTAGAAGAAAACTTAAGGAGAACACTCTTTGGCATAAATCATCACAATATCTTTTTGGGTCTGTCTCCTAAAGCAAAGGAAATAAAAAATTAAACAAATGGAACCTAATTAAACTGAAAAGTTTTGCACAATAAAGGAAACCATTGACAGACAAAAAGACAACCTATTGAATGGAAGAAAATATTTGCAAATTGTATGACCAATAAGATTTAATAGCTAATATATATTATGTAGACAGCTTATTCAATGCAGCATCAAAAAAAAAAAACCAAACTGCCAAAAAAAATTAATTGAAGACCTGGAGAGACATTTTTCTAAAGAAGACATGCAGATGGCCAACAGGCACATGAGAAGATGCTCAACATCATTAATTCCCATATTAATGCTAATTAAAACCACAATGAGATATCACTTCACAACTGGCAGAATGGCTATCATCAAAAAGACCAAAATACCAAATGCTGACCGGGATGTAGATGTAAAGGAATTTTGGTACACTTTTGGTGGGAATGTAAATTGGTGTAACTACTGTGGAAAACAGTATGGAGGTCCCTCAAAAAACTAAAAATAGAACTACCATATGACGTAGCAATTCCAGTATTGTATTTTTATTTTTAAAAAATCACTAATTTAGAAAGAACCCTAGTGTTCTTAGCAGCATTGTTTACAATAGTGGGCAGAGGGAAGGGAGAAAGGGCAATGTAGGAATGTGGAATTAAAAGGCCCAAACTAGTATATATAAAAGAAATAAGATGTAAGAATATATAATACAACACAGGGCATATAACTTATGTTTTATAACTATAATGGAATAAACCTTTAAAAAGTATAAATCACTATGTTGCACAGCTGAAACTTATATAATATTGTACTTCAAATGTGCCTCAATAAGAAAAAAATTGTATTAATTATAGTAAAGTGACTTTTCAATAATTTAGTCACAATGGAAAACTAAATATATTTCCAATCAGGAGAAAAATTTTGTTACTATTGTAAAAGTTTTTAATTAGTATAAAAATATTTTAAATATTAGCCTAAAGTCATTGAGAATTTTAAGTAACGTTCTCCTTTCAAATTTTGTTTCTTAGGAAGAATTCATACTTTTTTTGCTAAACTCTTTATTAAAAATATAATCTTACATTCTTAAAGTTGTTTAAAAGATGTGAGATAAATCAGTGGTTTCCTATTTTCTTTAATGATGAATTTAAGTGTGATAAAAGATCTTTCAAGTTACTTAAACTTTAAATTTTGCATAAATATGTGTTTGAACAGCTTGGCAATATTTTATAACTCATTTTATATTTTATAACTCATAACTCTTTAAAAAACAAATTTGTAGATGTCTTTTGCTGTATCCTTTTGCAGTTTACCATGTTTGGAGGATGCCTGGTCTGAAAAAGTAAATAAAAGCAAACATTGTTGTTTACAGGTTTCACTACAAATTTCCCATAAAACTTGGCGGCGTAGTTCCTTATTTAAGAGGTGAAGTTTTTCTCCACTCCTCCCCTTTTCTCCCTTCCCTTCCCTCACTTCTCCTCCATTCCCTTCTTCTCTCTTGCTTCCTCTCCTCTCTTCTTCCTTTCTTCCTCTTCCTATTCATCAAGAATAACTCCATTGTCATTGGGAAATAAAAGTCACAATGTTGTAGTGTGGAGGTTTCTTTGTTTTTAGTTTTTGCCATGTGGAAATGATGAGATTCACAGATGAAAATTTTCTTGTGGGCATGGGGCCTGTGTTCTTTATTATATCCCTGTGCTAACATGATAGAACATAATCGGCACTTTTGTTATAAACTCCAGTAAAATAACCATATAAAAATGATCCTGAACCTCACTGCTAGTTTATGCTCATAATTAAATTTAGGATTTTAGGATTCCTTGATTCCTTTGGTAATATTAGTTACTTTTAGTCTTTTCCTTGACTAAAAGTATGTTATGGTATCTGTTATTTCTAGTCCTTTTCTATAATATTTTATGTCTTTAAAAAAAATATTAACCACTCAGTTTCCTGGACCATGGCATCTGGAAATAAATTTCAATATTTTGAAGTTTTTTTTTTTTTGTTTTCCTTTAAAAGTGTTATAGTTCAATTTTAAGTGATGTTTAAATTCTTTATATAGAAAAAGACAATTAAATTACCTGTGGGACTACATTACTAGAAAGTTTCTTTAAGTATCGTATTTTCTATTATATTGATTGTGGATGAGAGAGTGGGCAAGCTTTGGTAACACTAGCCTTGGATGGCTTAGAGGAAGTTGAGAGTTACAGTCTTGTTGATCCTCTCTGGTCAGGGAGGTAAATCCTTTCTGTCAAGCTGATAAATGTTGTGACTGACATTGTTATCCTAATGCACCTCATCAGATTTTGGCGAGGGTTTTCATGTTCCTAATTTTCATATGATTCTAGATGAGAGCATGATTATTTAAAATTTAAAATACAAATATTTCTATAGATAGCTGATAATGAATAGATGATTTATGTTCTAAAGCGTATTTTGTTCTTTGCTTTGTCAGAGCAAACATCCATAAATGAATTAATGAAACAATAATAATGTACTTCTTTTCCTTATATTTAAAAGTTATTTTATAGTAAGGATAATGATATAGTCATTACTTGCCTTTATACGAAATCAGTTGTGCAGTTATCTAGAAAATTTTGGCAAGTGTTTGACAATCTGGATGAAAGATTATTGATCTGATTCCATACTTAAAATATTAGAAACATTTTCACTTTCTTAAGCTTTGTTTAAAATATGTATATTCACAGTTTGTTCAGATGTTGTAGATATGAATATGCTTTGATTTAAAGGTTGTTAAGTTATGTCCATCTGTTACTTCTATAGCTGGAAATTCCTAGTATAATGATCAGTAATGATTGGTATATTTCCCCCTCAGGGCCAGAGTGAATACACATATGGTTACTTTGGAAGGCACTTCAGATGCCAAGATTGTCAAATACTTGGATTTCAAATTTGGGGTCACTAGTATTGAAAACATTTAAAGAACATGAGTGATTCAGAGAGTCTTATAATTAAGGGTAAGTGTTGAAGGAGGAACAGTTTCCATAATTCAGAATCTGGATATGTGTTAAAATTATCACAGTCAATGTAATTATAAATATGAGATCTGTAGGATCTTAATTATGAGAAAAAGGTCACAGAAGCAAAGACTGAAAATTCATCTATGAAATGTTGGGAAGATGGGAGTCACCTGGTTTTTCTTTATCTGAGATATAGCCAACATAGGCTGCTCCAAACACAGTTAAATTTTTATTGGCAATTTAGATTTATTAGCACTATAGATATAATTCGAGAGAATTATCATGTGAAATTATAAATATTGGCTGTACCATGTTGATACAGGCTTCCCCGGTGGCTCAGATGGTAAAGAATCTGCCTACTATGCAAGAGACCCGGGTTCAATCCCTGGGTCAGGAAGATCCCCTGGAGAAGGGAATGGCTACCCACTCCAGTATTCTTGCCTGGAAAATTCCATGGGCAGAGAAGCCTGGCAGGCTACAGTCCGTGGGGTCACAAAGAGTTGGACACGACTGAGCAACTAATACACTTTCTTTATGCTGAGGCAGAGAGACCAACATAATAACAAATAGAGTCATGAGAACATACAGACATTATACAAACCTTTTATATATATTCCTATATACTTGAAAAAGGATTTCCATTTTCTAAGAGGTTGAAAACTATGACCAAATATATAGTCTTTAAGTCTTTATTTTATCTATACTAACTGAGCAATCAGGCCCTCTCAAAATTTATTCCAATGGATTACATTTTTGTATTTTTAAAAAATCTCTGAAATAGCATTTTAATGCACTGAAGACAGTAATTATTTCTTGGTTGATGTGGTGGAAAAGAGCTAACTTACAAATTTAGTTTTGCTTGGTTCATGTTATGTTTTGTTAATATGGTACATGTAGGTACAAGATAGAAAAAGGAAGAACATTTGTAAAGGTTTCTGATAGCAAGCATGTGCTTCTGTTTCTGATAGTAAAAGGAAGAAAATTTGTAAAGGTTTCTGCCCACATTTTAAAGGGTTTCTTTTTGTTGTTATTGTTATCACTATTTTTAAAAATTTATTTATTTTTTCGTTTAAGGATAATTGCTTTACAGAATTTTGTTGGTTTCTGCCAAACACCAACATGCATCAGCCATAGGTATATATATATATATATATATATATATATATATATGTGCTCTCCCTCTGAAGGCATATACCTCTATTTTGACGTAGTGTGTTAGCGTTGTTGGTGGGTGCATGGATATAGTCAGGGAGGAGGGAATATTATCATACAAGTTTAGGTAATAGGATTTCTATTTGGGGTGCAAGTGTTGATCCCTTACAAAATGTAGAGCACAAGTAAACATCAACTGGAGCCATAATTTAAATAGAAGAGGTTATTTATCAAATTGAGTAATATCAGAAAACTGCAACAAATGTATGCTCTCTTTAAACAAAGGTATTCATAAATTCTTACCATGTCTGCTATTTATACTTCCTTCAATTTTCTGTGCAATTTGATCCTTTCTTGCTGTTCCATATGCCTCCTCCTCATCTCTCCTTAATGATCAGTTATACATATTTCAAGTTTAGGTTAAGTAAAGTCATCCCTGAACCAACTGCAGACAAGATTAACCACAGAGCCATAAATATTAGGTTTTTTTAAAAAATTATTTGCTTTTATGTCTGTCTTCACATTTAGATTATATTTATTACAAGGGCAGAATTGTGCCATTTTCTAATTCCAATCCTTCTTTTAAAAATCTATTGAATTGAATAAAATAATTTAATGGTTAATGGTTTTGTATTACGCTGTAACTCATGCATAAATGCTAGTTTATTTCTATCTATTGCTTGATATTGTTTAATGTTTTTCTATAGCAAATTCCATATTTCCAATGTCCAATTTTACCTTTTTTATTTCTGCGTTTTTCTTCCTAAGTCTTCCCTCAAGCTTTTGCCTTAAAACTCCAAAAGATAAGGAGAGGAATTTCCTTTGATAACCCACTTAGGAAAAAAAAAACCCTCTTTTTTTATTGAGAACCTGTAAAATTTCTTGTATTCATAGATACTCGGTAATTCCTTTAAGAATTCAGTGTTCAGAAAGACTACTGGCTTGTCTTTTATGTACCCTGTATAGCTCAGTTGGTAAAGAATCCTCCTGCAATGTAGGAGATCTTGGTTAGATTCCTGGGTCGGGAAGATCCACTGAAGAAGGGAAAGGCTACCCACTCCAGTATTCTGGCCTGGAGAATTCAATGGACTCTCTAGCCCATGGGGTCACAAAGAGTCGGACAAGACTGAGCGATTTTCACTTATGTACATTTGTACACCACAGAAAGGAAGACACTTTCCCTCTATTTTATACTTTCATGATTGAATCTCAGCTGCAGTCTCAAGCCAGTTTGTCAGCAGCCTGCTGTCTAAACATAATGCTCTTGCTTCCCATCCATCTTAGTTGAAATAGAATTATTTACAGAAATCATTTTTGGAGGGAAATTAAGAATGATAATGTGGCTCCCCTTACAATTACTAAATAGCATGCCTATTTTTATTTGTTTTGGGGGATGTGTAGTACCTCAACCCAGTTGAAATGAATTGGTATGATGCATGATACAGGACACTCGGGGCTGGTGCACTGGGATGACCTGGAGGGATGGGATGGGGAGGGAGGTGGGAGGGCGGTTCTGGAGGGGGAAAACATGTACACCCATGGTGGATTCATGTCAATGTATGGCAAAACAAATACAATATTGTAAAGTTAAAAAATAGATAAACTAATTTAAAAAAAAAATTTGGCAGAGGGACTTTCAACTCAGAGACCTTATTAAATACGAGGATGATGCTACATTTAAATAGCACCTGTTGAAAATTAACATCTAATAGGTGACAATTACTTAACAGTTTCCTCAAATGGGAAACTGCCTTATCTCTTTAATTCAATTCACTTTGCCTAGAAGAATCTGATTCTTCTTCTGATTCTTCATGTTTTTCAGACTCTGGCTCTAAGTAGATGCAAAAGTATGTGTTTGTTAGAAAGTAAGCAATCCTGTTACACAGGAGGAACAGTTTCCCCCCCCCCCCGTGGAGTTTTGTTTCAAACACTTGCTGGCATTTTATCTTGGGCGTATATGTTGCATAATGAATTCTTAACTTCAAATTGATCTGCTAGGGTTAAAGGACTAAATCTAACCAAATGTATTTATCTTTTAAATTTTTATATTTATTTTTAAAATTAATTTTATTTGACATAATCCATATGTATCATTTAAAAAATCTGATTGTACTCTATCTAAGGCTTAAGACAAAGTGATGGCAATCTCCCAGCCTATAGTTTCCTTCCAGATTATTCTTCTCATGGCTGATGTTTGGTGGGGACAAACTGGTATGGCTTTACTGGTTGTTTATGGACAGAGAATATTGGATATTAGATTAATTGGTTTTAAATGTTTTGAAATTGTTTGTTAAATGTTTTGAAATTCAGCCTTGCTCTTGTCTATCCCTGTTTCTCATTCTCCAGAACCAATTATTTTCATTTTTTTCTGAAGAATGAGATAAATAATAGAGAACCACACAAAGCCATTTCTTACTCCAGAAATAGGACACAAAATTAGACAGAAAGGAAATGAAATTTCAATAAACTTCGATAAGCAACTAACATTATTCATATAGTCATAATAATGTTAAATATGAATAATTAACCTAAGAACTATAGTGTAACATACTGGGTAGAAAATAAGGAGGCAAGAAGGGGAAAGTGTGTGGTAATGATGTGAATGTGATGAGATAACATAAAAGTCAGTTAATAGAATCTAAAATCGATAAAGTATCCATATATTTTATTTTAAATACTTCCAAAAAAATTTTTCCTGCATACAAGATTCTCATTATTCAGCACGAGACTGTCTTTGAACTCAAGCCAAAGCATGCTTGCCTCATCAAAAGAAATTCTGAAGGATGTAATCCCAGAAATGAAGAAAAAAGCAAGTTAAAAAAAAGAATAATGACCATGTAAAAGAATGATGAATGTATTTTTATGGTTAAGTCAGAATTAAAATACACATAATCAATAAAATGTGAATCTGACGATGGGGTCTTAAGTGAAAATAAAATGATCTACAGTTCTTATGTTGTCTTTGAGGAGAATCGAGGTGGTAGAATGTATTTGGCTATTAATGAATTAAGTATCATGCATATTCCAGTTTCTAAGGTAATCAGTAAAAGGAATATTTCCAAGTAGGAAAAGAGGATATACATTCTTCATATGTTTCTTCTGCTATTTGCTTTCATATTTCTAAGTAAAATTGCATTCTTCAGAATTTCTTTTGATGAGGCAAGCATGCTTTGACCTGGGTGGAAGAGAGTCTCATACTGGACCATGAGAATCTTGTATTAAGAAGGAATCTTTTTGGAGGCATTTTAAAATAAAATGGATTAGAGCTTTCCTAGTTGAATCTGGTTAGACACCTAAAATCTTAGTCTGTGATTTCTGATTTTGTTTTGGCCTCAGTTTTCTCATCGGTAAATTGAAACTACAGAACAGAATGGTCATTTTCTAGGCTACACTTCTCAATCTTCTTTCTCTGTCAATGTAATATATAAATTTGCCATTATTCAGCAGAATGATCTGCTGTTTTTTCCTTTTGTTTTTCATATATAATTTTTTATTGATGGTCTTTTCAAAGCAATAGGCACAGGGAAAAACAGAAGGGAGTAAATTATCAGATTTATAATTTAAAATTTTGGCAGTGGCTTTTGCCCTTATCCCAGTGTTTATTATTTAGTACTGTTAGAAAGAGGGTGGTGGTGAAACTAGGGTCTTACAGCCCCTGTATTATTCCATTGGACCCTAGGGTTTTCAGGAGCTCACTTAATATGCCCAAAACAATACCAGTATGTCCCTCAACCTAAGGGGCAGCACTTAACATTGTTTTCTATGTTAGTAGGCCCTCTGCAACTTCAGGAATTAAAAAAAAAAAAAAAACTATATCCTGGCTTTTGCCAGGTTTTGAATTATAGCACTTGAAGTTCAACATGGCATCCTTGGTCTCAAGTGAGACTTCACCTACCTAAAAGAAAAAAGCCTCATATAGATCTTTTTTTTTTTTTTAATGATACCAAGAAAGGAATCTTTAAGAGAAGAAAGATGATAAAGAAGGAGTAATGTTTATGGGGGAAGAGAAGCCCAAAGATTTTTGATTCCTGCTTATAGTTCTGGATATGAGAGCTGATTTCAAGTAATCATGACTCACAAGCTTAATTATAGAAAGGTAGTCTCTTCAAGGCATTATAACAGCATCTGTAACAATGGGCATCTACTACCTGTTGCATTTGTCTTTTCACTTTCATGAATTCACCTAATCCCCACAGGTAAAAAATATATTAAAAAAAAAATCACTTGCCCTCCCTTTCCACCTCTTGCCAAATAATTTTTCTTTAGTTTTGTTGAAACAACAACAAAAAAGCATTGTTGCTGCAACTGTGTCTTCACAGCAGATGATGTAACTACACCCATTTTTACTAATAATTTCACTGAGGGCAGTTTTTGAAGGATCAGTTCAGTTCAGTCGCTCAGTCGTGTCCGACTCTCTGTGACCCCATGAATTGCAGCACGCCAGGCCTCTCTGTCCATCACCAACTCACGGAGTCTACCCAAACCCATGTTCATCGAGTCAGTGATGCCATCCAACCATCTCATCCTCTGTCGTCCCCTTCTCCTCCCGCCCCCAATCCTATTTTGAAGGATGGAGAGGCATTTTCACAATAATTCTGTTTTGATTTTATCCTATAGAGTAAAATTAGAAAAACAGTTATCCTGAAAGTCTGTATTAATGATACCCCTCTTCCTTTTTTTTCTAGCTATAGGTTTCTTTAAAATTATAAGCTTTTAGAAGTATGTAAGATAATTATATATGTCTTTGATGTGACTCCATCTTTTAGCAAGATTTTCATCATCTATAGGAAGAGGAGAAATAATCTGACGTGATAAATTATAAGGGAAAAGTAACTTTCAAAATTCTTCCAAAGTTAGTATTCCCAGCTTGTGATCCTTGTAGGAAAAAAAAGACACCTACTTTTCTAGTAGCTTTCACTGTTGCCACCTACATCTGTACCCCTTTCCATCCTTATTGGTGCCTCATCTGATTTACCATTACTTATTTCTGGGACACTTTCAATTCTTTAAGTTTGTGTAATATGTTCTGCCAACTACTTCTTCTGACTCTATACTTATTCATTTTCATATGTAGTTAAAAATCTCACTCAATGTCTATTAAACTTAAAAATATAAAAAAAAAATATGCTCCTATTCTGCCTAATATTGGTAAATAAATTAAGTGAAATAGACATAGTGCATGATGTATATATATTTAATTTTATATAGTTTGAATATTATATATAATTCTGCCCTTACAAAATTTCATTTCTTTACTCTTATAGAAATCAGTACAATCATAATACAGATGACTAATGAGTCATTTAATGACCAGTAATCTAAATTACATTTCTTTGTTTTAAACATTTTCAAATATAACCTATACATACGTTTTCTTTAAATGTTTCAGTATTGTTTAAAAGAGACATTTAAAAATACCTTATTTCACGCAAATTCTTGAAGTGTTCCATATTTTTTACAGGGTGCTCGGGGCTGGTACACCGGGATGACCCGGAGAGATGGGATGGGGAGGGAGGAGGGAGGGGGGTTCTGGAGGGGGAAAACATGTACACCCATGGTGGATTCATGTCAATGTATGGCAAAACAAATACAATATTGTAAAGCTAAAAAATAGATAAATAAACTAATTTAAAATAAAAAAAATTAAAATACCTTATTTCATAGTGTAACAAATATTTGTTAACTATCTTCCGATAATTATTTTCCCTTTCTCAGTTTCCAGTAGGCCTCAATTTTCATTCCAAGGTCCTTGCAGTTTTAGAGAATTTCATACTAGATGCCAGGAATGGAGTATGTAGGCTTAAAGTAAGTATCTCATTCCATACACCTCACCTAATTCACGGATAGTATGTGATCTAATCTGTTCTACCCAGAATAAATAACTGGAATTCTGTTGGGAAGACTGTGATTCAGATACTTCCTCTCATTATTATTAATTTTTTAGGAAGATGGTACATAGAATTATCTGTTTTGATAGGTAGGATGAATCACAATGAGGGCCAGTACCACATGTATTAGCTTGCATTAGGTTATGATGTACAAAAAGCATTTCTCAAAATTAGTTATTATAACAACAAAGTTGCTATATAATGAATTTGTATTGGTTGCTCTCATTACAAGTCAGCATCAGTCCTCTGCTGGTCAGTGACAACTCTGTTCTTTTTTCATATGTCTTTTTCATTTGAGAATTTAGGTGGAAGAAGCAGTCCTTGTTTCAGCCATGTGCTTCTCATGGCATAAATAAGATAGCTAGTAACTGAGCCCAGCCACTCAAGTGTTCAAAGCATTTTCTCTATCGTACTTTCCATTCACTCACCTTCCATAACCAAAGCAACTCACATAGTTAAGCCCAATATTAATTGGGCAGGGTAATTAGAATGTTAATGAAGAAAGACAATTTGCCTTTTTGTCTAGCTGATATAACTTTCTGGAATTTTTTACCTACCAAGAGATAATGATTATTAAAAAGTAAAGTACAGTTAAATGTTATTAAAAGTAAGATTTTAGTTTTAATTATTGGGGGGGAATGTCTTTTTAAATAATGATTTCCCTTTGCTTTTAATGAGAGAGATATGCAGTAAGGGGTTCTGAAATATCTAGTGGAACTTCTCTAAATTTACTGAATATTTCTCAAGATGTCTGTAAGTGTCAAATTGAACTAACAAATTATTTTTGCTTCATGTGGGGTTTTTAACTGAAGAATCATTCCTTTTCTCCTTTCTTCAAAATTTCTAACATTTGGCAATTGATAATTTTGCAGAGGAACACTTACTTTCAGTAAAACTATGTACTTGTCTTACAGTGTATGTGCTTGTATAGCAGAGTCTTTGCTGCTTCTGACATGTGAGTGAATGGCCTTTATCTTAAATAATGTTTCCATGTTTCCTTATAAGTTAGGTGAATAAAAATTTACTTTTTTAGTTAATTACATTTTTCCTTTTGAAATGAGAAGAAAATTATATTGCAAATATAAAATTCTTAAGGCATATTCAACTGTGACTTAATCTCTTGCTTATTTAATAATTTTCTGAAGCAAACTCACCACATATCTATCTGAGAATTATGACTGAAATTTTGTTATACAAATTAGAAAGAAGCGGTGAAGATATTTTTATTAATTTATATATTAGTTCAAAAAGATAACAATCATATAGTCAAATGGTAAAAGGTTTGGAAATAGGAGAAAAGAAGGTCATGGACCAGGAAGTAGAAGCATAGATGGAAGTCGACTCTGCTTAATTTATTATGAAAAAGATGTCAGGTGGTTCACATAATCAACATGAAGGATGAGAACCAGGACTGGGTAGGATCTCAGGAAGTCTGCATAGCTAAGGTTTTGCTCCAGGAAGTGTTTACTTAGGATATCACCATTGTCATAATTATCACTGGGCATGTGACACTGCTGGCCCTGATGCCATCAGTTAATTAACTAATATGCTTGCTGCTGGACGCCACATCTTTGAAGATTACCTTTATTCCATACTACTTGCCTCTCAACTCCTTGGTAGCTGCTTCATAAAACCTCTAACTGACCCATTAACTTTATATTACTCCCCTTGTATTCATTTTTCCAGGTAGCAGCTACTAACTGGCTGCATTGTTGTTGTGTTAGTCACTCAGTTGTGTCTGACTATTTGTGACCCTATGTAGCCCACCAATCTTCTCTATCCATTTAATTCTCCAGGCAAGATTACTGGATTGGTTAGCCATTCTCTTTTCCAGGGGATCTTCCTGATCCATGGATTGAAGCTGCGTCTCCTGCACTGAATGTGGATTCTTTACTGTCTGAGCCATCAGGGAAGTCCTGGTGGTATTAGTATTCCATAGTACTGGTAAGTAGTATTCCATACTACTTGCCCTTCAACTCTTTGGTAGCTGTTTGATAGAACCTCTAACTAGCCCATTAACTTTATATTACTACCCCATGTTAATTTTTCTGGGTGTGTTAGTCACTCAGTCATGTCTGACTCTTTGTGACACCATGGATGGTAGGCTGCCAGGTCCCTCTGTCCATGGAATTCTCCAGGCAAGATACTGGAGTAGGTAGCCAGTCCCTTCTCTAGGAGATCTTCCCAACCCAGAGATTGAACCTGAGTCTCCTGCGTCACAGGCAGATTCTTTACCATCTGAGCCACCAGGGAAGCCCAATTTTTGTGGGTAGCAACTACTAAATGGCTGCATTGTGTCACATGCTTGATTCTAGCTGCTAAAGTATGTTAAGAGAGATACGTTTTCACATATTATGATATGTTGAGATAACTGATATTCAAGAAAATACACACAAAACAATGATCTATCACATTTTTGTTTTTCAGATTACCAAATATTATAAAGATTCATAATATTCAGTTTTAGTAAGGGCATGAGGAGACTAGCACTCTTATAGGAAATTGGTACTTCTTCCAGGGAAGTTTGTTAATGAGTATAAACTACTAAAATATGAGCATGTTTTAACACAGAAACTATTTTCTAGGAATTTTTCATAAGGAAAACATTAAATAAATCTGGAATGATATATGTCAGAGGACATTCATTATGTTTACAATAAAGAGTTCGAAATAAACTAAATGCCAGATAAAAAATGAGAGAGAAAGAGAGGAAGAAGCTTATTCCAAGAAAATATATACTAGCTAGTTTCAGTCTGTGGGACATTGGATGAATTCTATTTTCTTCATTGTTTATTTTCTTATTACTTAAATTCTCTATATTAATACCTATTATATTCATAATTAGAAAAATAATCTTACTATTTTGCCTAGAATTTTGGAAGAGATCATTAAAAGACATAATACTACATTCTAAGTCTTGTTTACACGTCTATGTTTCTCTCTAAAATGAGATAAGGATAGAAAATTATTTTCATGAATCCTTCAATATTCAAGATATTTATTCTACAGAACACTTCAGATTCTAATATGTCTTCTTTAGAAGTAAAGGTGTAATGGAATGCAATAGATTGAATGACGTAGTGTTTCGTTGGAAGGTGACTCTCAGTTATTTCTAGAGGAAATTTTATAGTGGTGTGAAATTAGATTTGTTGATTAGGTGGGGAATACTTGGTGCCTCTTGGGAATGCAACTCGTTCATGAATTTTGGAGATGATATTAAAGGGCTACAGAGATGTGAACACCAATATCAGTGGCAATTTTTATTCCCAGAGAAACTGCCAGAGAGAGAGTAAGGGTAAAACCCAAGAAAATTTCAAGAGTGATTAAGTGACAAGAGAGGAAAACTACTAATAAACATTTAATAAGATTCTTATCTTTATTGTTAATCAGGAAAATGTGATTTTTTTTTTATCACAATGAGCTATACATACCTGTATGTATGCATCAAATTAGCTGAAATTAAATTGTCAGAAATACCAAATTTTGGTAAGATTCTGGAAGCAATGGGAACTTGAGAGAATTCCCAAATGGGATTTTGGATTGTAAGCTGGTTCAACCACTAAGGAATATGAGTTTAGCATTATTTAGGAAAGTTAAAGATGTACATATTTTACGACTTACCCACCCCATTCTTGTATATTTTAAAGTAAACCTTGTGTGTATGCTTCAGATGTTCATAGTAGTTTTTAAAATAATAACCCCAAATTGGAAATGACTCGAGTGTCCATCATAATTTTAACATTTTGGTATAATCATAACATAGAATAATATATGATACACCTCCTAATATGTATGAACATGTACATATTGTTGTTTTTGCTTAGTTGCCAACTTGTGTCTGACTCTTTGTGACCCTATGGCCAGTAGCATGCCAGGCTCCTCTGTCCTCCACTAACTACCAGAGTTTGCTCAAATACAAGTCCATTGTTGGTGATGCTATTTAATCATCTCATCCTCTGCCACTCCCTTCTCCTTTTGCTTTCAGGGTATTTCTGAAGAAATACCCTTTCCTAGCTTCAGGTTATTTTCCAAAGAGTCAGCTCTCTGCATCAAGTGGCCAAAGTATTGGAGCTTCAGCTTTAGCAACAGTCTTTCTAATGAGTATTCAGGGTTAATGAGTAAAAGAAGAAAGTCAAAAGTTTTAAATTTTATGCAATTGAGAATGTGGAAGAATCAAACCATTATTTAGGGTTTCATAAATTGCACAGCAAGAATGAATTATTCATAGGAAAAAGAATAATGCTTATCTCTAGTCAGAGGGTAGAGAGATCTGTTTTGGTAGGGACAAACACACAATATTCTATTTCTAAAACCCAAGTTGGTTATAATTGTTTTCATAATTCACTGACTAGTCATAAATATATTTTGAGATATATTTTAAAATTAAAAATATTTAAAATAAAGCTATGGAGGAAAATACAAATTTAAAAAAATTTACTCCTCACATCTTTTCTTTACCTGGTACTGTTAGGTCCTAGTATGTAGGGTTGTGAGTTGGGGTCAATAAAAGTAGTTTAAATTAGAGGAGAACGGTACAGTTAAAATGCTCCCAGGTGTTCCACAAGTCAGTTGAGAAATATATAGCACCGTGACATTGTTTAGTTCTTCTATATCTTCACTGAATTTCTGTCTGTATATTACTGAGAGAGAAGTGTTGACATCTCTAACCATAATTATGGATTTATCTATTTCTTTTTATTCTGTCAGTTTTTGCTTCATGTATTTTGTAGTTCAGTTGTTGGGCACATAAACATTTTGAATTGGTATAACTTCTTGATGTACTAAAACTTGTCTCATTATAGAATTTTCCTCGTTATCCCTGGTAATTCTTTAAAGATTGCTCTTTTACCCTGAAGATTACTGATTGTAGTACAGCCAATCCAATTACTATTGTTCAGTGTTTGATTGTATAGTTTATCTTTTTTCCATTCTTTACTTTTAATTCATGCTTCCCTGTTGACTCAGATGGTAAAGAGTCCATGTAATGCAGGAGACCTGCATTCAATCCGTGGGTTGGGAAGAACCCCTGGAAAAGGGAATGGATACCCACTCCAGTATTCTTGCCTGGAGAACTCCATGGACAGAGGAGCCTGGTGGGCTACAGTTCATGGGGTTGGAAAGAGTCAGACACCACAGAGTGACTAACCCTTTCACTTTCAGTTTTAATCCACCTATGTTGTAATGTTTGGAGTGAGATTTTTAAAGATAGCATAGATGGGTTATGTTGACTTATCCATTTTGACAGTCTGCCTTTTAATTGCATGTTTAGATCATTTAAATGGAATGTAATTTTTGATATGTTTGGACTTAGGTCTGTCACTTTATTTGTTTTATGTTTGTTCCTTCCATTTTTCAGTTCTCTCTCCTTTCTAGCTTTCTTTTGGGTTATTTGAATATTTTTTAGCTTTCATTTTCATTTAGTTATTTTTATTTTTAGTGGTTGCTGTGGTGATTCCATTCACTTCAGTCACTTGGTCATGTCTGACTCTTTGCAACCCTATGGACTGCAGCACACCAGGGTTCCCTGTCCATCACCAACTCCTGGAGCTTGCTCAAAATTATGTGATTGCTCAAGCTCTAGTGATTACAAAATACTAAACTTTTCACAGTTTACTTAGAATCAATATTTTACTATTTCTATTAGAATGTAGAAATTTTTACTACCTTACTACTTCTCATTTATGAAGTTTTCTTATAAACTATATCTACATAAATTGAGAATGTCTATTTCACCTTCATTCCTGAAGGATATTTTCACTGGATATGAAATTCTGGGTTGACAATTCTTTTCTTTCAAAACTTTAAAAATTTTGTACCATTTTTTTTGTCATGCATGGTTTTTGATGAGAAATCTTCATAATCTCCAATTTTTGTCATTGTTTATAGTTAATGTGTTATTTTCTCTGGCTGCTTTCAAGATTTTCTTTTTTTGCAACTAATGTTCAATAGTTCAATTATGATACACATGGACATGAATTTCTTTGGGTTTAAAGCTTACTCAGCTTGTTTAATTCCTAGACACCTTTTGCTTAACTTGAGATGTTTTGGGGCCATTATTTCTTCAAATATTTTTTCAGCTCTGCAGTTTCTCCTTTCTTGCTTTAATGCTGATGATACACATCTTAAATTTTTCATTGTCCCATAGTTTCTGTAGCTCTTCTCAATTTTAAGAAAACTTTTATCCTCTGTACAGTTAGTCTCCTAGGTACAAACCTTCAAGTTTCAAACTTTCAAAGATGCTAACATGTCCAACCACATAAGTTAGTTCTAGCTGAGGAGACACTGTTAGTTTTTGAGGCACAGGACCTGGACATAGAATGGTACATGAACGTTACAGCTGCTATTCAGAATGCAATCCAGTGCCACTGTTATCTATGATGAGAAAAAAAAAGAGCTACTACCTAGACATACTAGATCTTTTTTTTCTTTTTCAAGAAGGTAGATAGAATTGAATCCAGCAAGAAACCAGAACCTGTGCCTTCAACGTCAGGCATGAGTGAAATTTCAGCTTGTCCTCCATCACCTATTGCTGGCAATCCTTCAGTTCTACCATCTCCCACCTCCTTTCCCTCCTCCAGTCAGTAACTCTTCTTGCCTGTTCACTCATGCCAGCCCTTGTATACAGCTGTTGTACTGTACTATTGTACCTTTCAAGGTACTGTACTATAAGATTAAGATTTTTTCTTTATTTTGTGTGTTTATGTATTATTTTTATGAAAAGTATTATAAACCTATTACAGAACAGTACTATATAGCCGATTGTGTTAGGTACCTAGGCTAACTTTATTGGACTTATGAACAAATTGGACTTATGAATACATTCTTGTTTGTATGTAGGGGACTTATTGTATTGTTCAGACTGAATAATTTCTGTTGGTCTATCTTCAAGTTTACCAGCTCTCATCTGCTATTATCATTCTGCTGTTGAGTCTATTCTTCTATTGCTTTGCTGAGACATTGCATTTTAAAATTCATTTTAAGAGTACTCAATATTGCTAATTCATGCTTTTCATAATGGCTGCTTTGAAGTCTGTCAGATTATTCCAACATCTGTGTCATTTTGATGTTGGCATCTGTGTTTGTCTTTTCCCATATGAGTTGCAGTTTTTCTGATTCTTCATATGCCAATTAATTTTGGATTGTATCCTGGATATTTGAAATATTATGAGACCCTAGTCTTGTTTAATTCTACTGAGAGTATTGATTTTTATGTTTTAGCAGAAAATCAACTGCTTATGTTCAGGCCATGAGTTCCATATACCCTTCTGTGGGCCATGTTTCTAATATCAGTTTTGTTTCTGAAACTTTTCTAGTACTTTTTGGATTTTTCCTTGTTGTGTACCACCCAATGCTCTTTTTGGAGCCTGGATGGTGATCTGCTCTTTAATTCAGTTCTCAAGATCTTTCTATGCTAATTAGGTTCCTACCTACACCTGTGCATCTGGAAATGAGCCCTAAATTTATAAACAATCATTTTAGGTTGTTTCTTTGAATTCTTTGCTCTCTGTCATCAATCTGGAACTTTCTGAGGCTTTCTCTTTTAGGCCTCAGCAAGGATCTTGGTAGTCTAGTTACTGTATTTTATTGCACACTTCCAGTTTTGAGCCTGCATCCAGAACCAAGTGATGTGAAGATAGAGAAAGGAAAAAAGTAGTGGGAATTGGCCCCACCCACTTTGAACCACAGCTCCACCAGAGAGGACCATTCCCCTCCCTCAGAATTTTGACATTTTTGGGTTCCTATGGCTACAACTGTTACCACTGCCGTGGTTTTGTTGGAGGCTAGAGTATCAAAGAAAAGAGGAAAGAAAAATAGGAGAATTTCTGCATTGTTTCTGAGCATTAAGAGTTCTATTTCCTGTTCTTTGAGTCAGCAATGAAATTTTTTTCCTGGAGTTCTGTGTGTACTACAGTACTCACATCTCAGCATCTTACTGTATTAATATTCTGACCAGGGGATATCAGAAGGAAAAAAGAGGTAAATTTATCACTAGTTTGCTGTCTCTTATAATTCTGATATTCTCTTATTTACCTACTACTATGTACTTTTTAGAATTCTCAAAAATCTATGTCTTCTGTCCAAGTTTTCTACTTGTATTTCTACTTGCAGGGAGAAGTGTACATAGTCCATTTTACCTGAAGCATAAACTCTCAAACAATAAATTGATTACTTTGTAATTAAATATTATTTTTTTTTAAGGAGTTGTAGAACTTCCTAGAGTTATTGATAATACTTGAGAGAAAGAAATTGAAGATCCAGTGTAATTTAAAAAAACAATTCAAACCTCATTAACTTCAAAAGACATCCATCCTAACCCACTTTGATCAAGTAAATGTTGGATGATTTGGGGGAGAAAGGGAGCAAAATATACTCTAGTGGTAAGCCTCATTTTAACTTAAACAAAATTATTAAATATAATAGAGAGAGTGCAACTGTGTCTGTACATCGAAGCCTGAGAGTTGGCAAATGTGGAGTTTGTTTTTGCAGTAGGTTCTGTATTTTACCTAGGGTTCTCCCAAGAAACAAAGTAGGATTTGTGTGGTGTGTGTGAATATACATGTATATCTGTGTATACACATATATATATATATATATATATGGAGAAAGAGAGCATGCACAAGAGATCAAAAGCAAGATTTTAAGGAATCAGCTTACATGATTGTTGAGGCTGATACGTCCAAAATCTATGAAGTCGGCTTGAGAATCAGGGAAGAATTGATGTTGCAGCTCAAGCCCAAAGTAGACTACAGACAGAATTCCTTCTCCCTCTGGGGATGTCAATCTTTTTTTCTCTTAAGGCCCTCGACTGATTGGTTATATGAGGCTCACCCATATTTTGTAGGTAATCTCCTTTACTAAAGGGCTTCTCAGTGGTACAGTGATAAAGAATCTACCTGCTAATGAAGGAGATGCAAGAGATGTAGGTTGGATGCCCCAGTTGGAAGATCCCCTGGGTTAAGAAATGGCAACCTATTTTAGTATTCTTGCCTGGAAAATTCCATGAACAGAGGAGCCTGGTGGGATACAGTCTGTGGAATAACAGAGTCAGACTCAATTGATCATGCATGCCATATCCTTTATGAAAAGTCTACTGATTTAAATGTTCTCATCTTCAACTAACAGATAAACTAATGTTTGACCAAAAATCTGGATCCTGTGTCCTAGCCAAATTGATTATTAAATTAATCATTATATCCTGGAAGGTGATACTAGATAATACATTAACTCTTTGGATAACTGTACATTTTCTGAGTAGCTTCAACATAGAGATAGTCAATGGACAATCTAAGATCCAATTGGCCATCTAAGACAGCTTTTTAAGGAAAATGAATTTTCTCATGGATCCTTAATATCATCTCAGATTAATTCTATTGTAATTGCATTTGCATTGGATTCTTTAACAACTGAGCCACCAGGGAAGCATAATTGTATTTAAATACATTTAAATCTATGACTGAGTATACATGACTTAAATTTTAGTTCTTTGAAAATTATATATTCATACCTCAAATGAGATAGAAAACCACACTCCAATAAAGTTGATAATGGGTGATAGTGTTTTGCTGAAACTAAGTGTAGAATAAATAAAAATTTAAGACTGCTACTGTAATCAATCTATTTCTACATTCTTCTTCAATGATACGTGGTATTAAAGTTAGTGTTACTGATACTGCAATTATGACTGGAATTTCTAGGTCCTCCTTAATGTTCTGAGTCAGTATATCTGGAATGTATCCTAGTTATATGCATTTAAAATGTTTTCCTCAGAAAATCTAACATTGGCAGTCTAACAGTTTAAAGTGTAAATTCTACAGAAATGGGTAAAAACATCACATTTAGGCAAATTATCAGAATCACATGAAATATTGTTTTGAAGTATTATCAATGCCAATTTCATTCCAATCCTAAAGAAAAGCAATGCTAAAGAATGTTCAAACTACTGTACAAATGCACTCACCTCACACGCTAGCAAAGTAATGCTCAAAATTCTCCAAGCCAAACTTCAATAGTACATGAACCATGATCTTCCAGATGTTCAAGCTGGATTTAGAAAAGCAGAGGAACAAGAGATCAAATTGCCAACATCTGATGGATCAATGAAAAAGCAAGAGAGTTCCAGATAAACGTCAACTTTTTCTTTATTGAATACACCAAAGACTGACGGTGTGGATCACAACAAACTGTGGAAAATTCTTAAAGAGATGGGAATACCAGACCACCTTATCTGTCTCCTGAGAAATCTGTATGGAGGTCAAGAAGTAAGTTAGAACTGGACATGGAACAACAGACTGGTTCCAAATTGGGAAAGGAATAGGTAACGGCTGTATATTATCACTCTACTTATTTAGCTTATATGCAGAGTACATCATGTGGAATGCCAGGCTGGATGAAGCACAAACTGGAATCAAGATTGCTGGGAGAATTATCAATAATCTCAGATACGCAGATGACACCGTCCTTATGGTAGAAAGCGAAGAAGAACTAAAGAGCCTCTTGATGAAAGTGAAAGAGGAGTGTGAAAAATTTGGCTTAAAGCTCAACATTCAGAAAACTAAGATCCTGGCATCTGGTCCCATCCCTTCATGGCAAATAGATGAGGAAACAATGGAAACTGAGAGACTATTTTTTGGGGACTCCAAATCACTGCAGATGGTGACTGCAGTCATGAAATTAAAAGACGCTTGCTCCTTGGAAGAAAAGCTGTGACCAACCTAGACAGTATATTAAAAAGCAGAGACATTACTTTGCCAACAAAGGTCCATCCAGTCAAAGCTATGGTTTTTCCAGTAGTCACATGTAGATGTGAGAGTTAGACTATAAGGAAAGCTGAGCACAGAAGAACTGATGCTATTGAACTGTGGTGTTGGAGAAGACTCTTTGAGAGTCCCTTGGACTACGTGGAGATCCAGCCAGTCCATCCTAAAGGAAAACAGTCCTGGATGTTCATTGGAAGGACTGATGCTGAAACTGAAACCCCAATACTTTGGCTACCTGATGCGAAGAATTGACTCATTGGAAAACACCTTGGTGCTGGGAAAGATTGAAGGTGGGAGGACAAGGGGACAAGAGAGGATGAGATGGTTGGATGGCATCACTGACGCAATGGACATGAATTTGAATAGGCTCTGGGAGTTGATGATCAGCACGGAAGCCTGGCTTGCTGCAGTCCATGGGGTTGCAAAGAGTTGGACAGGACTGAGCAAATGAATTGAACTGAATCAAGGTCACATGCCATTCGTAGTAAATCAGAATCTCCAGATCCCCAGAACTCCAGAGATCTGCTCTTTCTTTCTTTTAAGCTTCTTAAAGGATACTGTCATCATCTTGATTTGAAAAATAGCTGTTATATTATTACCTTTCTTAAAAATTAGTGGTTTCATGTAAGAGCGTGTCAATAACTGGGTAATGAAAAGTTATTGCTTGAGATCACTAGGGATGCCTGAATAATGGTATATTTTGTATTTAATTAAGTGGAGAAATTAATACATTATAGATTTAATATACTATAACAATAAAAATTTTAGGTAGGTTAAACATTTACTTATATACAATGAAATCACAACATATTGGAAAAAACATTTTTCCCTAATACTTAGGTAGTGGGGAAGGCTTATCAACACATAATATGAAACTCAGAAATGATTTTTAGAAGTTAAAATTTTAAGTATATGACAACACAACACAGAAATGAAGCAAGAACATATTCTGACTTGGGGAAATACGTCATGAACCTACGACCTCTATAATTCAAAGAGCCCTTAAAGGTCAGTTAAAAAAAACAAAAAAAGGCACCACAATAGGGAAACATGAAAAAGGCAGATTCTCATAGCTAATAGAAGAAATTTAAATGGCTCTCCAATACTAAAACACAAATTCACTAATAAATTTAAAAAACAACAACAAAAAGCTGAGATAACCTTTTACCTACCATAGAGAAATACATTAAAAGCTTGATAGTATTCATTTTTGAGCAAAAATATACACAAATGGACATTATATCATACCTTAATCAATGTTAAATTTACTGAAATTAAGTATCATTTTAAGGTATTTTGCACTATTTATTTGATCTGAAATTTTCATCATCTCTCACCAACAATTCTACTTTAAGTTATGAATCCTGTAGAAATTCTCTCATTATTGCCACCTAAATTTGTCCATTACAATAAATATACAATGTAGTATATTTTATAACAGCAAAAGTTGTAAGTAAAGAAGATTAATCAAAAAGTGATTCATTAAATTGTACAATATAAGATGGCTTATAATGCTTTTGTCAAAAAGAATGATGTGGCTTGAAATGTTTGGATATATAGAAAAAATAGGCCAATTATAATTTAAGTGAAGAAAGTGTGCATAACAGCATTTATAGAGTCACTTACTTTTCAAAATATATGTAAAATGTAAAGTTTGAGTTAGATAAATATGTACCAAAATATTAAACATTTTTACATCTGGAGAGTAGGACTGTGATAGGAATACATTCACTTTCATTTCTATTTTTTCCATTTTTGTATTAAATTTTTATAGCACACGTGTTAGTTTCATAAGAAAATACAAAGGGGACAAATAGAAAAGAAAAAGATTAATGGCTTGCTGCCATCTGGGAGTGCCACAAAGTTGTCTTTTGCCTTTTTACTGTTGAAAAATGTTATCAATTATTTGGATGAAGTCATATATGACAAGCTTATCTTATTTTCAGATGGAGAAAAATTGGGAGGGATAGTAACATAGTTGACTGAGTCAAGTTTCAACTGCCCTAGAAATGCATGTTGTGTTGAAACAAACAATAAAAAATTAACAAGGACAAACATAATTTACTCTGTTTAGGCATAAAAAAAATTGCTTAACTTAGTTTAAGATACGAGGATTAGAGTTAGGGTTAGGGAAAGGGTTTACAAAAGGCTAAGGAGAAAGGGAATGATATGTCCATCTGACTGTATTATTCCAAAAAATAGCAAGGAGAGATAAGAAAGCCTTCCTAAGTGAACAATGGAAAGAAGTAGAGGAAAACAATAGAATGGGAAAGACTAGCGATCTCTTCAAGAAAATTAGAGATACTAAGGGGACATCTCATGCATAGATGGACACAATAAAGGACAGAAATGGTATGGACCTAACAGAAACAGAAGATAATTAAGAAGAGGTGGTAAAAATACACAGAAGAACTATAGAAAAAAGGTCTTAATAACCCAGATAACCACCGATGGCATGATCACTCACCTAGAGCCAGACATCCTGGAGTGTGAAGTCAAGTGAGCCTTAGGAAGCATCACTACGAGCAAAGTTAGTGGAAGTGATGGAATTCAAGCTGAGCTATTTCAAATCCTAAAAGATGATGCTGTTAAAGTGCTGCACTTAATATGCCAGCAGATTTGGAAAACTCAGCAGTGGCCTCAGGACTGGAAAAGGTCAGTTTTCAATCCAATCCCAAAGAAAGGCAATGCCAAAGAATGTTAAATCTACCTCACCATTGCACTCATTTCACATGTTAGCAAGGTAATACTCCAGATCCTTCAAGCTAAGCTTCAACAGTACATGAACTGAAAACTTCCAGATGTTCAAGCTGGATTTAAAAAAGGTAGAGGAACCAGAGATCAAATCACCAATATCCGTTGGATCATAGAAAAAGCAAGAGAATTCCCAGAAAACAACTACTTCTTCTTCATTGACTATGCTAAAGCCTTTGACTGTGTGGATCACAAAAAACTATGGAAAATTCTTAAAGAGATGGGAATACCAGACCGCCTTACCTGTCTCCTGAGAAAAACCTGTATGCAGGTCAATAAGCAACAGTTAGAACTGGACATGGAACAACTGACTAGTTCAAAATTGGAAAAAGAGTACATCAAGGCTGAATATTGTTACCCTCCTTATTTAATTTATATACAAAATACATCATGCAAAATGCTGGGGTCAGTGAAGAACAACCTGGAATTAAGATTGACAGGAAAATATCAATAACCTCAGATATGCTGATGACACTATCTTTATGGCAGAAAGTGAAGAGGAACTTAAGAGCCTCTTGATGAAAGTGAAAGTGGAGAGTGGAAAAGCTGGCATAATATTCAACATTCAAAAAAACTAAGATCATAGCATCCGGTCCCATCAGTTCATGGCAAATAGATGGGAAAACAATGGAAACATTGACAAATTTTATTTCTGTGGGCTCCAGAATTGCTGCGGATAGTAACTGCAGCCATGAAATTAAAAGATGCTTGCTCCTTGAATGAAAGGCTGTGGCAAAACTATAGAGCATATTAAAAAGCAAAGGCATTACTTTGCTGACAAAGGTCCATATAGTCAAAGCTATGGTTTTTCCAGTAGTCATGTATGGATGTGAGAGTTAGAACATAAAAAAGGCTGAGTACTGAAGTATTGATGCTTTCAAACTGTGGTTTTGGAGAAGACTCCTGAGAGTCCCTTGGACTGCAAGGAGATCAAACCAGTCAATCCTAAAGGAAATCAACCTTGAATATTCATTGGAAGGACTGATTCTGAAGCTCCAATGCTTTGACCTCCTGATGCAAAGAGCCAACTCATCTGGAAAAGACCTTGATACTGGGGAAGATTGAAGGCAGGAGGGGAAGGGGATGACAGAGGACGAGATGGTTGGATGACATCACTGACTCAATGTGCATGAGTTTGAGCGAACTCTAGGAGATGGTGAAGGATAGGGAAACCTGGCATGCTGAAGTCCATGGGGTCACAAATAGTTGGACATGACTCAGCAACTGAACAACAACAATAACAAAAGAGGATATTTGGCTTCTACTTCATATGAAAATAAGATTTCATTTCCATGAACTCAGTATGAACGAAGATGTGATACCCCTGCAATTTTAGATTATCCATGTTTCAGGAGTTTTTGTGGTGCTCTGTGTTGACCCATCTGGATTACCTTGTTCTATGAAGAGTGCTGTTACTCTGGTGAAACATTCTAAGTGGTGTGCATGCAAAGGACAGGGATCAGCATGGTAAAGGGTTTATAAATCCTGCCACAAATTTAGAAGTCTCCAATTAGAGAACAACAGGATGGTTATATTAAAATATTTGAAATTTGTCTTATGACAGTGTTTTCCCTCTTTGATTTTGAGATCAGAAATGGTACAGATTAGAGAGCCAGCAATGTAAGCTCACCTTGTATAACAAACTCCTAATTCCTGAATATCTGAGAAAAAACTAGATAATGGGTATAGATACCATGTAATGTGTTTACTTGGGAAGTGTTGAATTAGGTATTTTCTAATATTAAAAAAATACATAAGATTCTATGATAATGATTATAGACTATTTTCTTATATAAGTAGAAAAGGTAACTCAACTTGTAAGAATTTTAAATCCATACATTTTGCAAAAATCTTAGGAATGTATATCAGAAAGTAATAATTAGGCTTTATACCCAAATGATGGGTTTCAAACGATACATTCCTGAGCTTTTCAAAAACAAAGAATTAAAATCCAGTTGGAATAAAGTTCACAGTTGTTTTGATTTGTGTGCACATCTGATAGCATGAATCATAATATTTGAAGAATAAGCTCTGCATAGATGAGGACTCGCTTCTATGTCTTTGTATATAGGATAGTTCCTTGGACATAGTTGGTTCTCAGTAAAAACTTTTTGGGTAATGAAAAAGGAGGGGCCTCATTATCAGAATCAGGAATGGAGTGACAAAATGATGGGATGTGCTGGGAAGGCCAAGATTGGAAATCTTGGCAAATCCATAATATTAGGTAAATATAGCAGAATGTAGGAAATTTAGGCAGTAATTTTTTTTAAAAAAAGTAAATATAGACTGTTAAATTCAGTCTGTGATGGTAAATGCAGGCAGATTGTGAGGATTAGCCAAGAATTCAACTTAAATCCAAGTTAAGAGTATCTACATAGTAGGGAGGGCTTCTCAGGTGGCGCTAGTGGTAAAGAACCCTCCTGCCAGTGCAGGAGACCGGACATTGAATAAATCCCTAGAAATGTCTGTTTAGTTCTTTGGCGCACTTTTTGATTGGGTCATTTATTTTTCTGGAATTGAGCTGCAGGAGTTGCTTGTATATTTTTGAGATTAATTGTTTGTCAGTTGCTTCATTTGCTATTATTTTCTCCCATTCTGAAGGCTGTGTTTTCACCTTGCTTATAGTTTCCTTTGTTGTGCAGAAGCTTTTAATTTTAATTAGCTCCTATTTGTTTATTTTTGCTTTTATTTCCAATATTCTGGGACGTGGGTCATAGAGGATCCTGCTGTGGTTTATGTCAGAGAGTGTTTTGCCTATGTTTTCCTCTAGGAGTTTTATAGTTTTTGGTCTTACGTTTAGATCTTTAATACATTTTGAGTTTATTTTTGTGTATGGTGTTAGAAAGTGTTCTAGTTTCATTCTTTTACCAGTGGTTGACCAGTTTTCCCAGCACCACTTGTTAAAGAGATTGTCTTTTCTCCATTGTCTGCCTCCTTTGTCAAAGATAAGGTGTCCATAGGTGCGTGGGTTTATCTCTGGGCTTTCTATTTTGTTCCATTGATCTATATTTCTGACTTTGTGCCAGTACCATACTGTCTTGATGACTATGGCTTTGTAGTAGAGCCTGAAGTCAGACAGGTTGATTCCTCCAGTTCCATTCTTCTTTCTCAAGATTGCTTTGGCTATTTGAGGATTTTTGTATTTCCATACAAATTTTGAAATGATTTGTTCTAGTTCTGTGAAAAATACCTTTGGTAGCTTGATAGGGATTTCACTGAATCTATGGATTGCTTTGGGTAGTATACTCGTTTTCACTATATTGATTCTTCTGATCCATGAACACGGTATATTTCTCCATCTATTTGTGTCCTCTTTGATTTCTCCAAAGAAGACATACAGATGGCTAACAAACACATGAAAAGATGCTCAACATCACTCATTATCAGAGAAATGCAAATCAAAACCACAATGAGGTACCATTTCACGCTTATCAGAATGGCTGCTATCCTAAAGTCTACAAGCAATAAATGCTGGAGAGGGTGTGGAGAAAAGGGAACCCTCTTACACTGTTGGTGGGAATGCAGACTAGTACAGCCACTATGGAGAACAGTGTGGACATTCCTCAAAAAACTGGAAATAGAACTGCCATATGACCTAGCAATCCCACTGCTGGGCATACACACTGAGGAAATCAGAATTGAAAGAGACATGTGTACCCCAGTGTTCATTGCAGCACTGTTTATAATAGCCAGGACATGGAAGCAACCCAGATGTCCATCAGCAGACGAATGGATAAGGAAGCTGTGGTACATATACACAATGGAATATTACTCAGCCATTAAAAAGAATACATTTGAATCAGTTTCTAATGAGATGGATGAAACTGGAGCCTATTATACAGAGTGAAGTAAGCCAGAAAGAAAAACACCAATAAATACAGTATACTAACACATATATATGGAATTTAGAAAGTTGGTAAATATAACCCTGTATGTGAGACAGCAAAAGAGACACAAATGTATTGAACAGTCTTTTGGATTCTATGGGAGAGGGTGAGGGCGGGATTATATGGGAGAATGGCATTGAAGCATGTAAATTATCATATGTGAAATGAATCGCCAGTCCAGGTTCTATGCATGATACAGGGTGCTCAGGGCTGGTGTACTGGGATGACCCAGAGGGATGGTATGGGGAGGGAGGTGGAAGGGGGGTTCTGGAATGGGAACACATGTACACTCGTGGCAGATTCATGTCCTCCATGTATTGCAAAACCAATACAATATTGTAAAGTAAAAAAAAAAAAGAATAAATCCCTAGGTTGGGAACATCCCCTGGAGGAAGGCATGGCAACCCACTCTGGTATTCTTGCCTGGGAATCCCATGGACAGAGGAGCCTGGCGGGCTCAGTTCATGGAGTCTCAAAGAGTCGGACACTATTGAAGTGACTTAGCGCGCGCACACACACACATAAGGGAAGAGAAAAGATGTTAACCATAATGATCTAATGTTATGGTATTTAATGTTATGTTGTGGCTCTCATCCAAAGAACATTCAAATTAAGGGTTAGGAAATCCAATCCATGAGTGTTCAGAAGTACAACATAAAGACTAAGGCAACTGGCATTCAGGGAATCTGCTATTAAAATTAAGGCAGACCAACAGGATTTAATGCTAAATACTGACCTAGGGCTTGTTCTAAAAAGATGGACAACTGAATATTCAGGGGAGATTTTGTAATTCTAGTGTAAATTTAGGGGGCTCTAGGGGCAGGGAATCAGAGTATTACATCATCATTTTAAGTGTGAGAATTATGATAGTAAGTATCAGTGGTTGGTTGGGCTACAGTGGCTCTTGAATTTGTTTTGTTTTCATCGTGTAAAATCTTAGAATGCCTTATTGTAAGCCTCTTGATAGCTTTTATAAATTGTGGATATAGTCTTTAAATATAAAAGAGTTTTCATTTTGTTTCATCTGATCTGTTTTTTGGGGGAGTGGGGAGGCTTCCCTGGTAGCTCAGATGATAAAGAATCCACCTGCAAATCGGGAGACTAGTGACAACTTTATTACTCCAATGAAAACTGAGATCATTCTGATTAAACTCAGAAAAAGGTAGAATAGTTTAGTTGGAAGACAAATGAGAAAGTGTTTATGTCCTTTTACTAATCCTAAAAGAATAATGCTTTTAATAATTGGAGAAAATAGATCATTGGGAAATTTTCTTGAAGGAACTAAGTTATAGGCCTTTTAGATTCAAAATATATTTAAAATATACTTGAATACTCGTACTTGAATTATACTTGCATAATTAGTTATTTATGATATGTCTTTTTTGAAGGAATGTATCCAAAGTATTGTATTTCCAATTGAGACCATAATTAACCATTGCAGTAAAAAAAAAAAAAGCAAAAAAAAAAAGAACCCTAAGAAAAAAATGTAGCAAAATGAATATTATGATTAGAAAACTTTAGAAGCAAAAATCCCAAATATGTGTCTTCCTTAGTATCACCTATATTAAATTACTGTGACTCCTTGGTACTCAAAGTATGGTCCATGGACCAAGAGATTAGACTTACCTGAGGACTTATAAAATGCAAAATCTCAGACCCCACTCTGGACCTATGGAATCAGGGTCTGCATTTTAATATGATCCTTAGGTACATGCACATTTAACCTTAAGAAGTGCTGCTGTAAACCATTTATACTTTTATGAGATCCAGACCAATTTCTGTCATCTTAGAGAAGCAGTTTTACACTCCCTATTCACGGTTGATTATTGCCTTCTTTGGGAGCTACTACAAACACGGTAGTAGACTTTCATTTGCTGCAAGGAGATCCAATCAATCCATCCTAAAGGAGATCAGTCCTGGGTGTTCATTGGAAGGACTGATGTTGAAGCTGAAACTCCAATACTTTGGCCACCTCCTGTGAAGAGTTGACTCACTGGAAAAGACCCTAATGCTGGGTAGGATTGGGGGCAGGAGGAGAAGGGGATGACAGAGGATGAGATGGTTGGATGGCATCGCTGACTCGATGGACATGGGTTTGGGTAGACTCCGGGAGTTGTTGATGGACAGGGAGGCCTGGCGTGCTGCAATTCATGGGGTCACAAAGAGTTGGGCACGACTGAGCAACTGAACTGAACTGAATAATAGAAAAGTAGATAGCCCACACTTACTTATGCTGAGCAGCCCACACTTAACCTATACTGAGAAAATAGTTACACATGTTGGAGAATGTATGAGGTCATGTTATACTGTCCGTTTAGACATCCAAATAGAAATGATTCATGATTGCTTGTTCCTGTCATTTTGTCAGGCACGGAGGACACAATGATGGGAAATGTGCTAGTTGTCAGCATTATTACAACTGCATCTGGAAAATACTGTTCCTAATCTCTGGGATTTAATCCTGAGGCTTTTCTTTGCTAGATGTTAATCTCTCAATGTGAGTCATTTTCCTTCTCTTGATCTGACAATGTTGTCAGGGTTCGCCTTTATGAAAAATACCATTTCTTCAAGAATCCTTTTCCTTTATGTGGTGTGGTTTCATGTTTAAAAACTCTGGTTATAGTTCTGTAGAATGGGCTGTTTTGCCCCAGACAGCCTAGGAATGAATAAAAGGAGAAGAAAACGTCTTTAAGGAGTAGGGAGGCAAGTGATATTAAGTCCTCAACTACCTTAAACAACACCTCCTTCATGTTCAGGATTCTGTCTCACAAACAGTCCAATTCCCTGACTGTATTATGTGTTGGATACTTTGTATGGAATCATGTTTACTCCTTTTAAACTCCTTATGGTCTTCATTTCAATTAATATTTTTCTCCCCCTTCTAGGACTTTCCCATCTCTAACAGAATATAAACATTCTCAGTTATTTCCACTTTAGGAAAAAACATATCCTTCTTATTTTCCTTCCTATAACATCTTTTTTACTTTTGCTCCAATTTGAGATGCTTGACTTTGATTGAAAAGGAATTATAATGTAGCCTCTATGCATCTGCTCTTCTTAATTGCTTAGTCAGTCCTCTGCTATTGTCAGTCTGATGACTGCTTTCCCACACTCTTGTAACATTCATTGTGGCCTCTAGGTTGTTAAATTTGGTAAACCCTTCCCAGCTTTTTAAAATACCTTTAAAGTGTCCGTCATTTTACATCTATAATACAACTGCTTTCATTCTGTTCTAAGAATTTCTTTAATCAAATTATACAAATAGCCTCAAACTGTTTTCCTGCTATTAATACTAGTCTTGTCACCTCCAGTCTGACCTGCAGACTCTTTCCAGAGTAGTTTTTGAAAACATGTTTGATCATTTCAGTATGCATTAAAAGCCTTCAATATTTTAAGGATAAATTTAAGCCCTTCTGATCAATATATTCTTTTATTATCTGGCCCTTTCCTTATGTCTTAAATCTTATCTCTCCCTATACCACATTGTACACCAGCACAGGTGTGTGAAGCTGTCAATTCTATACATTTGTATATCCTGTTTACACTGTTTAAAGTGTCCCTCTGCTCTTATACTGGTTAACTCCTATGTATTGCTGAAGATTTGGTAAATTCTGACCTATTTTGAGAAGTGTTAATCTACATCTATCCCTATAATCCATGTAAGGAGTGCTTCTCTGAGTTTCCAAGGTGTCTTATGCATACTTCCATTACAACATTTATTTCTGTGTGTTTCTTTGCTTAAGATTTTTCTTTTATTTTGGCCTTGTAGTCTGGCATGCGGGATCTTAGTTCCCTAACGAAGGATTGAACCTGTGCCTCTGTATTGGGAGCATGGTCTTACCCACTGGACTGCCAGGGAAATCTCTGTTTAAGGTTTTGATTTCTGTGTCCTTAAGTCAGTTCTTAAAACTTGTCATATACAGCAGGCACAGGTACAGAGAGGAATATGGCAGAATTATTTAAATGAGTGAATCAAACAAAGGATGAGTTTATCACTCTGTAATATGAAATTATGATTCAATTATTATTTATTATCTATTTCTAGAGGATGATCATAGTAAAGATTGATTTGTCAGTGTTCTAGTTTATTAAGACAAGCTTCGGTCCTCAACTCCAACCTCTTTTGTATATGTTCCACTTCTGAAACTAACCCCAAATTTATGGTGCTCTACTGCTTAATAACCTACAGCAATTCTTAGTTACCACATGGCTTTTCAGCTTATGTAGTTACTACTTGCACATCATTTAATAAAATCTCTCTCATATTATGCACCAGCATGAGCCTCTGACACAGAAACAGAAATTATTTGGATGCGTGGTATATCACTTAGGATGAGATTCCACAACACTAAAACTAAAACTTGATAGTGTTCTATGATGTTTAAAATGAGAGAAGTGTATTTCTCCCTCATGTTAAAGAGCTTCATTTATGAGCTGCTTAGGACAGCTATGACGGTTCAGCAAAGTCATTAGGGACCCAGACTCTTCAGTTCATGACTTTTCCATTCCTGGGCATGACCCTAGGCAGTTACTAGAGTACTTGCTATTACAAACATCTTCTAGACTGCAATATGGAGGCAGGACACAAGAAGGGCATGGTTGCTCCCTTGAGAAATCCTGCTGGAAGACACATAGTATATTTTCAGTATCTCATTGACTAGAACTTAACATAAAATGCAAAAAAGTTCTGTATAATTTGATAAAAATCCTACTAATTATGTGGCTTGAGGAAGTTACTTTATCTCTTCAAAGTCCATTTCCTTTATTTCTAAAATGTGAATGACAATGCCTATCTTATAGAAATTTTGTAAATGTAAGTATGTATTTGAAAGTCTAGTACAGTTACAGGCACATGGCAGCCTCTCCATAAATAGTAGTTGCCATTATTGTTATTGTAGAGGAGACTGTTGAGACCCAGAGCAGATCTACTTGAATCTGAGATCTCTGTTCTTAAAATTTAGTGAAATATGGTAGGGATTAGAACTAAGAGTTTCTATTTTCCAGCTCAACCCTCTTTGTCCTGAATTTTGATATCTTTTTGACATGAGATTTTAGGATCACTGAAGATAGCATTAAAACAGAAAGATCTAGTTTCTTTAGTTTGATTTATCCAAATACTTGCCAGTTTTTCCACTTCTTTTTGTGGAGACTTGGCTGAAATCAACAGCATTAATTGAGTGTGTAATTCTGGAACCATCTAAGAAAGCTAAAATCATTTAAAATTTGTTGGGGTTTAGTAACTAGGTTGAACTTTGCCTTTGTAAAGCAGTTTCCAGCTGACTCACTGCAGCTGCAACAATTGACATCATTTTGTGCCTTTCCTGCAAAGACTAATTTGGCAAGCAGCACTCCCAGTGGAGTGGGTTTCAAGCTTCAATGAATTTCAGGGTTGGCATAGACTTTAAAGGTCATGAAATCCAAACCTTAATGTAATGACTGAATTGGATTACATCAACCTCACCAAGTGGTTTTCTAACCTATACTTGGTTAAGTCCAGTGGAAAAAAATAGTGAAGATGCCCATGTGGACTGAATTGTATAACCTGAGCTATATTTGAATAGCTCTGACTTTGTTATATTGAGCTGAAACAGGTCCTCGTATCCTTAGCCAAAAGCACTAGTTATATCGTTAGTACATATATAGTCCTTTTGGGAACCATATAGCCATTCAAATGTTTGAAGACCACTACCTCATCTCATCATTAGAATTTTCTCACTGCTAAATACCTCTGGTTCCTTTAACTTTTTCTCGTTCAACCTGTCTTTAATTCCCTTCATAATCCTGAGCTCACTATTAAATCAGTTTTAGTTCGCCTAGATTATTCTTAAAGTATTTCCCTCTTATCCTAGGAATGAATGAAATTCTGCAGTCATAGATCGAGGGAATTGCCTAATCAAACTGTCCTGGTAAAGTAAGAAGGGAGTTTCTAGAAAAATCATGAAGAGTGGTGAGAAGTTAGGAAATGATTAAACTGTTGAGTCTTTGCTGGCCCTGCTGTAACCAAACCAATGTGGCATATTAATCTCATGCTAGGAAAAGCTTAAAAGCATGAAAAAGTCACAGTGCTGTTTAAGCACATGGTTAGTTGGGTTATTTATCGTGATAGATTAGACTCCATCTGCTTCATTTTATTCTTATGTATCATTTATTTTAGTGCTGAGTGATATCATTAAAATGAAAAGGATCACTATATGAGTAGATGGGTAGACAACAGGAAGACATGATGGTTGTCCTTCGGTATACATAGATTTAAAGCAAAATTAAAAAATCATTGTTTCTAAATCTAAGTTTTAAGTTCTGTATGAAATTAAAATGGCAGATTCAAGTCATTCATTAACATATATTTGCCTTTAGTAATATCAGAAATCTTGCTCTGCTATTGAGGAAAGAACTCTTGCCTAAATTTGGACTTGGTAAGCTTCCTGTCTATAACTAAATGTGTGCGTGTGTACTAAGTTACTTCGGTCATTTCTGATTCTTTGTGACCCTATGGACTGTAGCCCACCAGGCTCCTCTGTCGATGGGATTCTCCAGGCAAGAATACTGGAGTGGGCTACCATGCCCTCCTCTGGGGGATCTTCCCAACCCAGGGATCCAACTCGTGTCTCTTATGTCTACCTGCATTGGTAGGTAGGTTCTTTACCACTATCGCCACCTGGGAAGCCCAACTAAATAGCTGTGTATTATTTGAAAAAAAATAATCACTCACCATCTCTAAGAAATATGTGAAAATGAACTCTTAATTGTGTAACAAGTATATAGTGAGGGTAAAATTATATATTTTCTTTAATCCAATTAGAATTTATGAAATGATTTTCATATTTTATTCCATGTTCTAAGAGCTGAAAGTTTGGTAGAGGATAAGTTAAATAAGGTCTGTATCCTCATATAGCTTATATTTTTATAATAAAATGTTGGGTCAAACAGTTTAATGGGCCTTGTAATACAAGGTACTTTAGAATAGTATTTGAGTACTTAAACTTTTTCTTTAGCATTGATATGGTCATTTCTTTCTAGTACACATTAAAAAATATCCCTTATTTTAAACTAGACTTTACTCCAATTTAAAAAAGAAATCACATATAGCTTTTCTTTTTCAGCACAAAGTAGAAATACAACTTACGTTAAAGTTTAAATTTTACTCTAGTGATAGAGATTCTTTTGCCTTATTTCACAGTCATTTACAATATTTAACTGATACTAATTACTTAAAATATTACCTCTTTCTGATATTCCTTCCAGGAGAAATATATGTACTAACATACTTAAAATATAATTCAAAGAGCTCTAGGGAAACATTGATTTTGAAAATTTTGTGTACCTGGAGGTCAAATATTGACAAAATTGACCCCAGTCCTTTTTTTTTCACTTAAAATCTTGGAATAACTCTTATTAAGGAAGAATCATAAGTAAATTGTTTCAGTTTTTTCTTTATAGATTTCTTGGTAAATGTAACACACAATCTTTAACTTAAGGACTTTGTATATTTCCTTTGTAAAAACAGAATTGTTTGGAAATGTAACTCCTTTTTATTGAATCATGTTTTTTGTAGAGTTTTGTTTATGTAGAAGTATATTGCCTCCTTGAGTTTATCGAAGTTCTGAAAATCATTTACTTGTTAGTGATATCCTGGAATGGAAATTTTTTGGCTTAAAGTGTATCATCTTAATTCTTACATATTTTCTTTAAAACAAATAAAAGATCATTACTGTTACTTTCATATTGTATCTCAGGATATTTTAACATATTAACACTGTGTTTTACCCAGGAATTTATGCTGCCTAGAACTGCATTCTCCTTTGTCCCATGTGGGGTTATGAGACATCCACAGCCTTGAAGAAAGTCACTGCAGATTTTGATCATCTGAAGCCTCTTTAGAGATGTAAAAACATGGTACTTTTGACCTTCAGATACTTAAGCCCAAGAACTCTGGGCAAATTCACACCATAAATAATAAATCTGAAAAAAAATTAGTATCAATTCAGAGAAAATTCCTTCTTGCCACCCTCTCTCCCAGATCAAATAAAAAGTCCATTGCCTATAGGAGAACAGAATGGGAGTAGATAAAGGGAGGAACACTTAGCGGGGTGTGTGTGTGTTTAGAAAAGGAACGTTAGCCTTGATCCTCTTTTTTTCACACTAGCCACACTACCAAGATGGTTTTGTCTCAATCTTTTTCCTTTACCATAGATCATGTGACAGTTCAGTTCTGTTCAGTTCAGTCGCTCAGTCATGTCTGACTCTTTGTGACCCATGGACTGCAGCACACCAGGCTTCCCTGTCCATCACCAACTCCTGGAGTTTGCTAAAACTCATGTCCATCGAATCAGTGATGCCATCCAACCATCTCATCCACTCTCGTCCCCTTCTCTTCCTGCCTTCAATCTTTCCCAGCATCAGGATTTTTTCCAATGAGTCATTTCTTTGCATCAGGTGGCCAAAGTATTGGAGCTTCAGCTTCAGCATCAGTCCTTCCAATGTCCTTCAGCATCCTTTAACATCAGTCAGCCAATTCTAAGGCTGACTTCCTTAGACACACCAAGTTTTTTATCTAGGGTGTGTCTAGGGAAGTCAGCCTTAGAATTTCAAGTGGTTTCTGTATGTCCAAGAAGGATCAGGCATAACTAAGAGAAAGCACAACTCAAGAAGCCTTGTATTCAGGAGTGTGAGATCTATATAAGTGGTTTAGATAAAAAATGAATGAAGACAATGTGAAATTAGGAATAGGGACCTGTCAGCAACTTGTGTGGATTGAAGACTATGCTAGGATAATAGCTGGGCTTCCTTGGTGGCTCAGATGGTAAAGAATCTGCCTGCAATGTGAGAGACCTGGGTTTGATTCCTGGGTTGGGAAGATCCCCTGGAGGAGGGCATGAAACCCACTCCAGTATTATTCCTGGAGAATCCCCATGGACAGAGGAGCTTGGCGGGCTACAGTCCATGGGGTCGCAAAGAGTCGGACACGACTGAGTGACTAAGTGCCCAGCACACAGGATAGTAGGTAGGGCTTCCCAGGTGGTACAGTGGTAAAGGATCTACCTGTCAATGCAGGAAAAGCCATAAACGTGGGTTCTATCCCTGGGTCGGAAAGACCCCTGGAATAGAAAATGGCCACCCACTCCAGTATTCTTGCCTGGAAAATTCCATGGATAAAGGAGCCTGGTGGGCTGCCGTCCGTGGGGCCTCAAAGAATCAAACAAGACAGAGCACACACACACACAGGATAATAGCTATCTATAGCTAACATTTATTGTCTACTTGATAGTTGCTAAGTTTTCTAAGCATTTTCTGTGTACTATCTCATAGATACATCACAACAACACCATTCTGTAGACTGCTGCTGCTGCTGCTGCTAAGTCGGTGTCAGTCGTGTCCGACTCTGTGCGACCCCATAGACGGCAGCCTACCAGGCTCCGCCATCCCTGGGATTCTCCAGGCCAGAACACTGGAGTGGGTTGCCATTTCCTTCTCCAAATTCTGTAGACTACACTTTATTATGTCCTTTTTACTCAGAGGAAACTGAAGTATGGAGAGACTAAGCCACTTGCCTTCACTCTTAACCTCTACATCTACTGCTTTCTCATGAGGGATGTACACCTTGGTGGGTATATGATAACAAGCTAGGATTAGATGTCTCCCAACAAACCCCAAATTTATATGACTCTAAACTTGATAGAGCATTGACTCAAGCCGGTGTGACTCTGAAGTGATGGAAACTGTCTATATAGAAAACATTAAGTTATGGAAAATTAAAGTTATATTTCTCGCATGCCTGATTTTGTGTCAGTTTCTTAACTATAATTTATTGATGTAAAAATGAGGAAGAAACACTAGCAAAAGAAACCAAAACTAGTGACCTAGTAGAAGATCATTTCCAGGATTTCCTTCAGTATTTCTTGAAAGAGAGCATCTTTCAATGTACTCTTTAGAGAATGCTCCCAGAATATAGTGAAGTTTCTATAGCAGTTTCCCATGTAAAAAGACACTCACAAAAATGTCTTGATAATTGTTATTTACAGTGCTTGCTTTCACCCAGAAAAATCTCTTTAACCATACCTTCATATGCACTTGAATTTTGAATACTATCTGCTATGTGACTAAAGATTAAATGTCACTGAAATTAAAAAATCCAATTTAATATCAGATAATCATTTGGTGACAGTTATCAATACAGTTTTTCTAGGTTTGATATAGGTTTGTTTCATTTATAAACCTGTTATGTAACTTATTTTAGATTTAAAAAGAAGTACATTGCTGTTGAGAAGGTTGAGGATAATACAGGCCTGATCATGGGAAGTATAAAAATCAGATGACTCTTGGGTTTTGCTAGACTTTAAAAGCCTTAAAGATATGAGTGTATTTTGACATGATAGAATGTACTTTTCATTTTTTACATGAAAATGTGCATATTAATATGTTGAAGAGCAAAGCTTGAGATTATATAATAATTACTGTAAAATTACTTATATTTTAAAAATAAGGAACATGCCTATTACAGATAGAACAAATGAACAAGGTAAATGATTTCTACTTTTAATTAACAAGAGCAAGAAATGAATGAAAAATTAGCTCTCTATAAATCAACAATTCTTTACTGTTAAAAAAAATGAGGTCTCATTTTCAGCAGTATTACTGAAACAAAGACTTTGAGAATATGATTGTTATATTTCAAAAGTTAGAGAAACATTTATTAAAAGAACTATTTGATGCATTAAATATTATAGTTCAGACTTTTTCACTTTCTGAATTATGAATCAATTTCAGAATGAGTAAAAATATAGAGTCAGTTTCAGAATATTCAGACTAATGAAGCAAACACAGCCCAAATCAATCATTCAGTCATTCCATTGAATGAGTGCCTTAATTGAGTGCTTGTTGTATGGTAGGCTAGTTAAGGGCACAAACTGATACGGTAAATAGTGATTAGAAATTTATGAGAAAATCAAAGCTTTTTATTGTTAATGGTTAGTGATGTATAGAACTGGTGTTTTACTTTGTTCTTGGAAATATATTCATAGATTGACTCTTTCAGTCTTCTAAATAATATTCAGCCCTTCTCTTTGAATTTACTAAATTGTCTATAGGAATCATTTATAGGAATCACTGTTTCTTTCCAAAGCACTTTTGGAATGGCTTGGGTGCTGGAAGAGTCCACTTCATTATGTCAGAAAACCACAGGGCAGTTTTATTATTACATGACTCAAATTGTAGCCATACTTTATCAATTTTTGTATCACTTTGCTATAGCATCAATGTCATTCTTGAAATAGTTTCAGAAAATTAGTAAAAAAGAGAAGCATTTGATATTTACACAGTTGTGAATTTCAGCAGAGCCAAAGCAAAAACAATACCCAGTTGTGGATGCAACTGGTGATAGAAGCAAGGTCCGATCCTGTAAAGAGCAATATTGCATAGGAACCTGGAATGTTAGGTCCATGAATCAAGGCAAATTGGAAGTGGTCAAACAGGAGATGGCAAGAGTGAACGTCGACATTCTAGGAATCAGTGAACTAAAATGGACTGGAATGGATGAATTTAACTCAGAAGACCATCATATCTACTACTGTTGGCAGGAATCCCATAGAAGAAATGGAGTAGCCATCATGGTCAACAAAAGAGTCCAAAATGCAGTACTTGGATGCAGTCTCAAAAACAACAGAATGATCTCTGTTTGTTTCCAAGGCAAACCATTCAATATCACAGTAATCCAAGTCTATTCCCCGACCAGTAACACTGAAGAAGCTGAACTTGAACGGTTCTATGAAGACCTACAAGACCTTTTAGAACTAACACCCAAAAAAGATGTCCTTTTCATTATAGGGGACTGGAATGCAAAACTATCAAGTCAAGAAACACCTGGAGTACCAGGCAAATTTGGCGTTGGAGTACAGAATGAAGCAGGGTAAAAGCTAATAAGAGTTTTGCCAAGAGAACTCACTGGTCATAGCAAACACCCTCTTCCAACAACACAAGAAAAGACTAGACACGTGGACATCAACAGATGGTCAACACCAAAATCAGATTGATTATATTCTTTTCAGCCAAAGATGGAGAAGCTTTATAAAGTCATCAAAAACAAGACTGGGAGCTGACTGTGGCTGGGATCATGAACTGCTTATTGCCAAATTCAGAATTAAATTGAAGAAAGTAAAAAAAAAAAAAAAAAAAATTGAAGAAAGTAGGAAAAACCACTAGACCATTCAGGTATGACCTAAATCAAATCCCTTATGATTATACAGTGGGAGTGAGAAATAGATTTAAGGGACTAGATCTGATAGACAGAGTGCCTGATGAACTGTGGACAGAGGTTCGTGACATTGTACAAGAGACAGGGATCAAGACCATCCCCATGGAAAAGAAATGCAAAAAAGCAAAATGGCTGTCTGAGGAGGCCTTACAAATAGCTGTGAAGAGAAGTGAAAAAGCAAAGGAGAAAAGGAAAGATATTTCAATTTGAATGCAGAGTTCTAAAGAATAGCAAGGAGAGATAAGAAAGCCTCAGCGGTCAATGCAAAGAAATAGAGAAAAACAATAGAATAGGAAAGACTAGAGATCTCTTCAAGAAAATTAGAGATACCAGGGAACATTTCATGCAAGGATGGGCTCGAAAAAGGACAGAAATGGTATGGACCTAACAGAAGGAGAAGATATTAAGAAGAGGTGGCAACAATACACAGAAGAACTGTACAAAAAAGATCTTCATGACCCAGATAATCACGATGGTGTGATCACTCACCTAGAGCCAGACATCCTGGAATGTGAAGTCAAGTGGGCCTTAGAAAGCATCACTACAAACAAAGCTAGTGGAGGTGATGGAATTCCACTTGACCTATTTCAAATCCTAAAAGATGATGCTGTGAAAGTGCTGCATTCAATATGCCAGCAAATTTGGAAAACTCAGCAGTGGCCACAGGACTGGAAAAGGTCAGTTTTCATTCCAACCCCAAGGAAAGGCAATGCCAAAGAATGCTCAAACTACCCCACAATTGCACTCATCTCACATGCTAGTAAAGTAATGCTCAAAATTCTCCAAGCCAGGCTTCAGCAATACGTGAACCGTGAACTTCCAGATGTTCAAGCTGGTTTTAGAAAAGGCAGAGGAACCAGAGATCAAATTGCCACATCTGCTGGATCATCGAAAAAGCAAGAGAGTTCCAGAAAAACATCTATTTCTGCTTTATTGACTATGCCAAAGCCTTTGACTGTGTGGATCACAATAAATTGTGGAAATTCTGGAAGAGATGGGAATACTAGACCACCTGACCTGCCTCTTGAGAAACCTGTATACAGGTCAGGAAGCAACAATTAGACTGGACATGAAATAACAGACTGGTTCCAAATAGGAAAAGGAGTACGTCAAGTCTGTATATTTTCACCCTGCTTATTTAACTTATATGCAGAGTACATCATGAGAAATGCTGGGCTGGAAGAAGCACAAGCTGGAATCAAGATTGCCGGGAGAAATATCAATAATCTCAGATATGCAGATGACACCACCCTTATGGCAGAAAGTGAAGAAGAACTAAAGAACCTCTTGATGAAAGTGAGAGAGGAGAGTGAAAAAATTGACTTAAAGCTCAACATTCAGAATACTAAGATCATGGCATCTAGTCCCATCACTTCATGGCAAATAGATGGGGGAACAGTGGAAACAGTGTCAGACTTTATTTTTTTGGGCTCCAAAATCACTGCTGATGGTGCTTGCAGCCATGAAATTAAAAGACGCTTACTCCTTGGGAGGAAAGTTATGACCAACCTAGATAGCATATTTAAAAGCAGAGACATTAGTTTGCCAACAAAAGTCCATCTAGTCAAGGCTATGGTTTTCCCAGTGGTCATGTATGGATGTGAGAGTTGGACGGTGAATAACGCTGAGCACCGAAGAACTGATGCTTTTGAACTGTGGTATTGGAGAAGATTCTTGAGAGTCCCTTGGACTGCAAGGAGATCCAACCAGCCCATCCTAAAGGAGACCAGTCCTGGGTGTTCATTGGAAGGACTGATGTTGAAGCTGAAACTCCAATACTTTGGTCACCTGATGTGAAGAGTTGACTCATTGGAAAAGACCGTGATGCTGGGAAGGATTGGGGGCAGGAGGAGAAGGGGCCGACAGAGGATGAGATGGCTGGATGGCATCACCGACTCGATGGACGAGTTTCGGTAAACTCCGGGAGTTGGTGATGGACAGGGAGTCCTGGCGTGCTGCGATTCATGGGGTTGCAAAGAGTCGGACACGAATGAGCGACTGAACTGAACTGAACTTTCACCTTAGAAAGTTTTGCTCCTTAGTAATTTTGCAGTATAAACAAACATTACAAAATATTGATATTTTTTTCTAGTTAGATTTCCTGTAGTAGAATTTTATATACCATTTTAGACTCTCTTTATGTCTATTTGAATGAAAATAGGGTGTATTAAGTGTAATTATACAATTTAAACTGATTAAATACATTCTTGAGAAGGTCAAAATTATTTTTGCTCTGGCTCAAGTTAATACCATTACATATACCTTCTTAGAGAACAAACACTCACATTGGAAGTTATTTATATAAAGTTTTTCCCTCTCTTATTATAGCAAATTGAGGAAATGAGCAGGAATGTAGTGTCTTTCTTGTAAAGTAATGCAAGAATCTGTAGACACTAGTTCAGCATAGACAACAACAGCATTTGCCAGTAGGATTATTTCTAGTAAACAAAGAAACTAGCAAACAAATGAAGAATTTAGACTGTTGGGATTGGGCATATTATTTGTAATAATATTGGGCATATTATTTGTAACATCTGTGGACTATGAGATTTCCCCTGATGTAGCATAATTTACAATTTAAAATATTTGCTTTTGTTTGTTAGGAGATTTATATTGGATTTTGCCAGCTCACTTTACCAAGATCATCTGGATTTTTCTGCCTAAGACCACTCAAATAACAAAAATAAATAGGTAGAGGAATTTTTTATTTCTTGTAATATAATTGTTTGAGGAAAAACATTGGCAGGCAGCATGATATAATGAGGTAATGTGCCTGGATTTCCTGATATCATGCTAGCTACAATATTACAGGTGAGGATGTCAGTGATGGACAAGGTATGAATGTGTGTGTATATACACATTATTTGTGTGATGTATTTACCTTCCTCCTATCCACATATGATTCTGAAAGGAAGTGGATTATGAAACTTCTATACCACTATCTTTCCATTTCTATATTTGTCAGTCTCAGTCTAGACCACAGGAAATATCATTTTTGGTGAATTCTTCTATATCACTATAAAATAAAGGGAGAAGTGTTATCTATCACACAATACAAACATTCTCACATAATTGCTATGCATTTTCATTTGTCAACCATATATTACATAATGAAATGCTTTTCTGTAGAGCTTAATAGAGTCAAAATGCAAATTTTTGTGAAATATGTAAAAGAAAAAAATCACTTTGGGGTCATCTGTAGCTAAATTTCAAATTCTGTTGTGGTTATCATAAGAAGCAAAGAAATATATAGCTATGTTGATAAGGTCCATTTTCATTTGTTCAACAAATATTTTATAGTACTTGTTAGCTCCTAATCAATTTATTAGATATTGGGACATACACAGAGACGAATAATATACTATAGGGCAATATCTATCCTATAGTGGAGGAAGCAGGCAAAGAAATGACATGTCATACTGCTATGCTGGAGGTGCATGCTGTGGAAATATGGGGACAAGGTATGTCCATGACAAAGATTTCTGACCATGAAAGTGACACTGGAGTTAGTGTTTGAAGGCTGTATTATATACACAATAAAGTATATTGGAAAATTATTTCATATAGATGGACAACTTCATCTTTAAAAAAGCACCAAATGTGAATATGCACAGTATATTTAGGGAATGACAAACAGTTAAGAGATGAATGTTCCAGAGGAAAATGCCTCTTGGCAGTGTTTTGGTTCTTTTTTTTTTTTTTTTGCTGTTTTTTCTTCTGGGATCATCTACCTGTGGATAGCATCTACTTTGGTGACTGCTGAATTTCTCTATTTCTGGGTCCTACTTATACATTAATGATGCTATTAGCTTATTTAGGGGAAAGCAATCTATTAATTGTCTTAAGGAATTAACATATTTTATAAGGATATTTTATTTTAAGTTCTAGTATTTTAAAATACTAGAGAGCGATTTTAAAGATCAGTTAAAAATAGAGCATTTTGATAACTGCCATTTATTCGGACTCAATAGGTAGAAACTTATTGGATTCAATACGAGTAGTGCAAATGGGGCATGAAGGCTTCTGTATATATGTAGAATTGGAGATGCTTTCACTTTCCATCTGATGAAATTGAATTTCTCAAAATGGACTCTATATCTTTTTAATTCAAAGATTTTCATCAAGTAGGAGGAAGATGTCCTATAATTTATGAAGATAGTTTTTTTTTTTTTTTATTATTTTTTTATTAGCTCTAGCAACTGCTGTTTTTACCCCAGCCATCTTGCTTGCTGGTGATCCACATAAGGCAAGCTGCCTTTCATTTTCATCTTCCTTAGTACAGCTGGTGCTTATACTACTCAACATCCATTGAGTCATTTCCTGCTGATAAATGTCTAGATGTAATCACGATTGTCACCTATGTATGTGATACAAAACTGTCCTCTCTTTTTAAACCAAGATAGCATTTGTACCAGCCTCTAATCTTATGTACCACTTTTTCCTCTTTCAGAACCAAGCAGGCAATTCTCATCTTGAATAGCTTTAAAATTGCTCATAGCAATCAATGACAACTGAGGCATCACTAAAGAATTTCTTTTATCTCCAAGTTCCAATTTAGATCTGTCATTAAGCTTGAGTAAGCTTGAACTGTCAGAGCATTTTTTCCCTTGTCACATGCTCTAAGCACAAAAAGTCAACTTCAAAATCAAATTTGTTCTATCTCTTACTATACTTTGTAATGGTTTTGTGTGAACAATAAACTTCACTGAAATAGTACTGTCAATCTTTAGTAACTCAGATAACTGTGGTTTTAAGAAATAGTGAGATGCTGCCAAAACTCAAGTATGATATATGATAAATCATTCCCTCACATCAGTTGGTTTTGTTGTGGTTTAAGGATTGTGATTGTGATATGGGAGAAGAACATTTGACAGTGATGAAGGAGATACAGAATTTGTTTCCTTCTTTTGCTTTAAAGATTGTGTAATGTTTGGCAGATCACTTTTCTACTCTATGTCTTAATTTATATGTCTATAATGTTTGTTGTTATTGTTAAGTTGCTAAGTTGTGTCTGACTCTTTGTGACTCTATGGACTGCAGCACGCCAGGCTTCTCTGTCCTTCACTATCTTCAGGAATTTGCTCAAACTCATGTCCATTGAGTCAGTGATGCCATCTAACCATCTCATCCCGTCACCCACTTTTTCTTGAGGTGTTTTTATTTATTTATTTATTTATTTAAATAAATTTATTTATTTTAGTTGGGGGCTAAATACTTTACAATATTGTAATAGTTTTTGCCGTACATTGACATGAATCAGCCATGGGTTTACATGTGTTCCCCTTCCTGGACCCCCCACCCACCTCCCTCCCCATCCCATCCCTCTGGGTCATCCCATTGCCCCGGCCCTGAGCATTTGTCTCATGCATCGAACATGGAATGGTGTTCTGTTTCACATATGATAATATACATGTTTCAATACTATTCTCCCAGAACGTCCCACCCTCACCTTCTCCCTCAGAGTCCATAAGATTGTTCTATGCATCTGTGTCTCTTATTCTGTCTCGCATATAGGGTTATCATTACCATCTTTCAAATTCCATATATATGCATTAGTATACTCTATTGGTGTTTTTCTTTCTGGCTTACTTCAGTCTGTATAATGGGCTCCAGTTTCATCCATCTCAGTAGAACCGATTCAAATGTATTTTTTTTAATGGCTGAGTAATATTCCATTTTGTATATGTACCACAGCTTCCTTATCCATTCGTCTGCTGATGGGCATCTAGGTTGCTTCCACGTCCTGGCTATTGTAAACAGTGCTGCGATGAACATTGGGGTACACGCGTCTCTTTCAATTCTGGTTTCCTCGGTGTGTATGCCCAGCAGTGGGATTGCTGGGTCATATGGCAGTTCTATTCCCAGTTTTTTAAGGAATCTCCACACTGTTCTCCATAGTGGCTGTACTAGTTTGCATTCCCACCAACAGTGTAAGAGGGTTCCCTTTTCTCCACACCCTCTCCAGCATTTATTGCTTGTAGACTTTTGGATAGCAGCCATTCTGACTGGTGTGAAATGGTACCTCATTGTGGTTTTGATTTGCATTTCTCTAATAATGAGTGATGTTGAGCATCTTTTCATGTGTTTGTTAGCCATCTGTATGTCTTCTTTGGAGAAATGTCTGTTTAGTTCTTTGGCCCATTTTTTGATTGGGTCGTTTATTTTTCTGGAATTCAGCTGCAGAAATTGCTTGTATATTTTTGAGATTAATTGTTTGTCTGTTGCTTCATTTACTATTATTTTCTCCCATTCTGAAGGCTGTCTTTTCACCTTGCTTATAGTTTCCTTTGTTGTGCAAAAGCTTTTAATTTTAATTAGGTCCCATTTGTTTATTTTTGCTTTTATTTCCAATATTCTGGGCGGTGGGTCATGGAGGATCCTGCTGTGATTTATGTCGGAGAGTGTTTTGCCTATGTTTTCCTCTAGGAGTTTTATAGTTTCTGGTCTTACGTTTAGGTCTTTAATCTATTTTGAGTTTATTTTTGTGTATGGTGTTAGGAAGTGTTCTGGTTTCATTCTTTTACAAGTGGTTGACCAGTTTTCCCAGCACCACTTGTTAAAGAGATTGTCTTTTCTCCATTGTATATTCTTGCCTCCTTTGTCGAAGATAAGGTGTCCATATGTGCGTGGGTTTATCTCTGGGCTTTCTATTTTGTTCCATTGATCTATATTTCTATCTTTGTGCCAGTACCATACTGTCTTGATGACTGTGGCTTTGTAGTAGAGCCTGAAGTCAGGCAGGTTGATTCCTCCAGTTCCATTCTTCTTCCTCAAGATTGCTTTGGCTATTCGAGGTTTCTTATATTTCCATACAAATTGTGAGATGATTTGTTCTAGTTCTGTGAGAAATACCATTCGTAGCTTGATAGGGATTGCATTGAATCTATAGATTGCTTTGGGTAGTATACTCATTTTCACTATATTAATTCTTCCAATCCATGAACACGGTATATTTCTCCATCTGTTTGTGTCCTCTTTGATTTCTTTCATCAATGTTTTATAGTTTTCTATATATATAAGTCTTTTGTTTCTTTAGGTAGATATATTCCTAAGTATTTTATTCTTTCTGTTGCAATGGTGAATGGTATTGTTTCCTTAATTTCTCTTTCTGTTTTCTCATTATTGGAGTATAGGAATGCAAGGGATTTCTGTGTGTTAATTTTATATCCTGCAACTTTACTATATTCATTGATTAGCTCTAGTAATTTTCTAGTAGAGTCTTTAGGGTTTTCTATGTAGAGGATCATGTCATCTGCAAACAGTGAGAGTTTTACTTCTTCTTTTCCTATCTGTATTCCTTTTATTTCTTTTTCAGCTCTGATTGCTGTGGCCAAAACTTCCAAAACTATGTTGAATAGTAGTGGTGAAAGTAGGCATCCTTGCCTTGTTCCTGACTTTAGGGGAAATGCTTTCAGTTTTTCACCATTGAGGATAATGTTTGCTGTGGGTTTGTCATATATAGCTTTTATTATGTTGAGGTATGTTCCTTCTATTCCTGCTTTCTGGAGGGTTTTTATCATAAATGGATGCTGAATTTTGTCAAAGGCTTTTTCTGCATCTATTGAGATAACCATATGGTTTTTATCTTTCAATTTGTTAATGTGGTGTATTACATTGATTTGCGGATGTTAAAGAAACCTTGCATTCCTGGGATAAAGCCCACTTGGTCATGATGTATGATCTTTTTAATATGATGTTGGATTCTGTTTGCTAGAATTTTATTAAGGATTTTTGCATCTATGTTCATCAGTGATATTGGCCTGTAGTTTTCCTTTTTTGTGACATCTTTGTCTGGTTTTGGAATTAGGGTGATGGTGGCCTCATAGAATGAGTTTGGAAGTTTACCATCTTCTGCAATTTTCTGGAAGAGTTTGAGTAGGATAGGTGTTAGCTCTTCTCTAAATTTTTGGTAGAATTCCACTGTGAAGCCGTCTGGTCCTGGGCTTTTGTTTGCTGGAAGATTTCTGATTACAGTTTCAATTTCCGTGCTTGTGACGGGTCTGTTAAGATCTTCTATTTCTTCCTGGTTCAGTTTTGGAAAGTTCTTGAGGTGTTTTTAAATGAATTCTAAGGTCTCACCCATTTCTAAAATTGACTCTTAATAAATTTGACTTTCCGTTGTGTGTTATTATTCTTCAAAAATGGATTAGAAACAGTTTATCATTAAGAACTGGAAGTCATAAATTAATTAGCAAGTTTATAATCCAAAGCTAGTTGCAAAAAATGCTTCAGCTTCATCTTTTAGACCAAATCAATGTTGTATTTGGGTTCTGTTGGTGAACAGTAGCTGTCTTTTAAAGATCACAGCTTTTGTCTTGGAGATCTTTTCCACTGACAGATCCTTCAGCTTCACCCACATATTTAAATGTACTTTGATCTCCCTTTGTTTTGCAGATTTCATTATGAAACAATCTGTGTGAACCTTAGAGGTGCCAGACTGAAACTAAAAACTACAAAAATCTGGCAGAACTACACAGGCAAAGTATTTAGCAGCCCAAATCTGTTTACAGAGTCCTTGTTCAAAGTTAGAATGATTGTTTTCTAATGATTTCTTCACAAGTTCCAAATGAGCTTGTTGTATTTCTTCTCTCTCTCATAAAGGAAAGAAGGTTGTTTTTTAATACCCACTTTCTGCTTTTGTAAGTATGATAGTTTTCAAATCAAATTATTTTTCTCATTTATCTTCCTATAAAGATGTAACCTTCATGGAAGTGTCATCCAGGTTACTGAATGATGTGCTAGAGTAAGAAAGGAATTTGGTGATCTTTTTAACCCTTAAAAAGTAATATCTTAAAGCAAGTATAGATAATCACTAAGTCAAAGTTATCGCTATGTAATTTTTTTCTTTCATTTCAGTACCAAGTCTTGTTTGTGGCATTCCTATACTTCAGTGCAGAATCTACATCTCTTAGTGTACTTGGAGCTCTCTCGTCACTCACCTCTCATTGATACCACTCCTTAGTATTTCTTAGTTTGACCAACTTAGTTAGACTCTGATATGAATCTTCTTTGCAATTTTGGCCACATTTCCTTGATTCTGATCAAAACATGTGTGGTTTCTTAGGGAGTCATTTGTTAATGTCAACCAATATTTTAGACTATTTTATCCTAGGGTGTTAATGGCTAATAGCAGTTCAGGAAGGAGCTATCTCTGATAGTAGTAACAGCATTTCAACAGCAATGATTTAATCAGGTGGATTGAGGATCGAAGACACTGTGGGAGAGAAATGTAGGCAACAGATTTATGGTAAGTTCCAGCTTTCCATGATCTTCTATAATCTTTTGATACAGATCGATGCCTGTTTACCTGTTCTCATGCTTACTTGTGTTATGAAAGTATTTCTTTTGTTAATAAGAGGCACATCCATTTACATTGTGATTTTTAGAGTTTTAGAGGCACGCCCATCTACAGTGTGATTAAAAGGAAAATACCAAATAGCTTTTTCTGTCTCTAAGACATCAACATGCTTTCAGACTTAGGGGCTGGACATAGGCAAATATTGCTCAACAGATGTTTTATGTTTATACATTTATATGGTATTACTTTCTCCTTGTAAGTGAATCTAACACTTCATAAAAATGGCATCTAACTTTTATTAACATATTTCTTAATATATAATGCTAGGCTATGATTGTTTAATATTTAATACTGGTTTATGATTCATTTTTCTGTATACTGTATAATATAATGAAAAATGAATTATATTTGCTTTATCCTATGTGTCAAATAATTTACTATATTTCATGAGTCTAAGGTGACATCAGTTGTTAAATGTACCATTATTATGTGTTACTAATAAAAAAAGAAGAAATTTGTTCAGTTGTGAAATGACATTGAATCTAAGTTTTATACAAATGTAGAAATGTTAACATATGAAAATATGTGCATCTTAGAGTCAAAAGGATGTGGTAATGGGACTACCCTAAACCATAATGAAACTTCTGTCTAAAACATTTGAAATACTTTAAAACATGATTTTCACAAAATCTTTATAGTGTACATTGGGACAAAGCTGTTTCCTTTTTAGGGATGATGGTGAAATTAAATGAGCTTGTGAAAGAGAACAAGAAAAACCTTTCAATCTGCATCAATAGTATGAACTAGAAGCCTTTCAAACTGTGTTTTCTTACATTCTCTTAATTTCTGTCTGTGGAATCGGAAATGTTGAAATTGGATTCTGTACTGGAAATATGTTCATATGCACCTTTGGTGACATTGAGCCAGGCACATTTTGACACTTAATATGTAACTAAGAGTTTACTTCATTTGGATTTATATATTTATAGTAACATACACAGTAACATTCCAATCAGGATTCTTTTCTTGGCCTTTGACTGCACTATATATTACTGTTATTAACTTCAAGAAGTTCTTTGCAAGATACTAGACATAGTAGTAATATTATTGGTTTGCAATGAATGATTCTACTGTTCTAGTTTATTAGCATATTTATATATCACTCCAAACTAGACACAAGAAGAATTCAGTGACACAGAACAAATCTTTGTAAAGGGAATCTAAATAGGGGGAGAAACAATATTTATCTACATGGGGAATTTCTGAAATGTGTGTTATTAAAAAAGTTAATTCCCCTTCTGAATAAATGATATTTGATTTTCATATTAGCATACTAGTTTGAACAGCTGCATGGAAGTGCTCAAATGAAAATAAGAAAAAATAAAGTTTCAGATCTAAATTTTGCTTTCAGATGAACAGGTGCAGAAGATCCCAGGATATACGCTTCTGTTTGGAAGAAGCATTTTGTTTGGGATACATAAATGCATATTGTAGTAGTCAACACTTTAATAATTATAATGTTTTCACATATGTTAGGTTGAAATGATGAAGGGGGGGAAGTGGACCTCGGGGGGGAAAGTAGCCCTCTGACTACATGGGCAACATGTAACAAGTAAGTCACGGGACAAACTAGTTCACCAGACAGATGATCCAGGGCTATCAAAGAATTTCATATTTCTATGTGTATAAGTGTGTTTTAAAGAAAAGTTGATTGTTGAAGAGAATAAAGCTGTAGTGAATATTGTTTGTCTTTCTGTGTAAAGAAAGGAAATACAACCAGTTCAGGGGTAGGAGAATTTGGCTCTAAAATTAAGAACTTTAGAATTCAGCTATTAATTCTTGGCCTCTGTAAAATGGTAATAGTACTGTATGTGTAGTTAGTTACTAAGGATCATTATGTAGAGTCTATAATAACACATAAAACTGTATAACAATAATATCTGTATGATACATTGCACAATGAAAATCATTTTAAATATAACTTAGAAAACGAGTTAAATAGATTGCTTTAATGATGTAAATTAGTTTTATCCTATGTTCATCTGTAAATATTACATTTTGTCATTATTTAAGGTGTGTTTAAAAGTTATGAATTATACAAAACTTTGGTTTCATTTTGGTTGCCTTTTTGTGCTTTGCTTCCTAAGTTAGGTGAGCAAGAAGGTGACCAAGAAAAACATGAAACAATCCCCTGAATCAGTTGACTCTTCTGCCCTACTCTGCCTAACAATTTGATAAATGATTGAGATAATACTGATTTTCTTCCTCTGTTACCTCACCTTGTTTCTCTGTGTATGGCAGTATTCTGAGATAATTTATTCTTTTATTCTCTCATCCACTTATTCATCTTTTCAGCGAATGTTTATCAGGTGGTGCTGCATGTTGGCTGCTGTGCTTGGCTCTAACGATATAGAAATGAACAAAGCAGACGCTGACCCTGCTCTCAGGAACTTTCTGCTTTGTGAAAAAGAGAGTCAATTAAATAGTTTAGCTACAGAGTAGGTGAAAAATGTGATGATGGTAGATTGTGCTATGCTGTGGAAGCAGATAGCACAAGAGACACCTAACTAAGCTTGGAGAGTTTGGGAAAAGCTTCAGTTTTTGTTCACATCACCAAATTATTTGATCCTCTGTAAGTTTATATTTGGTTAGACATTTCAGATTGTATTAGTTTCCTACAGTTTCTATGATAAATTGTCACTAATTTATTGGCTTAAAGCAACAGAACTGTATTCACTGATAGTTCTGGAGGCCAGAAGTTCAAAATGAGCCCGTCAAACTGGGAGAAAACTAAATTGTCAACAAGGTCATACTTCCTAGGAGAACTCAATAGGAGAATCTGTTTTCCTGCTTTTCTAGCTTCTAGAGATGCAACCCCTGTATTTCTTGACCCATGATTCCTTCCTCCATCCTTAAAGCCATGGTAACATCACCTTCGCTTCTGTAGCAAACTTCTGCCTCTTTCATGTAAAGATACTGGTGATGATATTTAGTGTCTACTTGAATAATCCAAAATAATCTCACAAATTTAACATTCTTAACTAATCACATCTGCAAAGTTCCTTTTGCCATATAAAATAACATTCACAGGTTCTCAGGGTTAGGACATGGATATTTTGGGAGCTCCTATTCAGCCTATCACACTGTCCCATCCAAAATTAGTATTCATTGGATGGCCTAGTATTCATTCATGGCCTAGTCCCTTGGCTGTTCACCTGAAACTATCACACCATTGTTTGTTAATCAGCTATACCCCAATACAAAATAAAAAGTTTTAAAAATATTAAGTACTCATAAATAATTGAATATGTAATCTAAGATAGTTCTTATCAATTATATGATCATATATTTTATACTTATTTTAGAAAAGAAGGCCATTCTTTATGAAGTACTAAATATTTAGTGAAGTAATAAAATTATATTTCATAGTATTATAAAGTATTTTGCATGAAACTCAAAACCAGCCTACATTGTATAACTACTGCACATATAGTGATAGTATATGGACAGGATTTGAACCTCTGAGTCTCCTGTTTGTCTTATACAGCAGTTTGTAGCCCTCCATGCCCATCTTAACCTGAGTCTCATGAACACAGATATACCACTTCATGAAAAGAAAAAGAATTACTCAGTTGGCTTTGAAATGCTTATATGTCCAGATCTCTGGAGAACAAACCTGTACTTCCTACATATCACCAGTATTACTTTGGCCTAAACAGTGATTAGGCCTTGGTAGCCTGCTTTTTAGTTCCCTTCTCCTGGGCTCTTCTTCTACAGTTGTGGTCACAGAGAACAATTCTTCCAGAAAGGAAGGGAACCTACCAGCCAAAAGGAATGCAAAGAAGAGGAGTATTTCAAGAGAAAAGTTATTCAAGAGAGACAAGAGTATGTTACTTTTGTAACATACTGTTACAGCTGTCTTTAAAATTCCTTTTTTATCCAACAGAAGCTCCACCTTCTAGTACAAAGCCTGATAATGTTGATTCTATTGACCATTGTTCTTTTTTTCCCTCTAAACCTAGGGAAGGAATAAAATGAGGTAGTTGGGAAAGAAAAGTGTTAAGGACTTCCAAATGATAGGTTATGTAGTCAAAACTTGTGAAAAGTAGAATATAAAGACATTACATCCCAAACTACATGAAGGAACCCCCAATTTTTGAGGGGTAGGTAATAGTATGAGAAAAATTAAAGTCGAGATAATGCCTAAAGAAAAAGAGATAAGTGAACCAACAATTATTGAGTCCCATTATTTCAGAAAATCTGCTTGATTCTTTTCCTTCAATGATTCTGTTTGGGTAGTGAATTCTCTTTACTATAAAGAATTGAGGCTGTGAAAAGTAAATTGATTTTCCAAGGTAATTCAGGTAGTGAATGGCGGTGCTCGTATTTAAAGTCGTTTGTCTGAATCCAAAATCCATTGCCTTTTTGATATCCCACACCTTTCCAGGATGTCTGAGTTTGTTATTTCATCACAGAATTACATGGAAGAGATGGGAAGAATAATTCTTAAAATGTCAAATCATTCTCCTATAAAGAATTTTTTCCACAGCTGTGGAAATAGGGCCTTAGGGTGTATGATAGAATGTGAACCAGATCCATGGAAAATACATTTTAACTCTACTTGTTTTCCTTTCCCTGCTGAGTTTCTAGTAGAAAATGAGTGTATATTGCTTTTCTGTTGATATTCATGGTGCTTTAATTCTGTAGGATAATCTCACATAAATAATCTTTCTTTCACATTTGGGGTAGATTTAATAGGGTTAGTTCCAAAAGGTTTTGCTCTTCTAACTAATGCAACCTGCATAGGTATAAGTTAAATTAGTTTAATTGCTGCCAGAATGTGATCAGCTCTTAATGAGTGGTCTACAGATTTTCTTTTTTAACTGAAAGATTGATTCTCTCATTCTCTTTCGGAAAATTAGAAAAGCTCTTATAATTTCATTTGCATGTTGAGATTTTCTATTATGATTTGTATTCAATTTAGCACACTAAAATATGAAGCAAATCTGTTCATTTAATCTGCTGGTGCCTGACCCAGTATCTCTTGCCTCTGCAGCAAGAGATATCATACCTTCATGTGTGCATGTGCTTGAGAGCAATTGTTTGATTATAGTTCTTATTAATATAAATCAAAATCTACAAAGAAAGCCTCTTCTATTCCTGCAATTCATATTTATATAAACAGAAAAGTAATGGATTTTGAGAAAGGTCCAATAGGTTTGAGTTTCTAGAATTATCCCAAGAGTATAAGACTGGATTGAAATATTTCAAGGTGTTTTGGAGTGGGTGTTGATAAAGTATTTCCATGTTTGCTGAGTGCCTCTGAGCTGGTAGATTCATACTAATAAAGGCAGAAGCCAGGAATAGTTATAATACGCTTAATTAACTCTAAGCTTATTTAATACCATGGTCCAGATGAACTCTAGATAGGAAGGCATAATACATATAGCTCATTAAAAAATAATTTGGATTTCTCTAATCTATATTTGCATAAAGTTCAGGTCCTTGTCCTGAAGGTATTAATTATTTTCTAATATTATTGTTGAAGAATGGATGCCAATGAAAAAAAGGTAATTAGAAGAATGCTGGCTAACATCATTCAATTTCACATAACATACTCATGCCAATTATACCATGAGATTTCTTTGTTTGAGGAAATACCCTTTTAAAAGAGGATTTTGATTATATATATATAAATATATATATATATATATAAATTAGATCTTGGCTGAGAGCCATTACAAAACAATAAACAAAATTAACCTATTTGTCTCTGTTTATATAAATTGGAAAGGTACTTGCTAGTGCCTTTGTGTTTCCATAGGGAACAGGTTATTTTTACTTTGATCATATTTTAGAACTCATTTTCTTAAGGGTAGTATGTGTTATTTTGAGAAAATGTATGCAGGAAATTAAAAGAATCTGATTAACTCATATTTGATGAAATTTCATATGACATGCTTCTGGAATTTTATGGAGAATTGCTAACAGTGAACAATTCTAGAAAATCAGCATTCTAGCAAAGAAGCTATAATAACATCCTAAATAAGAAACGGCAACTTGAGCTGAATGTGCTATGGGAATTTTTTTCTTCTAATTTCATGCGTGGCATATTCAATTTTTTTCTGTATTTCATTTGTATATATCAGTTATATTTTATGTTAAGGAGCAGGTCAGTGACCCTATCTAGTATTCTTAATATTCATATAAAAAATAGGAAAGAGGGAGAAGCGGACGGGAGAGATTACAGAGGAGTAGGAGTGGGGAAGCCAACATTCAGCATTTACCGCTCTCCTCCATTCTGGGCACTGTGCTGTGTGCATAACCCACTTTACCTGGTTGCATGGGATGAAGACGCTGCTTTGGCTTTGTTGCTATCTGTCAGGATAAGAACAGCAGACTAAGCCAGCTGTGGCTTGCACTGTGTCCTATTCCAAATATTTATCTACTGTGTATGTTGGTGGGGCTTTTCTGGATTATGCTTCTTAATTCATCCCTTGTTGTTTAGATTATTATTAGGAGGAAAAAACCCCTTAAAAACAACAAATAATATTTTTTTTTGTATTCCCCTCAATTTCTTATTGTGGAACCTGTAACTCCTCTCAAAATGTCCACAGTTACTTCAGGACATCTGGCATAACTTTTTTCTTCTTCTTGCCCTGATTCTTGCTCTGTATTTCTAAGGTAATGTATATTGCTAAAATATTGTGCACACAGTACTTCAAAGGAACTTTAAGGCTACTGATAGTGTGATGGTCTCTTGATGATGGTTACTAAACTGAATTATGCCAAGGCTATGCTGAACTGAAGCTGCTCTGATGTGGCAAAGCTAAAGTTATGTTTGATGCTGAGAAAGCTCCATCTGGCCATTCTGCTCTGTGCTTGGAGGCAGAGAAGGCCTTTTTCTCACCTTTGTGATTTACTTGAATCCATATGTCCCAGATTGTAGTTGCTATATTCTCCCAAGATCTCATGGAGATTTTGGTGAAATAGCTTTTATTTTCTCTTGAAGCCAGTTTCTCTAGAATACAGACGTGAAGCTAAGACTGAGCTAACGAGTAAAGCACCTGATCATAACTGCCTAACTTGATTGAACATCATTCTCAAATTGAGCTGACAGGCCTCATGCCTTATAAAGTGCTTTCTAGGTGGAGATACCATTGAAATAGATTCCAGATGGGCTTAACTCATTCTCTAGGAATTTCAGTAACATCTGAATTGTTCTTTGAGCAAAGAGTATGGCTAAACTGAGAACAAGTCACACTTTTCTCTCCTCATACGAAGTTCATGTGTTATAAAGCTGATGTACCATACCAGATCCAGTAGCTGTTTACCAGTTCCATTTAACTAGTGTTATTATTATTAGGAAATGGGGCCAGGTCATGTTAAAAGTGGGTTATTTGAGTGTGTTCTTATAAAATTTCCTTAGTGCATATCTTTGAGAGACATTTCAATTAGCTGAGGACATTTTTGCCATTTTTAGGTTAGGTTGTTGTTATTCAGTCACTCAGTCGTGTCCGACTCTTTGTGACCCCATGGACTGCAGCACTCCAGGCTTTCCTGTCCTTAACCATCTCCCAGAGTTTGCTCAAACTCATGTCCATTGAGTTGGTGATGCCATCCAACCATCTCATCCTCTGTTGTCCCCTTCTCCTCCTGCCTTCTATCTTTGCCAGCATCAAGGTCTTTTCCAATGAATCAGCTCTTTTCATGAGGTGGCCAAAGTACTGGAGCTTCAGCTTCAGCATCAGTCCTTCCAGTGAATATTCTGAATTGATTTCCTTTAGAATTTACTGGTTGGATCGCCTTGGTGTCCAAGGGACTCTCAAGAGTCTTGTCTAGCACCACAGTTTGAAAGCTTCAATTCTTCAGTGTTCAGCCTTCTTTATGATCCAACTGTCACATCTGTAATGACTACTGGAAAAACCATAGCTTTGACTATACAGACATTTGTCGGCAAAGTAATGTCTCTGATTTTTAATATACTGTTTAGGTTTGTCATAGCTTTTCTTCCAAGGAGCAAGTGAGTGAGTGAGTGAAAGGTCTCTCAGTCATGTCTGACTCTTTCCGACCCCATGGACTATACAGTCCATGGAATTCTCCAGGCCAGAATACTGGAGTTGGTAGCCTTTCCCTTCTCCAGGGGATCTTACCAACCCAGGGATCAAACCCAGGTCTATTGCAAGTGGATTCTTTACCAGCTGAGCCACAAGGGAAGCTCAAAGAGCAAGTGTCTTTTAATTTCATGGCTGTAATCACCACCTGCAGTGATTTTGGAGACCTCCAAAATAAAATATGTCACTGTTGTTTCCCCATCTATTTGCCATTGAGTGATGGGACAAGATGCCATGATCTTCCTTTTTTTGAGTTTTAAGCCAGATTTTCACTCTTCTCTTTCACCTTCATCAAGAGGCTTTTCAGTTTCTCTTTGCTGTCTGCCATAAGGATGTGTCATCTGCATATCTGAGGTTATTGATATTTCTCCTGGCAATCTTGATTCCAGTTTTTGTCTCATCCAGTCTGGCACTTCACAGGATGTACTGTGCATATGGTTTAAATAAGCAGGGTGACAATATACAGCCTTGACATACTCCTTTCCCAATTTGGAACCAGTCCGTTGTTCCATGTCCAGCTCTAATTGTTGCTTCTTGACCTGCATACAGGTTTCTCAGGAGGCAGGTAAAGTGGTCTGGTATTCCCATCTCTTTAAGAATTTTCCAGTTTGTTGTGATGTACATCGTCAAAGGCTTTAGTGTAGTCAATGAAGCAGAAGTAGATGTTTATTTTGGAATTCTCTTACTTTTTCTATGATACAATAGTTGTTGACATTTAGGTTAGGTAGAGGATCTGTATGCAGTTTCCAGAGAGCACTATAGGGTATGGAGAGAGCAAAGTTTAGTTATCTGAGAGTTAATACTCTAACAAGTTACAGGATGATGTTGAAGTGCTAAGACAGAGGTTCAGTGAAAATATCTAAGGTCACAGCTTTGTGTAATTAAAGTCATGAAGATAGGGAGCAGAGTCAGAGGTACCATCTGAATAATACGAGGTTTCTGAGACAAGCAGAGAGGTTGCTGTCTGTAAAGTTCAGATAAGCAACTAATCAATATGGCAAATGGTAGCTTATTAATAGTAACAGATAGGATTTTTGCTGGACAGTGACACATACGAGACTGTCAATAGTGATGAGTATGAGCCAATGCATGTCAAGCACAGAGGAAAGCTTCAGATGAAGTCTCCTTGACAACAACTGGAAGGAGGGCCTTGTAATCTAGAGTATTGAAAGCTGTTTTTGTTTGTTTGTTTTCCTTTCCCTCATACACAAACTTACCTGATAAAATTATTACATAAACTTTAAAAAGTAAACTAAATTTTATCAATTTTGGAGGAGGAGACAAATCAGCCTTAGGCAAAGCATGTGCATTTTCCACATCCAGGAGTCAAATTTAGTCACATAGTAAGTCATGTAGCAATACAGGAGACCCATGTTTGATCCCTGGGTTGGAAAGATTCCCTGGAGAAGCAAATGGCTACCCTGTCCAATATTCTTTACTTGGAGAATTCCATGGACAGGGAAACTGGCAGGCTACAGATAATGGGTTCACAGAGAGTCAGACATGACTGAGCAACTAATACTTTTAATAATGACAAAATATTTACCAGATGGCACTTTTATAGTCTGGAGTGCCCAGAATGGAAGTTTCTCCTACCATGAAGGAAAACATGAGGCAGACAATAATTTTATTGCAGGTGAAAATTTAAATCTGTTTCATAGATAGAATCCTCTTGTCTAGATTTACCCTAGAGAAGAAATAGACCCCTGCATTTTGTGTACTGTGTATTGGTACTAGCACTGTCTTGAAGCTTGCTTGGAAAATAAAATGTATAAAAATATCCACTGTCTGCTTAGTATTGTGTTAACACTATGGGAATAGAGAAGGTAAGGAAAATATATTTAAAAATGTATCTGTGCTTGCATTCTAATTTTGGAGACTTAAGGTTGTGTCATCCAAAGATGGCCACAGCCGTGTCTATCATCCTGTGTGTTCTTCTGCAATGTAACTTTGCCACTGTCTCATCAAGATATGGAGTCTCTCATCAACAGATATGATGGGAGGTTTTCAAAGCAGGAAATGTCAATCAGTTGAAGTCTGAGAGTTACAGAAGAACAAATACTGTTTGGGGAAAGTATATTAGAGACAGCCCATCTTATTTCATTTGAGTTTTGATTTGAACATTCCTTTTTTATAGTTAGTGGTTTAATATACTTGTTTCGATTTACATTAGTGAACTAAGAGGATGTTCACATACCCCAGAGAGATTATATTATTTTAAGAAGTCATATTTTTTTTCTAATAGGCTAAGTACTACTTGGGGATATTAACTTATGACAGAGAAAAATCAGAGTTAACAGTGTACTAACAGCAATATGAAGAGGTAAGACAGATGAATATGATTCTGATGAGCCTAGAACCGTAACACTGGTTAGATACCAGAGAAATATAGACATAAATTCTTCCCATCACAAACACATAAATCTTCTTTATGCTTTCCCACTGCATTATTAAGGTACTTCCAGGTGGTAAGAAACAAGTATGTTTGGATCTCTACTCATGATGTGAGTTCATTATAGGTTTACAGGAAAAGAAGGAAAGCCCAAGAAGTTGCTTCAGTAACCAAACATCCAGGCCTAACACAGTCCTTAGAATGTCCTCAGAAACTTTTAGTTGTCCCATTAGAGGCAAGAGTCCACTGCCTCCTTTTCGAATCACCTTGTTGTTCCATTTATTTCTCTACTTTCACTTGTAACCATTTCTTGCTTTCCTATTTTTACCTTCTGACTTCTGTTTACTTATGATATCCACTTTCTCATAGTCTTGCTTATTTACTTATTTCTGTGGGTCTCTTAAATTCCTTTGCTCTCTGATCTTTCTCTAACTGGGTTGGATAGTCAAAGCCAATTTTAGTGTGATCTTAATAAGTTCAGAATACACAAGTTAAGACATGATCTACTCTGCTGGCCAACTTTTGACAACTTCATTCAGTCGAAAACTATGAATATGGACAAAACTCAGGTTCATGATCAGCTCTTCAGAACTCCAATATGCAGTTCATTGTTAATTATTCTCAGCTTGTATATTCTGATCTTAAAATATGATGACAGGGTATTTATCGTAAAGTATGATAGCTGGAAACATAGGAAGGAAAACGACCCTTCTGAGAGGTCAAGTTCTGAAACAAGTCACTTTCTCCTGCTTTGCTTAGTCTGGCCATTCTTACACAGAGGCGATGAATGGTATCTGAATGTGTAGCATTTAAATGAATGTGTCCCATCTTTTGGAGTCAATAACTATTTAATATGTACTGTATTCATTACAATTTATTTAAAATCTCTCAGCTTTTTGTGTGTGTTCCTTGTTGTTAACAATATAATTGAGAGATCAAAAGGATTATCTCTGAGGATAGAATAAAAATTTCAATGGTTGGCCAATACTCCTCAAGGCAAGAGTATTCTTATTTTAGCACTTGGCTCTTCTGTTGTAAACTCTGCATTTGAAAGAATCAGGCCACAGTGTAGAGCTGACATCCTTTCTTTCTTTCTTTCTTTTTGATTTGTTTTGTTTTTTTGTTTTGGTTCATTGGTTATAAGAAAATGAAGGACAGCATCAACACTTCCATGCTGTCACTATTGATGAATTCAATACCAGCTGGAGAGTTGGCTTTGGCAGTTACTTTGTACAATTGGCTAACCAAAGTCCTTTTATACATCCGGAGAGAATTCTGAGAAGTTACTGATTGAAAGGAGTAAGTGGCATATTTCCTGAAATATTTTTTAAAGAGGGTTGAGTAGAGTTCAAACTTAGCTTATTTTCTTCAGTTTGTTTTGTTTAATATCAGGAGAGTATATTACATGCATCCTGAACACAGTACAGGTATAATAATGTTTCCTTTTCACCTGGAACCTCCTACCACTTGCCTCTGAGCTCATTTAGACATCAAATCTGTTACGTGTTGGAATCTGGGGTTAAAAAATGAAAAGGAAGACATCTAAATAAGGTGAGAATAGTCTAAAAAAAAGGGGAGACAGATGTAAGCCAATAACTGATTTGATGAGTTACACCTGTTATGATAAATCTGTACCACCAATGTAGTAGAGGTATAAAGGATAGAGTGAGAAAGGAACTCAAAGTCATTTATGAGGAATTTCAGACAGGAGATAGTTTTTGAACTGAGACCTGCCTCCATTGATTGCAAACTTATTAAATACCATGTACCAAAGTAAATATTTAACCTACTATTCTCATCATACTCCATCAAAATTTTAGGAGCTGGTATTATTATATTTTTACACTAATATATAATTATTATTCAGATAAAGTAATTGTCCTAAAGAATTTAGTTCATGTGGCCAAATTCAAATAGCTAGTAAGTAGCTACATGTTTGACATGTATAGAAATCCTTTACAGTTTTTCATGAAAACTAAAGATTCTGAAAGTGGATATTGGATTGCTGTCCAAAACCTAAAGTCTAATATCTTGAATACTGAAATAGAATGGATAATACACTCTCCTCTTCACCCTACTCCCTCATATAAAGGAGGAAAGCAAGACTGGAATAGTTTAAATAATGTACACCAAGTCTTAGAATTAATAGTTGACAAACTAGGGGCCAGAATCCTGATATTATGACCCAGACTGCTTTCCATAACACACTGATGTCTGTTGAAATTAAATCTTCAAATTTGAAAACTATTTGGTGGCTCAGGTGGTAAAGAATCTTCCTGCAATGTGGGAGACCTGAGTTCAATCCCTAGATTGTGAAGATCCCCTGAAGAAGGAGATAGCCATCCATTCAAGTATTTTTGCCTGGAGAACTCCATGGATAGAGGAGCCTGGCAGGCTACAGTCCATGGGTTCACAAAGAGTTGGACATGACTGAGTGATTTTCACTTTTTTCTCTCTTCTCCTTTCTCTTTAGAACCAAATTATCAAGGCTGGACATGTGGAACTTGAGATCTGTCAGTTTCTTCTCCCTGGTTAAGAAAAAAATAGGTTGGATAGTTTTGAATCTCAAACACTTGCTACTGGTATAGGTATATACACATGTTGGGGGAGAAGAAGCTATAGTCAATATAAGTGATCAAATAATCAAAAGTGAGATAAAGTTGAGAGTCAGAGGAGATGCCCACTGGACTTGATGCTGAGAAATAACAAGCATAAATTGAGACAGTCTTGGGCATATGGGTTTCTGTGGATTGGGAAATAGGGTTAATCAGGAGATCCTAATGATTTGTAGGGGTTGAGCTAAACCATAGGCCAGTAATTAGCATGTAACTGTACCTTTGCTCCCAAGGTCCCACCGCTATTTTCTGGGAGAGAGATTTCATATGTATCTATTGGTTAATGTCAAGTTCATACTTGGCCTTTTCTATCCTCTCATGTCAGTTATGAGAGTGACCCTTCATTTTGATAGTATACAACCATGCCATTAAGTTGACTGTTATGCAGCTGATTTAAAGATTATTTTATGGATTTCCTTGGACTTTTGTAATTCATTCTGTTTTAGATAAGCAAGGGCCTTAAAGACTTTTTCTAATCTGTTCTCCAAAAAGTGAGTCTCAGTTTTTTCAGTATCTCTATTTCAACTTGCGGATTTCTAGGTTCTTGAAGATAAGAAACTAATTGTTGTAAGTTGAATTGTATCTCACCAGTAAATTCCAATGTTAAACCCCAATCCTCAGTACCTCAGAATGTGAACTGTATTTTCAGATAAGGACCTTAGAGAGGTGATTAAATGGATATGAGGTCTTGTGGGTAGGCCCTAATTCGATCTGACTTGCCTCCTTGTAAGACAGGAAAATTTGGACACATGGAAAAACGTTGGAAATGTGTGTGTGTGTTTGTATAGAGAAGAGACCATGTGAGTACACTGTAAGCAGGCAGCCACCTGCAAATCAAGAAGAAAGGTTTCAGAGGGAAACCAGCCCTACCAATACCTTGATCTTGGACCTCTAGCCTCCAAAACTGTGAGGAAATTATTCTTGTTGTTTAAGTCATCCACTCTGTGGTACTTTTATAGCAGCCTTAGCAAGCTAATACACGAATTATCATCTGTTACTGCTTTTCCTAAAAAAATCAACTTGTGTACTCTTTCTTTTAATTTCTAGATCCACAAACTCCTTCTTAGCCTAGTTTTTACTAGAACAATTCTTACTATTTTACCCCATGTTTATCCTTGCAGTGTTATTAAAGTATTCCCAGCAAGGGTGAAGCATTCAACAAATTCATATATTGCATATTAAACAAATAGTCCTTGAATTCTTACTATGGTTCAGGCACTTTTCAAGCATTATGGTGGATCCCAAGATGTAATGTGACTTTAAAAATCATTAAAAATAATAATATCTAAAGATTAGATATGTAGAAGTATTACAGCTATTTTTTGACACACATTATTTAGCATATGATAGTAATTTCTTTATGACAACTATATTTTAAGGGAGGGAAGCCCATGAATTAAAAACAATGCTTTTTAAAAAGTTAGATTTAAAAATTACTCTGAAATGTATTTTCTTTACTAAATATAGAAATTACTAAATTTATTTAATGATTCTTATGTGCAAAAATTAGTCTCTAGTTAGTTTGCTGTTTTTTATTTAAAAAAGTCAAAATTGGAGCCTCTGTTTCAGGTGCTTTCACGTGGTAGGTGGTCCTTAAATGTTGTTGGAACGTAAGAGCATTCAGCTGCCCATTGGCATAACTATAATACGGAAACCTTGATGAGGTTATCAATATCTCATTGAAAATAGTTGTTGTAAGAACATTTTTTCCCATTTAGCTCAAGATGACAAAATCAGTCTTAAACCTGCCTGGCTTGGTAAGTTTCAGGGATACAATGATTGTTTATTATACTCTTCTGTTGTGTTCTGCAACGGGAGAAGTATGAGCTAATCATTTGGTGGTCTAGTAGCACTTTAGCTGTCACTGGATAAAAGTGACTTTCTAAGTTAATGTTCTTTTCTTATTAACAAATGTCAGAAACTGAGATAAGGAGAGAGCTTGAGGTTGGAATTTTCCTCCCATAGGAACATCTCTCTTAGTTCTTATGGGTTTAGCACACTTTTAATATTTTAATGAAGTCTTTTCATGTGCCTATGCTATTTAATATTCCAAATTAAGGTCTATTCTCCTCCTGATATGCACATGTAACTCCCATTATGCACCATCAAGAGGAGTGTGGTAGAAAAAGCCTCTATCTGCATGGAACAGCACATACTTTAAGCACAGAAGGTCAACAATTGTGCTTTGACTAAGCTAAGGCTTCTTAATGAGAGCTTCAGTGCTTCAGTAAGTGTTTTACATTTTAGTCAAAGCACCAGAGTTGGATAATGATAAGTTTCAATATGTTCTCAGTCAAAAATAATTTCATAGCTATTCTAATGTCATTCTCCACTTCCAAAGAAACAACACATGTGATCTGCGATGTGAGGGTTACCTCAGGATTTTCAGAAAAGCACAGACTTCAGCTTTAATGGCTAGCATAACTTGGTTATAACTCAACAATATTTCCATTTAGACGCAAATGACCTGAATTTGCTGGTTTCTAAAGACTGGTGGTCTACCACTAGGAGAGAGAGATTAAAAAATCTAGAAGGAAGTTATTTGGCTATCTTAACCAATAGTTGATTAAATGAAAAAAAATAACTAGGATAAGAATTACTTAAGGGAGAAAAATTTCAGCAATATATTGCAATTTCCAGGTATGAATAAAAGAATGTGATTAGGCCAACTACAACTTGAGAAATTTGATTTTTAGTAAACTTTCCAGACTTTTTTTTGGCCTTCCAAAACAAAAATCAGAAATATTTCTCTATTTAATATTCTACCCACTTAATAATGTTAGTATGATCCTGAGAGAGCTGCTTCTATTTATTGTTGTGAATATGGAAAGTATCTGGATCTTTCATACAAAGAAATCATATCTCTTACTTAAGAACAGTTAAGGAATAGATGTAAATGTCTACCTGTCTATTAAGAAATGTTGAATTGAGTTAATCTTGGAGAAAACTGGTGAAGAGGACAACCTAATGGTATATTTGAGAAAGTCTAAGCTAGATATTTAGAAATCAGATTATATCCCCAGAAGTACCACAATTGGAGCATAATTGTTCTAAGTTAAGGCACTGCTCCCAAGTGCTAAAAAGGCCAAAGGGACCCAGGAGATTACAAAGCACAAACCCTTGATTTTATAATGAGGAAGTTGAAGGCTCACTGGCTTATCATGAGTCATTACCTGTTCGTGCCTTACTGTGAATTTTATCAGATCCTTTACAAAAGATGTGCATGTGTGTGCTCAATCTCTCAGTCATGTCTGATTCTTTGACTATAGCCTGCTAGGCTCCTCTGTCCGTGAAATTTTCCAGACAAGAATACTAGAGTGGGATTCTACTCCAATCCAGGGATCGAACGCATGTCTCTTGCATCTCCTGCATTGCAGGTGAATTCTTTACTGCTGAGCCACCAGGGAAGCCCTTTACAAAAGATAACTGGCTATAAATGTTTTGTTAGTGGAAAGGTTGTTTAGAAGCTGAAGGTAACAGCTACTTGGGATGTGTTCCTATATACATAAACTACCATAAAACTTAGGAGTATAAAGCTACAACCATTTTATTATGTTCATGGAATGATTTAATGACAGGGAGTGATTCAAAGGTTTGAAAGTTGAAAGAGGTTGGGCTGGAGGATCCCTCTTCAAGATTCTTCACTTACATTGCCTGGCACTTAGACTGAGATGACAGATGAGTGGGGCTCAGCTAGGACTGTTGATTGGTGGATCTACTTGACTCCACTCCAGCATGGCAGTCTTGTAATAGCTTTGTTAAACAGTTGCTTAGGGCTCTAAGAGCAAGTGTTCCAGTAGAAAGATGGAAGTTACATGGATGTTTTTATGACCTAGCTTTGGAAGTCACATAGAGTATTATACTGGTCACAGTAGGCAAAATCTTGACCACATTCAAGGGATGAGAATATGGATCCTGCCTGTCAATGGGAAGAGTGTCAAAGAATTTTTTTATGTGTTTTAAAACTGCATCAGAGGGGGATGGAATAGAAAAAAAAGACAGTGAAATAGTTTAAACTCCAGATAAGCAGTAAAATTAATCATAAGCTTTCTCTATTGCTGTATCTAATTAGACATTTTTCATTTAGAAGAAATAAAGGAAAAGAAATATCCACGAGATGAGATCTCTGTATTTAACATTTAGTTGTATTTTTTGGTTAAATAATATTTTCTCCCAGGGCTTATACAGAAAGCTAGGATCTGATATCTTTATGACAACCAGAGTTAATGACTGGAAAATGAACATTTAGAGTCAAAAAAGTGTGAATATTTAATCCATGGTGACTTTTTAAAAACTATAACTCAGGATATCTTGCCTAAATGTTTAAGGTTGATGTGAGTAAAAGTTGGATAGATATACTTTTTGCCTGTTGGGGTCGAGACTGTCTTTCAGACTTGTATTTCCATTTCTTTCTACTATAAACAAGCAAGGTTATAAGTCTTACAGTTAAGACAAAGTAAATTGGCATAGCTATTTAAAGAGGATGAATGATGAATGAGACAAAGGAATCAACTTAGTCAGAATGGATTCTTTAACCTAGTCAAGATTTCTTTTATTCCTTACCTGAGTGAGTTTGGTTGCTCCACTGTCAATATCTGCTGAATGAGGCAGATTTCCTGAAGTAGGAGACTTGGACCTATAGCAAGAGTCATTTAAATGGTCAGGAAAGGCTTGAATAAAATTTATCAGGTTGTAGTTTTATAATCCATATTAGCTAGGTTAAGCCCTTGAAACTGAAATGGGTCACAAGTTCTTTGAGGGAAAGTTAAGCTAGGGATCTGTGGGTAGCCACCTTTTGTTGTGGATAGGAAGAAGCAGTGAGAGGTGAGGATGATGGAACTGGGGATTGAGGAGAAGAGATGGAGAGACAGAGAAGCAGAAACTGCCAGAAATGCAACAGATGTGCAGAGAACTAGAGGTGAATAACAACCTAGCACCATATAAAGGTAACCAGGTGACTCTGCCTTTCCCAGTGGCTTTCCAGTACCTGGTTTTTTATCATATATTAAGTGTAGAAAGGAAGGTATCTGGTGACCCTCATTTTAGTTAAACAGTCACACACTAAGCAATTTATTTACCTCATTTACAGTGATTTAAACTTGCTTGAATTTGTATTTTTTGAACCAAAATAGGACTAAGACTTAATTTTTGTTATGTGCCAAGCAATATGCTGAGCATTATAGATTTAAATGTGTTTCATGCGTGCTAAGTTGCTTCAGTCATGTCTGACTCTTTGCGATCCTATGAACTATCACTCAGCAGGCTCCTCTATCCATAGGATTCTCCAGGCAAGAATACTGGAGTGGGTTGCCATGCCCTCCTCCAAGATCTTCCCAGGGATCGAACTCACATCTCTTATATCTCTAGCATTGGAAGGCAAGTTCTTTACCACTAGCACCATCTGGAAAGCCCTGAAATGTAGTTAACAAATATGAATTAGATACTGATCTTTTTCTAATGGAGACCACAATTGATAATAGAAACAAGATATATGGTAGTTCCTATGGCTTCATTTTCTGTGGTGTCAGTTAACCACGGTCAACTGTGGTCTGAAAATATTAAATGAAAAATTCCAGAAATGAATACTTTATAGATTTTAAATTGCATGCTCTTCTGAGTACTGTCATGAAATCTCACACCTTCCCACTCTGTATGGCCCAGGATCCCCAACCATTGACATTACCTGCTCCTGATATCTAATCATTAACATTGTCATGATGCCCTCAATGATCCAGTATCACCTGAAGCAGCTGGTTCTCCTTCTAACCTATCATCAGAAGGTCAGTAGTAGCCTAATGCTACATCACCTTGCCCAAGTCATTCACCTCATTTCATCTCCTCACACGGGCATTTTATCATTTCAGATCATCACAAAAAGAAGTGTGAGTAGAAAGTTAGGACCTGTTATCTTTATGACAACCAGAGTTAATGACTAGAAAAAAAAAAAGGTATATATAAAGTTAGGTATTATCCATAGTTTCAGGCATCTGCTTAGGATCTCAGAACATATGTCCCCTCAGGTAAGGGGGACTACCGAACACAAATTACTGCACTACAGTGTATAATATATAAAATAGCCGAAATAGGGAAAGAATCATTCATTCAACACTGATATAGGTACTTGAGATATGTTTGTGATCAAATATATAAATACTTGATAGAGTGAGAGACTTAGTCATGAGAATCTCATGAAGAAGAAAATTTCAGACAGATAAAGCCATCCCTGAAAATGTCCCCCAGTGGGGTGTGCATGGTATCTGTGAGGAATTGTGACGAGATGAGTGCACATTCAGTAGAACTACAAGGGAAAGGGGAGTAAACAATAAGGTTAGAGAGGTGATGGAAGTAACAATCCCATAGGTCTTTTCATATTACTGTGTATTGTAACCACAGATAATAAGGAAAAGTTTTAGTGATCAGTTAAGAGGATGTTACAAAAATCCACACAGGGAAATAATGGTGGATGAGACCAAGTGATAGCGATAGAATTATTAAGTAGTTTGATTCTGGGTAAAGTCTGATAATAGAGCCAGAAGGATTTTCTGATGAATTGGAAGGGTTTGTGAGAGAAGGAGACATTTCAATATTTTGGTCTGAGCAACTGCAAGGATGGTGTTCTCACCTGAGAGGAAAGAGAAATTTTGGTTGGAAGATCAGAATTCAGTTTTGGACATGTTTGTTTGAAAAGTCTATTAAACTTTCTGGTGGAGATATCAAGTAGGCAGTTGGTTACATGGGTCACTTATATTGAAAATAAGACTGGAGAGGATAAGTCAATGTATGCTTCCATGGAAAATAAGTGGTATTTGGGTTTCCCAGGTGGTGCTAATGGTAAAGAACCCTCCTCCCAATGCAGGAGACGTAAGAGATGCAGATTCAACCCCTGAGTTGGGAAGATTCCCTGGAGAGGAGCATGGCAATCCACTCCAGTATTCTTGCCTAGAGAATCCCATGGACAGAGGAGCCCCATGGGCAGGCTACAGTCCATAGTGTTGCAAAGACTAGGACATGACTGAAGTGACTTAACACACACAAAAAGCCATGAGGTTGGATGGCTCACCAAAGAAGTGAGAACAGATAAAGGAGAAAAGATGATCAGAGATTAAACAATGGAAGAGCCAAAATTAGAAGGTCAATCCAAGGAGAGAGTGCTAAATGTGCAAAATACAGAGATTGTTTTATGTAAAATAAAGAGAGATTATTTTGAGTAGGAAAAACTTCATGGATGAAATAACATTTGAGTTGAGTCCTAAGAATAGGAGGGATTTTTAGTGTAAATAGGGAGGGAGAATTGTCACATTAGAGTAAAAAGGACTAGGATGAGCAATGTATGAATAAAGAACAGCAAGTATTTTACTTTGTTACTAGTATATATGAAGGTTTAGCAGTAGGTTACACAGGTAACAGACATTATTACACTGCATAGTAGAGAATTATGTAAGGACTTTGCATACAAAATGATGTGATAAAATGATGCATTAAAAAGACTAATCTAGCAATATAGTGTAGGTTAGATTGAAAGGGGTTGAGTTTGGTTACAGAGAAATGGATTAGAGATTAAGTAACATAATAAGTGTATATAAAAATACACACATTATGTATACTATATATACTATATGGTGTAGTTTACTCATACTTCCTCATTGTGATGGTTAATTTTATGTGTTAATTTAACTGGGTCATGAGGTATCCTAATATTTGGTCAAACATTATTCTGATTGTTTCTATGAGAGTGTTTCTGGATGAGATTAACATTTTAATTGGTAGACTGAATAAAGCAGATTGTGTTCCCTAATGTGGGTGAGCCCCATCCAGTCAGCTGAAGGCCTAAATACAGCCAAAAGGCTGATCCTCCTTCAAGTAGGGGGAATAACTTCTGTCTTACTGCTTTGAGCTATGATATTTTTTTTCCCAATCTTTGTACTGGAGCTAGTGGGTTGGCCACGTTATGAAAAATCCTGGATAAACTTTTGTCAACCCAGTACACCACTGACTTTCCTGGTTTTAAGCCTTCATTCCCAAACTGGAACTATACCATCAGCTTTCCTGGGTCTCCAGCTTACCGACTGAAGATCCTGTGACTTATCTGCCTCCATAATTGTTTGTTGTTATTCAGTCTCTAAGTCATGTCTGACTCTTTGTGACCCTGTGGACTGCAGCACTCCAGGCTTCCCTGTCCTTCACTATCTCATGGAGTTTGCTCAGACTCATGTCCGTTGAGACAATGATGCCATCCAACCATCTCATCCTCTGTTGCTCCCTTCTCTTCCTTCCCTCAGCATCTTTCCCAGCATCATGGTCTTTCAATGAATTAGCTATCAATGAATAATTCCAATGAATTAGCTCTTTGCATCAGGTGGCCAAAGTATTAGAGCTTCAGCTTCAGCACCAGCCCTTCCAGTGTATATTCAGGGTTGATTTCCTTTAGAATTGACTGGCTGGAACTCCTTGCTGTCCAAAGAACTCTCAAGAGTTTTCTCCAGCACCACAATTTGAAAGCTTCAGTTCTTCAGCATTCAGCCTTTTTTATGGTCTAACTCTCACATCTATGCATGAAAACTGGAAAAATCATAGCTTTGACTATAAGGACCTTTGTCGGCAAAATGATGTCTTTGCTTTTTAACATGCTGTCTGTCTTCTAAAGACATAGTAGTGTCTTTAGAAGACAAAAATTAAAGTGTATATGTATTTTCGGGGTGCTGTTAGACATGGAAAGAGAGGTTACTGTTAGGACTGCTGTAGCAAGTTTTAGTTGTTGTGCTAAGATGTCAGTGATAATTATATTCTTTATTTATTTGAGAATAGAATATAAAAGTTTTACAGATATTTTTCGAATTTCTATACAATACCTAAATATTTCATCTATGAATTTAAGTCATGTGTTTCAAAACTTTACTGTTGTATTAGAGATATTATTATGTGGAGAGACTGCAATGTAATGGATAAAGTATACTGAAAACCAAAAAACAGTTTCATTCACATTCTAGTAGTTGCCGATTATGAAAATCTCTTTGAGACTCCAGTTTCCTTATGTACAAAACAGTTAATAATATTTGTGTTTAGCTCAATTTGTCTAGAACACTACCTGAAAAATGCTTAGATGGTTCCACTTTGTAAACTCTGAAGGGCTCTTTAACACAAGAAAGTATTAATAGTAAGTGGTAGAAACTGTTCCCTGAAAACTTTCCCCTCCCTATCTACATCAAAATCTACCAGTGAGATTTTAAACATTACAGTATTCCTTACCAAGAATACTCTTTTGTGGGATTTACTACATAAGCTGTCTTTCTTTGGAAGATCCTTAGCAAAATCATGACTCTTCCATAGTAACTTTACATCTTGATAGAAGTATGATCATAAGTAAGCTCCTCATGTCATGGTTTCAGTCAGTTTACTTCCCTATTAGACATGTAATTCTCTGTTATACTCATTGTATAAATTAGGGTTTTCATTCAAGAAAATGAAAGCAAACAGAGAGAGAGACTTACTACAGGGAATTGGATATTTACAGGAATTAGGTGTTTACATGAGGAAATTAGGTATTGACAGAAACATTGGAAGGAGGCTGTTGTTGTTATTGTTGTTCAGTCACTCAGTCGTGTCTGACTCTTTGCAAACCCATGGACTGTAGCACGCCAGGCTTCCTTGTCCTTTCTCCTGGAGCTTGCTCACACTCATGTCTATTGAGTCAGTGATGCCATCCAACCATCTCATCCTCTGTTGTCGCCTTCTCCTCCTGCCTTCTATCTTGCCCAGTATCAGAATCTTTTCTAATGAGTAGGCTCTTTGCATCAGGTGGCCAAAGTATAGGAGCTTCAGCTTCAGCATTAGTCCCTCCAATGAATATTCAAAATTGATTTCCATTAGGATGGACTGGTTGGATCTCCTTGCAGTCCAAGGGACTCTCAAGTCTTCTCCAACACCTCAACTCAAAAGCATCAGTTCTTTGGTGTTCAGCCTTCTTTATGATCTAACTCTCACATACATCCAAGACTACTGGAAAAACCATGGCTTTGACTATATGGACCTTTGTTGACAAAGTAATGTCTCTGATTTTTAATATGCTGTCTAGGTTTGTCATATCTTTTCTTCCAAGGAGCAAGCATCTTTTAATTTCATGGCTACAGTCACTGTGTGCAATGATTTTGGAGCCAAGAAAATAAAGTCTTTCACTGTTTTCATTGTTTCCCCATCTATTTTCCATTAAGTGATGGGGCCAGATGTCATGATTTTTTGTAAATTAATTAATTTATTTTAATTGGAGGTTAATTACTTTATAATATTGTAGTGGTTTTTGCCATACATTGACATGAACCAGCCATGGGTGTACAAGGGTCCTCCATCCTGAACCCCCTCCCACCTCCCTCCCCATCCCATCCCTCAGAATCGTCCCAGTGCACCGGCCCTGAGCGCCCTGTCTCAACCTGGACTGGCCATATGTGAAATAGATCACCATGATTTTTTTTGAATGTTGAGTTTTAAGCCAACTTTTTCACTCTCCTCTTTCACTTTAATCAAGAGGCTCTTTAGTTCCTCTTCACTTTCTGCCATAAGGGTGGTGTCATCTGCATATCAGAGATTATTGATATTTCTCCCGGCAATCTTGATTCCAGCTTGTGCTTCATCCAGCCCAGCATTTCACATGATGGGCTCTGCATATAAGTTAAATAAGCAGAGTGACAACATACAGCCTTGATGTATTCCTTTCCCAATTTTGAACCAGTCCATTGTTCCATGTCCAGCTCTGTGTCTTCTTGACCTGCATACAGGTTTCTCAGGAGATAGGTAAGGTGGTTTGATATTCCTATGTCTTTCAGAATTTTCCAGTTTATTGTGATCCACAGAGTCAAAGGCTTAGTGTAGTCAATGAAGCAGAAATAGATGATTTTCTGGAATTTCTTTTTCTATGATCCAACGTATGTTGGTAATTTGATCTCGGGTTCCTCTGCCTTTTCTAAATCCAACTTGAACACCTGGAAGTTGTACTGTTGAAGCGTGGTTTGGAGAATTTTGAGCACTAGTTTCCTAGGATGTGAAATGAGTGCAATTATGTAGTAGTTTGGAGAATCCCGTAGACAGAGGAGCCTGGTGGGCTACAGTCCATGGGGTCCCAAGAGTTGAACACAACTGAGTAACTAACAGTTTCAGTTGAACATTCTTTGGCATTGTCCTTCTTTGGGACTGGAATGAAAACAGACCTTTTCCAGTCCTGTGGCCACTGCTGAGTTTTCCACATTTGCTCTCATACTGAGTGCAGCACTTTAATAGCATCATCTTTTAGGGTTTGATATAGCTCAGCTTGAATTCCATCACCTCCAAGGAGGTTGCCACTGGACTTCTTGTTACACAATCACAACACCATAGCTGTGACAAAGACAGAGAAAAACCCTGCTATTGCCATATTGACTATCACTGCCACCTTATACCCAGATGATTAATGATGAAGAAGCAGAACATTCAGCCTTTCTGAGATAAAAACACTCTTGTCAGTGCTTGCTTGCTAGCCGCTAAGGGAAAGTGAAAAGAAAGGTCCTCAGTCATGTCTGACTCTTTGCTACCCCCTGGACGGTAGCCTGCCAGAGCACTGTAGACTGTCCTCTGTCCATGGAATTCTCCAGGACAGAATATTGGAGTGAGTAGCTATTCCCTTCTCTAGAGGATCTTCCCAACCCAGGAATTGAACCCAGGTCTCCTCCATTGCAGGCAGATTCTTTATCATCTGAGTCAGCAGGAAAGCCCAAGAACACTGAAGTGGGTAGCCTATCCATTCTCCAGCAGATCTTCCTCACCCAGGAATTGAATCAGGGTCTCCTGCATTGCAGGCAGATCCTTTACCAGGTGAGCTACCAGGGAAGCCACTGCTACCTCCCAAATACAATGTGAATGCAACTAATTCACTTGTAGATACCAATTTCCAGAGAAGTCTGTATGATTTTTTAGCCTTCTAAATCTCTCCAGGAAGAGAGTAAAAGGAAGTATAGGAAAGCAATTTCAAGTAACCACTACAGTTTCGATGTAGCTAAGTTCATTTCTCCAGTGTTCCTCAGTGCCCTTGGAACTTCTCACCTTCAACTCCATGTCCTTACATGCTGTAGTTCTTTGGTCTTTTGAGAATTATGTGAGGAGACAGACATAGAGAACAAACTATGGTTGCCGGTGGGGGGGGGGACTATTGAAGGGATAGCATGAGAGTTTGGGATTAGCAGAGACAAACTATTACATGTAGAATGGATAAACAACAAGGGCCTATTGTATAGAACAGGGAACTATATTCAGTATCCTGTAATAAACCATAATGGAAAAGAATATGAAAAAGAATATATATTATATAATGCATATATATATATGTGAATCACTTTAGTGTATACCAGAAACTAAAACAACATTGTAAATCAATTATACTTCAATAAAAGAAATTGAAAATAAAGAAGACATGCATATCTTCTGCCCATGATGAGTTAAAGATATTGTTTTCGGATAAGATTTTCAATCATTAAGCAATTTAAAAATCAGAAAGTAAAGAATTATGCAAGGAAAGACACATGGGCACCACCTTGTGACACATTATTATCAAATAAGTTATGGGGAGCAGAGTTAAATCACTTCCAACTGCCATATCTCTGGCTCTGCCACCATTTCTAGAATAAAGTCCTACTTCTCTCAGATATTCGCAGCCAACAATTGAGTATGGCAGGAATGTCAGTGTTGGCCCATGCTAATGTGATGGTGAATATCTCCAGTGGACAAGTCTGGCTTGGGAACTCCCTTTCTGGCTGAGATTTTCTTAGAGCTGTACTGCAGTCTGAGACTCTACCTCTCCACCTCTCCTTCTTGCCTCTCTCCCTTCAGAGATGTCAGAACTGCACTGCAGTCTGAAGGCTTTTTCTGCCTACTCCTGCTTCCTCCCTTTTATTCTTTGGAAGTGTTTCTTCATCACGGCTCCTGAAAGACTGATCATATCTTAGTGTGTGTTTCTCAGATGACCCGAACAAATACAATGACTTTAAAGATTACCATTAGAAATTGTTTTGAAGATGGTGAACATGGGATTTCCATCTTCACTGAGAAAAGGATTAGGATAATTAATTAAATCTAAACAAATGAAGGTACTCCAAGTGTCATTTTTAGCTGTAAATTCATGTAGATACTGAGATGGGATAATATTGGAAGACAAGTTAGAAACACACTTTTTAGAGAATTTTAAGAAGAGAGTCAACATTTATACTATACTATACTACACTATACTATACTATAAATATATAATGATAAAATCTGTCAACATTCTCCCTGAGTAATGGAACCCCTTTTGTTGCAGACATGAAACTGTGCTATTGAACCATTGATATTAATTCTCCAGCCCTGATGCTAGTTTTGAACAGGTTAGCTGCTTTATGGGTTAAATACATTCAGGGTCCCTAATCATCATTTATTATGTGTAAATGCATTTTGGGTTTCAAATACGGAGTGAAGGTTAATTGTAATATAGAAACTGCCTGAGTTTACTGTTGTTAGTCCTGTAAATAAGAAATTACCTTTGCTCTAGAGGGCAGTCATTTCAAAGGTGTAGTATTCTTAAGTTAGTAAAGTATTTTCTCCTTTTCGCCACTGACTCTCCAGCATTTCCTATCATTATTCAACCTATTTCTTTGACATGGAATGCTGGCACTTTTGCTCCCTCCCTAGGATTTACCCCTGCATTATAGGTTGCTTATCAGAGCACTTTCCCCTCTTCCAAAGGTCTACATTTTAGGGTCTAGCGTCTAGGGTCTAGATTCTGAATTCTGCAAAGAAATGAAAGCTATGCCAATAAAATGTAATAGAATAAAGAAAAAAATCAACTATTCACATTCAGTATTTCACATTCAACTCTTATCTTTCTGTAATAATAATATTACAGTTTATGAGCTTGTTCAGGATATGTGATTATTTTTCAAATATTTGGCAACTCATTCTTTCCATAAAAGTATCTGTAGATTAGATGGGAAATATTTTAAATAATTTTGTATTTCATGTGAAATCATCACAATAACCATTTTAATTTGTAAAATTTTCTAATAGATGACAATGTATATTTTGCATTTTTATTATACTTAATATAATTTCAAAGATACATTATATTTGTTCTTTGTAAACTAATTTGTTAGTTCATTTTGAAACTCATCCTGGATGTACAAGATTCTAAATGCAATTCCCTTCAGTCTGAATTTTATGAACTTCTAGGAGCCTCAGCTTCAATATCTGTTTTCTTCGGAAGGCTCTATTTGTATAAATGTATTAAGCTTGATTCTTCTCTGAAAGCAAATATAGCTACATTTATTATTCCCAGTTTGATAATAAAACCTTTAATCATAATCTCCAGATAAAGGACTTTTCCACTCATGGTTCTAAATAAGAGAAAATCTGCTTCCCTGTTTACTTAACATTTGGTGATGATGCAATAAATAAAACAGCAGCTGAAGAGTGATTGTGTCTTTCTCTGCTTTTTCTTTCTACAAGTTGAGTTTTACATGGATGTATGATGTCTCACAACAACATGACGTCTTGGTTAGGTGAGTCTTGAGTCTGTTACGCCTGCTTTACAGAACATTCGTGCCACAGAGTTCCCAGGTCAAGACAGTCTACTTTTGGACAGTCTACTTTTAGCATTCCATGGCAACCCACTCCAGTACTCTTGCCTGGAAAATCCCATGGACGGAGGAGCCTGGTAGGCTGCAGTCCATGGGATCACGAAGAGTCGGACACGACTGAGCGACTTCACTTTCACTTTTCACTTTCATGCATTGGAGAAGGAAATGGCAACCCACTCCAGTATTCTTGCCTGGAGAATCCCAGGGACGGAGGAGCCTGTTGGGCTGCTGTCAATGGGGTCGCACAGAGTTGGACATGACTGAAGCGACTTAGCAGCAGCAGCAGCAGCCTAAATGCTGATGAAAATGGGTTTTTTGCTTTCTTGGTGATATTTGGAAGACAAAATTGAATTCCAGGTACCATGAAAATCTTATTTGTTGGATAGTTCTTTTTCTTAATGGGATTTATATTAACAGAGAATTCAAGGAAATATCTAAAAGGTCCATAGAGATGAAGGCAAAGCAGTATCGAAACAGGGGTTATGAGTCTCCTCTTTCTTATAGAATACCCCACTGTAGAGATTTAGAGAGCTCCAGTAGTAGATATGTTTTATGTTGAAACAGTGCATTATTCATATATATGTATAGAAATAATATATTGATTAGTTTTCTTACCCGATCTGTACTTACAGTTTTTCTGCTAATAAATGCTAGCAGAAATATATAAATTTGAACACTCACTTCTAAAATTTTCTTGACTTCAGTATAGTTATTAGCAATCTTCTGCTGTAGCAGGTGAGGGCACTGTAAGGGCAAGCTGGCAAACATCTGCATGAATGGCTTCTCCTGTACCATGTCTGACTCATGACTCGGACGGTAAGATCTTGATACTCTTTGGCAGGGAGAGGAAAAGATCTTTGAGTTTTCACGCCCATATTAGTTTCTGCTGCCATTTAGACTGCTGCTGCAAAATAGCAAATAATAAAGGAAGCTGTACAATTAGCCTCATGCAGTAAAATGAATGTTGGCCTGCCAGATAATGTCCCTCCATTTGAATCTTGGTCTTTTTCTGGCTACCTGTGGGCAAAACATGTCACTTTTTATAGTCATAGTCTCTTCATCTGTCAAATGAAGTGCTCTCTTCAGATGACCCTCAGCCTTAATTCTAGGTTTGTGATTCTGTGGATTTTTAGTAAATTAACTAGATTTTTAATGTCTTGTGAATGGCAGAGAGGAGCTCTACCTGCTTTGGTTGCCAAAATGATCTACTGTGCACAACTGAACAAATTGATTATGAACCTGATGACTATTTAAAAGTACTGTGATTTTTCTTGTGTCTGGAATATTTATAAACAAAACCAGAAGCTGATGAACTTTTTTTTTTTTTTTTAATTCAAGATCAAAAGTTGTTTTTCTCCTTTTTCTGGCTCCTTCCAGGAGCCATGGTTGTTGATTGAATGAAATATCAAGAACTGTTCTCATTTTATGATTTGATGAAATGTTATTTGATAACTCCATATATTGAAAATTGGCATTGAAATAGATGGGCAGTATTCCTGATTTCTATTCTTCTTTTCTTTTGTACCTTCCTTTCTCCTAGGGAAATATTTCTTTACTATATGACCACATCCTTTTGTAGTGCAGAATAATTAAAACATTCAAAAGCAAAGTGTCACTTGCTGTCAAGGCATCTTAAATATGTTCAACTGTATTTTAGTTGAACTTGAAGGTTTATAAAAATTTTATTACTTCTCATGTAACACTAAAATGTTAATGCTGACCAAGTTGTGAATGTGTTAGTTTTAGTGGGAGTACTTTCAGATGCTAAGTAATCTTGCAAAACATTGATAAAAAACACTGTCATATCTATGAGAACTTGAGAATCTTGTAATATCTTCCTGTTGTTAAGTGTATACTCAGGTGGCCAGAAAGAATTTTTCATTTTTACTATTATTAGACTTTTTAAAGTGAAAAATACCTGTCTCAGTATATTTATACCTTTATTTGGGAAATATAAAAGAAATCAATGATGCATGTGTTGCTGAGCACATCCTATATATTTAATGCTTATATATTTCAAATTATGTATACATTCTCTCCAGGGATATGAGATCTTTTCTAGAGTTACAGTAACAAAACCTTCATTTGCCTGAAGGGACAGAGGGAACTATATAGGGGGGTAAGGCAATTAAGCAATTACATAACATTTTAAAAACATCAAGCATTTCTCACCATCTTTTCCACTTCTGGGAAGACTGCTTTTCTCATACTAGCAGATTAGAATAGTTGATCCTCATACACCTCTCCTCTCTGTCATTTCTTTTTTCCTCTATGAAATTATATCTTCTTTTACAAAAAACACTATCTGAAAAAAATAATGCTTATATTGAATGTTGCAAATTCAGCCATATAGGGTAGAGATTTTTGGGGATGCCACACCCTGTGGCATCCCAGATCTTAGTTGTATCAGTGGTCAAACCTGTGTGCTCTGCAATGGAAGCACAGAACATTTACCACTGGACTGCCAGGGAACTCCCTGTGATTTTTGTTGAAGTATAATTGATTTACAATGCTGTCTTAGTTTCAGGTGTTTGGCAAAATAATTCAGCTGATACACACACATGTGCACACACATATACACACACATATAAAAGAATCTGGAAAAGAATGTATACTTTCTTCTTTTCCATTATAGGCTTTTACAAGATATTGAATATAGTTCCCTGTGCTAAGGCATAGCAACCCATTCCAGTATTCTTGCCTGGGGAATCCCAATGGACAGAGGAGCCTGGCAGGCTCTAGTCCATGGGGCCGCAAAGAGTCGGATATGACTGAGCGACTAAGCACAGCACAGCTATGCAATGTCTTTATTATTTATCTATATTATATATAGTACTGCATAACTGTTAATTCCAAACCTCAGATTGGGATGTTTTATTTAAAAAGTTAAAATAATTTAAAAACTATAATTGTGTTAAGTATTATCATCTCCAACTGTTTCTTGCTAATTGTGTTCATGTTATCACTGCCATATATTCATGATGACGAGTAAAACAAATTAAACAAAACAAAACTAGGGGAGAAGACTCTATCATAAAACAATAAGAACAAAACTCTTGAGTCTGTATTGGTGGGGGAAAAGGCAGGTGGGAAAAGTAGATGAATAAATATATAGTTAATCCAAAAGTCTGATTGAAGTTTATAATGTCAGTCACTAGGAATACAAAACAATTGCCAGCACCAACCAACTTAAAGATGCAGTTCTCCCTTCTGCTAATTTCCCTTCCCTGCAAATATAATTATCAACAGAATTGAAAGCAACAGAAATAAGAAAAAAAGGGAAGATCTTGGAAAACCCACTAAGTAGATTATAACTTTCTAACAGTTGTTTAATGGACTGTATTCATTGTATGCTAACATTTTTTTCCTTGTCTTTTAGTAGGTTAGACTCTGTATTATATTTATCTTTGGCAGAACATCTAGCATCTGACAGGAATTCTGACCATCAAGTGATGGCATGATAGTTTTATTATCTATGCATCTTAATAGTCCTGGCAAATAACAAATAACATTTCTTTCTCCCAGAGGAGATAGAAGGAGCTTAAGTGAATGAGTTACATAGCATAGTCAAAAAATATTTTCTAAATAAATAGACTATTAAAGAGTTGGCAGTCTTATAAAAAGAAAATGGGATTTCTGATAAGGAAACCTGGATTCATTTCTCAGCACTATGTGGATATATATCTGGAGGAAGTTACTGAACCTCTTTGTGTTTACTTAGCAATAAAATGAGAGAATAAGATTAAATGATCTCAAAGCTTATTTTCAATTCAGGTAATCTGTGAAATGACAGTGGAACCTAAGACTTAGGAGGTAATATGTCACAGGCTGTGAGACACTATCACTTTAAGTGTTTAACATGGATTTTACAATTGTCAAGCAACTCTGTGAAGCAGGCACTGTTATTAATTGGGTTTATGAGGAAACTAAAGCTTAGGGATTTAAGTCTCTTAAACACTGTCACATGCTTGGGAGTAGCAGAGTTGAAGTTTTAAATGAGGCCATCTGACTCCAGAACCTACCAGCATAAAGACCATGCTATACATCCTCCCCTTGACATTATTCACAAGCCAATCACAAGAGGAAGTGGTAAGTGTGTGAATTCTGCATTCTTTCCAACTTCATTGTCCCTGAGTAGATGATTTTTTGCCCATCAGTCTGTCTTGTGCTATGGTAACATCTACTTCCTCTTCAGTTAGCATTTTCTGTCTGTGCTCACTCTTTATGATCAAGAGAGTGGCACATTTTCCAATGGAATATTTCTACTGAGTATTTTCCAGAGACTGCCCACACAATCATCGAACAGGAGTCAGAGGGAAGGCTCACAGAAATTACAAAAGAACAGTCAAGGGAGAGTCTTTCATAGCAGAATTATAGTAGTGTCTCCTTAGGTCAAAGTCAAAGTAAGGATAAATTAACTCCCAAAGCAATTTTGAAAAGGTGAATTCAATGATACTGCAGTTGTTGGACCAGGTGTTAAAATGTTATTGGGTGTTAATTTAATTTTCATCCTGTCAACACTCATCTGAACTGTAACAGCTGCTAAACACGGTTCCACAAGAGCAAACCATCCTTACCGAGGAAGCAGATGCCTAATCAATAGGGCCAATAGAAATGTATGGCTCAGCTGAGCAACCTGCACAGGGGGAATGAATCCCACAGGGCTCTGTCTTACCTGAATAGAAAAGAACTTTAAAGATAGAGAGACTATTCAAGCAGGAAGAACAGGAGACTCAAAGTCCTGGGCTGGCTTCCTATTGACTCTTTTTCTTCTTTTAAAATTCTGCATGACCTTGGATTGGACAATGCCTTAGTGTCTCTGTCCTCTTTCAGAGATACTAAGGATGTTGTTTCCAGTCTACTGCTATCTCTGCTGCAGTTATCATCTCCCAGGCTGTGAACAGTTTAAATTAAAAATCAACTGCTTCTTAACAAAATGTACCTTCCTTTTACATTTTAACAATGCATGCATGCGTTCTCAGTAGCTTCAGCCGTGTCTGACTGTTTGCAACCCTATGGACTGTCGTCCATCAGGCTCTTCTGTCCATGAGAATTTCCCAGGCAAGAATAATGGAGTGGATTGACATGCCCTCATCCAGGGGACCTTCCTGACCCAGGAATTGAAAGGTTTTAACAGTAAAAAGACAATAGTGATGCTGTAGTAGTAGTTAATAGGTATCCTTCATTGCATTTTAGGATAGATAGGAATAAATGACTTATAACTGGGAAGGTACTTTGGTTTTGAATAATAAAATGGATTGTGCCATGCTTTTAACAAATTTTCTGTAAATTGTTGTTGTTCAGTCGTTCATTTGAGTCCAACTATTTGGGACCCCATGGACTGCAACACGCCAGGCTTCCCTGTCCTTCACCATTTCCCAGAGCTTGCTCAAACTTATCTTCATTGAGTTGGTGATGCCATCCAACCATTTCTTCCTCTGTTGTCCCATTCTCCTCTTGCTTTCAATCTTTCCCATCATTAAGGTCTTTTCTAATGAGTCAGCTCTTCACATCAGGTGACCAAAGCATTGGAGCTTCAGCTTCAGCATCAGTCCTTCCAATGAATATTCAGGACTGATTTCCTTTCGGAATGACTAGTTTTATCTCCTTGCAGTCAAAAGGACTCACAGGAGTCTTCTCCAACACTACAGTTCAAAAGCATCAGTTCTTCGATGCTCAACCTTCTTTATGGTCCAACTCTCACATCCATACATGACTACTGGAAAAACCATAGCTTTGACTATATGGACTTTTGTCAGGAAAGTAATCTCTGCTTTTTAATATGCTGTCTAGGTTTGTCATAGTTTTCTTCTAAGCAGCGAGCAAGCATCTTTTAATTTCATGGCTGCAGTCATCATTTGCAGTGATTTTGGAGCCCAAGAAAATAGTCTGTCACTGTTTCCATTGTTTCCCCATCTATTTGCCATGAAGTGATTGGGGCTGGATGTCATGATCTTAGTTTTTTGAATATTGAGTTTTAAGCCAGCTTTCTCACTCTCCTCTTTCACCTTCATTAAGAGGCTCTTTAGTTCATCTTCACTTTCTGCCATAAGGGTGATGTCATCTGCATATCTGAGGTCAAGTCAAGATGGTGGAGTAGAGGAACGTGCGCTCATCTCCTGCCAGAACACCAAAATCAACTAGCAGCTGAACAACCATCAACAGAATGTTGGATCCCACCAAAAAAACACAAAAAAACACCCATATCCAAGGGCAAAGGAGAAGCCCCAACAAGATGGTAGGAGGGGAGCAATCATGCTTAGAATCAAACCTCATATCCACCAGAGACGCTCAGAGACACTTTACTTCTGCCACCAGGCACACCCACAGCTGGGCGTTGTTTTCGCTTTGGCTCAGCCTGTTCATTCTTTCTGGAGCTATTTCTGCACTCTTCTCCAGTAGCATATTGGGCACCTACCGACCTGGGGAGTTCATCTTTCAGTGTCATATCTTTTTCCTTTTCTGTAAATTAGCCTCACCAAAAATAATCACCTTTGTTTATACATCTCAGACTTTATAAATCCTTTTCAGATTGTGTGATATTGTGGCAGGGATTCTCTCAACTCTGCTAAACACAAGAGTTATGACACTTTGGAATGTCAATATTATTAGAAGTTTTGGGATTATTTTTAGTAAATGAAATTAATTGGATTTAAAGGAGTAAAATGCAAATTTTATATGGATGTTAAACAGATACATCTTCCAAACAGTTTGAATATTGAGATAGGTTTCTTTGGCTTATATGCAAACCCTTGGCTATTGTTCTTTTAGGAACCATGAGGGAAATGTTCATGTGGCTACTTGTCTAATATATTGTTTTTGAGGAGAAATATTCCATTTTCTTGTGTTTGTTAAATGTTAAATAAAGAAAACAACATAAACTAACACTTGTCTTCTACTTTGACTTTTATAGTGCTTATATTGTTCTTTTTCTTCTGCTTTTTATTCCTATAGAAAGTAAAAGCTTTAAGAAAATAAGCCCTAGGGATTGGAATAGTGGTTGTGTGACCTAACTGGAAAAAAAAAAAAAAAAGGTTAGTTTGGAGGAAATAAACTAATTGTGGTATTTGAGAGAATAACCTGAACTTTTTAATTTTTTTGGAGATAAGGTGAGTTATTATTGAACAAAATTCATAAGACCATCAGGGCACATTGAAAATTTTGTATCGTGAAACTCTTATCCCCCAAATAAATGCAAATAAGGCAGATAAGAGGAACTGAGCCAGACTTTTAATAGAACAATAATTTTGAAATGGCTCTTTGAAGTTCTTAGTAGAAAAACAAAAGGTAACACCAAGTATCATATTACTTAGCTGTTTAATTGAAACTGACGACAAGAGCCATTGCTGGTATGTTTAGTATGACAACATACTAAAGGTTCCCATTCTATGTTATTTGAAAAGTCTAAAGTTTGGTACAGGAATATAATATCAGGAATTCTTTCTTTCCTTCCTCTCTACTCTTCCCATCTTATCTTCTTTCTTTCCCTCTATCCCCTATTTTCCTACTGGTAGGAAATGGATGTAGGTGGAACACTTTGATGAATGCATTTTATACAGTTTCAGTGAAGAAAGATGTACTTACAGGTTAAATTGGGTTTCTCTGTGTGTTAACACATTATCAGAGTCATTTATAAACTGTAATCTTACAGCTGTAAGTGAATTTCATTATATAATTTATATAAAATAGATCATAGATTAATGAATGTTATTTCTTTACTTTCACTAATTAGATTATTACTAAATGAGATCAGCTAAATTTTGAAGCTTTTAATGGAAAATTGATGTATCTTTTGTGGGCCTTAGAAATCTCATTTCTTTATTCTGTCACAGTAACATATACGGATTCATCATCAAAACTTGATATTTAAATCAAATTAAAGGATGTTTTTAGTGGAATGATCAACCTTATAAAATAAATGAAAAGAAATTTTAGAACAAAGTTCATAGAGAAATTAACGTTTTGTCTTTTCTGTCATAATTAGAAGGCTTTCTAAAGAAAAAAAAAATTGCTTATTGCTATTTACTTTCTCTTCAGTGACTCCAGTACAAAAATGAACAATCTCAGGTGTCACCTTATTTTGACCATGCTGTCTAGTAACTAGTGTGGTTGTCTGAGAGAGTAGGGTGTTGGGGGGGGGGAGTTGGAAAATTGGGATCGATATATAAGCACTACTATATATAAAATAGATAACTGATAAGGACTTACTGCATAGCACATGAAACTCTACTCAATACTGTGTAATGGCTTATTAGGGAAAAGAATTTAAAAAGGAGTGGATACATATAAATATGGCTAACCCAGGTGGTGCACTGGTAAAGAATTCGCCTGCTAATGCGGGAGCCACAGGAGACATGGCTTCAATCCCTGGGTCAGAAAGATCCTCTGGGGTGAGAAATGGCAACTGGCTCCAGCAGTCTTGCCTGGAAAATTCCATGGACAAAGGAGCCTGGAAGGCTACAGTCCATGAGGTTGCAGAGTCAGACACAACTGAGCACATACATGCAAGGAATAAGTATATGTATTACAGATTCACTTTAATGTACACTTGAAACTAATACAATGTTGTAAATCAACTATACTCCAATAAAAATTAAAAGATAAAAATAAAAGCCATCACTGAGAGAGAATAAAAAATGTCAGTTCTGTTCACTGTGCATTTAAATCGCATGCTGTTCCCTCAAATTCTCTGCCACACAAATGCTAGAATTCCTTGTTTACTGACAAACCAAAAGAGCAGGATAAAACTTGGAGGAAACCTTGGACTTAACTCCTCAGTGGGGAAATCCTGAGATTTGGTGGTTGGTTACTGTTTCATCATATATGCAAATAGATGTCTGAGAAAATGCAAGTTGGATCACAAACTGCTTGCTAGAAAGTATAGTTATTCAACCAGGAACCACAGTAATTATTTTGCTGGGCCAAAAGTAAACAACAAAAGGCAAAGCAGGCATTTCTTTCCTCCATGTCTGGCTATCATGGGCTATATTAGAGGTTCTGATACAGAAGACTTTTAATAAATGTTTATTTGAATAAATGGTAAATGAATAACTAATATTAACTTAAAAAAGTAAGAGGGAGTTAGGGAGAATGCTAACAAAACATCCCATGAAAACACCTGTAAGGTTTAGACTTTTGGCTTTGATTGTTTCTTCATTTGTGTCTTTTATCCAGATGAATTAACTGTGGGATTATATAGTGGGTAGACATTAATGTAATGTTTTAAATTTTAATTGATTGGTTCATAGTTCATCTAAGAACTTACTGGGCAAGATATTTATAGCCATGACTTCACTTATTTCTATATATACCATTTATATATAGGGTTGTGGGCTTGTTGAAGTCTTCTGCTACTGTTATACGACTGAATCCTCATTGGCCTTTTTCAAGAGTACTTCAAAGAGTTCAAATACACTACTTAGTAAATGCACTGATTTATACTCATTCTTTAAGTCTATACTTAAATTATAGAGTGGCTTATATTTCTTCTTCAGTGGAGTATGCCTCACTTTTCAAACACCTTTATTGAATTATCTAATGTTTGTTGATTTCCTCAATGTACTCTATGTATCACAGTACCTGTACGTGATATATATATATATATATATATATATATACATATGTTACATTAAATTGAATATAAATTCTCACATATCTCTTATATTTGTTTGAAAGAGTTTGTTCAAATTTACTAGTTGAAAGAAATCAACACAAAGAAATTAAGATTTGTTCATGATCTCATGATCTTTGAATCTCTGGAATCCTCAATCACTGAATTTTATTATAATACTCTTCTTAAGGCAATAATATAATCCTTAAACTTAAATGTTTCCTATGACTAATAAAACCTGAAAGCTAAGACATGCATTTAAGGACAAGCCTATAATTTAAAAATGTTGCTGCTGCTGCTAAGTCATTTCAGTCATGTCCGACTCTGTGCAGCCCCATAGACGGCAGCCCACTAGGGCTCCCCCGCCCCTGGGATTCTCCAGGCAAGAACACTGAAGTGGGTTGCCATTTCCTTCTCCAGTGCATGAAAGTGAAAAGTGAAAGTGAAGTTGTTCAGTCGTGTCAGACTCTTAGAGACCCCATGGACTGCAGCCTACCAGGCTCCTCCGTCCATGGGATTTTCCAGGCAAGAGTACTGGAGTGGAGTGCCGGTTCCTTCTCTTTAAAAAATATTGAATCTTGCACTAATCCTGCTACTAATAAATTCAAAAAAGTTACCTAAGTATTAATATAAGTTAATTCTGCAAAAGTTATTTTCTCACTTCATAACTCAAATAACATTATTGTTACTGTTCAGTCACTAAGTCATGTCCAATCTTTGCAACCCCATGGACTATAGCATGCCAGGCTCCCCTGTCCTTCACTGTCTCCTGAAGTTGGCTCAAATTCATGTCCATTGAGTCGATGATGCCATCCAACCATCTCATCCTCTGCTGCCCTCTTCTCCTTTTGCCTTCATTCTTTCCCAACATCATGGTCTTTCCAATGAGTGGTTTTTTCATATCAAGTGGCAAACATATTGGAGCTTCATGTTCAGCATCAGTCCTTTCCAATGAATATTCAGGGTTGATTTCCTTTAGGATTGACTGGCTTGATCTTATAGTTCAAGAGACTCTCAAGAGTCTTCTCCAGCACCCCAATTCAAAAGCATCAGTTCTTCAGTGCTCAGCCTTTATGGTTCTCTCACATCTGTATATGACTACTAGAAAAACCATAGCTTTGACTATGTGGACCTTTGTTGACAAAATGATGTCTCTGCTTTTTAATATGTTATCTAGGTTTGTCATAACTTTCCTTCTAAGGAGCAAGTGTCTTTTAATTTCATGGTTGTAGTGATTTTGGAGCCAAAGAAAATAAGATCTGTCACTGCTTTCACATTTTCCCCTTCTATTTGCCATGAAGTGATGGGACAGAATGCCATGATCTTGGTTTTTTGAATGACATTATACTGAAGTTTTAAAATATATATCCAAATAGTGCAAACATACGTATGTATATATATATTTCCCCCCTTTTTTTCTCTTTCATGTTCCAGTGAGCGAATGAGCCATAATTGTGTGTGATTAGCAGTGGCTTCCTACTTAGCCTTAGTCTTGGTGAACTCTGTGATGAAACTTAAGTGACCCTACTGTGAACCCTGAACCATACCTTATGATGGTTGTTCTGATAGTATCTTCATTCTGGTTTTGGCTTTGATTGTTTTTTTTTTTTTCATTCTGTCTTTTATCCAACTGAATTAACTATGGGACTATATTGTGGGTAAACATTAATGTAAGATCTTCCATTGTCATTGTAGGATTTTAAGGTTATGGCATTTATTGTTGCTTATAAGGAATGGATTTTTAGGACAGACCAATCAAAGATGGTTACCTGCTAAGGTACTGTGCTCAAATTCAGAAGTCTATACACAAATGAGCTTGCTTATAGGCCTTCTGTTGAGGTTTACCTCAGAAGTAGATGACTATAATGATAAAGATATATCATGCTTCAAATAAAATAATAATATAATTTGCTAAATGATGTCTGGGAAAGATCTGCTATTTTGTGGAACAGAAGTACTTAATATAAATGAAATAGCTTACTCTAAGCTGTAATTGCTACTTAAAAGGATAATCTAATTTTGATTTTAAATCCCAAGCCTAAGTATCTTACTCACCCTTGATCTTTTTACAGTATCAGATGGCTCTTGATTTTCCTAAAAATTAAGACTTCTTTTCAAGTACAGATGTTGAAGATTTACTTTACTAAGTAGATAGGCCAAACTGGAGAATCAATTTCTATGTTTAAAAGATAGAAACTACTGCAAGAACAAAGTATTCCAAGAAATGATTTGGAAATAGATTATACTGAAGAAAATATATTGATAGCATGTGACTGCTCTGTAAATTTTGGCCTATAGTAGAATTTGTGCTGGATTTCAGTGCAAGGAAGAAGAAAAAAATAACTTGCTGCTGCTGCTAAGTCACTTCAGTCGTGTCCGACTCTGTGTGACCCCACAGACGGCAGCCCACCAGGCTCCCCCATCTGTGGGGTTTTCCAGGCAGGAGCACTGGAGTGGGGGCCATTTCCTTCTCCAATGCATGAAAGTAAAAAGTGAAAGTGAAGTCGCTCAGTCGTGTCTGACACTTCCAGACCCCATGGACTGCATCCCACCAGGCTCCTCTGTCCATGGGGTTTTCCAGGCAGGAGCACTGGAGTGGGGTGCCATTGCCTTCTCCAATGCATGAAAGTGAAAGGTGAAAGTGAAGTCGCTCAGTCATGTCTGACACTTCCAGACCTCATGGACTGCAGCCCACCAGGTTCCTCCATCCGTGGGGTTTTCCAGGCAGGAGCACTGGAGTGGGGTGCCATTGCCTTCTCCAATGCACGAAAGGGAAAAGTGAAAGTGAAGTCGCTCAGTTGTGTCTGACACTTCCAGACCCCATGGACTGCAGCCCACCAGGCTCCTCCATCCGTGGGGTTTTCCAGGCAGGAGCACTGGAGTGGGGTGCCATCGTCTTCTCCGGAACTTGCTGCTATACTATGGTAATAATAAGTTCCTAGAGGGACATCGGGCTAAAAATAGTTTATTGAAACTGCCCTCGATTTCTAAAGACGTTTCTGACTTGCATTTAGAACATAGCCATTGATTACAAAGTGTGATTTGAGAAGGCAAAAGAGGCCAATTTTCCTGCAAACAAATTAAGAGATGCATATTGACTGCAGAAAAGTATGTCATCACTGAGAAATCGAAAGCTATAGGACTTTAGGAAATCAATCAGCAGTCGAGTCAAATTAGATTTTTTTTCTCATACTTAGTTGCTAGAACCTTACATGGGATGTACATATTTTCAGCAGATATAAACTTTTTGCTTTTATAGCAGATCCACATCAATAAAATGAATAGAGATATTCATTCATATTGTATATTTTCGTAATCTTAAAAAAAAAACAAAAACAGAAGTCCTCTAAATCCTATGCAAATGTATAGGCTTCTCCACTTCATTTTTTCCCAGTGACCCACTTTTCTTAGCAGTTTAATTTGGGTCCCATTTGGGAAGGTATGTCTCTAATCTGAAGCCGATAACCAGCTTGCTATATTTATTTTAATGTTTTGGGGAATGAGAAAGAGGAAAGAAGTGGCTTTTCAATACATAAAAAGACAATAGCACTACATTCTAATAAGTCTACATGGGAATGTATGCAGTAAGATCTCAGGTTCATATTTCTCCTGAAATAATAATAGTAAAATAGTTTTTAAAATAAAAATTCAAATAATGTGATTAGTGAAGTCTTTTTCTATTTAAATTAATTTATTTGTTTTAATTGGAGGCTAATAACTTTACAATATGTGGTGGTTTTTGCCATACATTGACATGAATCAGTCAGTGGTATACATGTGTCCCCCCATCCTGAACCCCCTCTTACCTCCCTGCCCACCCCATCCCTCTGGGTTGCCCCAGAGCACAAGCTTTGAGTGCCCTGCTTCATGCATTGAGCTTGGATTGGTCATCTGTTTTACATATGGTAATATACACATTTCAATGCTATTCTCTCAAATCATCCCACCCTCGCCTTCTGTTACACAGTCCAAAAATCTGTTCTTTACATCTGTGTCTCTTGCTGTCTTGTATATAGGGTCATCATTACCATCTTTCTAAATTCCATATATATGTGTTAATATACTGTATTGGTGTTTTTTTCTGACTTATTTCACTCTGTAGAATAGGCTCCAGTTTCATTCACCTCATTAGAACTGACTCAAATGCATCCTTTTTTATAGCTGAATAATATTCCATTGTGTATATGATTAGTGAGGTCTTATGCATGTAATGATTCTTTTGAGCATATGTATCTACTCACAGAGCATTATGGAATTAGAAGCTAATTGTTTGTGTTTTAAGATAATAAACCAGAGAGTTTGTAATTACCAAGTGCACAAAATACCCCACATTTCTAATCTTTAACAACAGCATATTAGAAGGATCATACACCATGATCAAGTAGGATTTATCCCAAGGATGCAAGGATTCTTCAATATATAAAAAAAATCAATGTATTACAACATATTAACAAATTGAAGAGTAAAACTGTTTATGATGATCTCAGTAGATTTAAAAAAAAGCTTTTCACAAAACTGAGCACTCATTTATAACACAAGCTCTCCAGAAAGCAGGCATCAAGGGAACCTACTTTACCATAATAAAGGCCATATATGACAACCCACAGCAAACATTCTCAGTGGTGAAAATGTGAAAGCATTTCCTCCAAGATGAGGAACAAGACAAGGATGTCCACTCTCACCTCTATTATTAAGCATAGTTTTGCAAGACCTGACCCCACAATTAGAGAAGAAAAATAAATAAAAGGAATCCAAATTGGAAAAGAAGAGGTTAAACTGTCACTGTTTGCAGATGACATGTTACCATATATAGAAAATTCTAAAAATGCCACCAGAAAGCTGCTAGAGATAATCAATGAATTTGGTAAAGTTGCAGAATGCAAAATTAATGCACAGAAATCTCTTGCATTTCTATACAATAACAATGAAAGTGTAATTTATCAGAAAGAGAAATTAAGGAAACAATCCCATTTACCATTGCAGCAAAAAGAATAAAATTCCTAGGAATAAGCCTACCTAAGGAGTCAGAAGGCATATATTCAGAAAACTGTAAGACACTGATGAAAGAAATCAAAGATGACACAAACAGATGGAGAGATACACCATGTTCTTGGACTGAAAGAATCAATATTGTGAAAATGACTATACTACGTATAGCAATCTACAGATTCAGTGCAATCCCTATCAAATTACCAATGACATTTTTCACAAATTAGAACAAATATTTGTACATTGTGTATGGAAGTATGAAAGACCCCAAATAGGCAAAGCAATCTTGAGAAAGAATAATCAGATTCCCTGACTTCAGACTATATCAAAAACCTACAGTCATTAGGACAGTATGGAACAGAAATATAGCTCAGTGGAACAGGATAGAAAGCCTAGGGATAAACCCATGCACCTTATCTATGACAAAGGAGGCATGAATATACAGTGAAGAAAAGACAGTCTCTTCAATAAGTGGTGCTGGAAAAACTGGACAGCTACATGTAAAAGAATGAAATTAGAATATTCTCTAACACCATACACAAAAGTAAACTTAAAATGGATTAAAGACCTAATATAAGGCTGGACACTATAAAAACTCTTAGAGGAAATCACATACACTCTTTTGACATAATAACAGCAAGAAGTTTTTTGACCCACCTCCTGCAGTAATGAAAATATAAACAAAAATAAACAAATGGGACCCAATTAAACTTAAAAACTTTTGCACAGCAAAGGAAACCATCAACAAACTGAAAAGCCAGCCTTCAGAATGAAAGAAAATATTTGCAGACAAAGCAACTGACAAAGGATTAATCTCCAAAATGTACAATCAGCTCATTCAACTCAATTAAAAGAAAATAGCCCAATCAAAAAATTTAGTTGGAAGATCTAAATAGACATTTCTTTTAAAAAAAATGTTTAATTTTAATTGACAGGTAGTTGCTTTATAATATTGTATTGGTTTCTGTCATATATCGGCATGAATCAGCCATAGGTACATGTATATCTCCTCACTCTTGAATCTTCCTCCCACCTCCCACTCCTCTAGGTTGTCATAGAGAATGAGATTTGAGCTCCCTGTGTCATACAGTAAGTTTTCACTGGCTGTCTAATTTTATAATGGTAATATAAATGTTTCAATGCTACTTTCTCAGTTTGTCCCACCCTCTCCTTCCCCTTCTGTGTCCATAAGTCTGTTCTCCATGCCTACATCTCCACTGCTGCCCTGCAGATAGGTTCATCAGTACCATTTTTCTAGGTGCCATGTATATCCGTTAATATACAATATTTGTCTTTCTCTTTCTGACTTACTTAAAGAAGACATACAGATGGCCATGAGGCACATGAAAAGACACTCAACATCACTAATTATTAGAGAAGTGTAGATCAAAACTACAGTGAGGTATCACCTCACACTGCTCCAAATGGCCATCATCAAAAAATCTACAAACGATAAATGTTGGAGAGGATGTAGAGAAAAGGGAACCTTCTTGCACTGTTAGTGGGAATGTAAATTGATACAGCCACTATGGAGAACAGTATGGAGGTTCCTTAAAAAGCTAAAAATAGAACTGCCAGCCATATGATCCATCAATCCCACTACTGGGCGTTTACCTTGAGAAAACCGTAATTAACATATGTGCCTGGGCTTCTCAGGTGGCTCAGACAGTAAAGAGTGTGCCTGCTGTGCAGAAAATATGGGTTTGATCCCTGAGTCACAAAGATCCCCTGGAGAAGCAATTGGCAACCCACTCCAGTATTTTTGCCTGGAGAATTCCATGAACAGAGGAGTTTTGTGGGCTACAGTCCACAAGAGAGTTGGACATGACTGAGCAACTAACACATTCTAATATTTATTGCAGCACTATTTACAATAGCCAGGACATGGAAGCAATCTAAATGTTTATCAAAAGATGGGTGCATATTTACAATAGCTAGGACATGGAAGCAACCTAGCTATCCATTGGCAGATGAATGGATAAGAAAGCTGTGGTACATATACACAATGGAATATTACTCAGCTATTAAAAAGAATACATTTGAATCAGTTCTAATGAGGTGGATGAAACTGGAGCCTATTATACAGAATGAAATGTCAGAAAGAAAAACACCAATGCAGTATATTAACGCATATATATGGAATTTAGAAAGATGGTAACGATGACCCTATATGCGAGACAGCAAAAGAGACACAGATATAAAAAACAGACTTTTGGACTCTGTGGGAGAAGATGAGGGTGGGATGATTTGAGAGAATAGCATTGAAATATGTGTATTACCATATGTGAAATAGATCACCAGTCCAGGTTTGTTGCATGAGACAGGGCGCTCAGGGCCTGTGCACTGGGATGACCCTGAGGGATGGAATGGGGAGGGAGGTGGGGGGGGTCAGGATGGGGGACGCATTTACACCCATGGCCGATTCATGTCAATATATGGCAAACGCCACTACAATATTGGAAAGTAATTAGCCTCCAGTTAAAATAAATTAATTAAAAAATTAAAGATATGGCACATAGTGCAATCATTGCAGTATTAACACAATTTGCCTAGATATTTTATACTCTTTGTGTGAGTAAATAATGACCTTTCTATGTTTCTTCGTGCTACTTGATGCCTTGTCATGAAATAAATGATCTGGAATCAGCAGTGTATTTTAAACCACCACAGTGAATATCCTTTATATTATGAACATGTTCAAAACGAGAGGAAATGTTGCTTTAGATATCCTCCCAGTGTAAATGTGTTACGTGAATCTCTCTTAAATGGCTTGCACTTGTCAGATGAGTCAAATGTCAGGTCTCTGCTTTACGGATGACTCTGTTACCACTCCATTCATAATTGAACTCTTCATTAGTCTAGTCTCCTTGTAGCTCACATAGTATTACAGATTTTTTATTTGTTTTCTCTCTCCTCTAGTAAAATGTCAATTCCTTGGGAAAAAGAAAAAGGATGAGTGCATAAAGAAGATGTTGTACATATGTTCAATGGAATATTACTCATAAAAAGAACAAAACGGAGTCATTTGCAGAGAAGTGGATGGACCTAGACTCTGTCTTAACACAGTGAAGTCAGAGACAAATAAATGTCATATATTAATGAATATGTGGAGTCTATAAAAATAGGAATAGAAATGCAGACATAGAGAACAGACATTTGGACTTGGAGGTAGAACCGGGAAGTTGGATGACTTGGGAGATTGTCACTGAAATGTACACACTACCATGTGTTAAATAGCTAGCTAGTGGGAACCTGCAGTATAGCACAGGGAGCTCAACTCAGTGCTCTTTGGTAACCTAGATGAGTGGGATGGAGGGGAGTCCAAGAGAGAGCAGATATATGTATACATATGGCTGATGGCATAGCAGATACCAACACAATATTATGAAGCAACTATACCCCAATTAAAGAAAAACTATGATAATATACACCAGAAATCTTTTAAAAATACTTTCAGAGTTAAAACATATTCCCCAGATACATCAAATTAGCTTGGTTGATAAAATAGGACTGAAGTGTATAGTGAGTCAATGTTAAAATACTTAAAGTCAATTTGTTTCACTCAGTACTACGTACAGTGCCTTGTGCTAGCTACTCTAGAGTATCAAAATTCATTTGATATAGTGTTCCTCTCAAAGAGATCAAGCTCTAATACTGTGTTCAATTAGTACGAAACAGCCTTATAAACTGGTAGCAGCATAGCTTTGAGAGTGTTTTTACTAGGAAATGTCCATTTGCCTTCTATAACCAATCTAGGACAGTAAAAGTGAAATATTTTTAAATGTATTTAGTTTTTCTTTATTTTAGAGATATTATTATGGATATTAAAAACAATGGCATATATTGTGCATTTTATAATTACAAAAGTAATTTGTACCAAGTGGAAAATTTGGATAGCATGGATTAGCTCAAAAAAGTAAACAAAAGGCATTCATGATTCTGCCACCGAGTAATAAGCACTGTATTTGTGACTACTTGGCTACTCTGGACAAAATATATTTACAATAGTTGGTGATGGAATTCCAGTTGAGCTATTTCAAATCCTCAAAGGTGATGCTGTGAAAGTGCTGCACTCGATATGCCAGCAAATTTGGAAAACTCAGCAGTGGCCACAGGACTGGAAAAGGTCAGTTTTCATTCCAATCCCAAAGAAACACAATGCCAAAGAATGCTCAAACTACTGCACAATTGCACTCATCACACACGCTAGTGAAGTAATGGTTAAAATTCCCCAAGCCAGGCTTCAGCAATATGTGAACTGTGAACTTCAGATGTTCAAGCTGGTTTTAGAAAGGCAGAGGAACCAGAGATCAAATTGCCAACATCTGTTGGATCACTGACAAAGCAAAGAAGTTCCAGAAAAACATCTATTTCTGCTTTATTGACTATGCCAAAGCCTTTGACTGTGTGGATCACAATAAACTGTGGAAAATTCTGAAAGAGATGGGAATACCAGACCACCTGACCTGCCTCTTGAGAAATCTATGCAGGTCAGGAAGCGACAGTTAGAACTGGACATGGATCAACAGACTGGTTCCAAATAGGAAAAGGAGTACGTCAAGGCTGTATGTTGTCACCCTACTTATTTAACTTATATGCAGAGTACATCATGTGAAATGCCAGGCTGGAGGAAGCACAAGCTGGAATCAAGATTGCCGGGAGAAATATCAATAACCTCAGATACGCAGATGACACCACCCTTATGGCAGAAAGTGAAGAAGAACTAAAGAGCTTCTTGATGAAAGTGAAAGAGGAGAGTGAAAAAGTTGGCTTAAAGCTCAACATTCAGAAAACTAAGATCATGGCATCCGGTCTCATCACTTCATGGCAAATAGATGGGGAAACAGTGGAAACGGTAGCTGACTTTATTTTTCTGGGCTCCAAAATCACTGCAGATGGTGATTGCAGCCATGAAAGTAAAAGATGCTTACTCCTTGGAAGGAAAGTTATGATCAACTTAGACAGTATATTGAAAAGCAGAGGCATTACTTTGCCAACAAAGTTCCATCTGGTCAAGGCTGTTGTTTTTCAAGTGGTCATGTATGGATATGAGAGTTGGACTATAAAGAAAGCTGAGCACAGAAGAATTGATGCTTTTGAACTGTGGTGTTGGAGAAGACTTTTGAGCGTCCCTTGGACTGCCAGGAGATCCAACCAGTCCATCCTAAAGGAGATCAGTCCTGGGTGTTCATTGGAGGTACTGACGTTGAAGCTGAAACTCCAATACTTTGGCCACCCGATGCGAAGAGCCGACTCATTGGAAAAGACCCTGATGCTGGGAAAGACTGAAGGCAGGAGAAGAAGGGGACGACAGAGGATGAGATGGTTGGATGGCATTACTGACTCAATGAACATGGGTTTGGGTGGACTCCGGGAGTTGGTGATGGACAGGGAGGCCTGGCGTGCTGCGGTTCATGGGGTCACAAAGTCGGACACGACTGAGCGACTGAACTGAACTGAACCGAAGATACAAATTATCATTATTATACATACCAGTTTGGAACTCACCTCACAGTTTATTTATTGTAGAAAAACTTTTAATGCCTAAAAGATTATAGTCATTAGTTACAGTGCAATTAATTCAGATATTTAAACAATTGCATTTTTTGCTATTTTAAACAGGGCTACATTGAACATCCTTATATAAAAATTCTTAATTTAATTCGTTTGATTTTCATCAATATAGCCATTCATAAATTGTACTATCATTTTGTAAGATAAGCATAACAAAAATAATACTGATTTTTTTAAACCTGTAAATTTGGAGAAAAATATTAAACTTTACAATATTTAAACTTATATTTACTGTGATATCTCTTACTTTATTAAAGTATATTTATATTATTCAACACTTTTTGGCAGTTTTTAAAATTTTAATCCTGGACAAAATTGATTTGTAAGAATTCTCATATTTTTCATTGTTATGATTTTTCCAATTTTCTGTGATAAATACATAAAAAACTTACTGAGTTTGTATATTTATTTTTAACCATCTTTCTCAATTCTCTAATTAATTTAGCCAATTTTTTGACTATATTATTTATAATTCTTCATGTCTTTTCAAAGTGTCCTCTGATTGCAAAGTTTGTTTTTCCCCCCAGCAGGCCTCCTGACTCAAGCTGTATACATTTGCAATATCTGATTTTTAACCACACACTCTTCATTCTATTGACCCAGAGTGAAAATTGATACTCTTATCTGAAGGACTGTTCCCTTGAGTGTATTTAAGCCAGACCAATCTCTATGTTTAATCTGGGTTCATCAGGAACCATTAGCCTTGATTGGTTTGTTTTTCTCCCACTCCATCTCAGGACTTGATTCATTGAGTTAACAACTATTCTCCCCAGAGGATGGCTACCACAAGCATGTTTAAACTAATTCCAATATCTTACTTATAGAAATTGAACTGACCTCTTTTCCTTTTTAGTTTTATTTGAAGAACTACTGTAATGAATACTTTATTTGTTCAAATCTTTGAAGATCTCTGAGGACAAAGCAGTCACTCAGATCTTTGTTATGTTTAGCATGCTATTTATCACTATTTCCATTTTTCATTGTTGATTTATGCAGGCCAGTTAATAAGCATCACTTACTAAAGACTCATACATTGTTATTCAATGTGTCTTCATTAATTATGATTTGACTATCTTGGGATTTATGTTATTTTGGAAAAGAACTAGGTATGTGTTTATCTTTGTAAAATATAAGGGAAATAGAGTAGGAAGCATTTTAGCATTATAAATAAGACTGGAAGAATTATTAAGAATAGACTATATTTCTTTTAAAATATTCTAGAATAACACATTACTCAGAAAATAAAGCAATCTGTATTTGAAGCTCTAGCAAATTACAATCTATGAGCCCCATCACAGTTTTTTTGAGTTTTTAATTAAGTTGCACTGCTAATGTGTAGTGTATCTCTACGTAGTAAAACTTTCATTCAAGCTTTGCTTACTGTAATTCTGAGGAAGGAAAATCATTGCATTATCATTTAAAACATATAGCTCTAGCTCTGAGTTTTAATATCTGTGATTATGCTGCTGCTGCTGCTGCTGCTAAGTCACTTCAGTTGTGTCCGACTCCTAGTGACCCCATGGACTGTAGCCTACCAGGCTGCTCCATCCATGGGATTCTCCAGGCAACAGTACTGGAGTGAGCTGCCACTGCCTTCTCTGTGTAACTTATGACCTCAAGTAAATAATTTAACTTTTCTGAGTCTAATTGCTTATCACTGAAATGAAAAAAGAAAGCAAAATATTGAGCCCAAAAGCCACCCTGAAAATTATAATTCAACAAAATTCTGACTAGTCCTTACTATATACTAGATAACTTTTTTTTTCATTTTTAATAAATTTATTTATTTTAGTTGGGGGCTAATTACTTTACAATATTGTAGTGGTTTTTGCCATACATTGACATGAATCAGCCATGGGTTTACATGTGCCCCCCATCCCGAAACTCCCTCCCACCTCCCTCCCCATCCCATCCCTCTGGGTCATCCCATTGCCCCAGCCCTGAGCACCCCTCCCATGCATCGAATCTGGAATGGTGTTCGGCCCCACATATGATAATATACATGTTTCAATGCTATTGTCCCAGAACGTCCCACCCTCACCTTCCCCCTCAGAGTCCATAAGACTGTTCTATGCATCTGTGTCTCTTATTCTGTCTCGCATATAGGGTTATCATTACCATCTTTCAAATTCCATATATATGCATTAGTATACTCTATTGGTGTTTTTCTTTCTGGCTTACTTCACTCTGTATAATGGGCTCCAGTTTCATCCATCTCAATAGAACCAATTCAAATGTATTCTTTTTAATGGCTGAGTAATATTCCATTGTGTATATGTACCACAGCTTCCTTATCCATTTGTCTGCTGATGGACATCTAGGTTGCTTCCATGTCCTGGCTATTATAAACAGTGCTGCGATGAACATTGGGGTACACGTGTCTCTTTCAATTCTGGTTTTGTCAGTGTGTATGCCCAGCAGTGGGATTGCTGGGTCATATGGCAGTTCTATTCTCAGTTTTTTAAGGAATCTCCACACTGTTCTCCATAGTGGCTGTACTAGTTTCCATTCCCAGCAACAGTGTAATAGGGTTCCCTTTTCTCCACACCCTCTCCAGCATTTATTGCTTGTAGACTTTTGGATAGCAGCCATTCTGACTGGTGTGAAATGGTACCTCATTGTGGTTTTGATTTGCATTTCTCTAATAATGAGTGATGTTGAGCATCTTTTCATGTGTTTGTTAGCTATCTGTATGTCTTCTTTGGAGAAATGTCTGTTTAGTTCTTTGGCCCATTTTTTGATTGGGTTGTTATTTTTCTGGAATTCAGCTTCAGGAGTTGCTTGTATATTTTTGAGATTAATTGTTTGTCTGTTGCTTCATTTACTATTATTTTCTCCCATTCTGAAGGCTGTCTTTTCACCTTGCTTATAGTTTCCTTTGTTGTGCAAAAGCTTTTAATTTTAATTAGGTCCCATTTGTTTATTTTTGCTTTTATTTCCAATATTCTGGGAGGTGGGTCATGGAGGATCGTGCTGTGATTTATGTCGGAGAGTGTTTTGCCTATGTTTTCCTCTAGGAGTTTTATAGTTTCTGGTCTTACATTTAGAACTTTAATCCATTTTGAGTTTATTTTTGTGTATGGTGTTAGAAAGTGTTCTGGTTTCATTCTTTTACAAGTGGTTGACCAGTTTTCCCAGCACCACTTGTTAAAGAGATTGTCTTTTCTGCATTGTATATTCTTGCCTCCTTTGTCAAAGATAAGGTGTCCATAGGTGCGTGGATTTATCTCTGGGCTTTCTATTTTGTTCCATTGATCTATATTTCTATCTTTGTGCCAGTACCATACTGTCTTGATGACTGTGGCTTTGTAGTAGAGCCTGAAGTCAGGCAGGTTGATTCCTCCAGTTCCATTCTTCTTCCTCAAGATTGCTTTGGCTATTCGAGGTTTCTTATATTTCCATACAAATTGTGAAATGATTTGTTCTAGTTCTGTGAGAAATACCATTTGTAGCTTGATAGGGATTGCATTGAATTTATAGATTGCTTTGGGTAGTATACTCATTTTCACTATATTAATTCTTCCAATCCATGAACACGGTATATTTCTCCATCTGTTTGTGTCCTCTTTGATTTCTTTCATCAGTGTTTTATAGTTTTCTATATATAAGTCTTTTGTTTCTTAAGTAGATATATTCGTAAGTATTTTATTCTTTCTGTTGCAATGGTGAATGGTATTGTTTCCTTAATTTCTCTTTCTGTTTTCTCATTATTGGAGTACAGGAATGCAAGGGATTTCTGTGTGTTAATTTTATATCCTGCAACTTTACTATATTCATTGATTAGCTCTAGTAATTTTCTGGTAGAATCTTTAGGGTTTTCTATGTAGAGGATCATGTCATCTGCAAACAGTGAGAGTTTTACTTCTTCTTTTCCTATCTGTATTCCTTTTATTTCTTTTTCAGCTCTGATTGCTGTGGCCAAAACTTCCAAAACTATGTTGAATAGTAGTGGTGAAAGTGGGCATCCTTGCCTTGTTCCTGACTTTAGGGGAAATGCTTTCAATTTTTCACCATTGAGGATAATGTTTGCTATGGGTTTGTCATATATAACTTTTATTATGTTGAGGTATGTTCCTTCTATTCCTGCTTTCTGGAGGGTTTTTATCATAAATGGATGTTGAATTTTGTCAAAGGCTTTTTCTGCATCTATTGAGGTAATCATATGGTTTTTATCTTTCAATTTGTTAATGTGGTGTATTACATTGATTGAATTGCGGATGTTAAAAAAACCTTGCATTCCTGGGATAAAGCCCACTTGGTCATGATGTATGATCTTTTTAATATGATGTTGGATTCTGTTTGCTAGAATTTTATTAATGATTTTTGCATCTATGTTCATCAGTGATATTGGCCTGTAGTTTTCTTTTTTTGTGACATCTTTGTCTGGTTTTGGAATTAGGGTGATGGTGGCCTCATAGAATGAGTTTGGAAGTTTACCATCTTCTGCAATTTTCTGGAAGAGTTTGAGTAGGATAGGTGTTAGCTCTTCTCTAAATTTTTGGTAGAATTCCGCTGTGAAGCCATCTGGTCCTGGGCTTTTGTTTGCTGGAAGATTTCTGATTACAGTTTCGATTTCCGTGCTTGTGACGGGTCTGTTAAGAGCTTCTATTTCTTCCTGGTTCAGTTTTGGAAAGTTATACTTTTCTAAGAATTTGTCCATTTCTTCCAAGTTGTCCATTTTATTGGCATATAGCTGTTGGTAGTAGTCTCTTATGATCCTTTGTATTTCATGTAGTCTGTTGTGATCTCTCCATTTTCATTTCTAATTTTGTTGTTCTGATTCTTCTCCCTTTGTTTCTTGATGAGTCTGGCTAATAGCTTGTCAATTTTGTTTATCTTCTCGAAAAACCAGCTTTTAGTTTTGTTGATTTTTGCTATGGTCTCTTGAGTTTCTTTTGCATTTATTTCTGCCCTAATTTTTAAGATTTCTTTCCTTCTACTAACCCTGAGGTTCTTCATTTCTTCCTTCTCTAGTTGCTTTAGATGTAGAGTTAGTTTATTTATTTGATTTTTTTTCTTGTTTCTTGAGGTACGCCTGTATTTCTATGAACCTTCCCCTTAGCATTGCTTTTACAGTGTCCCATTAAATAACTTTTATTACAAATTCACAAGATGGTTTTTGTCTTCAGTTTTTGGGTTCTCTATGGCAAGGAACACAATGGCTTGTGCTGGTTAGTCTATAAAATTATAATTGCTATGAAACAGCTTTGATAATTGCTTTGGCTACAATATTCTGAATAATTCTAAGTTTCAGTTAAAATATTTGAATGAGTGAGTTATTTAGGACTAAATATGACTGATAATCATGGGAAAATAGTAAGATTCCTCATTTCCACTTTCAAATACTTTCCATTCTGCCAAAAAAAAAAAATCAATTGCATCAATTGCATTCAAGACTAAATTCTTATAGGCCCACATTTACTCTTATACAAATATAGTACAAAGCTTTTGTGTGACAGGTTTTAAATTAGCAACAATTTTTTCCCATATAAAAAAAAGAAAAATCCTACCTGAAGTAAATTCAAACTATATCCTTATTTTTGTTCAGCCGCTCAGTCCAGTCTGACTCTGCAACCCCATGGACTGCAGCACACAAGCTTTCCTTGTCCTTCACTATCTCCCAGAGTCTGTTCAAATTCATGTCCATTGAGTTGATGATGCCATCCAACCATCTCATCCTCTGTTGTCCCCTTCTCCTCATGCCCTCAATCTTCCCCAGCATCAGGGTCTTTTCCAGTGAGTCGGCTATTTGCATCAGGTGACCAAAGTATTGGAGCTTCAGCATCAGTCCTTCCAATGAACATTCAGGGTTGATTTCCTTTGGGATTAAATGGTTTGATATCCTTGCTGTTCAAGGGACTCTCAAGAGTCCTCTCCAGCACCAAAGTTTGAAAGCATCAATTTTTCAGCACTCATCCTTCTTCATGGTCCAACTCTCACATCCATACACAACTACTGGAAAAATCTTAGCTTTGACTATAAGGACCTTTGTCAACAAAGTAATGTCTCTGCTTTTTAATACGTTGTCTAGTTTTGTCATAACTTTTCTTCCAAGGAGAAAGCATCTTTTAATTTCACAGCTGCAGTCACTGTCTGCAGTGATTTTGAAGCCCAAGAAAGTCAAACGTGTCACTGTTTTCATTGTTTCCCCCATCTATTTGCCATCCAAGTGATGGGACTGGATGCCATGATCTTAGTTTTTTGAATGTTGAGTTTTAAGCCAGCTTTTTTCATGCTTTTCTCTTTTCCTCAACAAGAGGATCTTAAATTCCTCCTCGCTTTCTACCATTAGGGTAGTGTCATCTGCATATCTGAGGTTATTGATATTTCTCCTGGCAATCTTGATTACAGCTTTAGCTTCCTCCAGCCCAGCATTTTGCATAATGTACCCTGCATATAAGTTAAGTAGGGTGACAATACAGAACCTTGACATACTCCTGTCCCAATTTTGAACCAGTCCAGTGTTCCATGTCCGGTTCTAACTGTTGCTTCATAACCTGCATAAAGGTTTCTCAGTAGGCAAGTAAGGTGGTCTGGTATTCCCATGTCTTTCAGAATTTTCCACAGTTTGTTGTGCTCCACACAGTCAAAGGCTTTCATGTAGTCAAAGAAGCAGAAGCAGATGTTTTACTGGAATTCTCTTGCTTTTTCTATGATCCAACAGATGTTGGCAATTTGACCTCTGGTTCCTCTGCCTTTTCTAAATCCAGCTTGTACATCTGGAAGTTCTTGGTTCACATACTGTTGAAGCCTAGCTTGAAGGATTTTGAGCATTACCTTGATAGCTTATGAAATGAGTGCAATTGTGCGGTTAATTTTATAACATTACCTAAGGGCTAATACTAAACTGTCATTAGTGAAATGATTAATTTTGAAAAATTTATTACTGTTGAAAGCTAATATTACAAAATTTATGTGTTAAATATTAAGTTTCCTTGTAGACTGAGGCAATTTTCTTTCTCACTCTAGGTAGCTAGATAGGAAGTACCCATTGTTTAGGGGATGATAGTCTTTAGAGAACAGAAGAACAAAGACATGGGCTTAACATTCTTGGCTTTTATATATCTTTAAATTTTTATTTATGTATTCGTTTATTTTTAGATGTTCCAGGTCTTTGTTCCTGTATGGACTTTTTTCTAGTTGCAGTGAGTGGGGGCTCCTCTCTTATTATGCATTGCCTTTTTGTTGCTGTGGCTTCTCTTGTCCCAGAGCACAGGCTCTAGGGTGCATGAATAAACAACAAAATTGGGGAAAAAATACCTGATCTCACAGAAGCAGTTCTTTTCCAGTACCCGCTCCAGCCAAGAGAAAGATTCTTAAAGCTGCAGTAAGGCGTTTAGCAATCAAAGTGTTGACATGGTTTTCTTACCTCTTCCTCTCACTTGAGTTGATCCTAAACTAATGAGGACAATGTAAAATCTCTTCATAATTTTAGGGATCTGAAATTAAGTACAACCTGTTCTGCCAAGGTTCCATATGCCTCCTTGGCATAAGAGAATATAGAAATGAACAGGCTAAATGGATTCTCCATGCACCAATACTTATAGTATGACAGATTTTTTTATTTTTTATGATACTGGCATTGTGAATCAAAAAAATTGTAGGATACTTGCAGCAACTATGTGCCATGGATCATATAATGAGATCACATGAGACTTTGACCCCTCAAATGAGATGATGCCCTTGTGAGGATTTCAATCCACAAACTAGCCTGAAGGACACACTTTGGTGGTTGTCACTATAGGCAGATGGTGACTGAGGACAACATACCATCTCCCATGATACCTCCTACAAAAATTAACTATTTTGTTTAGACACAATACCAGGAAGAAAGGGAAGGGTAGGAGGAATCCTTGAGTGTACCTTGAATTAGCGAAGTAATGCTTTTTATTTCCTCCTGGGAAGAATGGGATTAAGACTGAAATTAGGTTGAATTATAGAAAATAAAGAAAATTATGATTTTGCATAGCTGAGTTTATAAATATGGCCCCTCAACACTAGGCTTGCCATTATAGTGATTGAGTACTCTTCCTGACATAAAATCCGTCCTAATAACTCATCTTCATGTTAGTAAAGTATAAAACAGGGGAAGATGAGGAAACTGGCAAATGGCATCAAGTTTGTCCTTTATTTCTTTGGAATATGCTAAGTTTATCTGCACAAGCCAGATTTGGGGGAGAGGGGGCAATTCTCTCTACTGTCATGTTTGGATGAAAAGAGCAGTTTATTTCCTCTCTGTCATTTTATCCACTTGAAAATGATTTTTGGAAAGTTCTTACTCTGTTTCAAATGGGTAGAAAGGAACTTTGTTTTTAATTAAAATCCTTTCTAGATAATGAGTTTTTAGTTCTAGGTAATGACTTTTTGATTATAAGGTATCCTTAACCAATGATGGTTCCTGAATTCCTCTCAAGGAGCTTAAATGAAGCAATCTTCTGGAATATGGGGAAGTGACAGCATTTGCAAAGATGGCACACTACCATATCAGTTGTTATTTGTATAGAGGAAACTGAAAAATTAACAAGATTTACTCATCATTCACCATCCAATGGCACCCCAAGAGGTGGTTTTGATAGCAAAACCTTTCATCATTAGCCCTCCTGTGTGCTGCCTTCTACTTATTGCTTATATATTTTATTTAATCATTGGTATATTCCAATTCAAATTTGATCAAGGATTCATTAGAGAGGATAATTCACAGTGGTTTCATGTTGAGAAGTAGGCTGACAAAAGGCCAATGTCCATAGAAAGTTATTGGATATGGTAGAGCTGAGTTTATATCTGAAGGGCTCAAAAACAAAAATGTAAACATTTGATCTTTAACTTTTATGTCCAAACTGTCTTAAATTGTGTTACAAGAGGCATTTCAAATGTTTTCCTGTTCTTCAGTTTACTGTGCATTCCCTAATCCAGCTCTAATACCTCATTCTTCACTCAAATAGGACAAAGACATATCAACGTATTTAATCTTAAAAAAGCAGAATAGCACTCCCCTACTTCTGTTGTTCTTGTTTTTGTTATTCTTGTTCAGTTGCTAAGTCAGTTCCAACTATTTGTTACCCAGTGGACTGCAGCGTGCCAGGCTTCCCTGTCCTTCACTAACTCCCAGAGTTTGCTCAGAATTCATGTCCATCGAGTTGGTGATGCCATTCAACCATCTCATCCTCAGCTCTCTCTTCTCCTTTTGCCTTCAGTCTTTCCCAGCATCAGGGTCTTTTCTGATGACTCAGCTCTTTGCATCAGGTGGCCAAAGTATTGGAGCTTCAGCTTCAGCATTAGTCCTTCCAATGAATATTCAGGGTTGGTTTCCTTTAGGGTTGACTGGTTTGATCTTATTGCAGTCCAAGGGACTCCCAAGAGTCTTCTCTAACACCAAATATCAAAAACATCAATTCCTTGGCATACAGCCTTCTTATGGTCCAACTTTCACATCCACACATGACTATGGAAAAACCATAGCTTTGATGATATGGACCTTGTCAGCAAAGTGACATCTCTGCTTTTTAATATGCTATGTAGGTTGTCATAGCTTTTCTTCCAAGGAGCAAGTGTCTTAATTTGATGGCTGCAGTTACAATCTGCAGTGATTTTGAAGCCCAGGAAAATAAAACCTGTCACTGCTTCCACTTTTCCCCCATCTATTTGCCATGGAGTGATGGGACTGGATGCCATGTTCTTAGTTTTTTGAATATTAAATTTTAAGCTAGCTTTTTCATTCTCTTCTTTTAACATCATCAAGAGACTCTTTAGTTCCTCTTCACTTTCTGCCTTTAGAGTGGTATCATATGCATATCTGAGATTATTGATATTTCTCCAGCAATCTCAATTCCAGCTTGGGATTCATCCAGCCGGCATTTCGCATGATGTACTCTGCATATAAGTTAAATAAACAGAGTGACAATATACAGCCTTGTTGTACTCCTTTCTCAATTTTGAACTAGTCAGTTTTTCCACATAAGGTTCTAACTGTTGCTTCTTGATCCGCATACAGGTTCTCAGGAGGCAGATAAGATGGTCTGGTATTCCCATCTCTTGAAGAATTTTCCACAGTTTGTTGTGATCTACACAGTCACAGGCTTTCACATAGTCAATGAAGCAGAAGTAGATGTTTTTCTGAAATTCCGTTTCTTGCCATTTCCTTCTCCAGGGGATCTTCCCAACCCAGGGATCTAACCCACGTACCCTGTGTCTCCTGCGTTTCAGGCAGATTCTTTACCTACTGAGCCATTGGGGAAACCCCTGGTTCTTATTGTATGTAACTCTAAACCTTGGACAGGACCATATTGTCCCAGAAACTATATGACTTAGTGAAGTTGATTTAGTTCATTAGTACAAATACTGAGACTTTTGGTCCATGTAATAGAAAACTCACTAGCCTATTCATTTAACAAGTATCTATTGAGCACATGCTATGAAAAGGAATAGTTGTTCTTTACATAAGGATATAGTAGCAAAAAATACCAGCTCTCCCACTTGCAATATCTAGTAGAGTGAACAGCTAGCAGGTAATAAGCTAAAAATAGCTCAACTGGTAAATAATCTGCCTGCAAAGCAAGAGACCTTGGTTTGATTCCTGGGCCAGGAATATCCCCTGGAGAAGGGATAGGCTATCCACTCCAGTATTCTTGGGCTTCCCTGATGGTTCATAGGGTAAAGAATCCGCCTGCAGTGCAGGAGACCTGGGCTCGATCCCTGGGTTGGGAAGATCCCGTGGAGGAGGTCATGGCAACCCACTCCTGTATTCTTGACTGGAGAATCCCCACGGACACAAGAGTGTGGCGGTCTACAGTCCATGGGGTCGCAAAGAGTTGGACATGACTGAGCCACTAAGCACACACAGGTTAAAAATAGCCAGCATCATGATACGTATTATGAAAAAAAGTAAGGTTTTCTGATAGAGTGTCTCGGTGGTTTTTTCACAGTGACTGTTGGGGAGTGTCCTTCTGAGAAGTTAGTATTTAAGCTGAGCTCTAAATAACAAGAAGGGGATAACTACATGAAGATTGTGTGGGAGAGTTTTGGAGACGAAGGAAAAGCTGGGTGAGTAGAAATTCCAGAGTGTCAAAGCCTTTTGGATGAAGGTGATGGCAGCAAGAGGGAAAATGGTTTAGAGAGGTAGATATGGACTGATGGTAATGGTATCAGGGGATTTGGATTTTATTTCAACAGTGATGGGAACCTAGGGTAGACTTTAACACAAGAGCACGAAGTGATTTATTTTATGATTTAAAAACACTTCTCTCTGTATATTGTAATATCAATGATTAAGTAGTATGATATCTGAAATTAGCTTAAAAATCATTTGAAGAGGTGTTGGGTGGGAGCAAATGAGGTTCAGGTGAAACAAGATTAGTCATGAGTTTGATACTTGTTGAAGTTAAGTACATGGAATTCATTATATTATTGCCTCTACTTTGTGTGTATCTGAAAATGTTCATAATACAAAGATTGAAAAATATGTAAAAATTACTTTCCCTCCAATGTAATAAACAGTCTAGTTCCCAAACTTGGGTCTATAATAAAGGAGACCTTCATTATCAGTCTTGCTAAAAGGAGAAACTTAAAAGGACAGGCTGCTAAGGGGTGGTAGTCAGAAATATGTAGACTTGATGATGGTGCCATTTACTGAAACAGTAAAGACAGGTCAGAAGATTGCAGCTTGGACAGGGAGGACATTGCCAGAACCTGGAAATCAAAGGTTCATTCTGGATGTGGCAAGGGTGAGGTGTTTATTCGACATCCAACTGGAGTTAGCATTTAGCTCCCGTACACATTTGAACCTTGAGTTCAGAGGGTAGTGTTGTAGATGGAATTATTAGTTCACAGGAATTTGTCTTTCTCCTTTGTCATGTTTCTTTATAAGCAGGACATACTTCTTGTCTTATTACTTTGGGTTTGGCTTTGTGAATGTCTTTGGCCAATAGAATGTAAACTTGAAAGTTGCTGTGTCTGAGCAAAAGTTTTAAGTGTGCTAACATTTTTAGTTTGGTTGCTTTCTCCTACCTCATCTGTGAGAGTAGCATGTCCCAGTGTTTTTCTGATCTTCAAATCTGGGTTCTGAGGTGAGATGACACTGAGGTGCCCTTACTCAAGCTCATCAAAGTTGAAGCACTTGAGAGTGACACAAGAAATAAATGTTGCTGAGAGCTACTGAGATATTATAGTTGTTATTCCTAAAAAATTGACTGATACAGTCAGGGATAGAGATATGCATTTGGAAGTCATGGGCATATTGGTTTTATTTAAAGCCTAATGCTATATAAGATCATCTAAGGGAAGTGATGATCTCTAATTGTCTTTTATGTTGAGAAATGGGTTCACTAAAACAAAACTAAACAAAACAAATAACCTCATAAAATCGAGACATTCTTGGAAATTTACAGCTAAAATGACATTTATTTTTTTGGTTTCTATAATGCTTAGATTAGTTCCATTTCCAAAATTGGCAAGTAGATACTTTAAATCAACATTTGACAAATTTTTTTTTCTTGATGTATCTGCAAATCAAACAAAATGTGAAATGCCCTACTCAAAGTATACATCACCATGAGGTAGAAATTCCTGATAATTTTTCAAGTTTTAACAATGAAGTTGAAATTGGAGAAAAGTATAAAAGGAAATGAGTTAATTTCTCCTTCCCTAAAATCAGGTCACTAGTTTTTAAACATAATAAATTTGATTTTGGAATATATTGCTTCTTGGTAAAAATTTCTGTCATAAAATGTATTCAGCTTTGTTTTAATTAAATGAAATAAGGCATTTGTAACTTGATGATAAATGTCTCTTTAAAATGCATATGAAATTATGCTGGTGGTAATTTGTTAAATTATTATGGAAATTTCACACTTCCACAATAATGTTTAATTTGCTCTTGATTTAGGGTAAGTGTCCTGTGATAAACTACCCGCTCTATCTTTACATTCACTTTTACTTTTCAGCAATTCTATGGACATCTACACACACTTACATTTTTCTTAATACTGAAGATCCCAAACAAATTGTAGTTAAGGTGGGGTGGTGGAGTTAGTAAAAAGTTATATTCTAGGACCAAACACATTTCTTTTCAAGTTTTCATGATACATTTTTTGTTACATGTTATAATTTTTCTTTTGAGTGGCTTTTCAACTATGGCTTGAAATCTAAGACATTCCCTCCCCTTAATCATTTTTATAACAAGCTTAGAATTTCTTTTGTATGCTTTTTCTCTGCAGTTTATTAAAGTCCCAGATATAATATTGAAATGTGGTCTTATACTACTATAATTTACCCTTTCTGTATTTACGTGACTACTAGTAGGGTTTGCTTCAATCCCTTGTTATCACATAAAAATTTTATCATAGTCATTTCATTGAAGTAAGAAGGATTTTGGGAGTGGCCTCATGAATTGTATATCTTCAGCTATTTAACTATTTAACTCATTAACTCTTCAGCTGTTTAAATCATTAACGGCAATGTAACTCAATAACTGCCATTTTAAGCTCTTAATGTGTTTTTGGTATCATTCTGAAAACATTACATGATATATTTAATCCTCATGCAACCTTGTGAAGTAGTTCTGATAGTATTCTCATTCAATAGAGGAAGGAACATGTTAAACAACTTTCCCAATGCTTTGCAGTTAGTAAACTGTGGAACCATGATTCAGACATGCTTAATTGTTATATATATATATATATATATACATATATATGTAACATATATATACATATTTATATACATATAGTCCTTATTAGAGTAGACTAACAGCTTCAGCAAACAATCTCCAAATCTCAGCAAACCCTCACAAGAAGTTGCAGGCAGGATTAGATTACTGTTGAGCTAATTGTATTCCCTCTCTCCATACTACCTCAGGAGTAGTTTGCTTTCACATCTCCTCGATGTTGGGTCTGGCATATTATTTGATTTGGCCAATCAAATGTGAAATTGTTATCATGTAGACCTGTGCCTTAAGAAGCAAAAAATTTTGCTGCTTAACCCCCAGAAGCTTCAGAATTCCTTTATGAGGAATACATACCTCAAGGTAGCACTGCCCATGACACTTAGGCCCCAGAATGAGGCAGGTGAAGCTAACATAGACTTAATCACAGATGCACTCCCCCAGTCAGCTTGCAAACCCACAGACCTATGAGCAAGAAAATAATGCTTATTATTCTATGCATAAGTGATCTTATGGCTTTTGTTATGCAGCAAAACTAATGTAAATTTGTGAAGTGAAGCAGTTGTGAAAGAATTGAGATCTAGAATGGTTAAGTATTCTACATCACTTGGCTACTGAATAGCAGAATTGAAGTTGACACTAAGGCCCTCTGATTCCAATATACATATCTTCGACCATTATGCTATGCTAACTCCAAGTAAGCGTATTGTTTTCCTGTATAAAGATACATTACGGGCTTCGCAGGTGGCGCTAATGGTAAAGAACCTGCCTGCCAACACAGAACACATAGGAGACATGGTTCTGTCCCTGGGTTGGGAAGATCCCCTGGAGGAGGGCATGGCAACCCACTCCAGAATTCTTGGCTGGAAATCCATGGAAAGAGGAGCCAGGTGAGCTATGGTCCATAAAGTCAGACATGACTGAAGCAACTTAGCATGCATGCAAAAAGACACCTCTTTTAGAAAATGTCACTCTATAAGCTTTTCCTATTTGTTAATTTATATGTGTGTATCTGTTCATACACACGCACATATATATATATGTAAAAATAAACAAAATTTTTATGTTTTCCAAAGACCGTAATTTCTCCAGGTGAATTGTTAGTCTGGGATTCCCAACAAGTTTCTCATTTTGAAAACTGACCTCTTGGATAGATGAGCTTAACAGACAATGTTAAGGTAAATCTGAGTGCCTACATGGCAGGGAATCGGGCAAATATTCCTCCAACTTAGTTTTGGATAATGATCTCAAAGAAGTGGCAACTTTTGGTGGGAACTTAAGAAAGATGCTTTTAAGAATCTATTTTTCCATTTGTGCAGAGGGACTTTATTATTACTTAAGCAGCATATAGCTGTGGAATGAGAGATGATGCAAGGAAATACTGTGGTTGACAAAGTGTGAATGTAGTTGTGAAGTGTTAGTGTAGCTGAGAAGTGTTGGCTTTTGAACTAGTTTGTTGCACAGTTTGGATATGCAAAACATGTTCAAGGTATATAAAAAGAGATTTTAAGAACTCTAAAGTTCTTTTATTTTCCTTGTGTGATTTTTTTTTCAGAGGTTTTGGTAGGTTAATACTATACAACACTGTAATCATAGTAGTTAATATAAATTTAATAAAATGAAAATTGAATATTACCCTAATGTGACTACAGCTTTGCTATTCCAAGTGTAGTCCATGAACCAGCAGCATTGGCATCTCTAAGGAGATGATCAGAAACATAAACTTATGGCCCTAGCCAAAACCAGATGAATAGAAATATTTATTTTAACAAGATTTCAAGGTTTGATGAGAGATAATAACAGAGAAAATTAAAAGTTATTGTTCAGAAGACACCTAATTGCAACCCTGTTATTAACCAGATTGATATATTCTTTACACAATAGTCAGGAAATGAATTATTTACTAAGGTCAAATGGAAAATAAGATAAGAGGAAATGCAAAAATATTAGCTATCGTATCATGTTATATATACTTGATTACCAGTTACTGTTCAGAGCAGTATGAAGGTTTTTTTTTTTTAATGGTCAAAATAGTGAAGAAAATGTTGCTATTCAAGTATTTGTTTTTTCAATTTACAATCCTATCCTCAACTAAGCATACTTTTTTAAGTAGTAATATATACATAATAAAAATATTATAAACTTACTTTATTTGACCAAAACCTTTAGCCGAAGCATTACTAACAAACAAAATTAATAGCTTTGGAAATTAGAATAAAATCAACATGAATATCAATAATGTGCTAATTGTCCTTCCTTTCTGTTGACTTTAGGAAAATTTGGATCATAATATATTTATAAGAATGTGACTTAGTTCTACTATTTGATGCCTAATTCCATATCTTTATAATAAGCCCAAATCATTTATCCAAATAATGTTCAATTTAAGATTCATATGAATTTGCATAAATTACAATAGGGCTCATGTTCGTTGAAATATCGGTAATGAATATGCAGGTAAAATGTTTAATATTTTAGACATTATAATGAGGTCCTTGAAATATTTTCTTTTGCTGAGGATTTTTATAAGATGATTTGGCACATCCCTGCTTAAATGCCTTTTTAAAAATAATTAATGTTTACTTTCTGGCTGCTCTGGGTCTTTGCTGTTGCACACAGTCTTTCTCTAGCTGCTGCTAGTGGGGCCTACTCTCTAGTTGTGTTACAGTGTCTGGGCTTTTCTTTATGGTGGCTTCTCTAGCGGAGCAGGGACTCTGGGGCATGTGGGCTTCAGTAGTTGCAGGTTTTAGTCTCCAAATCACAGGTTCAGTAGTTGCAGTGCATGGGCTTAGTTGCCCTGTGCCATGTGGAATCTTCCCAGACCAGGGACTCAACCCGTGTCTCTTGCATTGGCAGGAGGATTCTTTACCACTGGGCCACCTGAAATGACTTTTAATTTATTTGTAATTGATTACGGTTTGAGTCAAGAACCCCCTGTTAAATAGTAGCATCCTAATTTACACTGTCTTCTTTTTTCTCTTATTTTTATGGGGTAGTATTAGGGACATGAGTCATGGTAAAATATATTTGGTGGACAATGCTGTGTTATGATTCAATATCCAGACTCAGTGTGATTTTTCACCATTGCTTCTTCTGATATATTCTTGTTTCTGTGTTTTAGTTTTTATGATCCTTGATGTTTAGTGAAATTAAAGAAGCTATTCCTATATGGATGCACTGGGAAACAAACAAACAAAAATGTTCAATAAGTATATAGATAGAAGTTTAGCAACTTTTCAGAAGCCAGTCACTGTTTGTCCAGACTTTGAAACTGCTGAAGCTGAGGCTCCAATACTTTGGCCACCTGATGCAAAGAGCCGACTGATTGAAAAAGACACTGATGCTGGGAAAGATTGAAGGCAAGAAGAGGAGGAGATGACAGAGGGCAAGATGGGTGGATGGCATCACCAACTCAATGGACATGGGTTTGAGCAAGCTCCAAGAGATGGTGAAGAAAAGGGAAGCCTGGCATGTTGCACTCCATGGTTTTGCAGAGTTTGACACAACTGAGCGACTGAACAACAGCAACAAATATCATTAAGAATGAATTTTTTTTTTTTTTTTTTAAGAATGAATCTTAACAATGACAAATATAATTCTTAATGTTCACATGTTGACCTCTGATCTGGATAGCACTTTTTCTTAGAAAAAAAATGGGTAGTGTAACTTCACAGCTTAATTAGTTGAAGAAGATAAATGCTGGTATTGAGCTGAATTGTTGCCATTTAGTCATGTCTGACTCTCTTGGATCCCCATGGAATTTAGCCCACCAGGCTCCTCTATCAATGTGAATTCCCAGACAAGAATACTATAGTGGGTTGTCTTTTCATTCTCCAAGGGATCTTCTGAACCCAGAGATAAAACCTGTGGATCTTGCCACATCTGCTGTATTGAAGGCAGATTCTTTATTGCCGAGCCACCTGGAAAGTTTTTTATTGGGTTGAATGGTGGATCCTAAATCCAATGACAGGTATCATTGGAAAGACAAGGAAAATGTGAGACACACAGAGATACAAAGAAGAAATCAATGTGAAAATAGAGGTAGAGATTGGAATCATTCATTTAAAAACCAAGAAATGCCAAGAATACCTGGTAGCTATCAAAAACTGGAAGAGGCAAGGAAGGACTCTTCTCCAGGGTCTTGTTGTTGTTTAGTTGCTAAGTCATGCCCTACTCTTTGTGACTCCATGGACTGCAGCATAACAGGTTTCCCTGTCCTTCAATCTCTCCCAACGTTTGCTCAAATTCATTCCCACTGAGTCAGTTATGCTATTTAATCATCTCATCTTCTGCTACCCTGTTCTCCTTTTGCTTTCAGTCTGTCCCAACATCAGGGTCTTTTCCAGATGAGTAGGCTCTTCACATCAAGTGACCAAAGTATTGGAGTTTCAGCTTCAGCATCAGTCTTTCCAATGAATATTCAGGGTTATTTCCTTTAGAATGGACTGATTTAATCTCCTTGCATCCAAAGGACTCTCAATAATCTTCTCCAGCACCACAATTTGAAAGCATCAATTCTTTGGCACTCAGCCTTCTTTATAGTCCAGCTCTCTCATCCATACATGACTACTGGAATAACCACGTGTGTGTGCTTAGTCACTCAGTCATGTCAGACTCTTTGTGACCCCATGGACTGTAGCCTTCCAGGGTCCTCTGTCCATGGGGATTCTCCAGGCAAGAATACTGGAGTTGGATACATGCCCTCCCCCAGGGGATCTTTCCAACCCAGGAATCAAACCCAGATCTCCCACATCTGCAGGCTGATTCTTTACTGTCTGAACCACCAGGGAAGCCCTAGCTTTGACTATATCCATTCTGTCGGCAAAGTTATGTCTCTGCTTTTTAATATGCTGTCTAGATTTGTCATACCTTTTCTTCTAAGGAGCAAGCATCTTTTCATTTCATGGCTGCAGTCACCATCCATAGTAATTTTGGAGCCCAGGGAAATAAAATCTGTCACTCTAGAGTCTTAAGGGGTGACATAAATTTGAAAATCTCTTGATTTGGGATTTCTGGGCTCTGGAGCTGTGAGGGAATAAATTTCTGTTGTTTGATACTACCAAATGTGGGGTAATTTGTCATGTTGGTCCTAGGAAACTAATATACTACTGTATCAGATAATTCCAAAACCTAATGACTTAGCAAAATATATGTTTATTGCATACACATATCATAATTTATCCTGTTGGCAGGTAATCTGCTTCACACAGTCATTCACAGACCCATACTCTACCAATTGTGACTCTACCATTCACAGGAAGTGATTCTAATGTCTCAGCAATCAATCACGACCCCAACCTAACCAAAAGGATGTGTGAAAATGTAGTCTTCCTGTGTCCCAAGAAAGATGATGCAAACAGAGCACCATATCTGGTGAATATATGCATTTTTTTTTTCTGCCACAGTTTGTCTTTCTGGTATGAGGTATCTGTTTCATTCTTTCTGCTAAACATAGAAAACATTAGTGATCTCTCCAATTAGGCAGAAAACCCTAAGTTAATTTATTTACTGACTTCAGTTCAGAGTTAGTCTCTCAATCTGTTTCTACTTATGTAGTAATTTTTTTAAGATTTTTTTACCTTACTTGACTTTTTTGATTAATTAATCAACTTCTAGACACCTTAGATAAAAATTCCAGCCCTACTATTTTTATGAAATGTAATTTTAGGCAATTCATTTCTCTTCTCTGAACCCATTTTCTAGTTTGTTTGATGGTTGGTTTCAGTTATTGGCTTTAAGTTATTATGAAGCTTCAATCAGATAAGGCATGAAAAATACCATCATTCAGTTTGTAATTTGTTAGTAGATTGTTCCTTTAAAAATTTGAAGATAAATTGAGTCTCCAAAATGCAAATCAACTTCACTGCCTTGTGTACAGCAGACAAACAAGTGTCAGTGTCATGGTGTCGGGGGACAGTAGTGCCCAGTTGCTTAGTTGTGTCCAGCTCTTTGTGAACCCAGGGACTGTAACCTGCCAGGCTCCTCTATCCACGGGATGTTCCAGGCAAGAATACTGGAGTGGGTTTCCACTTCCTACTCCAGGAGATCTTCCTGACCTAGGGATTGAACCTAAGTTTCCTGTGATCCCTGCATTGGCAAATGGATTCTTTACCACTGGGCCACCTGGGAAACCAATAATAAGCTTTAACTTCTAGGAAGGTTTTTGATAAAATATAATTTGTAAATTATTGTCATGGGGCAATTAATTCCATACTTTATTTGAAATGCAAAGGATATTGTGGAATGCCACCTAAAATTCTCTTTCTCTCATCTTAAATTTTTTTTTACTCTCATTTATAGTAAAGCAACCTACATTTTATTTTCTGGTAAATGTGAGAATCAATATATTTGACTTCCTTTTCAAACCCTAAATTTCATAATTCACTGACATAGATCTTTATAGGTGTAATTTTGTAACTTTTTTTGAAACTATTCGTGACAATACACTCATTGTAGTCAGTGAAACAGCTGCTGTCTATTTAAACTTAGACTCACTGGCACATGAAATTTAGCTCTAAGTCTACAAACTTTTGGATACAGTGCTGAACAGATTTAGATCAAATTCTATATCATGCTGTTTATTATATCACATGAACATTGTCTATAGATCACCAAAATTATTTCAAAATGATAATGTCACTGATTTCAAGGTGTCTCAAATGAAGAGAACCTTCATGGATAACGTACAAAAGGACACAGTTATATAAAGCCTCAGTTCAGTTCAGTCATTCAGTCGTGTCTGACTCTTTGCGACCCCATGGACTGCAGCACGCCAGGCTTCCCTGTTCACCACCAACTCCCAGAGCCTACTCAAACTCATGTCCATTGCATCAGTGATGCCATCTGACCATCTCATCCTCTGTCATCCCCTTCTCCTCCTGACTTCAATCTTTTCCAGCATCAGGGTCTTTTCCAATGAGTCAGTTTTTCGCATCAGATGACCAAAGTATTGGAGTTTCAGCTTCAGCATCAATCCTTTCAATAAATATTCAGGACTGATTTCCTTTAGGATGGACTGATTTGATCTCCTTGCAGTCCGAGGGACTTTCAAGAGTGTTCTCCAACACCACAGTTCAAAAACATCAATTCTTCGATGCTCAGCTTTCTTTATAGTCCAACTCTCACATCCATACATGACTACTGGAAAAACCGTAGCTTTGACTAGACGGAAGCCTAAAAAGTCACTATATACTTTTCATGAAACATTTATTTATTCTGTGTATATATTTTTAATTTAATTATTTATGCAATTAGTTTTTATTGCAAGCAATGATAAAAGTGCTACTAGCACCAACCCAAATGTAGGTTTACTGTATGGTTGAAACGTGCCAGGGAGAAAAAAATATTAAGGGCAGAGAGATTAGCTTTCTCACTTTTGTAGTTTTAGTCTTAGTCATGGGAATCTTTGTTAAGGAACAGGATTTCAAAAGCCTTTGAACAGAGAGAGGGAGAGTGGCATGGCTGAATGCAGAGATGGTGAGCAGGGTTTCCTGAGTGCTGTGAGGGAACAAGTGGGGAGATGAGGGAAGTCCGTGACAAGATTCTTTACTGTCTGAGCCACCGGGAAAGCCCTATGAAAAGACTTTTTTTGCTTCAAATAAATGTAAAGTGGAAATTAAATTCTAACCAGGTGTTAGGTACACCATGACTCCTGTTTTGTTGCTCTGTGAAGGTACAGAAGACCTTGCTGCTGCTGCTGCTGCTAAGTCGCTTCAGTCGTGTCCGACTCTGTGCGACCCCATAGACGGCAGCCCACCAGGCTCCGCCGTCCCTGGGATTCTCCAGGCAAGAATACTGGAGTGGGTTGCCATGTCCTTCTCCAGTGCATGAAAGGGAAAAGTGAAAGTGAAGTCGCTCAGTCGTGTCCAACTCTTAACGACCCCATGGACTGCAGCCTACCAGGCTCCTCCATCCATGGGATTTTCCAGGCAAGAGTACTGGAGTGGGGTGCCATTGCCTTCTCCGACAGAAGAGCTTACCCAACTACCAAACTGAAGGAAAGGAATATACTCGTCCTGTCTATACATTTGTTTCACACACAAAAAACCAGAGAAGGTATTCAAACTATCCTGAAGTTCAAACTTTCATAAAATCAGTTGACAGATTTTGATAGTCTTTGGGTCACCTATTTGAGGTCAAAAAGAAAGTTTTTCTTCAGACATTGCAACGCAGCATGGCTAAATTGTTTTAAAAATTTTATAATTCTGGGTCACATTAGGCAGGTCTCTTAGACTAAGCAATTGTGTTTAAAATATGATAACAGCCAATTCTTTCACTCTTGTAAGCAGAGATGTTACAGCTTTTTAAAAAGTTCTTGCCTTATTAACAAATGCTAATTATGAGTAATGGAAGTCAAATTAGTTTCCATTTCTCAAATAGCTGTACTGTATTTGCAAAGAATTTTAAAGAAATTGAATTAATCTGAGTTTGTTTTAATTATAATTTGTTTTCATAGACCCAACTGACAGGTGATACTTACACTTGCTTGAATTACATCCACGGGTAATATTTTAATGTTTGTAGTTGTATAAATTATTTTAGCTCTGTGGCAATATTTAGGCATAAAATAAGAGATGTAAATATTTAAAAACAGACTGAAGTTGTTTATTCCCTAAATAGATTATTACCTGATGGGCGTGTACTTAACATCTGTGATATCTAATATAAAATCCAAATTAGCTTGAATACTCCCTGATACAGTTCTTGATGAGTTTACGTTTTTCTCTGGTGAACTGGGTTGCTACATTAGGCAAATAAATATACAGACTGTCATTATGTTTTTCCTGTATTTTCTCCATACTACTCTTTCCTCAATTATAAGGTATATTTTTACCTTCTTGAATGGTAGAAACTTTACAAAAAAGGAAATTCATTTTTCAGGTCAATTTATCATAAAGCTTCCAAGGAGCAAATATGCATCTTTCTAGCTTTAAAAATAGAGCCCTTCACTGGACACACTATGAATGCTTCTAGATATGGTTTCAGGTGAAATGCAGTGAGAGAAGTGGAGAAAAGCGTAGCTACCAAGGGCAGATTTCATGAGGGCTTAATACATGCTTATGGCTACTTATCTGGAAGGTTCCTTTTTTTCCCCATTTGACTTCCCTGAAAGTACTGTCTGATGAAAAGAAAAAATTGAAGTCTTAGGTTATAGGAGTTAGGGAGGAGGTCTGGTGAAAGATTGTGGGATAAATCATTTAATTTCCTTGAAGTTTCAAATAGGTATTTTTGCCAATTAACATTTAATGATTAACCATTTTCTGTACTAAACTGAAGGATACTTAGGAGGACTCTGTTTCTATCAGGGAAAGCCAATTGATTTCTAGCCCTGGTACTATGTGATAAAGTCTCAGTTCTACCATTTATTAGCTTATGATCTTGGGTGAACCTTGATTTCCTTATCTAGATGAGACTAATCTATATTTAACCAAACAGAATAACATTTTTCTCTGAACTGAAGTCTCAACATGAGTGAATTTTTGGATGAATTACATCAACATTTATATCAACCTCTCCTTTGGATTTCTTCTTGTCTTTTCACATCCTTGCTTCATCTACTCACATCATGGTTTAACTTTCACCAGATGTTTGGATATACAATTAATAAAACATTGTAAGGTTTACTGTTCTCATAGAGTAGATGCTTGGCATATAACTTGATAGCTCTGCTGCTGCTGCTGCTAAGTCGCTTCAGTTGTGTCCAATTTTGTGTGACCCCATAGACAGCAGCCCACCAGGCCCCGCTGTCCCTGAGATTCTCTAGGCAAGTAGCTCTAAGTACTTTAAAAATCTCATGCTTCTTCATCTTATCCTTTTTCTCCTTTTCTTTTTCTAAACTCTTATATTCCTAATGTAGAGAAGGCAATGGCAACCCACTCCAGTACTCTTGCCTGGAAAATCCCATGGATGGAGGAGCCTGGTAGGCTATAGTCCATGGGGTCGCAAAGAGTCGGACACGATTGTGCGACTTCACTTTATATTCCTAAGGTAGGGCTTACTAGAAGTCAGTCATTTTTACTATGTTTGCTTAATGTTTTATTTACTTACACATTTTTGTAAGTTTACCCTGACTAATGGGATAGAAACTCAAGTGGAGCCTGTGCTATTGGGGTTTACTCTTTTAGTTATTATATCTTTTTTTAGACATTTCATTTAAAAATATATATATTTATTTTAATTGGAGGATAATTACTTTACAATATTGTGATAGATTTTGCCATACATCAACATGAATTGGCCATAGGCAAAAATGTGTTTTGATCCTTGGATACATTTTAAAAGAATGCCACATAAGACAAATTGGAAAGGACTCTAGCTAGAAAGGCATGTAACATGTAAATAAATTACTTGCAAACTGGATATAGCGTAATAGTCTTTGGAACTTTTATTCCAGATGTATATGCTATTGCTTAGTAATTTAGATATAAATAAATTTTGGGATCCTTACAGTTGCCAAATAAAATATTTTCTTTGACATTCTTTATTTCTAAAGTTGTTTCATTATTTTAACCAGATGGTGTTTTTCCTGGGAATACTACTTTTCAATCTCAGATGACTGCTAACAAAAACCTCATTATTTCTTAGAAGATGGTTTAAGTCTTACTCTCTCTAAAGTTTGCTTCTTGTACCTGCAGTGAACATTAGGATTATGTTTCTTGCAAGGATGAAAAATTGAGATCTCCGGTCCATGTTGTGGCTGACTGTAGTGTCCTTAGTCATTGCGTCAGATAGATACACTCCACTATGTTCCATCCATCTGAACACAGCTTTCAAGAACGCATCTCTGAGCAGCATTCGTCATTCCCTGGAAGAAGGGATGGGTGATGTTTAAGGATAAAAATGAAATCATTTTGGGAGCAGGATTACTTTAATGAATGAAAACAAAAAAAAAATCTCTGAAGGAGACAACTTAGTATTTTTGTTTGTTTGTTTCTAAGTTTCTATGACATTCAAAAATATTAGTTTTACAGCCACCTGTTGGGAATAATTGTCCTCCAAATTAATGTCTTCATCTGCCTCCTTGAAGGCATAGATTACTGAGGGTTTTATTATTAATTTAAATCAATTTAGTTATATATAATAGTGATAAAGTTAGAGTTAAGCTTTCCTTTCACATTCTTTTTTAGGTCTTCACCAATAATCAGAATCTGATCTCATTTCAGACCAAAGATAATTATATGGATGTTTCATTAGGAAAAAATACAATCTGCTATCATATTTGGATCTCTTTATGAATGTGAAATTAAATAGAGAGCCAAATTATAATCCTGGAACTCTGCCAAAATTCTACTTGAGAAAAAAATTTGGGATCTGGGTTATCCGTAATGCTATTATTTTCACACTCATTCTACAATTACTTTTCTGTCCACATCATTTTTCTTGAATTAACATATATTTAAAGACACTGTATTTTACCTAGAGTTAAATGTTTCTGTCTTAATAGCTGGCTTGCAAAGATATAGAACAATGAAATTAGTCATTTACTTGAAAGCCTGTCTCTGAAAATAGGCATTTTAAAATACAACAGACTACCAGTTCTCAAAAATTTGCTATTGCTTGGCCATTAGGATTTTCCCATTTCTGTGGGGAAAAAAAAAAGATTCTTGAAAGCTATTGAGGTTTTATCAGTTTCTCTGTGACAAGAAATAGCTTGGATTGGCTATGAATGAATTGGTCCCATAACCTAGATAAACATCAGATAATATGTGAGTCCTTAAGACACTTCTGAGTTATGATAAAACATGTCAAGGTGTGCAGGGAGCCTATCTCAGTAGCCTTCGAACCACAGCGTATTAGTTTTGAAAGATTAATCTTAATAGATTTTTGAATCAATTTATGCCGTTTGCACATACAATGAGACAGCAAGGTGCTTCTCTCTATTCTATTTATATTCCCTGAAGGTTAACTTTCAAAATGTATGTGTACTTTGCATTTGGAGAGCTGTCAGGTGATTTTTAAGACTAGAAAACAGATTAGATTTGGAGATTGAAGTTCCTGTCCCACAGAGAATTTATATTTAAGCTGAAAGTTGGGCTTTATACATATAAAAATGAAAGAAATGTCAAAATTTTACTTAATATTTTTGAAAGATAAATAACACAGAAATTATACTAGAAAAAAATTCTTTAAGGTTTTAAAATATTTCAAAGCAGTTTATGTTCTCTAATTACATTGGGTGTAGAATTTATAATACATGAGTTTATAAAGTCATGAAAATTTTGGAGGCATCTATTTTTGTGGAAATCCTTGAACTAGTTTCTATGTTTTATGCATGAATACTTGCAGAAGCAAGCCAAAATGACTTATTGGAAAGGATGCATTTCCTGTAAGCACCTGAGCATTTGGTGATCTATGCTTTTGGTGCAACTCTAGCTTAACTAGATGTGAGAGGGTTAGATATTTTGGGAAGTATAATCATTAGCATAATGTAGGTTCTTCTGAAGCAAGGGGAATGTAGGTGATCTAAACGCAATCAAGGTCATGAAACAGCAGCTGATGTTCAAGCTTAACATTCTTTTTGATTTAGGCCACCTTGATAGAAGGATTTTTTTCTTAAATATGTGTAACCATGCTAAGCCCATTACAAGATTATATAAGGAAAGTGATCGTTATACTAGCAAATGTGCCTTTCGTACAGCCTATCCTGTGAAAGTTTGTGATTTCACATACATTCAATTAAGATAGCAAGTAAGTTAGTTTTAAAAAAATAAGGCAAATTCATGGTTACGGTATGAAGTCAATCTTCTTAATTTATAAAAGTCCTTTCTGAGTGATGACCCCTAATGATGGCGGATTAGATGTGTTGTCTTTTTTAAAAGAGAGGCAGTGACAGGATAAGATAGCAACAACATGATTTGTAAAATTTTCTTTCTGGAACTTTTATAGTTAACAAGTAAACCTAATTATAACTCACCAACAATAAAAGATGACAATATAAAGTTGATAACTACTAAAACTCAGCAAGTCTGCAGTGTTTTCTAGCAGCTATTTTGGGCTACTTTATGAAAGGTGTGAAGCAAAGATCAGTCAATCAAATCAAGATGATGTTGATTTATGAGAGTTTTGGGGAAGACTAAAGGTATGGTTAGGACTCCCCAGGTGGCTCAGTGGTAAAGAATCTGCCTGCTGATGCAGGAGATGCAGAAGATGCAGTTTCGATCCCAGGGTCTGAAAGATCCCCTGGAGGAGGAAATGGCAACCTGCTCCAGTATTCTTACCTGAAAAATTCCATGGAATGAAGAGCCTGGCAGGCTGCAATCCATAGGGTTGCAGAAAGACAGGACTGAGTATGCACAACAATAATAGCAACAAAGGTATGGTTTAAAGTACAGTTCAATTAGAAACCTGATTCAGAGGAATGGTATGGGTCTGTCCATTTTTACTACTTGTCTTCTATGTTAGACATGGTTTTATGTGCAAGTCTAAAGTTGTTGTTTAGTTGCTAAGTTGTGTCCAACTCTTTTGCGATCCCAGGAACTGTAGTCTACCAAGATCCTCTGTCCATGGGATTTCCCAGGTGAGAATACTGGAATGGGTTGCCATTTCATTCTCCAAGGAATCTTCTCAACCCAGGGATTAAACCCATGTCTCTTGCACTGGCAGGAAGCTTCTTTACCACTGAGCCACCAGGGAAGCCCAAGTCCAAAGTTGCAACTCACCTCTTAAATAAGAAAGAACAGAAAGATCCTAGTTTTGTACTTCTACCTTCTAGCATTGTCATGAGAAAAAGTATAACTTATGGCATTACCTTTAGATAATGCTGCATGATTCCATCCCATATTCACATGAAAATTGATAATCAACATGAATATTATATTGAAGAAGGAGTTTCATCTGTCCCCTAAAGACTATCAAATTTACATATTTGTCTTAGAGAAAACTCACATGTAGGCTGTGGGTGTTTTAGTCTCTCAGTCGTGTCTGACTTAAAAGTGACCTCATGGACTGTAACCAACCTGCCTCTTTTGTCCATGGAATTCTCCAGGCAAGAATATTGGAGTGGGTTGCCATTCCCTTCTCCAGGGGATCTTCCTCATCCAGGGATCAAACCTAGGTCTCCTGCATTGGCAGGAGGATTCTTTACCATCTGAACCACCAGGGAAGCCCAGGCTAAATAAATAAATAAATAAGACTTCTCAGGTGGTGCTAGTGGTGAAGAACCTGCCTGCTAATGCAGGAGGTGTGGGTTCCTGGGTTGGGAAGATCCCTTGGAGGAAGGTATAGCAACCCACTCTAATGTTCTTGCCTGGAGAATCCCAGGGACAGAGGAGCTTGGCGGGCTGTAGTCCATAGGGTCGCAAAGAGTGGGACACGACTAAAGAGACTTAGCACATTCACACACACACGTGTGTGTGTGTGTGTATGCAGGACAGCAAAGGAATGTGCTGTGTTAAGTTTCTCAGTCGTGTCTGACTCTTTACAACCCTTTGGACTGCCTCCTCTGTCCATGGGATTCTCCAGGCATGAATACTGGCGTGGGTTGCTATGGCCTTGACCAGTAATTCTTCCCAACCCAGGGATTGAACCCTCACCAATCTGTCTACTGCATTAGGCAAGCGAGTTCTTTACAACTAGCACCACCTGGTAAGTCTATATATATATATTTGTTTACCTAGAAGTTCTAATCTATAGTTCCATACAGTTTCGTTTCTAGGCTCCTATCAATTATTTTAAACTTTTCTCATAGATCTTCTTCCCTAATCATTTTTATTGCTGTACTCTGGACACATTCCAATATTCCAAGGTTTCCACACTCTCTTAGTAATGGAATCACATGTACCAATAGTGATCTTTTTATGAGCAAAGCTGAATGGAATCTCACTTGTTTTTCCCTCTCCTGCAAGGACTCTGTGGGACTGTCAAGGAGAAAATAAATATTTGTTACTTCTGGTAACGAAAGAAGTATGTGACTCAGCAACACATGGGGAGCAGATGTGTTGAATAAGAGCCCGCTCCTGTGCATCAGTCCTGTCACTGAGTGAGGCTATAAATAGAGAAAAATTAGGGGAGAAGATGCTGCATCCCTGATTCTGTTCAATCACATTGAAACTGGAAATACTAAAGCTTGGGCTTTGGATGTATTGATGATTCTGCTTTATATAGATGGCTGGTCAACCCATATTTAAGTGAGCCATGCAGCTAGAAAACAACTGTTCCTTTACCCCCACTACCATACACAAAGGCATTCTGAGCAGTAAGGATCCTTTGGCTGTTGAAACACATAGAAATTCAAATGGTGGCTATCTGGCTATAGAACTTGTTAAATTTGTCTTATTAGGTTGGCATCTCTGCCCTTTCCATTCTACTTTCCCGAGCCTGGAGAAATTGGACTTGCTATGGCACCCTTCATAGGAGAGAGTACTAAAATCTTTGTTGACCAAATTGACCAAATGCAAAAGGCATTTTCTACTGGATAGAAATGTGCTCTAACAAGTTGGCTCCATCTTTTCTCAGGCAAAAATGTTCCATTTGGGGACTGACAAGAAAGCTAGATTTGGATAAATAACTCTAAGTATTTGAATATGAAGAGTTTACTAAGGACAGCTACTTAGACCATAATTATCCTTTTTGTAGGTGTTGATTCCCTAAAAATAGTACGCTTCTGATTTTGCAATATGACTTTTTCAAACTCATGTTAATACATTGATATTCACATTAGGGGATTTTTAAAAAAACTTTTATTTTATATTGGAGTGTAGTTGATTAACAATGTTGTGAGAGTTTTAGGTGTAAAACAAAGTGATTCATATGTATATGTATGTTATACATGCATGTATAACATGTGTAGCATGTATAACAAAGTTATACATATGTATAATTAGGGGATTTTTTATAACATTTGTATAATTCAATGGAAAACACCGGCCCCCATCTCTTACTAATTTGCCAGATAAATGCTATGTAAATATAAGAACTGACTGAAAAGAAGGCAGGGTGATTTGAGAGGTCATATGACAAAAGCCTGGGCTTTCCTGGTGGCTCAGCAGTAAAGAGTGTGCCTGCCAATGCAGGAGATGTGGATTCAGTCCTTGGGTTGGGAAGATCCCCTGGAGAAGGAAATGGCAACTCACTCCAGTATTCTTGTCTGGGAAATCCCATGGACAGAGGAGCCTGCCGGACTAAAGTCCATGGGGTTGCAAAAGAGTTGGACACGACTTGGTGACTTAAACAACAACAATGACAATAGCCTATTATGTGATTTATCTTCTTGAAGTCTAGGAGCAAGATTTGATCATTTATGTGTTTGACAGAACATTACTATATTGTATATAACATATAGGCTCAGTGTATATTTGTCCAACTACACTAACAATTCTCTCACAGATAGGCACTGTTAGAATGAAATTTTGAAGCTTTCTACCCAAACCTAACTCAGCTATAGTTCTCCCAAGCTATCTCTTGGTCACTTTATGAGGAAGTTCTGTTTAGTTAGCTTGATAGGAAAAAAAAAATTTTTTTTGAGAAGCCTAAATAGTAAAGACAGTATTTTTCTGTTTATTTAAGCAGATTGCAAACTGTATCTTTATCAGTAAATTAAAATTTTAACCCTGGGCCCTGATAGCATATAGCATATGTTTATTTCCAAGTTGAAAATAGAGCAACAGCTAAATGAAATAACCGTGGTGACTATATTATGATGGAACATATTTGCTTTCTGAAACCAATCAGTAGCTGACACATTGCTTTGATAACTGTACCACAATGAAAATTTGATAAGAATTTTTTCTATATTGTGCCATTTAGAAAATGCTGATTAACTCTCATATTATTTCAGTATAAGTCTCAGCTATAGGGTAGAATTGATTATAGTGGTATTCTTTCCTTTTTCTCTCTCCTCCCTGCTTTTTCTTTTTCACTTGCTAACAAGTCTGCCTATTCACTGAAAACTGCTAACACTTTGACCTCTTCTTTGAGAATGTCTTACTGATAGACATGAGAAGGACAGATAATTTACAGAATGACCTAACTAAACTGCAGTGCCAGGAAACGTAGCAGCCAGCTTTGTCAACAGCAAATACCTGAGTTATTATCCTAGGAGGAGGAAGTTTTGCTCCTCTGGACCATGGGTGATAGGCATTTTATAAGGTCTTTATCAAAATACAATAAAATTAAGATCAGTAAACCTTCAGTTAACTACAGTCAAGAATAATTTTATTTTTATTTTTTTAGGGAAATCAAAACCCAAAAAAATTCTTTATAAAAATAAACTTTTCCTCTTATGTTTTACTGATGTTTACAGTCCCCAGGTTTTCAGTCTCTTTGTAATATCATTCCAACCTCTCAACTTACTCCACTTTCCTCTCTCTTTCTCTTTTTGTCTTTGGCACTAAAATCTCCCAAATGAATATCTCTCTCTTCCAATTTAGTGTACTATTCTACTGGCTTTACTTCAAATTCTGTTTGTTATTTTTTTAATTTTTAATTTTTTAACTACATGGGAAAGGAATAGACCACTCACTGTAAAATATAATACAGAATATTTATCCATGTACAAGTGAACTGTATACAGTGTAGAAACACACTCTAGTTATTGCTCTTTGACATAAAATGCCTGGTCAAAATCAAAAGTTTCACTTGTAGTTTTAATGACTGTTGTATTTTTCTCTTAAGAATGGATTCCCTTTTTTTCCCCACTGCTTTATTCTTTGCTAAGTTTTATTTTTAGGGATTGATAGATTACTGAACTTTTCTGGTATATACACATGTGCTTTCTTCTACCCTAATATTCTGTGGTGTATAATGTGCATCATCACCAATTCCCCATTTGTCATCTGTCTTGTCCTAAACCAAGTCTTGCCCATGTTAAAAATTCTATAACTGCCATCATCTTGGAAATGTCATGACATTCATGGATCAATAAAATCCTTTCCCAGAGAGGATGAGAAATATATGAAAAGAACTTACTAATTTCAAAGGGTTTCTTTTAAAGGTTCAATGGATGAATAAGAGATTTGTTTGAGAGTGATTTCAGGGAATGAGTATTGGATGAGAGCAGGATGAAACTGACAAGGTAGGTTACAGTAGTGATAGAATGGGGGAGAAAGGAGCTCAATTTGAGATGCCTACAAAGTTTTTTTCATCCTAGAGATTGTTTTCTGTACAGGAATGCAAGTGAAAGGACTGCGAGGTATTGAGGCTCTTCAGTAGCTAGCCATCACATCTCTGCAGTATACTAGGCCACACCAGGATATAATGAGGTGGTTTGTATGCAGTGTGTGTGAGAGAAAAAATCAGCTCACCAAATGACTTTTGGGGGGGGGGTGATGACTTACAGTCAGGGGGCAGTTCTGTGAATTTGAGGGAACATAAGGATGCTGGAAGGAGCAGTGTGTGTCCAGGGAATTGAATAGAAAACAACAACAAAAAAGGATTTTGTTATCTGTGCCCTCAATGTCACCCTAGAGCAAATGAGGAAAGGAAAGAATTGTATGATAAAGGCTGCGACATCAGAAGGATGAGCAAAGTAATTTTATAATTATAGTTAGAAAATCATTAAAGTCTGATATTTAATAGGTAGCTGAAATGAAGAAGGTAAGCAGAATGTCAAAGTCCTTTTAAAGAGCTGAAAGATTACTAAACAAATCAAAGGTTCTGGCAGCTTCTCAGACACTCGCAGGCTAGAAAATTCAGAGCAACAAGGTGTATGAGGTTTCTTTTTTCCTTTTCTGAAACAAAAGCAAATTTGAACAAAAAGTATACAGTGTGTGTGACAACAATGCTATATGCTATAATATGCATGATGAGACCTTTAAAATTTACCCATTTTATAAAATAAAATATAAATATTTTACTTTATTATATTCTATGGATTTCAGTAGGAGCAATTTAAATAGTTGTGCTTTTTCAGAGAAGTAATAAAAGAATCAAAGTCAAGCAGAAACATAAAACAGTCTCAAAATTCAAGATTTTCTCCAAGAGGCAAAATTAATATTCATTTTTTATTTTAATTAAAGATTACAAAATATATGCTCTCCTACAAATACATAACTGATTAATGATGTATTACAAATTAATTTCTAGATTTTTGGAAGAATTTAGAAAATTAACAATTGGATTAAAATTAACTTTCAGTTTCCCAAGGTAACATAAATGTTGATAGAAATTTTGCTTTTCTGTCATCCAGTGAGTGGAAGTATTTTTAATTTCAGAAGAGATTCTGTTGTAAGAAATAAGAGTTATTTTTTACCCTTTTGCTTCTTTGTTAAAAATAAAACTGTAAGAAATTTTGTTAACATTTTTAATTCTATTTGAATCAATGCTATACATTATCAATGAAGATATACTTGCAATATTATATAAGGCAGAAGTGCTTAACTTTGCTAGGTACTGTGGTATATTTTGCTTCTTAATTTGGTTAAACTAAGAATTACATTTCAAGAATCCTCTTCCATGTATTGCACTGGTTCAGAGTTGGTTAAAAGAGGAACATGTGCAAAGTTGGGTAGGTAAATGTGTTAACAATAGCCCAGGCTCTCTGAAGGTCATTTTGTGGTCAGATGCCATTGCAGATAGATACAAAGGTGCCCAGTAGGTTGTAGTTGGTCTTTTCTTTCCTCTTCTAAGTGTCCAGCTCTTCTCAACTACCATCCTATTGACCAGCAGTGGGCCCAGGTTAACCACGAAATGGTTAACCTGGACTCACTGTGGTTTAGTTGCTGAGTCGTGTCTGACTCTTTGCCACACCTTGGACCATAGCCCACCAGGCTCTTCTGTCCATGGGATTTTCCAGGCAAGAATACTGGAGTGGATTGCCAATTCCTTCTCCAGGGGACCTTCCCCACCCAGGAATTGAACCTGGATCTTTTGCATTGCAGGTGGATTCTTTACCAACTGAGCCACCAGGGAAGCATCACTGAGGTGGGATTAAACACAATTCTCAACCTTCCATAGATCTTCCCATGAGCTAGTCCTTGGTGGGTCCACTTTTAAAGTTAGAAGTGGTTGGCTTAGTAGGCTGGTAGATTGTGGCAACTGTTTCTCTGAACCTCCACAACCAGTATTCAGTCTTTACTTCCCCAGCTCCTCCCACAGTTGAGCATGTTGCTATTTCCATAATATAATTAAACTCATTGGTAATTCTTTTGCTCTGACTGGTACAAACAATAATGCTATTATTTCTGTTGGAAGTAACTATGCGGATTGCATTATTGCTTCCAGTTATTTATCCCTTCCTGTGTCCAAACCCTTTTCCTGTATCTCAGTTACTCCCAACAGAGACAAAGCATTTGCCCTACTTCATTTTGGGATTGGCCAGGTAGTTGTCAAGTGAAATGTGGTGGTCAGGAAAGTGTAGAGTTTAAGTGTTAAGAGGCCATGTGTTGCTGTTCATCCTGTTGCCATTGCCATGAGTAAAACACACACTGGAAATATTCTCTGTTCCTGAAGAATCAGTCCAGATATTCTTCAGATACACAGTCTGAAGCAACTAACTCAGAAATCTCTGATAATGATAATAAATGCAACTGAACTTTGAATTGTTTGCTATGTGGCAATGACTAACTAATACAATGAAGAAGAATATAGGTAGTGATTCATTACTTATTTTTTACAGGCTTAAGACTGTTGATCATTGTGGCAGATTGTGATTTCAAAATGGGCCATAGCAGTATTTCTGATCCTTTAGGCTCTTTCAGAATCTTGCCAGGTCCTGCCAAGATTTGCAATGTGTTTCTCCTTCCATGAAAATGGGTGGCTACCACTGTAAATAGTATGGGGATGAAGGCATGCTTTGTGATGTCCAAGGCTAGGTCATAACAAAATGGTTGGACCTCTACCTAGTCTTCTCTCTCTCTATTTTTCAGGACATTGGCCTTTTAATTCTGTCACCATGTTCTGAGGAAGTCCCAAGCACATGCAGAAGCCATTGTAGATATTTTGATCACAACACTAGCTAAAGTCTCAGCCTGTGGCCAGCATCAGCTTTTAAGCACGTGCATACGCCGGCCTTCAGGTGATTTCCTCTCCCAGCCCCGAGGCTTCCTGTGAAGCCACTGATAGGAACAGAGAGAGGCCATCCTTGGGGTGTTTTCTTTGGTTTCCTGAACTGCAGAATTCATAATGGAGTTATGCACAAAGTTTTGGGGTAATTTGTTACAAAGTCATAATAACTGAAACAGTAAGAAACTATAGACATCATTAGTATCAACAATCTGTATTTCAAGAAATATTTGTTCATGAGATGGCTTTCTTGGGAAGACTGATATTTTTCCACTGACAATAAAGCAAGTAGTGTTAATTAGCCTTTCATAACATATTTTCTGCTAACTGCATAGAAATATTAAACTACAATATTTCATAGTATAAACACACCTAAATTATATTCCAAAATACTTCAGGAAATTCATGCTATATTTTGTAATATGTATGGAATTCTTTTGGCACTGAGCACCCAAAGAAAAGTTAGTAAATTGCAACATAATTTCATATTTTCACCAGCTATTAAATAGAAACTTACAAGGAATCATATCTGTAAGAAATAGCAATTTTTTTCTTTATAATATCTATCATTTTTTGTTTCTTAGCATTAGTGCAGTTGATTAAATCTCATATTGAGTTCTTTTTTTTAAATTAGTTTATTTATCTATTTTTTAACTTTACAATATTGTATTGGTTTGCTATACATTGACATGAATTGCCATGGGTGTACATGTGTTCCCCTTCCAGAGCCCCCCACCCACCTCCCTCTCCATCCCATCCGTCCAGGTCATCCCAGTGCACCAGCCCCGAGTACCCTGTATCATGCATTGAACCTGGACTGGCGATTCGTTTCATATATGATAATTTAAATGCAAAAGCAATAGGATTATTGATAATTTCTGGGAAACATTTAATAGATTTTTTGTAGATCTTAATCAAGTTTGTTAGGCATTTTCAAGGTACAGTTCAGTTCAGTTTAGTTCAGTTGCTCAGTCGTGTCTGACTCTTTGTGACCCCATGGACTGCAAGACGCCAGACCTCCCTGTCCATCACCAACTCGTGGAGTTTACTCAAACTTATGTTCGTTGAATCGGTGATGCCATCCAACCATCTCATCCTCTGTCATCCCCTTCTCCTCCTGCCTTCAATCTTTCCCAGAATCAGGGTCTTTTCCAATGAGTCAGTTCTTCACATCAGGTGGCCAAGTATTGGAGCTTCAGCTTCAGCATCAGTCCTTCCAATGAATATTTAACAATCTGCATTTCAAGAAATATTTGTTCATGAGATGGCTTTCTTGGGAAGACTGATATTTTTCCACTGACAATAAAGCAAGTAGTGTTAATTAGCCTTTCATAACATATTTTCTGCTAACTGCATAGAAATATTAAACTACAATATTTCATAGTATAAACACACCTAAATTAGCATTAGTGCAGTTGATTAAATCTCATATTGAGTTCTTTTTTTTAAAATTAGTTTATTTATCTATTTTCAGGAAAATCAGGACTGATTTTCTTTAGGATTGACTGATTGGATCTCCTTGCAGTCCAAGGGACTCTCAAGAGTCTTCTCCAACACCACACTTCAAAAGCATCAATTCTTCAGCACACAGCTTTCTTTATGGTCCAATTCTCACATCCATACATGACTACTGGAAAAACCATCTATCTTTGACTAGATGGACCTTTGTTGGCAAAGTAATGTCTCTGCTTTTTAATATGCTGTCTAGGTTGGTCATAACTTTTCTTCCAAGGAGCAAGTGTCTTTTAATCTCATGGCTGTAGTCACCATCTGCAGTGATTTTGGAGCTCCCGAAAATAAAGTCTGTCACTGTTTCCATTGTTTCCCCATTGTTTGCCATGAAGTGACATGACTGGATGCCATGATCTTTTTGGGGGGGAATGATGAGTTTTGAGTTTTCAGCCAGGTTTTTCACTCTCCTGTTTCACTTTCATTAACAGGCTCTTTAGTTCTTCATTTTCTGCCGTAAAGGTGGTGTCATCTGCATATCTGAGGTTATTGATGCTTCTCCCAGCAATCTTGACTCCAGCTTGTGCTTCATCCAGCCTGGCATTTTTCATGATGTACTCTGCATGGAAGTTAAATAAGCAGGATTAAAATATACAGCCTTGATATACTCCTTTCCCAATTTGGAACCAGTCCATTGTTCCACGTCCAGTTCTAACTGTTGCTTCTTGACCTCCATACAGATTTCTCAGGAGGCAGGTCAGGTGGTCTGGTGTCTCTTTAAGAATTTTCCACAGTTTGTTGTGATCCACACAGTCAAAGGCTTTGGTGTAGTCAATAAAGCAGAAGTAGATGTTTTTCTGGAACTCTTGCTTTTTCTATGATCCAACACATGTTGGCAATTTGATCTCTGGCTCCTCTGCCTTTTCTAAACCGAGGTTGAACATATGAAAATTCTTGGTTCATGTGCTGTTGAAGCATAGCTTGGAGAATTTTGAGCATTACTTTGCTAGCATGTGAGATGAGTGCAATTGTGTGGTAGTTTGTACATTCTTTGACATTGCCTGTCTTTGGGATTGGAATGAAAACTGACCTTTTCCAGTCCTGTGGCCACTGCTGAGTTTTCCAAATTTGCTGGCGTATTGAGTGCAGCACTTTCACATCATCTTTCAGGACTTGAAATAGCTCAACTGGAAATCCATCACCTTCACTATCTTTGTTCATAGTGATGCTTCCTAAGGCCCATCTGACTTAGGACTCCAGGATGTCTGACTCTAGGTGAGTGATCACACCATCATGATTATCTGGGTCATGAAGATCTTTTTTGTACAGTTCTTCTGTGTATTCTTGCCACCACTTCCTAATATCTTCTGCTTCTGTTAGGTCCATACCATTTCTGTCCTTTATTGTGCCCATGTTTGCATGAAATGTTCCTCTGGCATCTCTAATTTTCTTGAAGAGTTCTCTAATCTTTCCCATTCTGTTGTTTTCCTCTATTTCTTTGCATTGATCACTGAGGAAGGTTTTCTTATCTCTCCTTGCTATTCTTTGGAACCTTACATTCAGATGGATATACCTTTCCTTTTCTCTTTTGCCTCTTGCTTCTCTTTTCTCAGCTATTTTTACAGCCTCTTCAGACAACCATTTGGCTTTTTTCCTTTTTTCCAGAGTGGATGGTCTTGATCACTGCCTCCTGTACGATATTGTGAGCCTCTGTTCATAGTTCTTCAGGCACTCCTTTCAGATCTAATCCCATGAATCTGTTTGTCACTTCCACTGTATAATCGTAAGAGATTTGATTACCTGAATTGTGCAGTGGTTTTCCCTACTTTCTTCAGTTTGGCAATAAGTAATTCATGATCTGAGTCACGGTCAGCTCCTGGTCTTGTTTTTGCTGATTGCATAGAGCTTCTCCATATCTTCGGCTGCAAAGAATATAATCAATCTGATTTCAGTATTGACCATCTAGTGATGTTCATGTGTAGAGTTGTGTCTTGTGTTGTTGAAATAGGGTGTTTGCATTTTCAATGCTTTGAACATTCTATCTTATATATCATACAGATTTAATAATTGTGGTGTGAGATCTATTCTAATACTGTTTATTTATATAGTCTATAATGGCCAAAATTCAATGCCAAATAACATCTATTTTAAAATTATATTTTCCTGTTGCTTGTTACTAATTTACATGAATTCAATGTAGTATGAACTTTTTTAGGAGTTCTTTATAGGAAAAATGAAGAACTTTCTCATTAGTTCTAATATTTTGCCTTTGTATCCTCTCATATATTTTTGGGCATGTGTATATGTGTAGGTAGCAATTTTTTTCCTGTAAATAAAGGCAGTTCTGTGATTCATTTATAATCATTTTATTTGAAATGTATTTTCCTTTCTTAAAAGTTTCCTAGGATTTCTCCTTTTAATTTTGAGTAGATGAATACTACTACATGTTTATTACTTTTCCACCTTATTTCTGAATTTAAAGGGAATGTTTATAGCATTTAGAATTAGTTACCATAGCTCCTTGTTTTTCAGGAGTAGTTATTATCATAGCACACTTACTAGTAATGCTACTTATAATACTTGAGAAGTAACTAAGATTTTTGCTTCTGAGGATGATGTAGCAGGTCAATCAATGATCTCTGTTCTACAACTAGAAAAAGTGGAGAAACTGAAAGAATCCTATTCCCAAAGGATGATAAGACTTTGGGAACAATAAAGACAAAGTCAATTTGTGAAGAGTGAAGTAACTTTCCAGAGTGAGGCAATGATATCTAGCCATTGTTTTCTTTGTGGTAATTTGGGAATTTTGAAAATACAATGAAATTTTTCCTTAGACTGGCCAAGGAGACCCTACTGGAGGAAAGAAAAATCAGGAACCTTTTCAGTATCAAGTAGTGATGGAACAATTGACAAATTTAAGGGGCCACAGGTTCACAAATTTTCACAACATAATGTTTTATGAATTTTGAAGATGCACAGTGAATAGAGAAATCAAGTCAAAAGAGAGTCAAGTGTTTTGTACTAGCTAGTGGGGAACACGATTTATTGGGAAACAGGGTAGCTTCAGGTACCTATCTGGACATCTGCCAGATTTTGAAACTTTGTAGGGAGCATTAATAGAGGAAACTCTAAAAAGCGGAGCTTAGTAATCTGAATTTTTTAAGGACTAAGGAAACAAACACCTGTCAATCTTTCAATTGACACATAGGAACTTCATGCCAGAAGAACAGAGTAAATCAGAGGTAGACTCTGTGATTAAATCTGCAATCAAGCCAGCTCAATTCCTTGATTATATTGGTATAATCAACTATTGATGCCACCTTGCAACAACAAAAGGAACTTTCTCTGATGGACTATAACTACACATATCACCCTTTTAGTTCATTTATAGGTAATATATGAAAATAACACAAAATTACTAGAATTCAAAGAATAAAGAAAACATCTTGATAATAAAAAGGAAACCCAGACACTAGAAGTAGACTTGTGCATGATCCAAATATCAGAGTTGTCAGACAAGAGATGTAATTGTGACAAAAATATTAAAAAAATAAGAAATACATGAATAAAAAAAATAGAAAAATAATTTCAGTAAAATATAAATCTATAAAAATAATCAAATGAAAAGTCCACAGCTGAAAAATATTGTACAGAGCTAAAAAAATTTAAAAAATAAGTTTAGTAACACTTTACAAAGCAGGATACAGTATAAGTTAATTTCAAGATAGGTAAATAGAAAACTTAGAAAATGCAGAGAGCAAAAACCTGAGCATTTTCAAGATTTGATTAAAAGTACCAACCTATCCATTCAAAAAGTTTAGGAAATCCCAGGCAGAACAAATAGAAAGAAAACCACACCAAGGCTCAATCTATTAAAACTGTTAAGAATCAAACGCATAAAAAGAAAAACAAAGACCTTGTTTTCAAAGAAACACTAGAGTGATAGATGACTTCTCAGAAGAAATGATGAAAGCCAGAAAAAAATTGAGTGGTATTTCTAGAAAATAACTGTCAGCTAATATTTCTATATCCAAAATATGTCCTTTAACAAAAGGGTAAAATAAATTTTGAGGCAAGCAGAGCTGAAGCAGTTTGTCACTAGCAGACTTCCCCTAAAAGACAAACCAGAAGGGAAAGGAAAATGATCCCAGATGCAGTGTGCAAGTTCCATAAGGAATAAAGAACAAACACCAAGCAAGATAAATATAGGCAAGTATAAAATAGTATAGACTATCTACAGTGATAAATGTAATATTAGGTAGTGTTAACATAACTAGAACTAAAAAGTATGCAGTTGCACTGAAGTTGCTCAGTCATGTCCGACTCTTTGCAATCCCATGGACTGTAGCCTACCAGGCTCTTCCATCCATGAAATTTTCCAGGCAAGAGTACTGGAGTGGGTTGCCATTTCCTTCTCCAGGGGGTCTTCCCAACCCAGGGATCGAACCCGGGTCTCCAGCATTGCAGGCAGACACTTTACCGTCTGAGCCACCAGGGAAGCCAAAAAGTATGGCTATAATATAAAAGGAAAATGAGATAACTGTAATTTAAAAGTTCTACACTTCTAGGTGATATCAAGAAAGTAGTAAGAATAAATATTTTATTAGATTGTATTGTCAGTGATGCATGTTGTAATATCTAGCAGAACCACCCATATGAATAGTAAAAGAATAAATAAGCTACATGCTATTTCAAAGAATCAAAAGAACTAATAAAAATATTTTATTTTATTCAGAAGTTAAGAAAGAAAAGAGAACATAAAGTAGATGGACTACCTAAAGAACAGTAATAGCATAGATATAAACCAAAACAATTATATTTTATGTAAATATTCTACATATTCTATTAAAATTATACATATTTTATTTAAAAAACCTAACAGCTATATTCTTCTTATAAGAGAAATATTTCAAATGTAAGAACACAGAGAAGTTAAAATCAATTAATTGAAAAAAATATATTGTGCAAATCCTAAACAGAAGTAAGCTGGTTTAGCTATACTAAATGTTGGGCAAAATAAACTTTAAGGCTGGAGATACTAGAAATGAGGAAGGACACTTCATAGCAATAAAGGACTTCGCTGGTGGGCCCAGTGGTAAAGAACCCTCCTGCCAATGCAGGAGACACAAGAGACACAGGTTCAATTCCTGGGTCAGGAAGATACCCTAGAGAAGGACAAGGCAACCCACTCCCGTATTCTTGCCTGGAGAATCCCATGGACAGAGGAGCCTGGCAGGCTCCAGTCCATGGGGTCACAAAGAGTCAGATACAGCTAAAGCAACTTAGCATGAATCAACAAGATATCGCAGCCTTAAGTCTGTATGCCACCAAAAGCAAAACTTCAAACTATACAAAACAGATATTGGCAAAACTAAAAGGAGAGGTAAACAAATCTACTGTGTAGTAGGAAATAAGTAAATCCATACCTCTGTCAGTGGCTGCTAATCAGACCAAAATCATGTAAGCATATATGAGATTTGAGCAACATGGTGAAATACTTGTCCTAATTTATATATATACAACTTGTATATACACATACATATATATGTGTGTGTGTGTGTACATATATATATAGAAACATATATATTTTAAAAGTTGCAACTAATGGCAAAATTCACAAAAGTTTTTCAAGCTCACATGATACATTATTATGCACTTATGCAAATCATTCATTTTCTGTCAAAAAAATCAACAAAACCAAAAAGATTGAGATAATACAAATTATGCTCTATGACCATGATAATAGTAAACTAGAATAAATAGTAAAAATGTAACTAGAGAAACTCCCTGTAAATAATACATTTGTGACTAATCCACTTGTCAAAGAAGAATTCAGAATTGTAAATTAAATTGAACTGAATATGAATGATGACGCAGCATATTAAATCTTGTGTGTGGATGCTTAGTCACTTAAATCTTATGAAATGTACATAAAACAGATATCAAGAGTTACAACTAGAAAAACATTAGTACCACTCCAAATTAAAGAAAGTGAATGGAAAGGAACAATAAACATAATTCCCTTGAATTTTCTATGATCCAACAAATGTTGACAATTTGATCTCTGGTCCTCTGTCTTTTCTGAATACAGCTTGTAGATCTGGAAGTTCTCTGTTCACCTACTGTTGAAGCCTACCTTGATGGATTTTGAGCATTACCTTGCTAGAATGTTAAATGAGCATAATTATGCAGTAGTTTGAGCATTCTTTGACATTGCCTTTCTTCGGGATTTTGGAGCTCCCCAAAATATAAAATCCACCACTGCTTCCACGTTTTCCTCTTCTATTTGCCATGAAATGATGGGACCAGATGCCATGATCTTAGAAAAGAACACGTACAGCAATGACAATGAAAGGACTATGACTACAGGCAATATAAAAAAAATCCCATTTGATCACACTATAAGTGTTTCAGTTTAATTTTGATGTTACTTATAGGTTAGTTATAGATACTTTTTTATCAGATGAAAGCTTCCAGTTCATTCCCAGTTGTTTAAATTGGGGTATGGGGAATTGTTTAAACGATTTTATTGTATTATAAGGTACTTACAGAAAAGTACATTAATCATAGGTGTACAGCTCAAATAATTTACACAAAGTTAAAACGGAGGTGTAATCAACCCCTGATCGAGAAGCATAACATTTATCAGGATTCTAGTAGCCCGCCTCATGCCCTTTTTCTTTCACTGCCCACTATTTGCATCTGCTGAGGATCACTGATACTCTCACTTTTAATGTTGTATGCTAGTTTATCTGTTTCTGAAATTTATATAAAAGAAATAATGCTGTATTTATCTGTTTATGACATCTTTTGCTCAGTATTATGTTTATGAGATACATCAATGTTTTTATTTTAAACCTTTTTATTTTATATTGGAGTATAGCTGATTAACAATGTTATCATATTTTCAGGTGAATAGTGAAGGGACTCAGCCACATATATACGTATATCCATTTACCCCCAAACTCCCCTCCCGTTCAAGCTGCCACATAACATTGTCAGAGTTCCATGTGCTATAAGGTAGGTTCTTGTTGGCTATCTATTTTAAATTTAGCAATGTGTACATGCCCATCCCAAACTTATCAGAAGTAGTTTATAAGTGATGAAATCATGTTTTTTCTATACCTATCCTTGAATTCTTAGGATGCTCTTAATTCAGTTTAATATACTTTTGTACATTGAAAAAAAAATCCGTCTTCTAATCTTAAGAATTATTAAATCTTCCTTAAGAAATCACATCTACTTATATTCTTTCTCATTTTTCCCTTATGCAGTTTTCACATAATGTAATTTAATGCCAATTGCATAAAGTGAAGTCTCTCTTATTTGAGTCTCAGGGAAACACTTTGAAGGCTTCCCTGATGTCTCAACAGGTAAAGAATCCACCTTCAGTGCAGTAGACACAGGAGATGTGGGTTTGATCCCTGAGTCTGGAAGATCCCCTGAAGGAGAGCCTGGCCACCCACTCCAGTATTCTTGCCTGGAGAATCCCATGGACAGAGGAGTCTGGTGGGCTACAGTTCACAGGGTCGCAAAGAGTCAGACATACTGAAGTGACCAAGCATGCACACATGGGAATCTTTTAAAGGGAAATATTATTTGTTAATTTGTGAGTTTATGGAGATTGTAGATAAAACTATTTTAGGCAATAACAAGCGAAAGAAACAGAGAGCCAGAGACACAGAGAGAGAGGGGGTGTGTGTATGTGTGTGTGTGCGCACATGCCTACATGTGCATGCCCACTAATCCATTCCAGTGGTTCTCAATCAAGGAGCCATTGTTTTTCTAAGGAGGCATCAAGGCAGTGTCTAAAGACAAAAGTGTCACAACTCTAAGGATCCTACAGGCATTTAGTGGATGAAGACCACCTAGGCTGCCACATACCCAGCAATGTACAGGGTAGGCTCTGACTTCAGATAATTATTTGGCGCAAAATGTCAGTAGTACCAAGAATGAGAAACACTGATGTAAAACCAATTTGATTAACTTAATGACTGAAAGTTTGTTAATTAGCAAAATTTGCAAATTATATTTTTCTAGAAATGTAACACTCCTTATTAAATGTTAATATATTCTTTGGCTAACTTTGTTCTTAGTTTTTCTCTTACTATTGGGCTGGCCAAAAAGTGTCTTTGGTTTTTAAGTAAAAATAAAAGACATTTTTTCATCTTCATCAAGAACTTCATTGAACTACATAAACAGTCACCATTTCATTCCACTGCCTTCTGCCATTTTCTGACAACTTCATAATTCCATCTTCCCAAAACGTTTTGAGCAAAGAACGATTTAAAAGTGCCTTTTACAGTCTTCCAGGGTATTGAAATTTTTTTCATTGAGGTAATTTTATAAGGACCAAAATAAATGCAAATCTGAAGGTTCAATGGCTGGTGAATATGGTGGATGAATCAGAACTTCCTAGCCATGCTATAACAGTTTTTGGATGGTCATCAGAGAAACATGTGGTCTTGAGTTATCCTGATAGGTTGTGCATTTTCTGTTGAGTCAATACTGAAACCAGATTATATTCTCTGCAGCTGAAGATGTAGATGCTCTATACAGTCAGCAAAAGCAAGACCTGGAGCTGACTGTGACTCAGATCATGAGCTCCTTATTGCAAAATTCAAGTTTAAATTGAACAAAGTAGGGAAAGCCACTAGACTATTCAGGTATGACCTAAATCAAATCCCTTATGATCATAAAGTGGAGCTGATAAATATTTAAGGGATTAGATCTGGTAGACAGAGTGCCTGAGGAACTATGGACAGATGTTCCTAACATTGTATAGGATACAGTGACCAAAACCATCCCAAAGAAAAAGAAATGAAAGAAGGCAAGATGATTGTTGAGGAGGCTTTACAAATAGCTGAGAAAAGAAAAGAAAAAGAAAAAGAAAAGGCAAAGCAGAAAGGAAAAGATATACCAAACTGAATGCAGAGTTCCAAAGAATAGCAAGGAGAGATAAGAAAGCCTTTCTTAAGGGAATAATGCAAAGAAATAGAGGGAAGCAACAGAATGCAAAAGACTAGAGATCTCCTCAAGAAAAACAGAGATACTAAGGGAATATTTCATGCAAAATGGACAAAATAAAGGACAGAAATGGCAAGGATCTAACAGAAGCAGAAAAGATTAAAAAGAGGTGCCAAGAATACACAGAAGAGCTGTACAAAAAGGTCTTAATGACTCAGATAACCATGATGGTGTGATCACTCATGGAGAGCCAGACATCCTGGAGTGTGAAGTCAAGTGGGCCTTAGGAAGAATTACTATGAAAAAAATTAGAGGAGGTGATGGAATTCCAGATGAGCTATTTCAAATCCTAAAAGATGATGCTGTTAAAGAGCTGCACTCAGTATGCCAGCAAATTTGGAAAACTCAGCAGTGGCCACAGAACTGGAAAATGTCAGCTTTCATTCCAATATGTAAGAAAGACAATGCCAAAGAATGTTCAAACTACAACACAATTGTACTCATTCCACATGCTAGCAAGGTAATGTTCCATATCCTTCAACCTCTTGACTTCAAGAGTACCTGAACCAAGAACTTCCAAATGTACAAGCTGGTTTTAGAGAAGGCAGAGGAACCAGAGATCAAATTGCCAACATTCCTTGGATCATAGATGAAGCCAGGGAGTTCCAGAAAAAAAAAGCTACTTCTGCTTCATTGACTGTGTTAAAGCCTTTGACTGTGGATCACAACAAGTTGTGGGAAATTCTTAAAGAGATTGGAATACCAGACCACCTTACTTGTCTCTTGAGAAACCTGTATGCGGGTCAGAAGGCAACATGGATCAAGTGACTGGTTCAAAATTGGGAAAGGAGTGTGCCAAGGCTGTATGTTGTCACCCTCCTATTTAACTTATATGCAGGGTAAATCATGTGAAATGGTGGACTGGATGAATCACAAGCTGGAATCAAGATTGCAGGGAAAAAATCAGCAATCTCAGACATACAAAATGATACCGCCCTAATGGCAGAAAGCAAAGAGTAACTAAAGAGTTTCTTGATGAAGGTGAAAGAGAGAAGTGAAAAAGCTAGCTTGAAACTCAGCTTTCAAAAAACTAAGATCATAGCATCTGGTACTATCATTTCATGGCAAATAGATGGGGGGAAAGTGGAAATAGTGACAGATTTTATTTTTTTAGGCTCCAAAATCACTGCAAATGGTGATTGCAGCCATGAAATTAAAAGACACTTTCTCCTTGGAAGAAAAGCTATGAAAAATCTAGACAGTGTATTAAAAAGCAGAGACATCACTTTGCTGACAAATGTCTGCATAGTCAAAGCTGTGGTTTTTCCAGTAGTCATGTATGGATGTGAGAGTTGGACCATAAAGAAGCCTAAGCACTGAAGAATTGATATTTTCGAACTGTGGTGCTGGCGAAGGCTCTTGAGAGTCCGTTGGACAGCAAGGAGATCAAACCAGTCAATCCTAAAGGAAATCAACCCAGAATACTCACTGGGAGGACTGATGCTGAAGCTGAAGCTCCAATACTTTGGCCACCCAAAGCAAAGAGCTAACTCATTGGAAAAGACCTTGATACTGGGAAAGATAGAGGGCAGGAGGAGAAGGGGGTAACAGAGGATGAGACGGTTGGATGACATCACTGACTCAAAGGACATGAGTTTGAGCAAACTCAGGGATAGTGAAGGACAGGGAAGCCTGTTGTGTTGTAGTTCATGGGATCGCAAAGAGTGGGACATGACTGAGTGACTGAACAACAACAATCCTGGATGCTTTTTAGAGTGCTAGTTTCAGTTTTCTAATTGGGAGCCGTATTTGCTGGAATTAATCGTTTGGTTTTCTAGAAGGAATTCATAGTAGAAGACTGCCTTCCAATCCCACTATATACACAAGATCACCTTCTTTGGAAGAAGACCAGCCTTTGTTGTGGTTGGTGTTTCACTTGCCCCACAATCTCTTCCATTCCTTATTATTGTACAGAATCCACTTTTCATCGCCCATCGCAGTATGTTTTTAAAATGGGATATTTGATTATATTAAACTAGAGAATTGCATGTGGAAATATGGTCAAGTTTTTTTTTTTTTTTTTTGGCTTAACTTATGTGGATCCTAAATATAGAAGTGATTAAGTTAACCAAGCTGATGGAAATGATTTTTAGCACTTGATTTTTGAGTATGTTCTCTATCTGAAACCTGATATAATGTTGATTGTTCTCAATGAATATCTCAATTTGATCACTGTTAACTTCAACTGGTCTACCTGATCATGGAGCATCATCCAGTGAGAAATCTTTAGCATGAAACTGTGACCCTTTTAACATGATCAATCAGTCACTGAACCTTCTCCATATACTCTTCAAGTCTTTTTTGCACTTCATTTGTATTTTTACCTTTCTTCAAATAATAAAGCATAATATGCTGAAATTATTACTTGTTTTCTTCCATTTTCAACATTAAAGTGGCTCCAAAAATTCACCAATTTTGATGTTTTTTAAATGTACACTGATATGGTAGCTGTCACAGTACAATCTAAGAAAATTGCTTTAAATAAAGTTAAAGACAACTAAGCATTACTGGAGCCATCTTGGGCTTCCCTGGCAGTTCAGACAGTAAACACTGCATCTGCCTGCAATGCAGGAGACCTGGGTTCAATCCCTGGGTTGGGAAGATCCCTGGGAGGAGGGCATGGCAACTCACACCAGTATTCTTATCGGGAGAATTCCGAAGGATAGAGGATCCTGGTGGGGTACAGTCCATGGGATCACAAAGAGTCAGGCACGACTGAGTGACTAAGCACAGCACAGAGCCATCTTACAGAAAAAAAAAAACAACAACAAAACCCAAAGGAATGTTTAGGACAACACAATATTTTTAATCTCTGCTATAATTGTAGCTCTGTTTGCTATTTATTGGGCTTCCCTGGTGGCTCAGAATGACAACCCACTCCAGTATTCTTGCCTGGAGAATTCCATCATCAGGGGAACCTGGTGGGCCACAGCCCATTGGATCGAAAAGAGTTGGACATGGCTGAGTGACTAACCCTTCCCTTCTTCCTCTTGCTATTTATTGTTAATGTTATCTATTTGTGGGTGTTTGCATTGGCTTATACCATGTGCCAAAGATCTATTAATCAGACTGGTGCTGATTAATATTTTATATTAATTTTGTAGCTTAACATTGTGGGATCATACAGTTCAATAATTTGATTTAGAACTTTAAATCCATGTTAAGCTCAGGTATACTTTGAATTTTTAGATACAGCTCTTTCTTCATCCAAAGCCCAAAGGGAAACATAGGTTTACCTGTGGTTTCTCATTTCCCATGTGTCTGTGTGTATCGCCATTTTTTTACCGAGGATGAGTCTCATCTGTGAGGGACTGTTGCTGATAATCACTTTTCTCTCTCAGACATAGTTCATTATCCATATCTGAACATTAAAATCCGGATCCTTCATTTGTTAAGGAAAGAAATGAATGGCTCTCTCACTCTACCCCAGCCAAATTATCAGCTTGTGTATTTCATTATTTATATTTCCCTTTCCAATTTTGGTCCCTGAAGTTTCCTCATAATTATAATTTAAGTATTGGTTATGCGTTTAAAAGTACACTTTAAAATTTTATCACACATTTCTAGCTGTTTGTGATCAGATGGATTTTCAGATTACTTAGGTCAATTCTACCATTCAGAATAAATATTTATATTTTACAAGTTATTTAAAGTAAATTTCTCCTAACTTTGACTCAATTTATATTTGAGATGTTACTTGCCATTTCAACAGAATTCTTTGATTTCATAATGTATAGTTAGAATAATGAAATAAAGAGAGTACTATCTATGAAATGTTTCTTGGGTAAGAAAAATTTTAACATTCTAGGACAAAAAGAGTCATTCTCATATATCAAATCAATAATATATGTAAGTCAACTGATGTTGAGACTTTTTTTTTAAACTCTTCTGGAGAAGTTCTTATTGTAGGCAACTCCTTCATCACCATGAATTTCTGTCAGTTCTGGAAAATACAAGCAATACTAAATTTGTTATTGATTAACAAATTTACTTAAAGATTAAAAATGGAGTCCTTGAAAGTATTCAAGTTTTTGAGTTATCAGATGCAAAAAAAATTATTTCTAACTTAAGAATAAAGGAATAATTTAATGAGTAGGTATAACTCACTAGAATAAAGGAAAAATATGAAGAAGACTTTGAAAAATCAAGAAATATGGCATTTTTAGGCATTTTGGTTTTAAGAATTATTGTACAGTCACTTCATAACTCCCAGGGTGAATGAGTTTCAACTCTTTTCAATCTTTGTCATTCAGGTAGATTGAAATTTTTAGGAGAGAAAGACAAATTGATCTAATTTTGGTTATGTGGTCACATCTTATCTAGTAGAAGCAGAGAATCTTTATGGAAAGTATAACAAGGATTTACAAGGAGAAAACTTGGTACTTGTATCAGTTAGATTCGATACCAACCATACTCTATAATAAATGACAACAACAAAAAAAATCATTGTTATATAACAATAAACAATTATTTCTCATTCGTGTCTCAGTGGATCAACTGGGGCTTGGCTGCTCTTGGCATGACTTACCTGGGCTTGGCTCCAGAACAGGTGTTGTTTTAGCTCTGCTTCATGTGTCTCTTTGGGTTTCCCTGATAGCTCAGTTGGTAAAAACTCTACCTGCAATGCCAGAGACCCAGGTTTGATTCCTGGGTAAGAAAGATCCACTGGAGAAGGGATAGGCTACCCACTCCTGTATTCTGGGGGTTTCCTTTGGCTCAGCTAGCAAAGAATCTGTCTTCAATGTGGGAGACCTGGGTTTGATCCCTGGGTTGGAAAGATCCCTTGGAGAAGGGAACGACTATCTACTGCAGTATTCTGGTCTGGAGAATTCCACGGACTGTATAGTCCATGGGGTTGCAAAGGGTCGGACATGACTGAGCGACTTTCACTTTCACTTTCATGTGTCTCTAAGGTTTTTGGAACCCATGCACTGCCTTGGGACATCTTTTCTCATGCCTGTTGCTGAAGGGCACAGAGAGCACTGATACTAATACATTTGAAGCATTCTGTGTCATATCTACTAACATTCTGTTGACCAAAGCAAATAACATAGTCAATCCCATGTCAATGAGATGGGGAAATATACTCTACCCACTATTGGAAGAAACACCAAGGATAAGAATGCAGAGAGTGGGGAATATTGAGAATAAAAACCCAATCTGCTTTCACTTTCTAAAGGGTAACTTAGTGCTTTATCAAAAGATGGACAAAAAGATGCTTGACTGGAGAAAACTTCATATGTACAACATAATGTCTAAGATATGACTTTAAAAATACACAAGAAAAAGAAGTCAGTATAGAAGCGATTGAGGAAGCTAATTTCTGTTAACTATACTTTAGAAAAGAAAAAGTTTATTTCTTTTAAGGCATGCATAATTTAATTCTATAATGTAATCAGGTTCCAGTTGAGTCTCTTGGTGTGAAGAAATCTGATAGTAAAATTTTCAAAGATAGGGCTGAATCTAAAGGACATCAGGATACTTTATCCTTTGTTTTACACATACATTTTTCTTTCCTTTGAAAACATTTATTTACTCTGAATAAGCCAAATTAAAATGTACATGATTTCAATCATAATGGGAAAAAAGTGTTATGTCATTTGGGGAGCTTTTTAGTGAAATCTTGGATTATCTTCACACAATAACTCTATTCACTAATTATCCACTATGCTTTACTTTCTTGATTCGTAATGGTATTAAAAAAAAAAAAACATAGGGCCTTATAAAGAAACTACTTATGAAAAATGACAGGTTGCATTTAAGGCATTTTGTGAATACATACTCCTTCAGGGGGAAGGATCTTCAAAAGTCCAATCCTTAAGTAAGGTGAAAGGAGAAGATTTAAGAATTTCAGGGAGGAGGAGGAAGGAAGGTGTAGGAAAATAGCAGGGACATACCCTTTCAAGAACATATCCCTTAAAAGTAACCCTCTTAAATTCACTTGGATAGTGTCTTAATTGCCTAGACTCTATATGCTTGAGGTCAGTTACCTAATTATTTTCCATATTGGACTTGTCCCCCAAACCCTTGCTTACATTCCCAGGTGACATGATTCTTAAATATTTCTTAGGTTTCTTCTCTTCTCAGTCCTCCAGTATGTGGTATCTGGACCTAATGTCCAGGACAGTGTTCAGTACACTAAGTGTGGTCCTTAAATTTCAAAGACAGAGGGAAGCAGAAGAGAAGGTCTCCACTGTCAGTGTACTCTGAAGGGAAAGCATTCTAAAAGTGCCCATCTCTGGATTCTCCCAGGAGTGCACAATACTATATACTTTTAGATGATGAGAATTTGGCTTTATAGTTCTGCTTTAGAGATTCCGAGTTCCTCTTTGTTATGATGGTCCCCTCTTGGGCTTGTCTGCCTCTTTCTTCTTCTAAGCATGACAGTGATATCAGCTGAATTTCACTCCAGCCGTTCTCCTGAAATTGGAAGCTTTGTATTTCCCCCTTGGCTCCAAGGATCCAATTTAAATGCTGTTTCAGCCTCTTGCTGCACAGGGAACCTACAGGATATATTCTGTCTGCCTTTGCCATGGAGGAGAGGCCTATCAAGCATGTGGTAGAAAACCTAAGGGGCTTGCTTGTACACTGGAATTGGCCAGTGCAGTGAGCAGCTTGCTTCAGCCCTTATTGCAAACATGTTAATTCAGGCTTAGTTATGCTAAAACCTTGAAGGCCTGCCCTTTAAAAATTAAATCTGTTCTTTCACACAAATATTGGCTGAACATAAATTATACTGAGGTCCTAACTAAAGCTCTGCCACAGCTGTGAGAATAGCTAAGCACAAATTAGCTAGCTTAGCCTGAAAAACTGCCCATGGCATGGGGGAAGTGGGACTTTGTTCACACATGTTTTGCTTTGCATCGTGTCAAATTGCTGTCATGGCAAAGGACTGTTTCCTGAATAATTTTTCAGAGCTCTGTGCCTTCTGAACTGATCCACCTGCAAATAGGCTTATCAGAAAGATTTTGGGGGTCCCAATGTGTAACATACAGTGATCTCAGGTTATTTGTATGTTTGAATACTCATTGTTTGGATCTCCTTCTATGTTTGAATTGGTGTTAACAATTTAATATTATATTAAGTTAATCCTATGAAATTGTTATTATTCAACCATTTTTGACCTATGAAGGTGGCATTTTCACATGGTTCAAACTAATAGCTTTGATTTCTAAAACCAACTTGAATAATTTCTATTTTAGTGTTCTGAATACCTAAATCACTAATTTATCAATCAATTTGTTAATATGAACAGTGGGGAAACTGGCCATCTTGAGCTCCCTTTTGAAGCCCTAGAGCGTTTGACCTCATTTTTTCTTTGACTGATGGAGTTCTTCAGGGTGGAAAGGAGTCTTTGTGCTCTTTTCTTTATATTTACCAAGGCACCCATACTGAGGGTTAGGGACTTCATGCTTTTCCCTTTTCTCTGGCTTTTCTTTTTCATGAAAAGTCCTCATTCTGTTCTCTCTTCTTAATTGATAGTCTTGAACTGGATGAGAAAAGTTCTTCTTCAAAGTTTTCCTAGGACAGAGTTCTGAGGAGAAACCTAGGCTTCTCTGCCCACAAGTCCTAGAAACCAGAATCAGCTCAAGCAGCTCCTTCTTGCTTCTGAGCCGGTCTTCTTCCCTAGCAAGAATCAGACAGAACCCTCCTTTTTAACTAATGGTGTGATCGTGAATAGGTTACTAACCTATTTAAGCATCAGTTTCAGCATTGGTAAAATGGGGTTAAATACCACCTACCTCACAGGACTAATGTAATGTTTAAATTTGTAATGTATACACCATGAAACATTGTTCTCTGTTTATAGTATATACTCAGTGAATGTTACCTCCTTTTTCTCTCTCTAGGTTCTTCAAACCAAAGACAAATGTCAAGTGGAGGGTTACACAGCTGCAGTTTTGTTTCTCCTTCTTTCTCCATAGCTGATAGGATAGCTAAGGGGGAAACTGCAAGTTTTCTCTTCTACACTGCTTCCACTAAAAAGGTCATTCTCCTAGTAGTAGGACACCATTATGAGATGGTTATGTTTTGTGGTTTTGTTGTCTTCCAGGGACTTCCCTGAAAAATTTGGAGTAGAGGGTCGTAGAGGGTAAGGGAAAAGAAAATGCCAACATGACTTTCAAAACACAAGTTCAGTATTCATAACCAAGTGCTATTGATTATGCATACCACCTATATGAAAGCACTTTGTAGTATAATAAGTTAGTCTATAATTTTAATCTGATAGTTATAAATAATATTATTAACATATCCCAAATGTTAATGAACTCGAGTGAAGATTTATATTTATATGGTTTTCCATGTTATCACTTTGAGTGTCTTCTTGAGTGTTACAAAGACAAAGCAAGAAGAAAAACTTCTAAAACAGTGACTCTTACGGTAGGGTGTATGAGACACGGGAATGGTCTTTATAAATTAATTGAGCATTTTGGACAGAGAATAACTACTAAGAACCCAGCAGCATGCTAGGAGCACATAATCTCTCTTGCTGTTCCTTGCCCAGGTCTATAATTCCTGGCTCAAGCCCTGTTGAAAAAGCTCTGAAAGACTTCTGTCAGATTACTGGAAAGTCTCAACTCAGAAATGGAGTGTTCTCTGTGTGGTATTTCTAGGGAACAGAAGTGACAGTTGATGGCTGAACTGGGTGCAAACACAGTGATAGAGCTTAGTGAACTGCCAACTTGAAATAGCTCCTTCCTAATTCAAATGAACTTTATTTGATTGCCTTCAACTACCAGTATTACTTTGGGAAAATTCTATTCTCATTGGAAACTCAGAGTTAGAAAAGAGCCTTGGAATGCAAAATGTAGGGATTGAAATATCAATGAATCTCAGATATTTATAGTCGAAATCATTTTTTTTTCCTGTAGGCTTTGTATTCTCAGTCCATGAGAAGAGATGAAGAGAAGTAAATTTTCAATCCAAGGCTTGAGAATATATTTTACACACATTGTATATAACATTTCCAGAGATGGGATTTAAACTGTCTTGGACTTCTATAATTGATATCATGGTAATGCAGTGGAGGACTTCTGTGTAGTTTTAGATGTTTTAGTTTTTTTTTTTTTCCTGATAATGTTAGATCTCTGTTAAAAGTTTTCTTATTAAATGAACTTTGGCTTAGAATTAATGGTTTCTATCGAGACTTCCCCTAGAAAATATAGCAATTGTGTCACTATAAGAGTATACCAATGGCTTCCCTTGTGGCTCAGCTGGTAAAGAATCCGCCTGCAATGTGGGAGACCTGGGTTTGATCCCTGGGTTGGGAAGATCCCCTGGAGAAGGGAAAGGCTGCCCACTCCAGTATTCTGGCTTGGAGAATTCCATGGACTGTATAATTCATGGGGTCACAGAGAATTGGACACGACTGAGTGACTTTCACGTCACCTCACTTCAACCAGGACACACCTATACACCTACTAATTTGTCAATGGCCAGTTTTTAAAAGATTTTATCATCTAGTTTCCACTATTGCTATTGGATTGGAGAAGTAAATGGCAACCCACTCCAGTATCCTTGCCTGGAAAATCTCATGGACAGAGGAGCCTGACAGGCTACAGTCCATGGGGTCGCTAAGAGTTGGATACAACTTAGCGACTAAACTAACCATTGCTATTGGATATAAAGCTGTGTCTCTCACATTTTTCACATCACAAGTGGATGTTAAGGACATCCATTTTCATTGAATGAAATTATTTTATGAACATGATTAACTAAAATATATGACATGGAAATAAATTCTTACATAAAAGTACATGTATATTACCAAGAAAAATTATTTTTACTTTAAAGGAGTTGTATTCTGGCCAAAAGATAGTTCAAAAAGTGTGCTATTAGCTAAATAGCCAATCTGTCTTTTAGATTGATCATTTTATGTTTACAAAGTAAAAATATTCCTTTTGGAGACATTTTCGCTAGCTGCTCTGCAGAAACTTTTGTTCCCATTGATGATCCCATTTGTTAATGGTGCATTAAATATATACTGAGGCTTTTAGATTAGCTAACTGGTGCACAGTAAATTTGTGAAAGACACATATGCAAGCGTGTCTTTTATGGGAGAACATTAATGTATTCTATGTTTTGCTTTTCAGATCATTTATAATTTTTACCTACTGAACAAAATGAAGGTCATTGACCATTGTAATCAGTTGTTGTAAAACTATATCTCTGTGTCTTCAATGTCTCTGTAAGCTTTCAGATGTGTAAGAGTGGTATACTTAGGAATGGGGGCACGAAGGATGAAGGTAATGATTTATGGAATGGTTCTGTTGCTGGAGAAGGGACAAAATGGGGACCATTTTACCATCAGGTTGTCAGTGGATGCAAATGAAGGGGAATTTTGTATTGACATTGACATATATTTGGGAATGAAGAATCACAGAACTTTAACGGAGCAAAGGGACTCATAAAAAAGAGGGAAGTAACAGAGAGAAATGGACAGATTTGTGTGGTTTCCTATCTTCTCTACTTTGTTATGGTAGCTTACAATGATTTTATTAAATTCCATTGAGAAATGAAGATATAAAGAAATTAGGTCATTTTGTAATCTAATAATACTCAATTTATTTTGGTATATAGTATTCTAGATCTAGGTCTTGGAACAATTCTCAGTGGATATTCTACATACATCCTTAAACTCTTCATCATTCAGCAAGGCTTTGTGACACTAAGCCCCCAGATGGACTCACAAAGATAAAATCCAAAAATCTGTGTTGGATTGGTAAGGCAGAATCTCTGTAGTCATTACTAATTTCATTTAGAATAAGAATTCTCCTGAAGAGCTCAGTCTTAGTGTCTAGGTAACAGAATCCTATTTAAACTAAGAGTACTGGGGAAAGGTTTTACTAAGCATGAGATTTATAAATAAAACAAAAAATGGGATGGAAATAGCTGAGCACCTTATATGAAATAGTAGTCTATATTGACGATACTAATGTTAATTACTGAGCTCTTGTTCCTGGGATATTGCTTGTATCCCTGGCCAACTTTAGTTGGAACAGTAATATTTTTGGATCTGGTTTCTTCTTTTGTTAGCCTTTGATATGTTTTTTTTCAACATAAATGCTAATTTGTTTCATGGAGAGAGTCTTTTATCTTTAAGTTCATCCCTTATGGACTTTTTGCCTCACCAACACAGATTTCATCAATGCTGTTGAATAGTTCTATTTTACCCAATTCTGTTTCTAATACTGTTTCATAGATGAACACAGTGCAAGAAATTTTAGAAGTCTGGAAGATCATCTCTCCTTATCTGAAATAGACTAATGCTTACTATAATCAAAACTTCTAAAAGAACACACTCCTTGTGACTGTCTTCTGAAGCAGGTCTTAAGAGACTTTCCTGACTTTTAATGATAGAAAAGACCTTCTAGGTGTTATGTAGCTCTTATTCCCCAGAGCTGGGTGGTAGTTGCTTTAGAGAAGCATGTGTTTGAATTTCATAGGACTTCTATGTTTTAAACTCAGTGTTAAGTTTCACAGATGAAGTGACCATCATCACTTGTAAAGCATGAAAGATGAGCCATTACTATCATTGATTTAGAAAATAACACTGAATAAAATAAAAACATAAATAGAGTTAGTATCTCTAAACTTAGGCTGTTTTATTTCCTAATACTTAGGTAATAATCAGAGACCCATGGTAGACATAGCTTGACAGATAAATGTCTATTTCCATACTAGAACTTTCATTTGTTGTTTTTTGGTTGCTAAGTCATGTCCAACTCTTTGCGACCCCAAGGACTGCAGCATGCCAAGCTTCCCTGTTCTTCATTACTTTGCTCAAACTCATGTCCACTGAGCTGGTGATACCATCCAGCCATCTTATCCTCTGTCATTGCCTTCTCCTCCTGCCCTCAATCTTTCCCAGCATCAGGGTCTTTTTCAGTGAGCTGGCTCTTCACATCAGGTGGCCAAAGTATTGGAGCTTCAGCATCAGTCCTACTCTTGATCAGAACTTTCATAGATAATCATAATTCTGGAAAAAAAAATTGTGTAATTTTCTCTATGTGGAAGGAAGGTTGAACAAATCACTAGTTTCAAATAACTATAGATGAAATCCCAATATCCTCAGGTGCTCTAAATGATATAAATGAAGCTGAGTGAGAGGGCTGAGATGCACCTCTTGCTGGCTTTTGCCCTTGGTCAACCTGCCAAATCCCACCTACTCCTGAGAGAAAGCAGTTTATAACATCTATAATGTCGAGAGTAGTGCTAATTGCTCTATTCACAATGAGTTCTTAGTGAAGAGTTAATGATTTAATAAATGGAACTGTTAATGCAATGCAACTTATATGGACAGCCTGTGTCCTTGGTGGTATTTATTTACTTAGGCAATGATTATCTAACCATTGCTTTTACAAATTGTTAAATCCCTATCAAGAATTGTTACAAGTTTTTCTGCCAAGGACTTTTTCTTAAGAGTGTTCCAATTACACGAAGGAGGACTTAAGGTCTAGGAACATGTTTTGAAATCTGATATTAACTTATAAATTAGCTTTATAAATGTACACTGACTATATGTTCTCTTCTGTTAATGTGTTATATAATTCTTGTCTCCTGAAAGTTCAGATTCACTATTTTAGACTATATTTTTTCATTGTTTTGTGTTCTAAAGTAGCTATTAAATGAACTCAATTATTTTCTTTTAGAGGATATTTGAAAAGAAAATTGTTGGCTGTCTCTTCAAGTAAAGTAAACATACGCAACAATAAGGATATCAGTATCATTCAGTGTTTGTAGGCTTCTACTCTTGACTAGATGTTGTTTAATAGTGTTCTAAGATCATGACTTCTGCTGCAGGTCATCATCATCATTCATATGTATTAAGTACTTCTAAGGTACTTAAAAGGCTAAAGTACTTAAAGTACTTATGTATTAAGTACTTCTAAAGTACTTAAAAGGCTAAAGTACTTAAAGGCTGTCTGTCTATTGTCTATCTCTGTGCTCTCTAAAACCAGAGTTTCATATAATGTCAGATAAGATAGATAAGTGATCAAATATATTGTCCCATGGAAAGATTGGGAATAGCACAGTGATCAAGACTGTGGTCAGCCTAGATAATTCGACTTCTTCTGAGGTCTTTGAGGTCTGTGGGCAAATGAATGTGAATTTTTAAATGTCTGCACTCCCAATTTCCCAGTGGAATGAAAATAGCTTTGAAAAATCATAGCATTTTTTTTTCCTGCAGAATATACTTACTCCAGAAACAGAAAAAAAACATTTAGAAAATTTAAAAATTGTGTTAAAAAGTTTAAAAAGTATGTGGCAGTATAAGAAAAAATACACAATGCATGGAACTGAATCAAAATTATTAAAATGAAACAATGTGAGCAATGAGTAATGGTCATGATAATGCTGAAAAAATAAACCATTTAAGAAGATGAAAAGCTAAAGAAGGAGGTTCCTAACTCAAAGAGAAAAGATGTGATATGGAGGACAGACCCAGGAGATTGAAAAAAAAAAAAAAAAAAAGACTTATGAAAGAGAAGTAATAATTAAATAAATAATTATAGCACACTATCCTGAACTTAGAAAGACTTGAATCTTTGGATTGAAAAGATTTACTGAACATGTCAATACTCATTTAAGAATTTTATATTTACATATATACTGAATTTTTGTTTTACACTTAAAAGTAAATTTAAAAGATTCTGTAAGAATCCAATTATGCTACAAAAAAGGTCCAGACAAAAGGAAAAAGAATCACACATGTTTTCATATTTTTAATATAAAAGATATTGGATTAACAGAGAGTTTCCTCAGGTCTAAGAACTCATATCTGTGTGTGAGATAACAGAAGAGTATTCTAAGATTTCTCATATCCACTTCCTAAAGAAGGCATTCAAATAAAGGCATAAAAACGATGACTTAATGAAAGAATAAGTTGCTTTTGCAGAGGTTATTGAAGCCAATTAAATAAAGATCTTTCTTACAAATTAATGCAATTTTTAAAATAAATTCTGAGCTAGAGACACGTGATTCCATAACAGTAAAAATAAGACACCAACATTTCAAATACTTTTTTAAAACATGAGAAAATGGTAGTGGGTCAGTGGAGAGTCTAGAAGGGTGGCATACTGAATCTTGGGTTCTATGATTATTAGTTAATAGATTATTTTTTCTTATTATTATCACTGATTACTAGACAAAATAATGTGAACTAAATACAAGCATGAATACATTAATATAAAAATATATCTTTCAGATATCTAGGAACCAAAGCAAAGAGAACACACATTGGAAAGGTTATGAAACATGATATAAAGAATAATTCCACTTTTATAGAAATATTACATATATATGTAAATGTAAATTAAACATAAACATTTATAACATTCCACTGAAAGATAATGATCTTTAGGTATTGATGGTAGATTATTACAGATTTTGTATGTTTTTATTTTACATAGTTTCATCAGTGACTATCAATTATATGATGATACAAATAATAGTGACTTGTTTTTACTAATATCAAAATTTAAACTAATTTTACATACATACAATGCCATTACTTAATACCTCTAGAAAATTTTAGCTAATAGAATATTTTCAGTGACAAACGAAGAAATTAAACCTGATTATTTTGAATTATTTAGTTGAAGTCAGTTATGTTTTACTATATAATGAAAATGGCACTTGTTGAAGAAAGAAACATTTAGCTGTGTATTTATCATATAGCCAAGTTAATACATAATGGGAATTGAGAGTACTTATTGTAACAAGAATACACAGAAGAACTGTACAAAAAAGATTTTCACAACCCAGATAATCACGATGGTGTGATCACTCACCTGGAGCCTGACATCCTGGAATGTGAAGTCAAGTGGGCCTTAGAAAGCATCACTACGAACAAAGCTAGTGGAGGTGATGGAATTCAGTTGAGCTATTTCAAATCCTGAAAGATGATGCTGTGAAACTGCTGCACTCAATATACCAGCAAATTTGGAAAACTCAGCAGTGGACACAGGACTGGAAAAGGTCCGTTTTCATCCCAATCCTAAAGAAAGGCAATGCCAAACAATGCTCAAACTACCGCACAATTGCACTCATCTCACACGCTAGTAAAGTAATGCTCAAAATTCTCCAAACCAGGCTTCAGTAATACGTGAACTGTGAACTTCCAGATGTCCAAGCTGGTTTTAGAAAAGGCAGAGGAACCAGAGATCAAACTACCAATATCTGCTGGATCATCGAAAAAGCAAGAGAGTTCCAGAAAAACATCTATTTCTGTTTTATTGACTATGCCAAAGCCTTTGACGGTGTGGATCACAATAAACTGTGGAAAATTATGAAAGACATGGGAATACCAGACCATCTGACCTGTCTCTTGAGAAACCTGTAGGCAGGTCAGGAAGCAACAGTTAGAACTGGACATGGAACAACAGACTGGTTCCAAATAGGAAAAGGAGTACGTCAAGGCTGTATATTGTCCCCCTGCTTATTTAACTTTTATGCAGAGTACATCATGAGAAATGCTGGGCTGGAAGAAACACAAGCTGGAATCAAGATTGCAGGGAGAAATATCAATAACCTCAGATATGCAGATGACATCACCCTTATGGCAGAAAGTGAAGAAGGACTAAAGAGCTTCTTGATGAAAGTGAAAGAAGAGAGTGAAAAAGTTGGCTTAAAGCTCAACGTTCAGAAAACTAAGATCATGGCATCTGGTCCCATCACTTCATGGGAAATAGATGGGGAAACAGTGGAAACAGTGTCAGACTTTATTTTTTTGAGCTCCAAAATCACTGCTGATGGTGATTGCAGCCATGAAATTAAAAGACGCTTACTCCTTAGAAGGAAGGTTATGGCCAACCTAGATAGCATATTTAAAAGCAGAGACATTACTTTGCCAACAAAAGTCTGTCTAGTCAAGGCTATTGTTTTTCCAGTGGTCATGTATGGATGTGAGAGTTGGACGGTGAAGAAAGCTGAGCGCCACAGAATTGATGCTTTTAAACTGTGGTGTTGGAGAAGACTCTTGAGAGTCCCTTGGACTGCAAGGAGATCCAATCAATCCATCCTAAAGGAGGTCAGTCCTGGGTGTTCATTGGAGAGACTGATGTTGAAGCTGAAACTCCAATACTTTGGCCACCTCATGCGAAGAGTTAACTCATTGGAAAAGCCCCTAATGCTGGGTAGGATTGGGGGCAGGAGGAGAAGGGGACTACAGAGGATGAGATGGTTCGATGGCATCACTGACTCGCTGGACATGGGTTTGGGTTAACTCCAGAAGTTGGTGATGGACAGGGAGGCCTGGTGTGCTGCGGTTCATGAGGTCGCAAAGAGTCGGACATGACTGAGCGACTGAACTGAACTGAACAGATTGTATCATGGAAATAGCCAAGCTGAGTCTTAAAAGGTGTAAACACATGCTCTCAACGTTACTTAAACAGGCAAAGACTTAAAAATTTCAAAGATGCCATATTCAAGCAAATGTTCAAAACAAGATCAAAATTAAGTTTCATTTGTTTTTAAGTCTTCCCTTTGGAAAGTATACAAGTTTAGTAAAGAACATTTTGGGTATGAGCATATCTGATATTGTTTAGGGCTCCCCTAGTATCTCAGACAGCAGGTAATCTGCCTGCCATGCAGGAAACCTGGATTTGATCCCTAGGTTGGGAAGATATCCTGGAGAAGGGAATGGCTACTCACTCCAGTATTCTTGCCTGGAGAATTCCATGAAGAGAGGAGTCTGGTGGGCTATAGTCTGTGGGGTTGCAAAGAGTTGGACAAAGTGAGTGACTGTATTACCCACAGATTAATAGTTGAATGAGAGATGATGCTTCAAATTTGCTCTGCTTTTACAATTTCACCATGAAAAATTAGGTAAGAGACAACAGATATCTTTACATTTTTGGCATAGCTCAGATGGTAAAGAATCTGCCTGCAATGCAGGAGACTTCAGTTGGATTCCCAGGTTGCAGAATCCCATGGACAGAGGAGCCTGGTGGGCTACAGTCCATGGGATCGCAAAGAGTCAGACACTGCTGCTACTGCTGCTAAGTCGCTTCAGTCGTGTCCGACTCTGTGCAACCCCATAGACGGCAGCCCACCAGGCTCCGCCGTCCCTGGGATTCTCCAGGCAAGAATACTGGAGTGGGTTGCCATTTCCTTCTCCAATGCATGAAAGGGAAAAGTGAAAGTGAAGTCGCTCAGTCATGTCCGACTCTTAGCGACCCCGTGGACTGTAGCCTACCATGCTCCTCCGTCCATGGGATTTTCCAGGAAAGAGTACTGGAGTGGGGTGCCATTGCCTTCTCCGAGTCAGACACTACTGAATGACTAACACTACTACTACTTACACTTTTGACAAGAGAGAGTTTATTTCCAGTTATGGGCTGATTTAAGGCCTGTTGAAAACTGGTTTGTCACCTGGTTGATGGTTTTTAACTAAATAGTAGGAGCTTGTTTTAAAAGAAAAGCTAATCTTATGTATTGTCTTTAATTGAAATTGGGTTGAGAAATCAAAATACCTTTGTCTTTAGAAGTAATATTGTAATGCAAACTAAGATTATATTCCAGTCTTTATAAAAGTACTCTTTAATAGAAAAATGTTGTGTGGTAAACATTTCTTATTCCAAATTTTCCTCAGAAGAGTTAACTAGAAGAAATCATATGAGCTAATTGTGCCAGAATCTAATTTGGTTCATGGAAATTGCATTTGTCACCCACTTTTCCCTTTCCAATACCCTCCCACCACAGGCTGACTCAATAGGTGGAGCAGGTGTCATTAATTCCAGTGAACTCACAGAATGTTGAATGTTGTTCCCATTGCAAGTCACTACTGGAATTTTATTCTTTAATCTCTATGGAAATTCACCGTTCTTTGTTGACTTAAAACTTAGTTGATTTATACAAGAATTTAAACAAAACTTATCTTGTGTTTGTTTATGTTTTCCTATTCTGATTGTTAAGGGAAATGAATCAGAGGATAAAAGAAATGGTGATACTTTTTGACCAAAATTCAGGTACAAAATGTCTCTTGCAGTTTATTTCTTTGTTACATTGGCTAAATATGCACTTTTCATTTATTAAGCTTAGTAGACTCTAAAATTGGAAGCTATTTTCTTTATAGTTATATCACATATGAAGTTAGTCTTTCCCATATAAAGTTCTAGAGAAAGATTGGGGAAAGTCTATATCTATATATCTATATATCTATATATATCTATATATATATCTATATATATATGTATAGATATATAGATATATATATTTGTTTATAACAAGTTGTTGTGAATTCAGAGTTTGAAAACCATTGATTCTTACCCTACAAATGATTCTCTTCCTTTTTTCAGTTAGTCTCCTCTGTCAATAAATTACTTTATCTTATGTGAGTTAAGCATTATCATGACTTTATTACATAATTAATAGAATAAAACTAGGGGTGAGGGATAAATTGGAACTGATGAACTGCAGCCCATCAGGCTCCTCTGTCCATAGGATTACCCAGGCAAGAATATTAGAGTGGGTTGCCATTGCCTCCTTGAGGGGAATCTCCCTGACCAGGGATGAAACCCAGGTCTCCTGCATTGCAGGCAGGCTCTTTACCCACTGGGCTATTGGAGAAGCCTGTGTAAACACTACTATATTTAAAATCTATAGCCAACAAGTGCCTACTGTATAACACAGGGAATGCTGATCAATGTTCAGTAATAACCTGAATAACTAACCAAACTGATCACATGGATCACAGCCTTGTCTAACTCAATGAAACTATGAGCCATGCCATGTAGGACATCCAAGATGGATGGGTCATGGGGGAAAGTGGAGAAGGGAGCGGCAAACCACTTCAGTATTCTTGTCTTGAGAACCCCATGAACAGTGTGAATAAGCAAAAAGATATGACATTGAAAGATGAAGTCCCCAGTTCAGTAGGTGCCCAATATGCTACTGGAGAAGAGTGGAGAATCAACTCCAGAAAAAATGAAGAGGCTGAGCCAAAGCAAAATCAGTGCCCAGTTGTGGATGTGAATGGTGATGGAAGCAAAGTCTGATGTTGTAAAGAACAATATTGCATAGGAACTTGGAATATTAGGTCCATGAATCAAGGTAAATTGGAAGTGGTTAAACAGGAGATGGCAGGAGTGAACATCGACATTTTAGGAATCAGTGAACTAAAATGGACCAGAATGGGCAAATTTAATACAGATGATCTTTACATCTACTACTGTGGGCAAGAATCCCTTAGAAGAAACATATAGCCCTCATAGTCAATAAAAGAGTCCAAAATACAGTCCTTAGCTGCAATCTCAAAAGCAACAGAATGATCTTGGTTTGTTACCAAAGAAAACCATTCCACATTACAGTAATCCAAGTCTATGCCCCAACCACTAATGCCAAAGAAGCTGAGTTGAAAGGCTCTAAGAAGACCTACAAGACCATCTAGAACTCACACCTAAAAAAGATGTCCTTTTCATCATAGGGGACTGGAATGCAAAAGTAAGAAGTCAAGAGATACATTGAGTAACAGGCAAATTTGGCCTTGGAGTTCAAAATGAAGCAGGGCAAAGCTAACAGAGTTTTGCCAAGAGAATGCACTGGTCATAGCAAACACCATATTCCAACACAAGAGATGACTCTACACATGGACAACACCAGATGGTCAACACTGAAGCCCGATTGATTATTTTCTTTGCAGCCGAAGATATGGAGAAACACTATATAGTTAGCAAAAACAAGACTGAGAGCTGACTGTGGCTCGGATCATGAACTGCTTATTATTAAAATTCAGATTTAAATTGAAGAAACTAGGGAAATCCACTAGAGCATTCAGTTCAGGTCAGTCACTCAGTCGTGTCCAACTCTTTGTGACTCTGTGGACTGCAGCATGCCAGGCTTCCCTGTCCATCACCAACTCCCAGGGCTTGCTCAAACTCATGTCTATCAAGTCGGTGCTGCTATCCAATCATCTCATCCTCTGACATCCCCTTCTCCTACTGCCTTCCATCTCTCCCAGCATCAGAGTCTTTTCCAATGACTCATTTCTTCCCATCAGGTGGCCAAAGTATTGGAGTTTCAGCTTCAACATCAGTCCTTCCAATGAATATTCAGGACTGATTTCCTTTAGGATTGACTGGTTTGATTTCCTTGCAGTCCAAGGGACTCTCAAGAGTCTTCTCCAACACCACAGTTCAAAAGCATCAGTTCTTTGGCACTCAGCTTTCTTTATAGTCCTACATTCACATCCATACATGACTACTGGAAAAACCATAGCTTTGACTAAATGGATCTTTGTCAGCAAAGTAATGTCTCTGCTTTTTAATATACTGTTTAGGTTGAATGCAGTCATGAAATTAAAAGACGCTTGCTCCCTGGAAGAAAAGCTATGATCAACCTAGAAAGAAAGTGAAAGAAAATGAAGTCATTCAGTCGTGTCTTACTCTTTGTGACTCCACACACTGTAACCTACCAGCCTTCTCCGCCCATGGGATTTTCCAGGCAAGAGTACTGGAGTGGGTTGCCATTTCCTTCTCCAGGGCATCTTCCTGACCCATGGATCAAACCCAGGTCTCCCGCATTGTAGGCAGATGCTTTACCGTCTGAGCCACCAAGGAAGTCCAACCTAGACAACATATAAAAGACCATTCAGGTATGACCTAAATCAAATCCTTCTTGCTTATACAGTGGAAGTGACAAATACATTCAAAGGATTTGATTTGATAGAGTATCTGAAGTACTATGGACAGAGGTTCATAACATTGTATAGGAGGCAGTGATCAAGACCATCCCCAAGAAAAATAAATGCAAAAAGGCAAAATGGTTGTCTGAGAAGGCCTTACAAATAGCTGAGAAAAGAAGAGAAGCAAAAGGCAAAGAGAAAAAGGAAAGATATATCCATCTGAATGTAGAGTTCCAAAGAATAGCAAAGAGAGATAAGAAAGCCTTCCTAAGTGATCAATGCAAAGAAATAGAGAAAAACAATAAAATAGGAAAGACTATAGGTCTCTTCTAGAAAATTAGAGATACCAAGGGAACATTTTCATGGAAAGATGGGCACAATAAGGACAGAAATGGTATAGAATTAAAAAACACAGAAGATATTAAGAAGAGGTGGAAAGAATACATAGAAGAACTATACAAAAAAGATCTTAGTGACCCAGATAACCACAGTGGTGTGATCACTCACTTAGAGTCAGACATTCTGGAGTGCAAAGTCAAGTGGACCTTAGGAGGCATCACTACAAAAAAAAGCTAGTGGAGATGATGGAATTCCAGTTGAGCTATTTCAAATCCTAAAAGATGATTCTGTTAAAGTGCTGCACTCAATATGTCAGCAAATTTTGAAAATTTAGGGGTGGCCAAAGGACTGGAAGAGGTCAGTTTTCATTCCAATCCCAAAGAAAGGCAATGTCAAAGAATGTTCAAACTACTACACAATTGCAGTCTCTCACATTAGCAAAGTAATGCTGAAAAATCTCCAAACTAAGCTTCAACAGCATGTGAACTGAGAACTTCCAGATGTTCAAGCTGAAATTGGAAAAGGCAAAGGAACCAGAGATTAAATTGCCAGCATCTGTTGGATCATAGAAAAAGCAAGAAAATTCCAGAGAAACATCTATTTCTCCATTGACGCCACTAAACCCTTTCGTTACGTGGATCACAACAAACTGTGGAAAATTTTTAGAGATGGGAATAGCAGACCACCTTACCTGCCTCCTGAAACTGTATGAAGGTCAAAAAGCAACAGTTAGAACCATACATGGAGCAACAGACTGGTTCCAATTTGGGAAAGGAGTACGTCAAGGCTATATGTTGTCACCCTTCTTATGTAACTTATATGCAGTGTACATCACATAAAACACCGGACTGGATGAAGTACAAGCTGGAATCAAGATTGTCAGGAGAAATATCAATATTAGATATACAGATGACACCACCCTTATGGCAGAAAGCAAAGAGGAACTAAAGAGCCTCTTGATGAAAGAGGAAAGCAAAAAAGCTGGCTTAAAACTCGATTCAAAAATGAAGGTCATGGCATCCAGTTCCATCACTTCATGGCAAATAGATAGGGAAACAATGGGAACTGTTACAGACTTTATTTTCTTGTGTTCCAAAATCACTGCAAATAGTGACTGCAGCCATGAATTTAAAAGATGCTTGCTGGGAAAGATTTAAGGCAGGAGGAGAAGGGGACGACAGAGGATGAGATGGCTGGATGGCATCACCGACTCAATGGACATGAGTTTGACTAAACTCCGGGAGTTGGCAATAGACAGGAGGCTGAGTGTGCTGCAGTCCATGGGGTAGCAAAGAGTCAGACATGACTGAGTGACTGAACTGAACTGCTCCTTGGATAAAAGCCATGACCAACCTAGACAGCATATTAAAAAGCAGAGACATTACTTTGCCCACAAAGGTCCATCTAGTCAAAGCTATGGTTTTTCCAATAGTCATGTATGGATGTGAGAGTTGTGCTATAAAGAAAGCTGAATGCCGAAGAATTGATGCTTTTGAACTGTGGTGTTGGAGAAGACTCTTGAGAGTCCCTTGGACTGCAAGGAGATCCACCCAGTCCATCCTAAAGGAAATCAGTCCTGAATAGTCATTGGAAGGACTGATGCTGAAACTGAAGTTCCAATACTTTGGCCACCTGATGCGAACTGAGTCACTAGAAAAAACCCTGATGCTGGGAAAGATTGAAGGTGGGAAGATAAGGGGATGACGGAGGATGAGATGGTTAGATGGCATCACTGTCTCGATGGACATGAGTTTGAGCAAGCTCCAGGAGTTGGTGATGGAAAGGGAAGCCTGGTGTGCTGTAGTTCATGGGGTCTCAAAGAGTCATACACAACTGAGGACTGGCCTGAACTGAATAACCTTAGTGGAAAAAGAATTGTAAATATATATATATATATATATATGTATGTATAACTGAATCACTTTGCTGTACACCTAAATCCAACACAACGTTGTTGACTAACTATGATCCAATATAAAATAAAAATTACGAGGAAATTTAAATGAAATCACAAATAGCTGTGTGTGTACATAATCCATTTTCCCTGCTTGCTCTCATCCTTAAACTTAATTTTAGCCCTTGATTTAGGCCTCTGTTTTATTAATTCAAGTTACTAAATTTACATTGATTGTGGAAACGGCTTGGTTTAATGAAGGAAACCTGGACTCTGGAGGAAACCTCCCTTATTTTAAGCTTACATCTCCAACTCTATCATATGTTAGTGGGATATGTCATTGAAAAAATTAGGAAAAGTTAAAAGGTTCAGATTCTTCATTTATAAATGGGGAAAACATAAATAATGCATAGGTATGTTTGGAGAATTTAATAAGACAATATATTTTAAATACCTGATATGATATTTAGTTCATGGTTGGTATATAACAGTCTCCTCTGCTTCTGATCATCCTTTGTTGAAATTTGTAATCAGCTGTGAAATAAATGTTCTAAAGCAGGCACAAAAAGTCTAAACCTAGACAAAAATTTGACAGACCAAAAAAAAATCAGTCTCTGGACACTCCAATTGATTACAATTGTGGTAACTGAGATAGATACTATCTTTCTCACTCTTTTGCAAGTGACTTTGGGAGAATTATTAACCACTCATAAATATTTTCAATTTTAAAATGAGCACTCTATGTCATCCAGGGTTTAGGTAAATGTCCAGACTCGTCAAATAGTATATATATTAATATGAGCAGTTTTTGTATGTAAATAATACCTCAATAAAGCTTTAAAAACCCAGTAAATGAAATAGGGTGAAACAGCGAGTTATCCAGATTATTGGCCTTAATTCTAAGTAATTTAACTGTACCAAACTTTACTGGATTCTCTCAATATTTATCAGTTCTTTCAATATTTATCAAAGTAGAGAAATGTCTAGGGTTAAAATACAGGAAAAATACTCTTGAAAATTATGTTTAGTGGAGTAATTTAAAATTATAATTGCTCACAGAAGGTAACTGAAGCCAAGACTGCTGTGTATCTGTATCAGTTATTTACTACAGAAATAATGGTATGTAACAAACAGCTCCGCCCCCCGCCCACCTCTTTCAACTCAATAGATTATAACAACAACCTTATTCTCACACACACAGATTTGCAGGCCAGTTTCTGTTCAGATGATCTGCTGCTGCTAAGTCGCTTCAGTTGTGTCCGACTCTGTGAGACCCCATAGACGGCAGCCCACCGGGCTCCACCGTCCCTGGGATTCTCCAGGCAAGAATACTGGAGTGGGTTGCCATTTCCTTCTCCAATGCATGAAAGGGAAAAGTGAAAGTGAAGTTGCTCAGTCGTGTCCGACTCTTATCGACCCCATGGACTGCAGCCCACCAGGCTCCTCCATCCATGGGATTGTCTAGGCAAGAGTACTGGAGTGGGGTGCCATTGGTTTGGCTAAACTCAGTGGCTCTGTGGGTTGGCTGGTTTTGATCTCAGGCTCGTATCTGCTCAGGATTTGGTCTACTTCACGTATCTCATTCCTTCTTGGGCCATGACCTTTTCAAAGTTAAGGAAGAAATACCAAGGGAAGCGAAAAATTCCTAAGCGCATTTAAAACTTCCACTTTTGTCACTTCTGCTAGCATTCCTTTGAACTAAGCAAATCACATGGCCAAAGACAAGATTAGTATGATTGGGAAATACATACTGCTCACACTGCTGAGAAATGTCAGGAGTCTTGCAAATGCAAAGTCATATGACAAAAGGTATGAAGAGAGTGAAAATGTGGGAAGACTGATCCAACATGCTATGGTGATCATGAAAGTTTTCTTCCTAAGAAAATACTCAGCTTATATTTCCCTACAGATTGGTGGTCCCCTGTGACTGAGAAATGCAATGAAATGTGGTCAGACGTGATAAAAGCTATTTCTATGCTTGGCTCATATGAAACTTCTCGTACTATTCTCCATGCTCTCTCTCTCTTTTTCACCAGATGACTGAATGTGGAGGAGACCTAGGACCTAGAGTAATATGCCTGAGTTTTAAAATGGAAGGAATCTGGACTCTTATTTTATATAGTAGAGTCTCTAAATTGGCGTACAACATTAGAGGAAAAAAACAAAACAACAGCAAAACTTTTATTGTGTGAGTCTTCTCAGATTTTCAGCAATATTTGTTATAGTAGCCAGTCTATCACATATGACTCTGTAACATCTTAAACTCTATTCTAAATATTAAAATATCTAAAATAATTTTACTCATGACTCAAATAAGAGAAAGTGATCAACCTTTACAATGTCATTAAGAATGAGATGGATCTAGTAGGGTATGGCTCCAGAGTTACTTCATGTGGTTAATTGAGGGTAGAGTGTGGTTACAGACTTGTTTAGTTGCCAAGCTGTGTCCAACTCTTTTGCACCCCAAGGTCTGTAGCCTGCCAGGTTGCTCTGTCCATGAGATTTCCCAGGCAAGAATACTGGAGTGGGGTGGTTTGCCATTTCCTTCTCCAGAGGATCTTCCCAACCCAGGGATCAAACCCATGTCTCCTGCATTGCAGGGGGATTCTTTACCACTAAGCCATCTGGGCAACTCTGATTACAGAATTAGAAGACTGTTATTCATAATGATAAGATGGATTTCACTGGATGCTTATGAATATTTGAAGGTGTTATTTCACACTGATGTATTTGAGATAAGTGGTTGGTGAAAACTTTGAAGAACTGTTGGTAAACTTTACTTTTTAATTTAATGACTCTCCAAACCAAAATCAATGCATACACATGGCAAAAAATTAAAATTGCCTAAAAGAATATACAGTAAAAAGCTATGTCTCCTGGTCTTCTTTCCAAATGTAACCAAGCTAATGATTTCCTATGTAAATTCTCAAAATATTTTTCTGTATATATACCTTGTATTTGTCTTGGGATGACTTTTGATGCTATATGAATACTGATCCTGATACTTTTAAGAATTGAATGCTAGACCTACACCTTTTTCGTCCAGTGCTATATATCTCATGCCAGATGGTACTTTGACAATATCTGAGGTGATGCTGTGTGACAGTACCTGTTGTGACAATCAGAATTTATGCTTCAAAGATTTTATGACTTGCAGAAGATGCCAAATTTCCATCTAACCAAAAATATGTTCACTTTAAGTGCAGTGTTAATATTCAGATTTGCTTTGATTCATTTCTACTTGGGAATACAGCATGGAATTTATGTTTTCTGTAGCAAAATTATGTGTGATTGCAGGTGAAATTATGTAATTTTTGTGAGTGGAAGAACAAAGGTGTACAATCTGAATCTAAGCTATTCCACTCACTCTTCTGTAAGCACCCTGGTTTAGAGCATATTTCCCTCCAAGTGATAGTCTTTTGTGAACCTGTACTTCTACTCTTGGTAGAAGGGGCCTGAGAGTCTAGTTTCTGAAGCTGGAAAGCCACACTTAGTATGAGGAGAAATTACAAGAGGTCATTTTTCCACTGGAGTCCAGATGGCTTTGAAATTTTGAAGAAGCTTGGTGTGGAGGCTTGTTTGGAATTAAGGGCAGATTTGAAACCATATGGGACTGTTTTAGTCTAGAAAAGTTAAAATTTATAAAGATGAATGATTAAAAATAAACCCAGTCTTGGGCAGTGGCTTGGGGAGGAGTAATCCCTCAGAGTTCGGAATACTGGGTTCTTGGCTTCCTGTTATAAAAATGTGAATGCCTTCTGCCTCCTCCCCTCTTGTCTCCTTTTGTGGCCTCCTGTGACCTTCCACCACTTTGTTTCCAGCTTGCTTTTTCTGAATGAGGACTTTATAATTTTATTGTTTACTGTTGGTGATGCAGGAGCCATTACTGTCAGGTCTGTTGAAAGGCTTCAATGAAAAGGGTCAGTGTAGTCATTTGATTTTTATGGAACCTTCTCTCTATGCTGGCAAAGTCCTAAATCATACCCTTATTCTATTAGACAAAGTGATAGACAAAATGGGTGTTTAAAATGGGGGAAATAAAACATCACTCAAAACCCCTAACAGAATTATTTATTTTACTCTCACCTTTAATCACAAGTAGAATTATTCTTTATTAACAAATACAGTGAATCTGAGCTTTTAGCTGAGCATTTAGTGGAACATCTACCCAGTAAGCTTTGCTTATGTTGCAGACAGCTACCCTGAGGAGTGATTTGAATTTAAATGTGATTCCCTTATTAGTTTCTGCTAACTGCAAATATCCCAGGCACTTAATTAAGTGGCTGAGTAATGTATGAATGCTCACTTCTGCTTGTCATGCAGAACAAAGTGATGTATTTATATTCCATGCACAATATGAAATTTAATGACACGGGCAACAGTAATTTAGAAAACCTTTGTTTTTATTGTCCTTGTTTTTGCTTAAGCAATTTCTTCACTTTGTCATAGTTTGGCCAGGACAATGATATAAGACTTCATCCAAATGTTAGCTGCTGGCAGGTGACATTTGCTAATAAACCAGAGGTTCTTCTGTGCCATCTAATGACTTAAAACTTTGGTGGGTTTTCATTAACTATGCTATTTTGTTTTTGTTCCTTACTCTAAATTTTAATTTAATAGCAGGGAACAATTACTTTATGTGGCTGTTTAGCCGTTGCAACACAAAGGAAAAGGTAGCTTCTGTTAGGATTTGAATTAACATACAGGGTTGCAAACTAAACAAATAAAAAACAACCAGTACTAATTTTTTTAACACTAGATTGTGAGGAGAAAAATATTGAGGCCAAGTCGCCTGACAAGCATTTCAGGGAACCCCTTTCATTTCATAGTTTTACTAAAGTTATCGTTTTTTATTTACTTCAGGGATCCAAAAATGCCAAGAGATTTTTTTTGATTGGCATTCAAGGTCAATCCCAAAGCTGGATTCCTATTTTCCCTCCACCCCAATCTTTCTCGATCTCCCACATGCTCACATAATACTTCAAATAGCTCTAAATTAAATGTTTATGTTTTGTCATTTTAAACTGGGCTGTATGCAGTTATTTGGACAATGGTTTGACTAGTCAGATGGTGCTATTGTGGTGCAAAGCAGAAGGAATTCATATTCTCCCTATTTCAGCTCCTTTGGTCCGCATGTGGGGTTGGGAGGCTCCTTTAATTAGAGTCTCAGCTCTCTCTGTCTCTTCTGGAAATCCGAGCTTCAATTAGTCTAGTCGCTTTATTTAGACAGTTTCATTTGTTTCCTAATGGAGTTAGGTGGGTGGTGAATTGGGTCAAAGTTATAGCATATTACTTTCTGATATAAAATGTATTTTATATCCTCTGCAAAATTCTGTACCACAAGAAAGTGAAGTGTTCATCTGAACTATAATTTCTTACCGGTTGGGGGAACTGCATGTAAACTGTGGAGGCTTGCTTTTACTTACCTGCGCCATCTCTTGTCAGCTTCAGTCGCATGCTACCAATGCCAACCCTAACCAAGGGAAAATGACATCAGGCTGCTGGGAGAATGCTGCCGCACAGTTCCTGACACAGAAGCCCTACTGCCTGTTACATTCTTGGCAGTGCTGTTCCTTGGTGCCTCAATAATCATTAACTGCTGTTTGGTCTAAAAGGATTCTTCCACTCTGAAATTCGTTGTTTTATTTAAAAATATATCAATCTTACGTTTCTGCTTCTTTCTTATCAAACCCCAATTTTAGGTGTGTTGACAAGTCACGAAGCAAGAGAGTGGGGAAACACAGGCAGCAAAAATGGCAGAAATTGTTCTGATCCCCTAATTTCTGTGCACCTGCATTTGATGGGCTTTCTCTGGGTAGCTCTGAAATCAAATCTGTCTCAGCCCCTTCAGCCGCTCTGACCTCACCATATGCCCCTGACTGGAGAGAAGCCCAGCTTTCCTGCTTGTGATCAGAGTCCACATATGTTGAGGGAGGGACCCCAGAAGATGGTTGACAGTATTCCTTAAGCTAATAATCCCTTCAGGGAGATGAAGGGTGCTCCCTTGTGCCTGCTCTTACGTTACATATTGTATTCAAACCCCAGCTAACAGTAACCAATGCCAGTGATGGCAGTTTACCTTTACCCTCCAGCTATAGGGTTCACACCCCTCTTGGCAGAGAAATATCCTCCTTTTTCTTTTCTCTTTTTCCTTTGTATAAAGGGTATCTCTCAATATTCAACTAATCAGCGGTGACAACCCCCATTTGACTGCTCACTTCTCTAGTGAGGCTTCCAGCTTTCAAGCATCAAGATCAGTGAGATTCTCTTCTGAGTGGGCCAGTTTGTTTCTCAGTGACATGAGAGCATTGCCTGCAGTGTGCACTGGTGAGGCTTGTCAGTTGAGATATAATGTTGCTCTTTTGACGAATTTTTTTCAACTATTTACTACAAAATGAAGAGACTAGAAATATGTATCCTGTTTTTTCTCTCCTGCAAATAAGCACATTGAATTCCTTTTTATTTGGACATCTGAGCATACCATAAGAGCAGAATATCAGGGTTGGAAAGATGCCTAAGTGTTCAGTTCATGCATCCACCTGGTGCTTAAATCCTAGCCATAGTACTCTCCTAAATGTCATCTTTTCATACTATTAAAAAGCAGAGACATTACTTTGCTGACAAAGGTCTGTCTAGCCAAAGCTATCAGAGAAGGCAATGGCACCCCACTCCAGTACTCTTGCCTGGAAAATCCCATGGATGGAGGAGCCTGGTAGGCTACAGTCCATGGGGTTGCCAAGAGTCGGACACAACTGAGCGACTTCACCTTCATTTTTCCCTTTCATGCATTGGAGAAGGAAATGGCAACCCACTCCAGTGTTCTTGTCTGGAGAATCCCAGGGACAGGGGAGCCTGGTGGGCTGCCATCTATGGGGTCGCACAGAGTCGGACATGACTGACGCGACTTAGCAGCAGCAGCAGCAGCAGTCAAAGCTGTGGTTTTTCCAATAGTCATGTATGGATGTGAGAGTTGGACTATAAAGAAAGCTAAATGCCAAAGAATTGATGCTTTTGAACTGTGATGTTGGAGAAGACTCTTAAGAATCCCTTGGACTGCAAGATCCAACCAATCCATCCTAAAGGAAATAAGTCCTGAATATTCATTGGAAGGACTGATGCTGAAGCTGAAGCTCTAATACTTTGGCCACCTGATGCAAAGAACTGACTCCTTAGAAAAGACCCTGATGCTGGGAAAGATTGAAGGCAGGAGGATAAGGGGATGACAGAGGATGAGATAGTTGGATGGCATCACCGACTCGATGGACATGAGTTTGAGCAAGCTCCAGGAGTTGGTGATATACAGGGAAGCCTGGCGTGCTGCAGTCCATGGCGTCACATAGAGTGGGATACGACTGAGTGACTAAACTGAACTGAAATGTCATCTAGCATAGGTTTGAATGCTGTCAGAACCAGGGAACTCATATTCTTCGAAATCATCCAATTCTATCTTTGAATAATGATGTAAACAGGGTGACTGTACTCTAACACACACGTATAAACACACACATTCACACCGAGCCCTTGCCACTAAATCACCTCTCTCCTTTTCTTGAGTTGTATAATTGTAAATTGAATCATAGATGTAAAATGAACACTTACTAGTTTTTGTTGAGTCTAGTTCCAGCTTTTCATTCCAACCTATCAAGATATTTTTATTCTAATCTGATATCCAGGGTATTTATTCTCTCCTATTTGTCATCTACAAGTATAATTGGCATGTGCATACCAAGAAAAATATAGACTAATACGTAAGTGGCATTGGAGGTGAGAAGAGCCTGGGTTCCAGACCTAGCATTGCTACTGCATAACCAGTTGTCAAGTCTTGGAGATAGTTCCCAGGCCTCTCTGACTCTAAGTTTTTTTAATGATAAAATTTCTATTTATTTCCTCTGAACTTAGTGTAACATATTAATTTCAAACAAAAAGATATATAGGTTAAGTTTTGAACTGTTTTCCAAATATAATTGTTCCAACATGAGAGTCAAGTACCAATTTTTAAAAACCACTGTATTAAGGTAGGGCTGACTTGTGAAAAGCTGTATGTATCTAATTGTACAACTTAATTAGTTTGGGGATAAATATACACCTGTGAAAACATTAGTCATGCATGTCATTAGTCATACAGTAGTCATGTATAGATGTGAGAGTAGGACTATAAAGAAATTGAGTGCCAAAGAATTGATGCTTTTGAGCTGTTGTGTTGGAGAAGTCTCTTGAGAGTCCATTGAACTGCAAGGAGATCCAAGCAGTCCATCCTAAAGAAAATCAGTCCTGAATATTCATTGGAAGAACTGATGCTGAAGCTGAAACTCTAATACTTTGGCCACCTGATGTGAAGAACTGACTCACTGGAAAAGACCGTGATGCTGGGAAAGATTAAGACCAGGAGGATAAGGGGACGACAGAGGATGAGATGATTGGGTGGCATCACCAACTCAATGGACATGAGTTTGAATAAACTCCAGAGGCTGGCGATGGACAGGGAGGCTTGGCATGCTGAAGTCCATGGGGTCGCAAAGTGCCGGACACGACTGAGCAAGTGAACCGAACTGAACTGTGAAAACATGACCACTATCAACACCATAGACATATCAATTACCTCTCAAAGTTTCCTACCTTTCCCTTTATTATTGTTGCTAGTATTATTATTTTTAGAGCCTAAGTCTTTTATGTATAAGAAATGGAGATGATAGTAGTACTGTTTCATAGTGTGGTATTCAGGAGTATAGGGGATAATACAGAATCCCCTATACTAGTAGGGGAAAGTAGAAATGCTTTGCAAAGTGTCTTTCACATAACTAGGATTTAATAAATACCATTATTACTCCCTAATCTATCAGTATATTCAAGGTGAGAATCAAAATGTTTATAAGGAGTGAAGCAAGGCCAAGTTCTTTAGTATATATTGAAATATTTTTCAGGTTGATATGGATCGATTTAGTGAAATATCTGAGTATAATTTAATCTTTTTTAATATATTTTGGAGCATAGCTAGTTGCCTTAGCATCCAGGTAACTTTTTTCCATCTATCTCACATGGTTATCCATCAGAGAGTTTTCCAATCTACAATAAAGACGTATAAGTAGAGAAAATTGGAGAAGGTTTAAGATAGTGGTGTAGAAAGAGCCTAAATTCATCTCCTCCCATGGACACAACAGATCTACAGCTGCATGTGGACTACTTCCCTCTGAAAGGGATCTGAAAACTTGATGATCAGTCTTTCATAGCAAAGGGTTAAAAGACAGCTTGGAGACAGGTAAAAGAAAGAGAGAGATGTTAGCTCCAAGAGGAAAACAAAAAACACACCCCAGCTGCAGAGATCCACAACTGGGAAGGATAACAAAGGTACAACTATTTTCCCTGAGGAGTAAAGGGTTTGAGCTCCACATCAGACACCCCAGTCCTTCAATCTTGCATGGGAAAGACAACCCCAAAATACTTGCCTTTGAAAACCAGTGGGGAATACTTCCAGGAAAACTATAAAACTTCAGGGACAGAAAACACACTCTTAAAGGGCTTGCCTGCAGACTCATTTCACCTAAAAAACAGTTCAAAAACACCAAATTGAAAAAGGACATGGACCATAGGTGTGTGCTCAGTTGCTCAGTCGAGTCGAACTTTTTAGAACTCAGTGGACTGTAGCCCACCAGTCTCCTCTGTCCATGGGATTTTACAGGCAAGAATACTGAAGTGGGTTGCCACTTCCTCCTCCAGAATGGACCAGAAATAAGGGGGATGCATTTACTTATTCTGAAGAATCTTCCAGAGAGGCAGGAATCAGTTGGAATATTCTTAGGGACTGAGTCAATAGTGAAAGTGATTTTCAATCTCAGGCTACCTTGCTAATACCAGTCTGGTGGATGTCATTTTGAAAATCTCCATCTAAATTATTAATAGGGCTTACCAGGTGGTGCAGTGTTAAAGAATCTGCCTGCCAATGCAGGAGCCATAGGTGATGCAAGAGACATGGGTTCAATCCCTGGGTTAGCAATAGTGCCAGTGAATACTGTTTGAAAGTACTCACTCTTTGAAGAGAACTTGCCACTCCTGATCTATGGCCTGACCTCACAGCAGGTCCAGTGGTAACCCTGCCAACCAGTACCTGATAACCACAACAGCTGGTCTGTACAGCAATTTTGAGGGCCAGTCCCACCCCAGCACCCTGCAGTTGCTGTGATGGGTCTCATAGTTGTTCCAGGGTGCAGCCATACCCACCAGTACACTACAGCAGTAGCCATGGCCCCACCACCACAGGAGGGCACACATAGCTTATGTAGATGACACGCCTTAAGCATGTGACTCTGGGGTAAGGTGGAATTGCTCTTCTGAGCCTCCCAGGACATTTATACATAAGGCCACTTTTTAAGACTGGGAGAGGTAGCTGATTTACCTTATACATAGAAGCAAGCACAGAAAATTAGACAAAATGAGACAAAGGAATATGTTCCAACCAAAGCAAGATAAAACCTTAGAAATAGAACTAAATAAAATGGAGATAAGCAATCTACCTGTTAAAGATGCTTGATGATAATAAAGATCCTCATCAAACTGGGAAGAAGAATGGATTAATACATTAAGAACTTCAACAAAGATACAGAAAAAAAATTAAAATGCCAAACAGAAGTTAGAACTGAAGTGAAAAATACGCTAGAGGGGTTCAATAGTAGATTGGATGAGGTAGAAGAAAGAATTAGCAGAATGGAAGACAAAGCCATGGAATTCATCAGACAGAAAAGCAAATGAAAAAGGAGTTTTAAAAAAGTGAAGATATCGCAAAGGACCTTTGGGACAACATCAAGCAGAATAGTGTTTGCATTATAAGGGTCCCAGAAGAAAACATAAAGAGCCAGAAAAATTATTTGAAGAAATAATGGCTGAAAACTTTCCTAAACTGATGAAGGAAACAGATACCCAGGTCCATGATACTCAGGGAGTTCTGAGTATGATGAATCTGAAGAGAAACAAACCAAGACACATTCTAAAATGGTAAAAGTTAAGGATAAAAATAGAATCTTCAAAGGACCAAGAGAAAAGTAACTTGTTATCTACAAGGGAAACCCCACAAAGCTCTCAGCAGATTTTTCAGCAGGAACCTTACAGACCAGAACAGAGTAGCAAAGCCTATTTTGACTGAGAGAAAGGAAAAGAAAAAAAATAACTTTCAACCTAGAATTCTCTATCTAGTAAGGTTGTCATTCAGAATTGAAGGAGAGAGATTAAGATTTCCCCAGATAAGCAAAAGCTAAAGGAATTCACCATCATAAAACTGCCCTATTTAAAAAAAGTTAAAAAGACTTCTTTAAGTTAAAAAGAAATATTAATAATAAGAAAACAAGGCTACGTCAAAGTAAAAAGGTTTTGCACAGCAAAGGAGACTATCTTCAAAGCAAGAAGGCAACCTACCAAATGGAAGAAGCTATTTGCAATTCATATACCCAAAAAGAGGTTGATGTCCAGAATATATACTGAACTCATACAACTCAACAGCAACAACATAAAAACAAACAACCAGATTTAAAAATGGACACAGGATCTGAGTAAATAATTTTTCATAAAAGACATACAAATGGCCAACAGGCACGTGAAAAGATGTTTAACATTTCTAATCATCAGGGAAATAGAAATTAGAACCACAATGATATATCAACTCATACCTGTTAGAATGGCTATTATTAAAAAAAAAACAAACAAATGTTGGAGAGTACGTGGAGAAAAGGGAATACTTGTGCACTGTTGGTGGGAATGAAAACTGATCAATTTCCAATACATGGAAAATAATATATAGATATCTTATAAAGTTAAGAGTAGAACTACTGTGTGTGTGTGTGTTTGTGTGTATGTATGTGTGTTAGTCACTCAGTCGTGTCTGACTCTTTGCGACCCCATGGATTTTAGCCCACTAGGCTCCTCTGTCCATGGAATTCTCCAGCAAGAATACCAGAGTGGGTAGCCATTCCCTTCTCTAGGGGACCTTCCTGACCCAGGGATCGAACTCTGGGCTATTACATTGGAGGCAGATTTTACTGTCTGAACCACCAGAGAAACACTAGAACTACCATATGACTCAGCTATTCCACTTCAGGATAGATATCAAAAGAACAAGACAACATTAATTCAGAGAGATATATGCACCTTTATGTTCATTGCAACATTATTTACAGTAGCCAAGATATGCAGACAGTCTAAGTGTCCATTGGTGGGTGAATAGATAAAAAGATATTATACATATGTTTATGTAGTGAAATATTACTCAGCTATAAAATAGAATGAAATTCTGCCATTTGTGACTACATGGATGGACATTGAGGGTATTATGCTTAGTGAAAGAAATCAGACAGGGAAAAACAAGCAATATAGGATTCACTCATATTGGAACCTATGGATAAAGGAGTAAGTAAATAAATAATAAAAGCTCATAGATATGGAAGATAGATTAGTGGTTACCAGAGGGTAAAGGGGTCAGGGGATAGGAAAAACAAAGGAAGGGGATCAACTGTATGGTTGTTCTGTTCAGTCGTTAAGTCATATCCAATTCCTTGCGACCCCATGAACTGCAACATGCCAGGCTTCCTTGTCCTTCACTGTCTCCTAAAGTTTTCTCAAGGTCATGTCCATTATGTCAATGCTGTCATCAAAGCATCTCATCCTCTATCATCCCCTTCTCCTCCTACCTTCAATCATTCCCAGCATCAGAGTCTTTTCCAGTGGTTTGGCTCTTTGCATCAGGTGCCCAAAGTATCAGAGCTTCATCCTCAGCATCAGTCCTTATAATGAATATTCATGGTTGATTTCCTTTAGGATTGACTGGTTTGATCTCCCCACATTCCAAGGGACTCTCAAATGTCTTCTTCAGCACTGCAATTCGAAAACATCAGTTCTTTGATGCTCAGCCTTCTTTATGGTCCAACTCTCACATCTGTACAGAACTACTGGAAAAATTATAGTTTTGATGGCATGGACCTTTGTCGTCAGAGTGATGTCTCTGCTTTTTAATATGCTGTCTAGTTTTGTCATAGCTTTCCTTCCAAGTAGCAAGTGTCTTTTAATTTCATGGCTTCAGTCACCATCCACAGTGATTTTGGAGTCCAAGAAAAGAAAATCTATCACTGCTTCCACTTTTTCCCCTTCTATTTGCCATGGGAGGGAAATGGCAACCAACTCCAGTATTCTTGTCTGAAAACTCCCATGGACACGGGTGACTGGTGGTCTACAGTTCATGGGGTCACAAAGCGTCTGACGTGACTGAGTGACTGAGCACGCCCTTGCCACTGTAATTGAACTGGATGCCATGATCTTAGTTTTTGAATGTTGAGTTTTAAGCCAGCTTTTTCGCTCTCCTCTTTCACCCTTATCTAGATGCTCTTTAGTCCCTCTTTGCTTTCTGCCATTAGAGTGGTAACATATGCATATCTGAGATTGTTGACATTTTTCCTGGCAATCTTGATTCCAGCTTGTGATTCATCCAGCCTGGCATTTCACATGGTATACTCTGCATATAAGTTAAATAAGCAAGGTGACAATACACAGCCTTAATGTACTCCTTTCCCAGTTTTGAACCAGTCTGTTGTTCCATGTCTAGTTCTAACTGTTACTTCTTGACCTGCATACACGTTTCTCAGGAGACTGGTAAGGTGGTCTGGTATTCCCATCTCTTGAAGAATTTTCCAAAGTTTGTCAAAGGCTTTATTTAGCATAGTCGATGAAGCAGAAGTAGGTGTTTTTTTCTGGAATTCCCTTGATTTCTCTATGATCCAGTGAATGCTGGCAATTTGATCTCTGGTTTCCTCTGCCCTTTCTAAATCCAGCTTGTACGTCTGGAAATTCTTGGTTCATGCACTGCTGAAGCTTAGCTTGAAGGATTTTGAGCATGAACTTGCTAGCATGTGAAATGAACACAGTTGTATGGTAGTTTGAAAATTCTTTGGCATTGCCCTTCTTTGGGCTTGTAATGAAAACTCACCTTTTCCAGTCATGTGGCCACTGCTGAGTTTTCCAGATTTGCTGACATGTTGACTAAATGGTGATGGATAGTAATTAGACTTGTGATGATCACTCTCCAGTGTATACATAAGTTGAACTATGTTTACATATACCTGAAACTTATATAATAAAAAGACATACAAGTAAAGATATACTGCTAGTATTTATTCTCCATGAACCTCAAGTAGTAGGACCTACCTCTTTTTTCATCTAAGTATTCCTTTTATTAAGTTTCCTGCAGTATTTATCAGCAGGTACTTGATGGAGTATCTGCCTATTTTTCATTTTTGAAAATGGTGTATCTATTTCCAATCTTCATTTCTGTCATTTCTAGTATCCTTCTGTGGTCACTTACCATGCTAGTAATCTGTTTTGTTTTTTTTTTTTTCATTCTAGTGGGCATTCTTTAAGCTTCTCTTCCATGAATATTGTTTTAGGATTCTGATAATTGAGCATTATTAAACTAATTTAGCATTGTGAAATGATGAAAAGAATAGTTACAGAAATTTTATCTCAAGATCCAGACTTTCTGTCTCTTTGGAACCTGAGGTTCAGAGAAGTGATTCAGTAAAATAAATGTTTAGAAATAGAACACCTACTTATGGTAGCTTACGACATACATGTTCAAGTACTATTTGTGAAGTATTCTCATTAACAATTGAGATATAAAACAAAGTAAAAAAATTATTGAGCACTAAGTGCCAGGTATTGCTTGAGCTTATTTCATTAACTATATTTTAATTGCTTTTTAAAAATGACCTCATGATGTAGAGTGACATTGTTGATGTTTTATATAGGAACAATGTGAAGTTCAGAGAGACTGAAGGAACTTGTGCATGATACTTAATGTTTTTAAGTAGGTAGTTGAGTCTAGATTTAAACTAAGATTTCACAGATTTTCCCCTGCCTGTTACAGACTTGAGAAAAGTATATGTATTTTATAAATGAATCAAATACTGTATACATGTAGAAATTTGATGTTTCATAAATGAATATCTATATTTTAATTTCTATTACATGATATAGTGAGAAGCCTGCTGAACATGTGAAAGAGTACAGGTAGAAGCTACTTAGAATCTAATATATAAATATACCATCAATTTAGGTAAGTGGTTCTCTTTTCCTAGATTTTTTGAAATAACTCTGATTTGGGAGCCTTCCCTGGTGACTCAGTGGTAAAGAGTTCACCTGCAATGCAAGAGATCCAGGTTTGATCCCTTCATCAGGAAGATCCCTTGGAGAAGGAAAGGGCAACCCACTCCAGTATTCTTGCCTGCGAAATCCTATGGACAGAAGAGCCTGGTGAACTGTAGTCCATGGGGTTGCAAAAGTGTTGGACATGACTTACTGGCTAAACTACCATCTGCCTTGTGTCAGTGGAGTTGAGTATAGTCTGTCTCCCTTGTAGCATTAATCTCTCTCTCCTATTGCAACAGTCTTGAATAAAGTCATCTTATCCAGGGCAGTATTTCTTTGCTTGAAAATTAAAATAATGCTAGTGGTGACAGTGATGGTGATGGTCGTAAATATTTTAGAAGAAAACAATGTATACTAGAGTGTAGTAGTTTAAATACAGTTTTGGTTTACTGAAATCAACCAGACTAAACATGATAATAAGATTGTTTAACCTTGTGCGAATTCATAAATTGAATGACATTAGTTTATCTTAATCTTTGGATAACTTTGAAGTACAGAAGGAATTTTATCTAAAAAAGCTGCACCTTCACTAATCTAAACTTTTTGTCTATTGGAGAGAGAAATATGTTAAAAGTCTGTCCCACCTGCTCATTCAAGTGTACTTTATACCCCCAACAAATTTCTATAGAAGTTTCAACTAATCACATGTTGGCTAAGAAAAAGCAATGCTGGCTTTAAGCTGTATGAGTTTCTTATATATTTTGGAGATTAATTCTTTGTCAGTTGTTATGTTTGCAATTATTTTCTCCCATTCTGAGGGTTGTCTTTTAATCTTGTTTATTGTTTCCTTTGCTGTGCAAAAGCTTGTAAGTTTAATTAGGTCCTATCTGTTTATCTTGGTGTTTATTCCATTACTCTAGGAGGTGGGTCAAAGAGGTTCTTGCTGTGATTTATGTCAAAGAGTGCACGGTCTATGTTTTTCTCTAAGAGCTTTATAGTTTTTGGCTTCATTTAAAGTCTTTAATCCATTTTGAGTTTATTTTGTATATGGTGTTAGGAAGTGTTCTAGCTTCATTCTTTTACATGTAACTGTCAAGTTTTCCCCCACCCCTCCCTACTATAAGGTAATTTGCTCTGCAAAAGTTGATGGAACTCACACGCTGCATTCATTTTAATGAACGTTTTGTGTGTAGTTAAATATTTCTTCTTAACCAGATGAGAACACCACAATATATCCTTTACTTCAGAAGTCTTCCTCAGGAAGGCGTGTGTCCTGGAAAACATTCATTTTTACTATGAATCTGTTTTCTAGTCTGTTTTCTCATGGTGTGACTGGCTGTCACAGAACTAACTGATACTTCGTGTGACTATTTTCAGTCCTGAGCATAACTAAGCTAACTTTATTACTTATGTAGTTAAAGTTTTAAGGAACTCCGAATTTAGAGGTTGGGGGGTGGATAGAAAAGAGAAGGGGAGAGATGGAGGAAGAGAGAGAGAGAGAAATGGAGGGAGAGGAGGAGGTGAAGAGCAATCTACTTGCTTATCTACTGTCATTCACGTTTGAGAAGTAGAGTATTTGATATGTCTTTAGAAATAAAACTGTGGCTCTGTAGCATTTATTCTAGTCCATGAGAAGTGAAGAATTTCTGAATATTGACTTGTAAATAGGTGTTTTACAATTTCCCTTCACCTCCACTTCTCCCTACCTGTTTCTCTCTCTCTCTCTTCCTCCACCTCTCACCTTCTCTTTCCCTTTTCTATCCATCTCCCCAACCTCTGAATTCTGAGTTCCTTAAAACTTTAAATACATAAGTAACAAAATTAGTTTAATTATGTTGAGGGAAACTTTATTAGTCAAAATTGGTTTCAGTTTATAATATCAAAATCTCAAGGTTGTTATTAGAAATACATTACTATATAATTATTAACTGCCCCTCCTCAATTGAATAAATATGCAAACATAACTTTTAACATAACAAAAGAGAATAAATATGCAAACATACTTTTAACATAACAAAAGAGCAACTTCAGGCTTAAAGACTACCCTGTTTTCATTAGTGTTTTCAAACACACCTGTGAAAAATGTGCTTCTAAGTTTTATTTTCTAAAAATATATATATTCTCACGTTTCTCTGTCTAAAAATAACAGTGTGGAGGGGTGTTAAAATGTAAGCTTTTCCACTCTCATTTCAAACATGGTAGGAAAATAAATATAAGCTTTAAGATTCCCTTTTAAACAAGCAGGTTAGTTTTCTTTACAATAATATATTTATTTAGTTTTCCTGATTAACTCGGAGTTCAAAGATAATCATGTGGAGAGTGTCAAACTTGACTTCTTGCTTTTTGTTCTCTCCTGGAAATGGGAGTAAGAATGAAGAGCTTCCTCCTGGTAATATCTCAAGGATATGTGAGTTCTCATGAAGGATATTCTATATTCATTTTTCTTTGGCTTAGAAATACTTTAGTAAAACTTTTTCTTACCCCTCCAGACAATGGAGCAGTTTTCTCATACTATTTTCAGTGATTGTTTTCCATAATTAAATTCATGTTTCTCTTCTCCTGTGGAGAGGTTTTGTAAAGTAAGAGGCAATCTCCATAAATATTTATCATTTTTATTTCATGTTAGCAATCATGAACTTATGCATTTGAATAGGCTTCATTCTATTTTACCTCTTGCCTCATCATATTTTTGTGCTTTATCACACACTATTTTATACATTTAATAAATGACTTCTGGTTTTGTTTTAGTTTTACAAAATTAAATCTAAATACCCTAATATATAGAATGCTACCTATCCAGGTTCATATGTACCTCTTCTCCAAATTTAAAATATTGCTCTGTAGTGAGGTTGCCTGTCAGTACCTATGAAAACTACAGCTGTATCTGGACTGAGAGGGCTGAAGCCCATTCTCTCATTCTGGCCATGTCATCTCATCATCTGAAGCATTTTCAAGGCTTCCTTCTTTGAGAAGGCAAGACTTCCCATTCTAGCTCTCTTCATCTCTTCTCCTTTGAATCCCTTTTGCACTAGGAGTCTGAAGTACAAATTTTAGTTATTTTGTATTGTTAGTGTAACCCTTCAAGAAGATAGTGTAATTTTAAAAGATTGAATCTCTCATTATGCTTGTTTGATCAGGAAAGCAAGTGCAGTAGAATGTAAACACACATATTGATTGGAGTATGGCTACTTTTTAAATTTCAGAATATAATATCATATAGCTAGACACTTTTGCTAATTCTGTGTTATAAACATTATTTAGAATATAATTCTTTGAAGTTCATAGAGTAGGAATAATTGAACAATATAGAAATTAATTGGTAAAATTCCTTATTTTCTCTGATTATTATCATAGTTGTTATAATACCTATTTATTCTTAAATTGTATATTAAAATTTTTTATTTTTATCAGTGCTCATATATCTGGCTTCCCATGTGGCACAGTGCTAAAGAATATGCCTGCTTACACAGGATACACAAGAGAAATAAGATGGATCCCTGTGTTGGGAAGATCCACTGGAGTAGGAAATGAAAACTCACTCCAGTATTCTTGCTTAGAAAATTCTACTGACAGAGGAGCCTGGTGGACTACAGACCATGTGGTCACAGAGGGTTGAATATGACTGAGCAACTGAGTGCACACACACACACACAGACACACACACATTAATATATCTAAATCATCGTTGTGCAGTTGCTCAATCATGTCTGACTCTTTGTGACTCCATGGACTGCAGCATACCAGGCTTCCCTGTCCTTCACCGTCTCCCAGAGCTTGCTCAAAGGCATGTCATTGAGTTGGTGATGCCATCCACATCTAGTCCTCAGTCATCTCCTTCTCCTCCTGCTTTCAATCTTTCCTGGCATAAGAGTCTTTTCCAATGATTCAACTCTTCTTATCAGGTGGCCAAAGTATTGGAGCATCAGCTTCAGCATCAGTCCTTCCAATGAATATTCAGGATTGATTTCCTTTAGGATTGACTGGTTTGATCTCCTTACAGTCCAAGGGACTGTTAAGAGTCTTCCCCAATACCATAGTTTGAAAGCATCAATTCTTTGGTGCTAAGACTTCCTTATGGTCCAACTTTCTTCAAGAAAATTAGACACCAAAGGAAAAATTCATGCAAAGATGGGCACAATAAAGGACATAAATGGTATTGACCTAACAGAAGCAGAAGATATTAAAAAGCAGTGGCAAGAATACACAGAAGAACTATACAAAAAAATCTTAATGTCCCAGATAACCATGATGATGTGATCACTCACCTAGAGCCAGATATCCTAGAGTGTGAAGTCAAGTGGGCCTTACGAAGCATCACTAGGAACAAAGCTAGTGAAGGTGATGGGATTCCAGCTAAGCTATTTCAAATCCTAAAAAGATGATGTTGTTAAAGTGTGGCACTCAATATGTCAGAAAATTTGGAAAACTCAGCAGTGGCCACAGGACTGGAAAAGTTCAGTTTTCATTCCAATCCCAAAGAGAGGCAATGCCAAAGAATGTTCAAACTACTCCCACAATTACACTCATTTCACCTGCTCGCAAAATAATGCTCAAAATTCTCCAAGCCAGGCTCCAACAGTACGTGAACCAAGAACTTCCAGATGTTCAATCTGGATTTCAAAAAGGCAGAGGAACCGGAGATCAAATTGCCAATGTCCATTGGATCATAGGAAAAAAAAAAAAAAAACAAGAGAATTCCAGAAAATCATCTACTTCTGCTTCACTGACTATGCTGAAGCCTTTGACTGTGTCGATCACAATAAACCATGGAAAACTCTTAAAGAGTTGGGGATACCAGACCATCTTACCTGCCTCCTGCAAAATGTGTATGCAGGTCAAGAAGCAACAGTTAGAACTGGACATGGAAACAGAACACCATTCCATGTTCGATGCATGGGACAAATGCTCAGGGCTGGGGCAATGGGATGGCCCAGAGGGATGGGATGGGGAGGGAGGTGGGAGGGGGGTTCAGGATGGGGAACACATGTAAACCCGTGGCTGATTCTTGTCACTGTATGGCAAAAACCACTACAATATTGTAAAGTAATTGGCCCCCAACTAAAATATATAAATTTATTAAAAAAAAAAAAAAAAAAGAACTGGACATGGAACAATGGAATGGCTCCAAATTGGACAAGGAGAATTTCAAGGCTGTATATTGTCACCTGCTTATTTAACTTATATGCAGGGTATATCATGTGAAATGCCATACTGGATGAAGCATAAGCTGGAATGAAGATTGCCAGGAGAAATTTCAATAACCTCAGAAATGCAGATGACACCATTCTTATGGCAGAATGCAAAGAGGAGCTAAAGAGCTTGATGAAGGTGAAAGACAGAAATGAAAAGCCTGGCTTAAAGCTCAAGACTCAAAAACCAAAGATCATAGCATACGGTCCCATCACTTTATGGCACATAGATGGGAAAACAATGGAAACAAGGACCAACTTTATTTTCTTGGGCTCCAAAATCACTGCAGATGGTGACTGCAGTCATGAAATTAAAAGATGCTTACTCCTTGAAAAAAAAAAAATCTATGACAAACCTAGATAGTGTATTAAAAAGCAGAGACATTACTTTGCCAACAAACGTCTGTCTAGTTAAAGCTATAGTTTTTCCAGTAGTCATGTATGGATGTGACAATTGGACCATAAAGAAGGCCGAGTGTCAAAGAATTGATGCTTTTGAACTGTGGTGCTGAAGAAGACTCTTAAGAGTATCTTGGACTGTAAGGAGATCAAACCAGTCAATCCTAGAGGAAATCAATCCTGAATATTCTTGGAAAGGACTGATGCTGAGGCTGAAGATCCAATACTTTGGGCACCTGATGCAAAGAGCTGACTCATTAGAAAAGACCCTGATGTTGGGGAAGATTGAAGGCAAGAGGAGAAGGGGATGACAGAGGATGAGATGGATGGATGGCATCACTGACTCAATGGACATGAGTTTGAGCAAACTCTGGGAGATAGTGAAAGACAGGGAAGCCTGGTGTGCTGCAGTGCATGGGCTCACAAAGAATCAGACACCACTAAGCAACTGAACAGCAACAACTGGAAAAACCATAACTTTGACTATATGAACTTTTGTTGGTGAAGCAGTCTCTGCTTTTTAATATGCTGTCTAGGTTTGTCATAGCTTTTTTTCCAAGGAACAAACGTCTTTTAATTTTGTGGCTACAGTCACCATCATCAGTGATTTTGAGCCCAAGAAAATAATGTCTTTCACTGTTTTCATTGTTTCCCCATCTGTATGTCATGAAGTGATGGTACTGGTTGCCATGATAGTTTTTTGAATGTTGAGTTTAAGCCAGGTTTTTCACTGCCCTCTTTCACCTTCATCAAGAGGCCCTTTAGTTACTCTTTGCTTTCTGCCAGAAGTGTAGAGTCATCTGTATATCTGAGGTTATTGATATTTCTCCTGGCAATCTTGATTCCAGCTTGTGATTCATCCAGCCTAACATTTCACATGGTGTACTCTGCATATAAGTTAAATAAACATGGTGATGATATACAACCTTGACACACTCTTTTCCCAATTTTGAACCAGGCCATTGTTACATGTTTGGTTCTAACTATCGCTTATTGACCTTCATATACGTTTCACAGGAGGCAGGTAAGGTGGTCTAATATATCCATCTCTTTAAGAATTTTCCATAGTTTGTTTTGATCAACACAGTCAAAGACTTCAGTATAGTCAATAAAGCTAAAGTAGATGTTTTTCTGGAATCTTCTTGCTTTGTCTATGATTCAACAGATATTGGCAATTTGATCTCTAGTTCCTTTGCCTTTTCTGGATCCAGCTTGAACATCTGAAAGTTCTCAGTTCACGTAGTGTTGAAGCCTGTCTTGAAGGATTTTGAACATGACCTTGCTAGAATGTGAAATGAATGCAATTGTGCAGTAGTTTGAATGTTCTTTGGCATTGGCCTTCTTTGGGATTGGAATGAAACTGACCTTTTCCAATACTGTGGCCACTGCTGAGTTTTCCAAATTTGCTGGCATACTGAGTGCAGCACATTAACAGCATCATATTTAGGATTTGAAATAGCTCAGCTGGGATTCCATCACATCTACTACCTTTGCTCATAATGATGCTTCCTATAAGCTTTCTCCTTCCAAAAGGCCCATTTTACTTCACATTCCAGAATGCCTGCCTCTAGGTGAGTATTTACACCATCATGGTTATCCAGGTAATTAAGATTTTTTTGAAGAGTTCTTCTGTGTATTCTTGCCACCTCTTCTTGTAATATCTTCTGCTTCTGTTAATTCCATACTGTTTCTGTCCTTTATTGTGCTTATCTTTGCATGAAATGTTCCCTTGGTATATCTAATTTCCTTGAAGAGATCTCTATTGTTTCCCATTCTATTGTTTTCCTCTGTTTCTTTACATTGTTCACTTAGAAAAGCTTTCTTATCTCTCCTTGCTATTCTTTGGACCTCTACATTCAGATGGGTATATCTTTTCTCCTTTGCCTTTCACTTGTCTTTTTTTCTCAGCTATTTGTAAGGCCTCCTCAGACAACCATTTTGCCTTTTTGCCTTTTTTTTTCCTTGGGGACGGTTTGGATCACTACCTCCTGTACAATCTTACAAACCTCCGTCTGTAGTTCTTCACGTACTCTGAATGTATTTGTCACTTCCACTGTATAATCATAAAGGTTTGATTTAGGTCATATCTGAATGGCCTAGTGGTTTTTTCCCTATTTTCTTCAATTTAAGTCTGAATTTTGCAATAAGGAGTTCATGATCTGAGCCACATATGTAAGTCAGTTGCTATTTTAGAAAGTTGTTATTTCCTGGTTAGTCATTATGTATAAATAAAATTATTATTCTTTACATAAAGTCAAGCTTAGCATATACCAAATGTAAGTTAAATATACTGTACCATAGCATGTCTTCAGAGTCTTTGTTATTTAGATTCAGGAGTTTGGTGGATGAACTTGAAATCCTGTTATGAATAATAAAATGCATATGTCTGTTATTTCTTTTGCTCTCTTCTCCACATAAAACACAATGTAAATATCATCAGCCCTGGTCGGGAATATCCCCTGGAGAAGGGAGTGGAAACCCACTCTGGTGTTCTTGCCTGGAGAATTTCATGAACAGAGAAGCCTGGTGGGCTACAGTCCAAGGGGTCACAAAAAGTCAAGACACAACTTAGTGACTATACTTTCACTTCACTTTCACATGTCAGGTTAAGTTTCAGTGAAAATATTCTAAATTTTATAACCATTTTTAACTTCACTCAAACACAGACTTCTGAGAGATTTTCTCCAAAAATCAGCAATTTCCTTGTAGTCACATGGTATTCTATATTTGTGCTAGTATAAAATGTAAGACAGTACAGATCTAATTTCCTCACTACTTAAAACATTGTAATTCTAAGTAGTGTTAATGAAAATATTTTATTTGGAAAACAATTGTGTTATGGATCTTCACATTTAATGAGAATATATGTAAAACACTCTCTTGCATGCATGGATGAGTGCTCAGTCATGTCCAGCTCTTTGTGACCCCATGGACTGTAGTTCAACATGGTCCTCTGTCCATGTGATTCTCCAGGCAAGAATATTGGAGTAGATTGCCATTTCCTACTCCAGAGGATCTTCCTGACCCAGGTATTGAATCTGTATCTCCTGCATTGTCAGAAGGTTTCTTTACCACTGAGCCATGTGGGAAACCCAAAACACCCCTTGGATCAGAGTAAATTCCCAGTTTATGTAGGATATTTTTATTTGAGTTACCTTGCTACAAGCTGAATGAGATCTGTATTAAGGAGAAAGAAGATGATTATATAGGTGCAGACTTTGCCTGTCTTGCTCAGATACCAAAAGGAAAGAATCCTTACATGTATAGAATGTATAGAATTTTTGACCTCTTAACATTCACTTTCTCAGGTTATTTTATTTATGAAGTTATGGTATTGTGCAAAGATCACCTACCTGAGATTGAAGTTTGTTGTTATGGTTTTGACTTCATTCTAACATTAAGCTCATAACCAAATCCTTTCAAGCCTCAAGTTTATAACTGTGCAATTAAGACATTGAGTTAAAGATCATTTTTAAGGTCACTTTTAAAATTCTGTTAGAGAACATGTGTTTAGTGACAACTGAAATGATGTGCTGGAGGTGGAAACTGTGTTTCTAAAGTGCCTTCATACTATTCACTTCTACTAGAGATGGATTAAAGAAAATACCATTTTCCTTGAACAAGTTGGTGAAGATATATACCTTGGTGTAGATGTATTTTGAAGAGTAAAATTGGAGTTGTTACAGAATACTAGGTAAGATAGCCAGTCTAGGAGTTCGTGTAGTTCATTCTCTGTTTTCAATTTCTATTTATTGTGTTATTGCTCTATTGATGCTATCAAGATACCTTGCAGCTGAACTCTTATAGAAGATTGAAAGGCCCTATACAATTTTTAATTTAGCTGGCTTTAGTCATTTAATCAAAATATGCTTATTCAGTGCCTTTATGGAAAAATTCTGGCATTCCCCACCTTGTTCAGTGATTAACTTTCTTGTGTCAAGCAAATTATTTAACTTCTTTCAATCTATTTCCCCATTTTTGAAATAAAGATAATATTCTGAAGAGAATATTAAATAAGTTAATATATATATACATATTATATATAAAGTGTTGAGCCTATAAGATAGTAAGCATTGAATAAATGTTAGAACCTCTCTTGTTGCTATAACTCCAACATATGCATATCAAATGATATCATAGGTCAATGGCTTAAGAGTAACTTATCTTTAGAAAGGCAATTTTAATAAAATTTTATAAGTGTGCAAAATATTTGCACATTTTCTTGGTCGTATGTTGTCACCAGAATGTGATGTAGTTAGGAAAACATTTTATTATGAAAAATTTTGAGTTAGTATAGTTCTCTGTCTCCTCAAATTGGATATAAAATGTTGTGCTTTAAAAAACTACCTGTAGGTGGTTCCTGTTACTGTGAATATATGACCAACATAGAACGATAAGTGATATTTCTTATTCATTTCAACAGAAGTTGTTATTATAATTATTCATTTTCTGAATTAGTTACTGTGACTCCTGCTTCGTATTCAAGGGCAGTATATCTTTAAACTATAACTACCATATCAATACTATAAAGGCAATAAAAAGTAAGATCAATACTGTTGGAATCTGTCTTATTTCGAAGATTTTTGACTTTTGATAAGAAATGCTCATCAAATTTGCAGAAAGTCCTAAGTCAAGATGGGATACTAATTCTTTACAGTTTTAGCATATTTTCTCATGTTATTACTCAAAAAAATTAATTCACATATCTGGGACTCAACTATAGAATGAAAAATTAGCATTATCTTAGCTCCCAAATTCTTTTTTATTTCAAAAGAGAGTCAACTGTCTCGAAAACAATTTTATTTAATAATAAGAATGAAACAGTCATGTGAGACCAAGAAGTTAAAATGGAAACAAAAGATCCTAGATCTTATCAACACTATAGGAATTATAAACAATAGATTTATGATTGTTATAAAAGTAATGAAGAAAAATTTTGGTCAGCAGTGGGTATATATACTTTTATTTATTTATTTTAGTTCTAAAATAAATTTAATTCATTTTTATCCATATTACTGGGCTAATTGATCAAAGTAACAAAATGTACAAAATTCATTTGAATTTTGCACCAGTATTACACAAACACATGGACTTCCTTTTCCTAATTGCAAATACAATGTTCTCTATTTTGGGGAAAAAGTTCCAACACTATCCTGGAATGAGTGAAAATAATTTGGTGGGAATATAGGAAGTAACAAAGCTATTCTAATGTACCCTCAATTAAATCTATGTTGTAGAGAGTGTTATATCATTTTATTTTTAATCAGCTAGTTTCTCCTTTTTATTCTATTTCCTAATAGCAAACACAATAAGACTAAATCAAGAATGGAATACACTTAAAATACATAATATACTAGAAGCAGTGAAAAGAAATTATAACACAAAAATGTTGGTTTGTTGCTTGACATTGTGACAAAGTTTCCTGAAATTTCTTCTAGATACTAAGCTTCTGCAGTATTGAATTTACAGGATTATTAGTCAAGGGAACATCTCTGTTCATTTTCTGTTGGCAGAATCTTTTTCTTATTTTTTATTATGAAAATTTTCAGTCACACAAATGCAGAGAGAATAGTTCAATGAGCCTTCATATATACACTGTAATAGACTATTGATTTTTTAAAACATGAAGGCACTTTGTTATAATATTAACTCTTTAGTCCACAAGCTCAATGTGGATCCAGATTTTTTTTTCTCCTTATACAGTGTCCTTCTTTATTTATCTTTATGACCTTTGTCTTGAAGTCTATTTCGTCTGCTATGAGTACTGCTACCTCCAATTTATTGTCATTTCCGTTTGCAAGAAATATCTTTTTCCATTCCCTTTTTTCAATTTATATGTGCCCTTCTCCCTAAAGGCATCATTTGTAGGCAGCATATTATGGGATCTTGTTTTCTTATTCAGTCATCCACTCTATATGTTTCCACTGGAGCATTTAGTGCACTGATACTTAAGGTAATTATTGATAGGTATGTATTTATTGCCTTTTTAAACTTTGTTTTCCAAGTAATTGTTTCTTCTTTGTTCCTTTTAAAAAATTTGTTTGCTTTTCCTTTTTTGTTTGATGAATTTCTTTTTTGTGTGTGCTTGTGCTCTGTTGTTTTTTGTGAATCTATTGAATGTTTTTGATTTGTGGTTATCCTGTTTTTCAAGTATGTTAACCCATTACTGTATCCCCTTGCTTTAGTGCAGTTCATTACATGCATGCTCAATCACGTCAGACTCTTTGCTACCCCACAGACTGTAACCTGCCAGGCTCCTCTGTCCATGGGATTCTCCAGGCAAGAATACTGGAGTAGGTTGCCATTTCCTTCTCCAGGGGATCTTCCCAACCCAGGGATGGAACCCACATCTCCTACATCTCCTGCATTGGCAGGTGGATTCTTTACCACTACATCACCTGGGAATCCCACTTGTTTTAGACTGGTAATCATATAGGCTCAAACACATTTCACACCACCCCCATATCTACATTTTCTTTCTCTCTTCTCCTCCATTTTATGATCTTAAATCCTCCTTTACATCTTCATATTTATTATTTTGTTGTTTGTTGAGGTTATCAATGCTTTCACAAAAATTTTTTTTTTATTGTATTATTATCTGTGTACTGGCTTGAATGATTTACTTTTCAATTGTGGTTTTCCTCTGTCCTCAGATTCTTCTTTTCTATTTAGAGAAGACCTTTCAATATTTCTTTTAGGAGAGAGGTAGTATTGCTATATTCCTTTAGTTTTTGATTGAGAAATTCTTTATCTCTCCTTCTGTTCTAAATGAGCGCTGGCTGCTGACACTTGGGCTTCAGTGGACAGACCTGGGGAGAGGACCAGAGTAGGTTCAAGTGTGGTCTAAGCCATAACTCTGGGTGCACCAGGACAAGCCCGGTCCATTGTAAAAGCCCCACTGTAAACAGGTGCACTAAGGGGAGGCAGGCCCTGCTGTAGCAGCCTTGTTTACATCTGAGCAGATTGTTGGTGCTTTGATGGCTGGGGCTGCTCCAGCATTAGCAACTGCAGGCTTTGCAGGGCTGTGCATGAGGAAGTGGAACCAGGGTCCAGACTGACCCCATTGTTGCCACAGCAGGTCCAGTTTCATGATTACGGTGGTCCTAGTGTCTGACTTCAGCAGACCTGTGGCCAACAAATCTGCACTGGTGGCTTGGTGAGCACAGTGCTGAGGGACACCTGAGCTGACTGTCTGCATCCCACACCGAGGCCGGGCTGAGGGCAGTGCCAGCAACAGCCTACTTTGCAAGGGTGGCAGGTGACACCACAGAGCGTGCCTCTGAGTGGACAGCTCCTGTGGAGGAATATTCAGTGGCTCCTCTCCCAGCAAAAGTGTCCCAGTCATGCCTACTGCACACTGCAGCTCAGAAATGGATCTGTCGGCTTCTACTCCCAACAACTGACCCTGCCCCAGACAAAGCTATGAAAACTGCAGAGCAAAAAGGAGGCCCCTGCTCAACATCCAGCGCAGGCTCTGTCTGATCACCACAAAACCACTCACACACCGTGTCAAGGGGATAACAGCCAGCACACACTGAGGAGAGATGTGGCAGGTATCCATACTAAAATCAGACCTCGCACCAAAAATGTGACTCGTGAAGGGTATACAGGGATGTGCTCAGTCACTCAGTCATGGCCAACTCTTTGCAACCCCGTGGACTGCAGCCCACCAGGCTCCTCTGTCCATGGAATTTTCCAGGCAAGAATACTAGAGTGGGTTGCTCTCACATAAAAACAGCCCTTCAAGGCCACAGTAGAGAACACTTTCTCCTCAACTCATAGAATCAGAGAAATATGAAATGAAGAAGCAGAGGGACCACGTGCAACTAAATAGCAAGAGAATTCCCCTGAAAGAACAAAAAAAAGGCCTTTTCAGTTTTGATATGTTGTATTTTCATTTTTGTCTCCTTTTAATTTGTAAGGATTTTGGCTATCTTTCATTCTACTATCTTTTTTATTCTGTCTCTATCATTCTCCCATCCTTTGAAGAATTCAGTTGCACGTTGAAGTTATCACACAGCTCACTCATATTATGTTTTAGAAGTATTTCTATATCCTCTCTGTTTCATTTTAGATGGTGTCTATTGCTATGATTCGAGCTCAACAATCTGTTTTTGTGTAATGTTAATATATGCATTGCGTCTTATTTTTTATTCCAGATATTTTACTGTTCATCTTTAGATGTTTACTTTTTGTATTCTATTCCAACTTCCAGACCTCAATTTAGAATTTAGATTACATTGAATGCAATTATAATAGTTGTTTTAATGTATTGCTCTACCAATTCTCGTATTTGGATTAATTTTGATCTGTGTTGATTGATTGGTTCATCTCCTAGTGATGTATTTTCTTGTCATTTAGCATACCTGGATATTGTTAACTGGATGGTAGGTATTTTGATATTTAACTTCAAAATTCTGGATATTCTTGTTTTCTAATTAATATCCTCAAGTTTTGAGTTTTGTTCTGGGATGCAATTAAGGTACTTATAAATAATTTTTATCCTTTTGCATTTTACTTTGAATATTTGTTAGACAAAGGCAGAGCAATGTTTAATCTAAGGCTAATTCTTCTCTTCTATGGACTCAAGAATCTTTTGGATAGTCTACCCAATGATGTATAATTTATAAGGTTTTCCAGACTGACTGGTGGAAGCAAACAAAACAAATATCATTGTTGGGCCTGTGTGGGTCCTAGTCCCTGTTACCTCTAATCCTTGTGTACTATTCTTTCTCTAGCCTGAGTTAGTTTCCTCCTGTGCATCCACTGATTGATTGGTGGTCAGAGAAATAGTTGAGGGATATAGCTTCACAGGTAGCTCAGTGGTAAAGAATCTGCCTGCCAATGAAAGAGGTGCAGGAGACATGGGTTGGATCCCTGGGTCAGGAAGATCCTTTGGAGAAAGGAATGGCAATCCTCACCAGTATTCTTGCCTAGAAGATTCCATGGACAGAGGGTCCTGGCAGGCTACAGTCCAGTCCATGGGGTTGCAAGGAGTTGGACATGACTGAGCACAATAGCACCACCACCACCACCCAACCAATGCAAATCTCTATAATTCTCTGTGCATATCTTTCCTCTCTAGTATTCATGTCTGTGAATTCTATCTGCCCGAGTTTCTCTGGACTCTTGAGGTTTGTCTCCTCAAATCATTAAATGTACTAGGGTATCCCTCTTACCCACTGGTTCCCATGTCATCCCCCCAAACTCTCTCAAGGCAGTAAACTTGGCAATCAAAGGGTGTTATCATATTTGTTTTCTGTCTTTCAGGGATTACTGTCCTCTGTCACTTAATATATAATGACTTGAAAACTTCTTGTTGCATCTGTTTTGTCTGACTTTTTGGTTGTTTGATGCAAGAAGGTAAATCTAATCTGTGTTAGTCCATTTTAGCCAGAAGCGGAATGATTTCTTTTGATATTTCTTTGGATCGGCTGACAAGGCTTTTTAGTTTTTGAAAGAGAAAAATACGTGACATATTTTATGAATCTTTGCTTATATGAGCATGTCTCTGAAAGTTGTCTTAACTTACGAAAAAGAATACTTGGCTGGTCATTAAAAATATTTGGATCTCATTCTTTTGTTCTCAACATTTCTTTGAGTAGTATTTTGTCAGTTTTTCAAAAAACAATTCTAATTTTTTTCCATTTCTTAGATATATCCTCTGTATTTTTATTGTGAAACAGTCCCTTTACCTGTTTGTGTCCCTTTTTAGTAGGCAAACAATTTCAAATCTTTTAAGTAGTGCCTCCTTTTGACGTAAGCCATTCATGTCTCTAATTTGCTAATATTCTTGATAATTTAGGTTTAGAGATTATTTACTATGAAATATTTTATGTATTTATTTTTCATTCCTCATTATAAACAAAACACGTACCATTCTCATCATCTTCCCTTCCCAAATTGTAATAATCTAATTCTAGTTAATTTAATATTGTTTATTGGACTTTATTAAATTAAATAAATTGGACTTTATAAACTTTATTTAGAACTGAGCCATATAAATTACTATAAGTAATTTTCTTCCCTTGTAAGACTTTTTTTTATCTTTCTCGAGTTAAAAAAAATGTCTTTTTGTTTACATGTATGTTTGTTTGTTTGTTTTCCAACATACTTAACACTAATTTGTTCTTAATGTCTTCTCAAGTTGCATAGATACTTACTTAATACATTAAAAATATCAGGAATTGTCCGTTTTAACCACTTAGAAATGTTCCTGGAAACTTTTGATGTACTCCAGTCTAGTTCTATGTTTAAGATGTGCAACATGGTTGTGATCCTGGAGTCCTCTTTTGATAAATATTCTGTTTTCTACATTCTGTATCTTTCTCTTCTCTCTCCCTCTTTTTTTTTTTTTTCTGTTCTTCCTTTACTTTTGTGGAGAATATTCTCCAGTGGTTTCCTAAGTAATTGTGCATTGGAATTAGTATTTTTAAGATCATTCCTGTTAGCATATTTAGCTGTTGATTGATAATTTGTTTAGGTTGAGAATTCTAGGTTGGGAATCAATCGTTCAGCTAAGCTAAAAGGTAGAGTTGCTATCGACAAGCCTGAGAGCATCATTGTTTCAATCTTCTGCATGAAGCCTATTTTAATTTTTTCTTTAATAATTATTAGGTTAGCTCTTTGCTCTTAAGTTCTAAAATATCATGAGCATATCCTTATCATGAATTTATTTTCATCCATAGTTTTGGGCATTCATTCAGTGAATCTTTTCTGTCTGGAAATTTGTGTTCTTCTATTTTGAGACATTTAAAAAAACTGCTCCCTTGGTGATTTCCTCTTCTCCTTTATTATTATTCAATTATTTGGAAATTTACTATTTTTTATCTTAGACCTCCTGGACTGATCATCTAATTGCTTTGTATTTTTCTCTTATTTTTCATCTTTGTGTTTTTCTGCCCTCTTTTTAAAAAATTTTTCTTCAACTTCATAGTGTAATCTCCTTAAATTTCATTTCTGCTATCATTTTTTCTAAATTCCAACATATATTTTCTGTTTTGATGGTCTTTTAAAATAGAATCCTGTTAGTAAAATGATGCAACATGTTTTCTTACCTTTCTGAAAATGTTGATAAAAATGTTTCTGATTATGGGGGTAATTTTGCTGCATAGTCTGTTTTCTCATGTGTTTTTTATTTATATGTTTCTGTGATCTCTGACTTGCTACAGGACTAGATACCTATCTGAAATATCTGTGTACATGGACACATTTACAGTGCTTGTCTTCATTGTAGGATAACTTTGTCAGGCTCATTTACTGTAAAGCCTTCACAATCATCGTTTTAATTTGTATCTCTTCTTTTGGTTACATTTCTCAGAGAACATTTTAATATCCTTCATGGAAGGATATAAGCCTTGTTGCTGCATTCTAGAAGCCAAAAGGAGGACAAATGATCGAAATATCAGAATTCTTAGTGAAGACTTTAAATTCCTTGTTTTCTGCATGGTTATCCTTGCCTTTAACTCTCTACTTTGCTATCTTTACAGAATAAATCTTCCACCTTCTCCCTGATGGAAAAAGGCAGTCATAAAACTGCATATATATTGGTAGATCATGTATGGGAGTTCAATTTCTTTTTACACAGATTTTCAAAAAATATTTTATTTCAGACCCACTGTCATGCCCCCTTCCATAACAACTGTCACTGAATTCCAGAGCTTTTCCCACTGGCACCTTAAGACCAGGTATCTCAGGAAAATTAGTTAAGTTAGTTATCTCTTATTTGTCTATATTCTAGCTCATGAAATTTGGTTGCTCTTTATGATCTCTCTTGTTTTTTGACCTTGAACACTGATTTTTTAAAGTATTTAACTCTCATTTTGTTGGGATTTGGAAAAATGTTAAAGTAAATGAGTTCATTACTTCTCTAATGGACTTTCTCCTTCTAGCTTTCTCTTGACATTAACTCTAAAAATGTTTCCAAAATATGCCTCACTTTAATTGCCAGTTGTTTTATCTGAAGTTTGTAGTGAGCATTGTCTACCTTCGTTTTCAGGGATTTTTTTCTTTATCCCCTGTATACCGTGATGATACACTGACAATTCGTGGGCGAGCTCTGCATGTTCTGTTCCCTATTGCCTTCCTCTCTATTTTCTTCTCCCTTATGTTCGTTCTTCCTTCCATTCCTTCTTTGGGTATCTAAGAATTTCTCAAATTGTCAGTGACATCTCTAATTTATCTTTCTAATGTAAGTTATGGTTTTTAATGCTTCTGTTGTGAATTCTATTTTTATTATTGAATACTAAGGTTTCATCTCAGTACGTTCACTGAGGTTCAGCACATTGTGTTGTTTCTTGATCACTGCCTGTTTTCTCCTTGACTTCCTGCTCTTGTTTCTGCAACATTTTGTTATATTCTATTAAGAAGAGCTCAGAAAAGGACAGTCTATATTCTGTATGCAGCATATAAATGTGGTTTGTTTTAGATATAGTGTTTTCTTGTTGTGGTGGTCTTTCTTTTGTTTTATTATTGGCCAATGTTTGAGGAAAGGAAAGAAGAACAGAAAGAAGGGATGAAGGAAGGGAGAGAGGGAGGAAAGGAAGAAGAAAAGAAGAAAGGAATTCTGAAAAATCCCTAAATTTCCCAAATCTGGTCACAGTGGACTCATGCTTGGCAGCATTCAGAGGATGCTGATTAACATCTATCTCTGAAAATAGTCAGCATTGGCCAGTTTTCCAGTCTTTACCACCTTTTATTGCCTTTTGAAATGTTGATGTAACTCGACTGGTCCCTGTTGATAGTGAGGTAGCTGGATGTGTCCATGTAAACTACTGAACTGTCATGTACTATAACATGGATATATTTTCTTTTGGTTCCTACGATTGAATAAGTACTGGACTGCACTCTTCCTCAGACTCATCCAGTGTTTTCTTCTTTTGTTCTGCAGTATTTTTACACAGTCCTAGTTGCTATTTCCTCTCCTTATTCATCCTTGATTGAGAGGGAAGCTTTTTAAACTCAATGTCTGTCCATGGGCAAGGTATGTGGTTCTGTTTCCTAACACTTGGAGAATGCCAAAATTCCTTCTCTGCTCTAGAGTTGGAGGGCATAGTGGTGAAAGCTGTTTCTTGACCAGTTTCTAGGACCCAGAAGGCTCTACCTGACAACTTTTCTGCTAGTCCAATATCTTCTCACAAACTGGTTTGTCCTCTGATATTTTGGACTGTGTTTCATGAAAACATATAAGCTCCAAAATGTACTTCTAGGAATTTTCTTATTCCTCGCCTCCACCTAAAGTAATTTATTTCTGTAGATAATGCATATAAGGATTACGGTTTACATATCCATCATACTTTTTTCCTTGTTTCTTTCTTGAAGTTTTAGTCTTTAAATGCATGAAAAAATATGAAGTGAATATGATTGAATGGTTTTCTATATAAAACTACCAAGAACAAATTGAGAGAATATATTGCAAAATATAATAAATGCTCCTACCTTCTTTTATGTTGTTGAGGTTACTTAATTTTATAAACATGTTGAACCCTTTGCCTTTCTCAGTAAAAACCTTTAGAGTTGGTAAAACTTCAAATTTTGAAAACATTTTTTGTCATCACAGTTTTGGGTAGTGAAAGATTTTATTTACTTATTTGTTTGGTTAATTAGTTTGTTATACATGTATTAATTGCTGATACTTCATAAGTAATTTAGAATATTGACACATGTCTGAAACTAGTAGCCCTTTTTCAGAAAAAGATATTTTTATCTTCTCAGTATGGTTTCTTATTTCATCTTGAATCATGGTATACCTGGATTTATCAGTTTAGAATTGTATATAAAGAGAATATATCTATCAAAAATACAATTTTATGCCCTGTTGTAATTAATTCCTATTATCATTTTTCTATAGTTATTTGAAAGCTTTAATTATGTAAAGTATATCAGTACATAATATTTAGAGCATTGTTTCTTATTCACACATTTATGATTAATTTGAAAATTAAAGAAACAGCAACATGACGAGAATATTTCATAACGTAGAGTCTGAGCATGAGGAGGAATGGAATTCACTCCAGGACTGACTTGGGAGATATGTGAGTTTTGTGTTAGTACTTCCTGCTGCTGGGTTTATGATGTAGGCAAGAAAAGCCTCACAGAGATTAATGAGGGATGATCCCTGGCAGCTATTTTGAAAAAAATGACTTTGTTTATTTCCATTCAACAAAACGAAATCAGTCAGCAAACAGAAGTAGGGAGTCAGCCTTTTCCTGTTTAAATGTCTGTATCTCAGTGTCATTTGCTGAAATAACCATTCACTTGGAAACGGACAAACAAAAACTATTACAAAATCACAGAGATAAGAACTCTATCTGGCAGATTTCTTTTGTTCCTTTTAGGTGAATATGATAATGAATGCTGATTATATTTAAAGGGAAAAAGAGCTGTGATGAACAATTAATAGGCAAATAGAAATTGAGGTTTTAATTTCTCTCTGGAACATTAAAGACACAAATCAACAAGTGTTGATCCAATTCCTAAAAGTATTTATGAAAAATATATTTATATTTGCTGAGTTTATTTATGTGTTCCCACTATTAAAAATGCAAATACCTCAACTTATCTTTAAAATCTTGGGCAGAAAAAATCCGCTTTGGGAAGAGGAGAAAAGAACATGGCTACTCACAAGAAAATGAGTTTTTGGTCTCATTTGCAGCTAGATATGGCCCTGGCACTGAATTCTGACCAGTATTTTGAAATTTCTGGAACCTGTCTTCAGAGAGAAAAAAGTACACCATATTCCTTCCTTGCTCCTTTTTCTTTATTGAAATGCAGAACGGTTGGAGTTCAAGGTGCCACCTGGAACAGGAGATAGAAGGCGTGTGTTGTTGGTCATGGAGCAGAGTATGAATCACTGGTCTCGAAGGATCAGTAATGTGTTTGTTGAGAAGGCAGCAGCACAGGAAATGGGGCTTCCCACGAGGCACAGTGGTAAAGAATCTGCCTGCCAGTACAGGAAAGTCGGGTTCAATTCCTGGGTCAGGACAATCCCCTGGATAGGAAATGGCAACCCACTCCAGTATTCTTGCCTGAAAAATTCCACGGACAGAGGAAGCGGGTATCATTGGTGTCTCAAAGGGTTATTAGGCATGACTAAATACATGCATACATCAGAGGAAACTGCAAGAGCAAAGCAAACATGGAGTAACAGCCTCTGCACCTCGAGAGAGCTCCTGAGAGCTGGTTATCTAGTTGGAGGCAAGCACTGGCTTTGTGGTGAAGAGAGTTGAAAAAAGTGAACGTACCCTTCATTAGAAAAGGAAGCACTGAAAATGAGTGTAAGCATGGGACAAAGGAACAAATGCTTGTCAGTGTAACATTTATATCTGATGAATAGATGAGAAATAGATTAAATGGGGAATATTTGGTGAGGACAGATCAAAGGGCGTGGAGCTTACACATTGACCAATGTGGCAACAAATAAGACAGTTGAAAATGGGTCACATTCAAAGAGATTTTGAATGAAACATACGGAAGAGGAAAGGTTGTTTTGACTAGCCTCTGTTTTTTAGTAAGTTGGAGATATACTAAGTTATTAACAAAAGTTGCTATGATTGTGAACTTGGAAGTTAAAAATTTAGAACAACAACTGTGGAGAGGAATGGAGGGGGCTTGTGTGAGTGGGAAGTGAAAGTGAAAGGCTAAAGTATTCGTGCCTAGATTCTGAAGGCGACCAAGAGCTGACTTAATGGACTGAAGAAATAATTAGTGGTTAATAACTCAGGTGGTGCTAGTGGTAAAGAATCCATCTGCCTACCAATGCAGGAGACTTAAGAGATGTGAGTCCAGTCCTTGGATTGGAATATTCTTTGGTGAAGAAAATGGCACCCAAGTCCAGTTTTCTTGCCTGAGAAATCCTATGGACAGAGGAGCCTGGAGGGCTATAGACCATAGGGTCACAAAGAGTCAGACACAACTGAACATCTGAGCCTGTCTAAGAAACTAGAGATTTCCTCAAAGCAAATATGGTGCTAGTATTATAATTTCTGCTTTCCTTCATAGTACATAGCAAAATGCCTTCTATTATGCGAGTTCTTATAAATGCTTATTGCATTAATATACTGTAATTCATCCTGAATTATCTTTTTATTCTTATATTTTCATTTAAAGTTAGTGAGTTCTTAGGGAAGAAAACAGGAAAGAAGTTCTTCTATCAGAGAGCTATGGGATATGGTGGCACAGGGCAGATTTATCTCCATTTATGTGTGTTCAATAAGACCTCATGGGTTGAATTTACCCAAAGTAACCCCCACTGTATCTCTCTAATAGGGTTGATATAGTTGACTATATTTCTTTTTAGCCATTTTTTTTTTGATAAATGTGCAGAATACATATTTTTCACTTACTTTGTGAACAAAGATGAGCTATACAGAGGAAAACATAGATATGGAGAAGCATACAGTCTAAGTTCAGTTTTAGATAAATAGCCCAGAGGCCCAGAGATTTGTCACAATATCCAAGGCATCTCTGAGATCACAGCATTTCTTCTTATTAGAAAAGATCTAGCATTTATAGAAAGTGCCATTTAAAGGACTGTGTAGCTCAGAGGGGAAAAAAAGCAATATTCCGGTAGGCCGCCTTTTGAAGCAGTAAACACCTTTTATGTCATTTAATAATAGCTTGGATAGGTTTGAAGAACTATGTGTCAAGTATTCTGAAAACAAGGAATGTAAGTTTGGAGAACTCTTTTAGTCATTTTAATCTTAAATCAACCAGTCACAGTGTCTTAAAGCAGCTTATTTGATTCATTTAAGTTTGTGGTTACAGTCGGAATAAAACTCCTGGGCCTATTGTTGTTTCATTTATATTTAATATGGAAGATTAATATGCACTACTGTTTTCTCCTTTCTAGGGCATGTAGCAAACCCATGTGTGATTTTATGCCAAAACGGCTTACGTTTTTCCTGTTTATAATGGGCAATATAAGCCATTTTGATTGTGATCCCAACTGAACTCAGGACCAGAGTCTGGCAAGATTTTGTTTGGGTCACAAATGATTGAACAGCTTTTAGTGTATGTTTGGAATTGTGATTTAACTCTTAATCTATGCAATCTGGTCAGATAGAAATTTCTTTAAAACTTTAAGTTAAAAAATTGTTTCTCATATTTTGATTAATTAGAGAAATTACTTCTGCTAAATTGCTCCCAGAGTGAAGGTTGAAAATTATTTTCATATATCCTATCTTCCAGTGGTTTTAGGTTGCTGCATAATAAATAGACCATCATCTCCCTACCCATCTCAGCCTACCCTTCACTTTTTTCTTATTTTTATATATTTTTGAAACAATCTTATTCATGGTAGAGATTCTTTGCCTGAAAAATCTTAAGTCTATCAATTAAGCTTCATGCAATGGTAATATGATACATTACTCATTTCATAGGCCTATATCCATGTATTTTGCATTGAAATAATCAAACTAATTTTATTTGAAAATATTCAGGTTGGTCTTTAAATTCAGGCTGGAAGTGAAAATGTTGGTGCATGAAATTGCCATCAGGTTCTCAGGTTAACTGCTGTCACCAGGAATGCTGAGATGTTATTTAGCCCATAAACTTACTGGATCAAGCTGAACTCTAAAAATAATCTTACAATAGAAAATAAATAGGTGGAATTTTGCTTTATTTAAGAGGACTATAGATATATTTGAAATGTCCTTTTAACAAAATGTCAATGATTAATAACTCACCTCATTTTTTCCACCATAATGTTAGCTAGATATAATTCATTTGTATTTGTATGGACAAAATGCATAATATCTTGTATGTTGGTCTTGCATTTGATTCTTTTTTCCTTTTCTTTTTTCTATCAAACTAACATCCATCAACTAAAATAGTAAGACTCTTGTCCAGTTTCAATTGATTTAAGAAGGGCTGAAAAGTGAACGTGAAGTCGCTAAGTCGTGTCTGACTCTTTGTGACCCCATGAACTGGGACCTACCGGGATCCTCTGTCCATGGGATTTTCCAGGCAAGAGTACTGGAGTTGGTTGCCATTTCCTTCTCGAGGGGATCTTCCCGAACCAGGGATCGAACCTGGGTCTCTCGCATTGTAGGCAGATGCTTTACCATCTGAGCCACCAGGGTCCAGAAGGGCTGAGTTGTAATAAATAAAACTTTCATATTAGTATCTCACCTAAGAAAAAAAGACTATGTGGAGCTGATACTGAAAGATAATAAAGACAAGGTAGAATGTTTGCATATGTTCATATTTTTTTGCAAACACAAATGATTAATAAATTTTAAGGTATATTTTTACATCAGTACACAAATGATTAATAAATTTCAAGGTATATTTTTTCATAGGACTGGGAAAGATTTTGAAAGGATACCTGATATATTGTTGTAGGGAACATGACCACAACTAAATTTTCATGTAGTGTCTTGGGTAAGAGTCCAGTGGGCTCTGAAATGAGATTTCCTGGATTTGAATCTTAGTTCTGTCACTCATTACCTTTAGACTTGAATAACCATTTAGTATTTTTGGACCTTATCTCACCATCTATGAAAAGAATGTAATTCTAGGGAAGTTGTAAAGATTATGTAAAATAAGCCATTTAAATTCTCTGGCCTACAAAATACATTTAGTAAAAAATAGCTGTTATTTTTCTTGGGGTTTCTATATAAAAGAAACTTTGGTTTCTATATAAAATTTACTGCTACTCTTTACATGGTACTTTTTATTATTCTTTTTCTGTATGCCTCTCAAAACCTGATTTGTTGCAGTTTTAATTTTTGTGCAAAGGGAACTCACTTAATTAAAATGTTTTGACCCTAAACAGTAGTGAAACAGAAAGAAGTGCTCCCTGCCCAGCAGACCAGGTGATTCGACCAAATTTTTTATGAAAAAAAAAAAAATGTTGGGTAAAATATTTTAAATATTTTTTAAAAACACCAAGGTACTGAGAGAATGCCATAAGTTACCAGGCAATAATCTAAAAAGAAATCAGGAGCTAAGATAGGTAGTTGAACCACTGGAGAGTTGCTGAACCCAATGAAACTGAGATTAGCATTTGATTGCCTTTCAGGACAAAAATGAAAGGACTCTAACTTTAGGGCCAAGAAAAGTTCATAAGACAACATTTTACGCATGAAACTAGAGGTCTAAAGGACTATACTTTCCAGAAAAAGGATGAAGCAAGGTAAACATGCTTCCTCATCACAGAGAAGTAGAAAAGTTATAGAAATTGTAACCAGAAGCCTATATTTACAAATATGCAGTTATAATTAGTATTATTTGAATGTGCTCAAAGTGGTTGAGCACGTAAATTCACTTAAATTCAGTTTAAAGTGAACCCAGACTAATGGTACTCTCAGGTCTTCAGAAGCAACATGAAACATCTCTAGAGGACTGCAGTTCATCCTTGGCCTTAAGTAATTTCCATGATAAAATTTCTGAAATTAGAAAATTATAGAAATAAAATACACATGTCAATAAGGCACAGTGAGTTAAAATTCACCAAAAACAACAGATAGCAGAATCAGACTCATAAATCTTCAAGTTCTGAAATAATCAATGTAGATTATAAATCAACAATAGTTGCTATATTTAAAGAGACAATAGGTCATTTGAAAATATTTATAGAAAAAGTAAATTTACAGTGTGACCTGAAAATACAATAAATGAATTAAACCCAGTGTACACCTTTAAGGGCATTTTGGACACAAACAAAGAGAGGATTAATTAATTGGAAGACAGATTAGGAAAAATTATTTCAAAAGATGTATAGAGAAGTAAAGGTCAGAAAGAAATAGGAGAAAGGATAAGAAACATGTTAGGGTGAAAAGTTTAATCAATTACGCAGAATGAGAGGGCAGTAAAAATTTGACAGTGAACAATATTTAATCACATATTGCCTGAAAATATTCTAGAATTGATAGAAGCAACTAATGAACAGATATAAAAGTCCAGAGGATCTCACTCTGGAGAAATATAAAGAAATTTGTGCCTAAACATAATGTTGTGAAAATACAGGTATAAAACATCCAGATGGGAAAAAATTGCATATGAGCTTTAAAGAAGAAGCTGCTGATTTTTCTACAATAATGCAGGCTAAGGAGACACTGAAATGATTTCTATAATGTTTTGATAGAAGATACTTATCAGTGTAGTTCTCGGTACCCAGCAAAAGTATCTTAAAAGCATGAAAGTAAAATAAACAATCAACCCCCAGCCCAAAATAACCCATCTGTTTTCTTGTTGTGTTAATGTTTATCTACACATTTTACAAGTACATATTTTTACTATAAAAATATTTAAAATCTGCCTGATTTAAATTCTCCTATCACTTAAGGATAAGGAAGTCTCTCATCATTGAAATTACTGGGATACAATCACAGTCACTGTAAGTTAAAGTGGTTACTATTCTTAAGAGAAATAAGATTCTAAACCAGAATCAAAAAGATTTGTTACTTGTTCTGACACCTATGTATCCCCATGGAATGTATCTCTGGTCCTTTTGGTTGGGTTGATAAGCTATTTTAGGAATGATGAGAATGAAGTAAAGATCATATGATCATCTCCAGTACAGACCAATAAGTTTCGTGTTCTTTAGGATGATGGACCATCACTCAGCAATACTGAGTGCATATTGTCAAACAGAGACCAAGATGTGAAAGCATAAATGAATCAGAATGAACTTGTAAACACCACAGAAAAATTTACTTTAAAGAAATGATTGTGCTTTCAGTAAATAATCATTTATAATTCATTAGATCAAGAGACTAAGAGGAAAAAACCAGCACCAGAGGATACTTAGAAGACCAAGCTCTTTCTGATATTAAATCCATATGACTTTGGACACATCTGTTCTCAGTTATCACATTCAGTGATCCAAAATGAAATATTATAAATAGAAAATGTTCTATGGCACCTTCAGATTCGCTCAGATAGGTACTTTCATTGCTACACAAAATATTAAATTAATCTTACAGAGTTTGAAAGTGTATTAAAGACAGTAATGAGGAAAGGGGGAAAATCTGAGTTTCAGAGGTTTCCTCTGAGACTTGTAAAATATGCATTAGCAGTGAGCAATTTAAACACTATGAGTTTTACTACCAATCCAAAAGTTATCCTGAGTCTTATATTTTAGCTGATTTACATTCATATTGTCTTCAGGGGACGATAATGAATTCAATCTTGCTTATATCTTGGTCTAGGTTGGATGGTGCATGCAGGAAAAGTTGCTTAAAGTAATATAAGCAGGACATTAACTTATTATTTTATAATTTTCTCTCTAATTCTAAAGAAAAATAGTTGGCCAAATATAATATTTTTATAGAATTTTCCCAAGCTAATATCTTCCTGTTAAATTTTCCTTACTTTTAATTCTGGTTTGTGCATCTTATAGATTATCTTCACAAATATCCTTTCTCTCATCTTTTACTTTCCCACATAGTCAACAGAGTACCAAATTGTCAACCTGTATCAATTTCATTGTTACTTTATCTATATCTATCTATCTATCACCCACCTACCCTAAGGTTATATCTTCATAAATAAATAAGCATATCAAAAATACTCTTTGGAACTATTTAGTGAAAGGTTCAGTTTCTAAGGGGATGTATCATGTACATTTTATATATTTTTTCACTTATTTCTAGGAAGAATATCAGGCAAAACAAGAACCTCAATATTACACAAAGTAAATGGTCCCAATTTTCTCTTTATGCCCAATAGCACATATTCCAATCACATATGAAAAAAGAAGTCCTGCAAAGCTGACGTGTTTCCTTAAAAAAGAGTAGACAATGAATACTGTAGGGATTATAGCACCTTTAGTTTGCAGTTGTTCAGCCATCAATTTTTTTTTTTCATTCAGCCATCTTAGAATAATAACTTAATTTTCACATCTTAGGTCCCATAGCAAGTGATGTTGTGATTCACACTGTGATGTATCTCCAGCCCTTTAAAATCCTAACTAAAATTTTCTTCAGTATTTTGCCTTGGACTTCCATGACTACTCATGTAATATTATTCTATATTTTGGGTGGTTGGGCCAGTAGGTCTACACTGAAGCCTTTGACTGTGTGGATCCCAACTAACTGGAAAATTCTTAAAGAGATGGGAATACCTGACCACCTTACCTATTTCCTGAGAAACCTGTGTGCAGGTAAAGAAGCAACAGTTAGAACCAGATATGGGACAATAGACTGGTTCAAAATTGGGAAAGGAGTTCATCAAAGCTGTATATTGTCACCCTGCTTGTGTGCTAAGGTACATCAGTCCTATCCGACTTTTTGCATTCCTATGGACCTTAGCCCACCAGGCACTTCTGGTTCATGGGATTTTCCAGGAAAGAACACTGGACTGGGTTGCCATGCTCCCATCCAGAGTATCTTTCTGACACAGGGATCAAACCCACGCCTCTTACATCTACTGCATTGGGAGGTTTTTCACCACTAGGGCCACCTGGGAAGTCCATCACCCCACTTATTTAACTTATAAGACGAGTACATCATGTGAAACACCATGCTGGATGAATCAGAAGCTGGAATAAAGATTGCCAGGAGAAATATCAACAATCTTAGATATGCAGATGATACAACTCTAATGGTAGAAAGCAAAGAGGAGCTTAATGAGGGTGAAAGAGGAGAGCGAAAAAGTTGGCTTAAACCTCAATATTCAAAAAACTAAGATCATGGCATCCAGTCCCATCACTTCCTGGCAAATAGAAGGGGAAAAAGTGGAACAGTGACAGATTTTATTTTCTTGGGCTCCAAAATCACTGCGGATGTTGACTGCATCCACGAAATCAAAAGATGCTTGCTCCTTCAAAGGAAAGCTATGACAAACCTAGACAGCAGAGACATGGGTTTACTGACAATGGTCCACATAGTCAAAACTATGGTTTTTCCAATTGTCATGTACGGATGTGAGAGTTGGGCCGTTAGGAAGGCTGAGCACCAAAGAATTGATGCTTTTGAGCTGTGATGCTGGAGAAGACTCTTTCAAATCTTTTGGATAGCAAGGAGATCAAATCAGTTAATCCTAAAGGAAATCAACCTTGAATATCCACTGGAAGGACTGATGCTGAAGCTGAAGGTCCAATACTTTGGCCACCTGATGTAATGAGCCCGTTCATTGGAAAAGACGCTGATGCTGGGAAAGATTGAATGCAGGAGAAGAAGGGGTGACAAAGGATGAGATGGTTGGATGGCATCACCAACTGAATAAACATGAGTTTGAGCAAACTCTGGGAGATAGTGAAGGACAGGGAGCCTGGCATGCTGCAGTCCATGGGGTTGCAGAGTTAGACACGACTTAGTGACTGAACAACAAAAACAACACCAGTAGGTAGGCCTAAGAGAAGTCATTTATCATATTTATCTATGGGAAAGTAGAAGCTATAACTAGATAAATAATTCATAGTTAATACAGGATCTTCTTTTTTTCTAGTATGTTTATGAATTCTGGTACACCATGGTTTGGAATTTTATCAAAGATATTTGAAAATGACACATAGAATCTATAGTAATTAAAATTCAATCTATCTAAAACTTTTATTTTTTGAGACATGTCTTTCAATCTGATTTTCCATCTGATTTGATAATCTTCCAAAACCAAAATTTATTATTCTAGCTGTAGCATTATCCAAGAACTTAAATAATAATGTCATATGATCCAACAGACTAGTAGACATGTTGTGTACAATGATTTACTGAAATCTCCCCTATAACTGATGACCAACATTGAAATGTTAATGTTAGTTGAATGCTTATCATGTGCCAAATATTCCAGGAAGCACTTTATATGCAATATCTGATTTAATAGTAATAATCTCAATAGTACCATCAACACCTCTTTTGTACTAGTGAGGTAAATGCTATTTAAAGTGATTAAAGAACTTACTCAAGGATAATGTATCAGCTGCTTAGTAGTAGAGACTGAATTTGAAGTTGTCTGACTTCAGAGATAATGCTTTTATCGTATATACTTTTTTTTAACATGCTGTTGAGTAAGCTGGGATGGGTTTACATATTAGATCTGACTTGGACAATATAGGTTTTTAAGATTACTTAATAGCAAGTAAACTGTTATTTCTCAAAACATGTTCTCTTGTTCTCCTCTGAAATTATACAGTGTTCACCACATCTTGAATCATGAGATCTTTGGTTGGCCTCTTAGAAACTGTCAGCATCTTTGCCACATGGTTGGAGGCCAGACATCAGTTTGTCACCATATAATACATTCTCCCTATTTGGTCGGGAGCATGGAGGAGGTGCTTGGAAATCCTGCTGTCATTTATTCTCCACACATGACTGGCCCATGTTCAGCTGAATTATGGTGAATATCATTTGAGAATTGCTGTAGTGGCTACCCTCCATGACCTGACTGTAATCCTGCCTATGATTTGATATTCAGCAGAGCACCTAGATGAAATCATTACAACCACTCAATAGATCAGATATCCTCATATCATCTCTAACTCTTATCATCTTATAATACTTTGTACATCAACATAGTTCTGAAGAAATTAAGCTTTATTTGAGATTGTAACATAGTTGAAATACCTATTTGATGGTTTATTATTAAACGCTGTACATTTTATATATAATTTCTGATATAACGCTCTGATGTTAATCTGTAGCTTTGCAGTTGGGAAACTCACTTAAATTGAAATCAGCTACAAAGTTTTATATAAACAGATTTTAAGAGATGATTTTCATTAATTCAGAATATTTACATTAAAATCACAAAGGATAAAAGTTTGCCTTGCTTTAGCAGATGTTTTAAATAAAAAGTAAGATGTAAAAATTTAAAAATTAAGGAAGCCCCAGTAACTCTGAAAAATAATTCTGTTTAAAAATTTTTAAAGAACATATATGAATATTTAATACATGACTTGAATAAGATATATTTATTGCAACTTTCCTGTGCCATATAACTATTGGACATAACAGATAAGACTCTGTGTAGAAGTTGGAAACTTCATGTCAGGGTAAAGTTTTTAGGTCAGTAGCAAAAATCAAGATATAGATGGATTTTGGTATATTTCAGAGGCAAGAGTGCCTTGAAATGAAATATGTTGTATGAAGAAAGTATACTTAACTTATTCAAGAGGGAAGTTTTTTGTTTCCAAAGCTCAGGTTTGAATGTGATTCTGTTCATTTATTTCCCAGCAGGTGTCTCTATATAGCAGCTTTACTCAGAAAGAACAAGAAGACAAAAACTAATTGTACAAAAAGCAAAATAATGAAGCAAGTAGAGAAATGAACTGGTTATCGAGTATGTTAACAATATAGAGTCAAAATACTTTAAAGATATGTGCTAACCAAAGTGGTTATATAGAATATTTTGGTTTGTTTCTTGGTTTTATTTAAATAACTTTTTCAAAAGAGACCTAGAGAAAGCCTTTAAAGCAGTTTACCTTATATACAACATAAATACAAATACAGGCATGCTCTAACAGGGTATTAATTTACTTTCTGGAATCTTGATCTGATACCTTCTTCATCATTGTGGATGAAACATAAAAGAAGTAAGGCTGAGATCTTTGCTATGATCATAAAGAGTTGTTAAAATAGATAGTGGGCAGTATAGAGATTAAAAAATGGAAAGAAGTCATAATGTAAAATTATACAAAGATGTAATTTTTCTAGTTTTCCTTAATCAATGGATTAAAAAACTTACTAGGTTCTACTTAGCATGAGTTGTAAAAGTATGAACATTTTTATGCTTAATTATCTATATTTAAACTTTTTGTAATGAGAGTCTATGCGTTGATGGATCTTATTTAAAATTCTATTCTAACTAGGTATAATAAAACAACTTTACATATAAAATGAATTAAACACTATCCTATCTTTTTATTGTAATAGCAGATTTAATGCACCACAACATTCTGAGATGAATAGCTAATGATAAAAATACATACTTAAAATTTTAAATATTATTGAATAAATAGTTTATAAACTAAAGTTAAATTTTAGAATGCAGTTTCCCAGCGAGCAAAAATTCACCTAGTGAAAAAAATGTATGAAAATAATAAATACACAACATATCATGATAAAAATATAAATATAAAATTCCTTATTCCCATAAGAAGTTTAAAACAGATAAAATTTCTAACTGATATCAGAGACAAAGTTTTCTATATCTTTATATCTATCAAAATTTTTAGTACATGAATAGGAATTTTAATATCTTAGAACCAAGTATGTTACAAAAATACATAGTTTGGACAATTACACAAAAGCTGAGGAATAATTATACTCAATTAGGTCCCAATTATCTTTTCACACTAATGTTGTATTTCTTTTATTCCTACTGATTTAAAAAATAGTTACGTTGATCTATAAGGCCACTAAAGACATCTTGCAGGCTGCTACTTTACTTTCAGAAAGGGATAGAGCTTTTCTAATCCTTCTACTTAGATAATCTACTTAGACAGTTGTTTTTTTTAATTATCAGATAATATCTTCTGGTTTAAGATATTAGGCTGAAAATTCATTGGCCATTTTTTATTTCTAAAGTCTCTTTTGAATGATGAAAACAAAATACAAAAGAAAATTAATATACAGAAGCCAGAAAGTAATGAGCAGATTGGGAAATTTGAGAATTCCTGGGAAAGGAGAATGAACATAGTTTTTTAAAAAAGAAATCAGACTATTCTTATTCCATATGCTAAGCTATATTCCAAGAATAATCATGGTTGTGTCCAGGGAACCAAGGAGAACCTCTAAGTTCTGAAACAACAAATAAAAAGAAGTGGGTCATGAGAGAACAAAAATGGAGTCCATGACAAGAAAGAGTTTTAATTGTCTTGGTTACTGCTGTAACTCCTGAATCTAGAATTGTACTTGATACATAAATCATTTAATACATCATATAGCATTTTAACTCTGGGAGGGAAGAGAGCCACATTTCTTTTGCAGTTATCTTTTTTCCGTGATGCCTGACAAAGATGGAGAGAACTATAATCTCAACTTTATTGCACTCTCAGTCTCCATTTTCCCCTCTAGGAATCTCCCCAAGGCTTAAGACCAGTTAGAATTTACTTCTAGGGACTCATAAGAACCAACTGTTAATTTTTTAGAAAATTTTCAAGGCAATTCTTTAATACAGCTATTATTAAACATTGTATAATATAAACTTCACTTAAATAAATGCTATCAAAAACAGAATTGAATACTCAAAATTTATTACTCCCTAATTATCTTACTAAGTGCTTCCCAGATGTCTCAGTGGTAAATAAGCCTCATGCCAATGAAGGAGACTTGCCTTCAATTCCTAGGTCGGGAAGATCCCCAGGAGGAGGAAATAACAGCCCACTCCAGTATTCTTGTCTGGAAAATCCCATTGAAAAAGAAAGCTTTCCCAGTTGATAGGGAAAGACTTTAACAGCTAATAGGGACACAAAGAGTTGGACACAACTGAGTGACAGAGCACAATGCAATTTTATTACTACATTTACTATCATTTATGCTTTTGAGGTTATTTATATCTATCTCTATGGGAGAAAAACTATAAATGGTGTGGTAGTGGGCATCTCTCCCCAATTCTGTGTGCAGTGCTTGAAACTGACCATGGTAAGACTACGTATACTATAGAATTAAAAAAAAACCTTCAAATAATGGCTTCCCTGCTCCCACTGGGAGACCTAATTTTTAAGTATATACCATCATATCACTACCTAAAGTCCTCTTTAAAAAAAATGAGATTTGTTCTTAAACTTTCATCACAGAATAAATATAATGTAGCTAACAATTTTTATTTGGACATATTTCATACCTATATCAAAGTAGAGAGAATGATAGAATAAGTTATACAACTTCTTTATGTCACTTTACTGACTATTAATATTTTGTCAGTTTCTCAAGTTTGCTTTTTCTGAACATGCATTCCATATGTACCCCTACCCCTACCCCACCCTACCATATGGAAAAAAGTCGCTGATGTATCATTGGAATTCTCTTACATGATCATAAAAAAATAAGTAATTTAACCTATCTCATACCCAAGAAACAAAATCTTTGTATATAACATTATCTCATATTCATTCTGTACTTAAAAGATGTCAGAAATGTTTTTTATGGCTCTGATATAGATCCAATCAAAGTTCAGCCACAATATCTGGTAATCACATCTCTTTGGTCTTCTTAACCTAGATCTGTAACTTCACCTTTTTATATTTCTTTGTATGGTTTTTCATGATATTGACCTTTTTAAAGAATTTAGGCTAGTCATTATGTTGAATTTCCCATTATGTAAATTTGTTTGATTCTTCCCTCATGATGTAATCTATTTCACATTGCATCATATCATATCATATGAGTTTGTTCCATTATATGTTAAGTTTAATTAATCAGTTAAGGAAGTAACCATAGTGACAATCATTCTGAAGTGTCATTTCCCCCCAAAACAATAAATAATATGTGGGGGTAGTATTTTTAGGCTGTCTAAATATCTTGTTCCTGTCTGAATATCTAAATAAGCGTTAAACCACTAATATTAGTGTGATTACCTATACAATTATATATTAAATTCTATGTAGTTTCAGAGTTCTAACAATTATTTGACAAATATAACACATGTAACACAATGATAGTAATAATCAAGAATGGAAATTTTATAAATCGCAACAATGTAAAGTTAACACATATAACAAAAAATTGAGGTAGATAAGCAGAAAAAGAGTATAATATTAATTAATTCAACTTTAAGATCAAGGAGTCAATTATATCAAACATTGATGTCAAAATTATTTTAAGTACATTATCTGAAATTATATAGGCAAATTCTCAAGCAAGATTTCTCAGTAACAGAGCTGTTTATTTTTGGATGGGTTGATTCTGTGTAATGAGGGCCCATCTTATTCATTGTATGATGTTTAACAGCATCCCTGATCACTACCAATTAGATGCCAGTAGAACCCTCCAATTGTTGCAAGCAAAAAATGTCCCAGATTTGTCAAAAGTTTCCTGGAGGACAAAATTGTCCTTGTTCATTCCCACTGCACTTTATGATATAAATTTATCAACCCCAAATGAAGGAATGAAAGTCAGAAGGTATTGTGACTGCATCATGTCATTCATTATAGCACAAAGTCAGTATATAATGGCTTAATTATGATAAATTAAGAAATAATTTTAATTTATATGTCATTATATTGATAATGAAGACAGATAGAGCTATTAAAATACAAATATTCCCCATAATTGCTTCTGTAAGGAGGAGGGGTTAAAGAGAAGATAGTTCCCTCTATGTTCAATCTTTTTATCTGTACTGTTTAATATTTTTGTTTACATGCTCATTTATCATGGCATTAGTAAGCTCTCCTGGAGAAGGAAATAACAACCGACTCCAGTATTCTTGTCTAGAGAACCCCATGGACAGAGGAGTCTGTCGGGCTACAGTCCATGGGGTTGCAAATAGTCTGAGTGACTAAGAGAGTAGTTAAGTTAAATAGAATAGGTATGAATATACAAATAAATGAGTGAATATCAGAGAAGACAGACAATGAATTCTTCAAAAATTTGCAAAGAAATTAATTCTCTCTTATTTCATGCATTTTCCAAATCACAGTTGACCCTTAAACAGCATGGGGTTTGAACAGTTCAGGTCCACTTAAACTTGTATTTCTTCAGTAGTAAAAAATACAGTACTAAATAATCAGTTGTTGTTTGATTTGCAAATGTGGAATCTTTGACACAGAAGGCCAACTGTAAATTATACTCAAATTTTTGACTGCAGGGTTGACACTTCTAGATCCCTCCCCACGTTGTTCAGGTATTAATAATTACCTCCTCTTGTCTTCTTCACAAGAAGCCCTCTGGTTCTATTTCTGTTGCAAGAGTCAGTTGCTAAGAAAAAACATTTACTCTAAGGTAAATCTTCTTATTGCACTGTACCTTTACTCTTTTTTAGTTCACTACATTGGGACAGAATATTGAGGAATGATAGTAAAGGAAGGGAGACCTTAGTTCTCCTCTTAAATGTGTCACTAATTGATTAGATTTTTCAGACTTCAGTGGATCACTTACATTCTTGGATATCTGAGAGCTTGTCTTTAAGCTAAATGCAGCCAAATATAATACCTAGAAATAAACTTAAACAAGGAGATGAAAGACCTATAGTCTGAAAACTATAAAACATTGATGATGCAAATTGAAGATGGCATGAAGAAATGGAAATATATGCTATCTCTTGGATTGGAAGAAAAAATATTGTTAATCCTTGACATACTACCAGAAACAATCTATAGATTTAATTCAATTCCTATCAAAATACGCTGACCTTTTTAATAGAACTAGAATTTAAAAAATACTAAATTTATGTGGAACTACAAAAGGCCTTGAATTGTCCAAAATATTCTTGAGAAAAAAAGAATAAAGCTGGAGATACCACACTCCCTGACTAAAGACTGTATTACAAAGCTACAGTAAGTAAAACTGTATGGTACTGACACAAAAACAGACACATGGAACAATGGAACATAATTGAAAGCCCAGAAATAAACCCACACATTCTATGACAAAAGAGGCAAGAATATACAATGGTGTTAAGAAGTCTCTTTAACAAGTGTTGCTAGGAAAACTTGACAAGTATATGTAAAACAATGACATTAGAACATTCCTCTCACCATACAAAAAAATAAACTCAAAAGGATTAAAGTCCTAAAACGTAAGACCTGAAACCGTGAAGCTCATAGAAGAAAACATAGGCAAAACACACTTTGATATAAGCCATAGCAATACTTTTGGGTCTTTTACTTTGGATATTTTGGATATTAGGAAATGGCAACCCACTCCAATGTTCTTGCCTAGAGAATCCCAGGGACGACGGAGCCTGGTGGGCTGCTGTCTATGGAGTCGCACAGAGTCAGACACGACTGAAGCGACTTAGCAGCAGCAGCAGCAGCAGCAGAGTAAAAGAAATAAAGCAAAAATAAACAAATGGAACCTAATGAAAAGCAAAGAAAATAGTAAACAAAGTGAAAAAAATGCCTTTGAAAGGGGATAAAATGTTTGCCAATGATGTGACTCATAACAGATTAACATCAAAAATGCAGAAATAGTGCATATGACTCAACATAAAAACAAGCAACCCAATAAAAAAATGGACAGAAAACCTGGATAGACATTTTCCCAGGGAAGAAATACAATGGCTAATAGGCATATGAAAAACTGCTCAGCATCACTATTAGAGAAATGCAAATCAAAGCCAGAAGATATTACCTCACATCTTTCAGAATGGCTACTTCAGTCCTAAAAGATGATGCTGTGAAAATGCTGCACTCAATATGCCAGCAAATTTAGAAAACTCTGCAGTGGCCACAGACTGGAAATGGTACACTTTCATTCCAATCCCAAAGAAAGACAATGACAAAGAATGCTCAAACTACTGCACAATTTCACTCATCTCAATGCTAGGAAAGTAATGCTGAAAATTCTCCAAGCCAGACTTTAACAGTATGGGAACTAAGAACTTGCAGATATGAAAGCTGGAATTAGAAAGGGCAGAGGAAGCAGAAGTCAAATTGCCAGCATCTGTTGGATCATAGAAAAAACAAGAGAATTCCAGAAAAACATCTATTTCTTCTTTATTGACTATACTAAAGCCTTTGATTGTGTGGGTCAAAACAAATTGTGGAAAATTCTTCAAGAGATGGGAATACCAGACCATCTTTCCTGCCTCCTGAGAAATCTGTATGCAGGTCAAGAAGCAACAGTTAAAACCAGACATGAAACAATGGACTGGTTCCAAATCAGGAAAGGAGTATGTCAAGGCTGTATATTGTCACCCCGCTTATTTAACTTATATGCAGAGTACATCTGCATATAATGTCAGGCTGGATGAAATACAAGCTGGAATCAAGATTACTGGGAGAAATATCAATAACTTCAGATATGCAGATGATACCACCCTATGGCAGTAAGTGAAGAGGAACTAAAGAGCCTCTTGATGAAAGTGAAAGAGGAGAAAGAAAAAACTGGTTTAAAACTCAACATTCAAAAAACTAAGATCATGGCATCCAGTCCCATCACTTCATGACTAATAGATGGGGAAACAATGGAAACAGTGACAGACTTTATTTTCTTGGGCTCCAAAATCACTGTAGATGATGACTGCAGCCATGAAATTAAAAGATACTTGCTCCTTGGAAGAAAAGCTGTGACAAACCTAGACACCATATTAAAAAGCAGAGACATCACTTTGCCAATAAAGAGCCGTCTAGTCAAAGCTATGGTTTTTCCAGTAGTCATGGATGGATGTAAAAGCTGGACCATAAAGAAAGCTGAGCTCTGAAGAATGGATGTTTTTGAATTGTGTTGGAGAAGACTCTGGAGAGTCAGTTGGACTGCAAGGAGATCCAACCAGTCCATCCTAAAGGAAATAAGTCCGGAACATTCATTGGAAGGACTGATGCTGCTGCTGAAGCTCCAATACTTTGGCCACCTGATGCAAAGAACTGACTCATTGGAAAAGACCCTAATGCGGGGAAAGATTGAGACCAAGAGGAGAACAGGATGACAGAGGATGAGATGGCTTGATGGCATCACCGACTCAATGTACATGAGTTTGAACATGCTCTGGGGGTTGGTGATATTCAGGGAAGCCTGGCGTGCTGCAGTCCGTGGGATCACAAAGAGTCGAACATGACTGAGTGACTGAACTGAGCTGAACTGATCGTCTAAAGGTCTATACATAGCAAATCTTCGAGAGGATATGGAGAAAGGAAATCCTTGTATACTGTTTGTGGGAATGTAAATTGGTGCGGTCACTTTGGAAAATAATGTGGAAGTTTCACAAAAATTCTTAAAATAGAGCTATCACTTGATCCTGCAGTTTCACTCCTGATTATTTGTGTGTGTATGTATGTGTATGTACATGTGTGCATCTGTTAAAATTAGTATTTTTGTTTTCTCTCTCTCTCTCCATACACACACACACACACATATAGTCAATGTATGGAGACAACCTAAGTTTCCAACAACAGATAAATAAAATGCTATATATATGTATATATATACGAAACTCAGCCATAAATAAAGATTAAAATTTGCCATTTCCAGGACATGAATGAATATTGAGAATATTATACTGACTGAAACAAAACAGATGAAGACAGATATGTATGGTATCACTTTTGGTGGAATCTAAAAAATAAAACTAATATATATAGCAAAAGAGAAACACATACAGATATAGAAAACAAGTTAGTGGTTAACAGTGGGGAGAGGGAAAGAAGAGAGGGATTATAAGGATGGGATTAAGAGATACAAACAACCATGTATAAAATAGGTAAGCAACAAGGGTATATTCTAAAGCACAGGGAATTATGGCCATTACTTAGTAATAAGTTTTAATGGAGTGTAATCCATAGAAATGCTGAATCACTATGCTGTATACCTGAAACTAATACAATATTGTAAATCAACTATGGTTCATTTTTTTTAAAAAAATAAATTCTATAACTTGGTAAAAAATAAAAATAAAGACAACTGACTAGATAACTTAATTCAGCTCTTAAATTTTAAATTTCTTGGAAAATACAAATCAATATTCTCTTTAGTCTTTAAGATCTATTATATTTAAATTGATTAAAAATACTATTTTTTGAAAAAATAAACCTTGAAGGAGTATTAAAGTGCATGATGCTAAATTTTTTTTCTAGGTTAACCTATTAAAAAGTAATATGTGGTACAGAGAAACATATTTGAGTACTGACTGGTTTTAAACATTTGACGTTAGTCATGCAGTTGTGTCTGACTCCAAGGGCTGTAGCCTTTCAGGCTCCTCTGTCCATGGGATTTTCCTGGCAAGAATCCTGAAATGGCTTGCCATTTCCTTAGCTAGGGGATCTTCTCCACCTAGGGATCGAACCTGTGTCTCTGGCATCTCCTGCACTAGCAGGCAGATTCTTTACCATTGAATCACCTGGGAAGCCCCAATAATGTTTACTTAGATACGTTTGTTGGACTTGAATGACTATATTGATGTACTTTACTTTTCAAATAATATATCCCATTTACAATTCTTTCTTCCTTAAACTAAACCTCATTTCTTACAAGTGATTGGTTTTGTTGTCTCAAGCTTGACTTAAGATAAAATATGGATAGATTATTTTTCTTGCAGCTATCTAAAAAGATGAAAATTCTCTTCTCAGACATTTGGGCTTTTTCATAACACTTTGTAGAATTAAGAGATTATCTGTGTAGATGTAAGAAGCCCCTTTTCTTACTGGATGATCCTGTTTGAAATGTATTAAAGGATAATATAAACACAATAGTAAGACAATAAAAGAAAATTTTGGTAGATTTTATTTCATAAAAAAACAAGTATTCTGCTCTGTGAATACTCATAGGAAAATGAAAAGACAGTCTGAGTCTGAGAGAAAATATGTGCAAAACATATACATGACAAAAGACTGGTATCTATAATATATAAAAAATCCAAATACTTAGTGAGAAATAATAAGAATATTTATTAAAAAAAAACAAAGGGTATGATAGACATTTCACCAAAGAATGCATGGATAACAAATAAACACATTAATAAGATGCTCAAAATAAAGTAGTCACAGGGAAAATACAAACTGAAACCATGAGATAAACTTATACCCCTATTAAGATGGCTACCAATATACAAAGGACTTGCAAGGATGCAGAGCTACTGGAAATCTCATATATTGCTAATGAGAATAAAAAAGGTATAACCATTTTAGAAAACAGTTTGGAAATTGCTTAGGAAGTTAAATTTATTTTATGACTCAGTAATTCTACTTCTAGGTGTTTACTCAAGAGAAATGAAAATTTAGGGTCACACAAAAGCCTGCATACAAATCTTTATAATGGTCTTATTTATTATTGTTAAAACTGGGAAAGTCTAAATGTCCTTTAACTGGTGAATAGATAAATAAATTGTGACATACCTATACAAGGGAATATTATTCAGAAGTAAGAAAGGAACAAACTAATGATGTAACAACATGGATGAAACTCAAATGCATACGCCAAGTGACAGAAACCAGATAGAAAAAAAAAATTACAGTATGTTTCTATCGATGGCATTTTGGAAAAGTAAACTATAGGAATAGAAAACAGATCAGGGTTGCTATGAGCTAGGTGAGTAAGAGGCATTGACTATAATGGTCATCAAGAGGAGTTGTTTCAGGGTGATGAAATTGTTTTATACCTTGATCAAAATTCATAGAATCATACATCAAAAACAGTGAACTTTATTATATGTAAATTTTAAATGAATAAAATAGTAACAAAGCAACAGTAAGAAAAATATAGATGAGAGACAATGCCAGAAAGTGAGTGATACAAAGGAAGGAAGGAATTTATGGCATAAGTGCAAATATTTCTGTTGGAAATTGAGATCTGTTTGTTATCCCCTCAGAAAGATTTCCATGATCAATTGAGCATATTTTATGTGTCATTTTTACTATAGCACTTTAATTCTCTATGTCATACTTATTTATAATCTAATGTTTTCTCATTTACTTAGTTTTTGTAATTATTTTTATCTATATTCCTATTTTAGAATGTATGCTTCATAACAGCAGGGACTTTTCTGTCCTGTTCATAACTGTGAACCTAGGACATGTAATAACATTTGGTATAAAGGATCAAGCAGTATATATATATATGTGTGTGTGTATATATATATATATACACACACACATATATATATGTTAAATGAGTGAATAGAAATAAAGTCAGTCTTTGAACTTCAAAGCTAGAAAGCAAATTTTTAATGAGATGACCATATCATGTAATAAATGTTGATCAAAATTAAAATAAAAATAAAAGTGACCAAAAAACACTAACAATTTAGCAGTAATATTGATTAAGTAGTAAGTAAAATTATAAGGTTCCAAATAGGAAAAGGAGTACGTCAAGGCTGTATATTGTCACCCTGCTTATTTAACTTATATGAAAAGTACATCATGAGAAACGCTGGGCTGGAAGAAACACAAGCTGGAATCAAGATTGCCAGGAGAAATATCAATAACCTCAGATATGCGGATGAAACCACCCTTATGGCAGAGAGTGAAGAAGAACTAAAGAGCCTCTTGATTAAGGTGAAAGAGGAGAGTGAAAAAGTTGGCTTAAAGCTCAACATTCAGAAAACTAAGATCATGGCATCTGGTCCCATCACTCCATGGGAAATAGATGGGGAAACAGTGTCAGACTTTATTTTTCTGGGCTCCAAAATCACTGCTGATGGTGATTGCAGCCATGAAATTAAAAGACGCTTACTCCTTGGAAGGAAGGTTATGGCCAACCTAGATAGCATATTTAAAAGCAGAGACATTACTTTGCCAACAAAAGTCCGTCTAGTCAAGGCTATGGTTTTTCCAGTGGTCGTGTATGGATGTGAGAGTTGGATGGTGAAGAAAGCTGAGCACCGAAGAATTGATGCTTTTGAACTATGGTGTTGGAGAAGACTCTTGAGAGTCCCTTGGACTGCAAGGAGATCCAATCAATCCATCCTAAAAGAGATCAATCCTGGGTGTTCATTGGAATGTCTGATGTTGAAGCTGAAACTCCAATGCTTTGGCCACCTCATGCGAAGGGTTGACTCATTGGAAAAGACCCTAATGCTGGGTAGGATTGGGGGTGGAAGGAGAAGGGGACGACAGAGGATAAGATGGTTGGGTGGCATAACCGACTCGATGGACATGGGTTTGGCTGGACTTCAGGAGTTGGTGATGGACAGAGAGGCCTGGCGTGCTGCAATTCATGGGGTTGCAAAGAGTCGGACACAACTGAGCGACTGAACTGAACTGAACTGAAAATTATAAGGGATAAAATTAACTAAAATATTTAAATAGTAATTAGGAAGAATAGACAAAATGTGAAGTATAAAAGAATTAAAAGTTCATAGTAAAAAAAAATAGTTCAATTTAAAACCATCTATAAGATGAATGAAAGAAAAGCTGTTGTTTTTTTGCATAATTTGGTTAATAGTCTCATCATATAATTTGAATGTATTTCAAAGAAAAGCAACTAGCCTCAAGGTTATCACCAAGAAAGGACTGTATATGCAGTTTCACACACCAACCAGCTCTCCACATTAAAATGAAATATCATCATAAAGGATTGGTTGTATATCTCTGATTTAAGAATAGTTGTCAGTGTAGTGCTACCCAGTCAGGAGTTAGTCTTTTATTCATTTGCTTGTGAAATATTAAAAGAGGAACTAAGAAATGTTGGGTTTGGGTTTTGGGTAAGGATGCAAATTTATATCTTTTGCTTGTTTGAGAACATCTGGTTTTCTATACATGAATTTTTTCCCCAATGACTTATCTTTATCAGTCTAATTATGAAATCATTGTAGAGAGCCAATTGATGTTTTGACCCCTCAACTATCAATAGCACGGTAAAGACTGGATCTTAGATGCAATACCTGAGATTTTGTTTGGGATTGTAGTAATCTTGAAAAATTACTATTATGACTGTACTTCAGTTCAGTTCAGTCGCTCAGTCGTGTCTGACTCTTTGCGACCCCATGAATTGCAGCACGCCAGGCCTCTCTGTCCATCACCAACTCCCAGAGTCTACCCAAACCCATGTCCATCAAGTCGGTTATGCCATCCAACCATCTCATCCTCTGTCGTCCCCTTCTCCTCCCGCCCCCAATCCTACCCAGCATTAGGGTCTTTTCCAATGAGTCAACCCTTCGCATGAGGTGGCCAAAGTATTGGAGTTTCAGCTTCAACATCAGACATTCCAATGAACACCCAGGATTGATCTCTTTTAGGATGGATTGATTGGATCTCCTTGCAGTCCAAGGGACTCTCAAGAGTCTTCTCCAACACCACAGTTCAAAAGCATCAATTCTTCGGCGCTCAGCTTTCTTTACCGTCCAACTCTCACATCCATACATGACCACTGGAAAAACCATAGCCTTGACTAGACGGACTTTTGTTGGCGAAGTAATGTCTCTGCTTTTAAATATGCTATCTAGGTTGGCCATAACCTTCCTTCCAAGGAGTAAGCGTCTTTTAATTTCATGGCTGCAGTCACCATCAGCAGTGATTTTGGAGCTCAAAAAAATAAAGTCTGACACTGTTTCCACTGTTTCCCCATCTATTTCCCATGGAGTGATGGGACCAGATGCCATGATCTTAGTTTTCCAAACGTTGAGCTTTAAGCCAACTTTTTCATTCTCCTCTTTCACCTTAATCAAGAGGCTCTTTAGTTCTTCTTCACTTTCTGCCATAAGGGTGGTGTCATCTGCATATCTGAGGTTATTGATATTTCTCCTGGCAATCTTGATTCCAGCTTGTGTTTCTTCCAGCCCAGCGTTTCTCATGATGTACTTTTCATATAAGTTAAATAAGCAGGGTGACAATATACAGCCTTGTCGGACTCCTTTTCCTATTTGGAACCAGTCTGTTGTTCCATGTCCAGTTCTAACTGTTGCTTCCTGACCTGCATACAGGTTTCTCAAGAGACAGGTCAGATGGTCTGGTGTTCCCATCTCTTTCAGAATTTTCCACAGTTTATTGTGATCCACACAGTCATAGGCTTTGGCATAGTCAATAAAGCAGAAATAGATGTTTTTCTGGAACTCTCTTGCTTTTTCGATGATCCAGCGGATATTGGCAATTTGATCTCTGGTTCCTCTGCCTTTTCTAAAACCAGCTTGAACATCTGGAAGTTCCCGGTTCACGTATTGCTGAAGCCTGGCTTGGAGAATTTTGAGCATTACTTTACTAGCATGTGAGATGAGTGCAATTGTGTGGTAGTTTCAGCATTCTTTGGCATTGTCTTTCTTTGGGATTGGAATGAAGACTGACCTCTTCCAGTCCTGTGTCCACTGCTGAGTTTTCCAAATTTGCTGGCATATCGAGTGCAGCACTTTCACAGCATCACCTTTGAGGATTTGAAATAGCTCAACTGGAATTCCATCACCTCCACTAGCTTTGTTCGTAGTGATGCTTTCTAAGGCCCACTTGACTTCACATTCCAGGATGTCAGGCTCTAGGTGAGTGATCACACCATCGTGATTATCTGGGTCATGAAGATCTTTTTTGTACAGTTCTTCTGTGTATTCTTGCCACCTCTTCTTAATATCTTCTGCTTCTGTTAGGTCCATACCATTTCTGTCCTTTATCGAGCCCATCTTTGCATGAAATGTTCCTTTGGTATCTCTAATTTTCTTGAAGAGATCTCTAGTCTTTCCCAATCTGTTGTTTTCCTCTATTTCTTTGCACTGATCGCTCAGGAAGGCTTTCTTATCTCTCCTTGCTATTCTTTGGGACTCTGCATTCAGATGGGAATATCTTTCCTTTTCTCCTTTGCTTTTTGCTTCTCTTCTCTTCCAAGCTATCTGTAAGGCCTCCTCAGACAGCCATTTTGCTTTTTTGCATTTCTTTTCCATGGGGATTTTCTTGATCCCTGTCTCCTGTACAATGTCACGAACCTCTGTCCATAGTTCATCAGGCACTCTGTCTATCAGGTCTAGACCCTTAAATCTCTTTGTCACTTCCACAGTATACTCATAAGGGATTTGATCTCGGTCATACCTGAATGGTCTAGTGGTTTTCCCTACTTTCTTCAATTTAAGTCTGAATTTGGCAATAAGCAGTTCATGATCCGAGCCACAGTCTGCTCCCGGTCTTGTTTTTGCTGACTGTATAGAGCTTCTCCATCTTTGGCTGCAAAGAATATAATCAATCTGATTTCGGTGTTGACCATCTGGTGATGTCCACATGTAGAGTCTTCTCTTGTGTTGTTGGAATAGGGTGTTTGCTATTACCAGTGCATTCTCGTGGCAAAACTCTATTAGCCTTTGCCCTGCTTCATTCTGTACTCCAAGGCCAAACTTGCCTGTTATGCCAGGTGTTTCTTGACTTCCTACTTTTGCATTCCAGTCCCCTATAATGAAAAGGACATCTTTTTTGGGTGTTAGTTCTAAAAGGTCTTGTAGGCCTTCATAGAATCGTTCAACTTCAGCTTCTTCGGCATTACTGGTTGGGGCATAGACTTGGATTACCGTGATATTGAATGGTTTGCCTTGTAAACGAACAGAGATCATTCTATCGTTTTTGAGATTGCATCCAAGTACTGCATTTCGGACTCTTGTTGACCTTGATGGCTACTCCATTTCTTCTAAGGGATTCTTGCCCACAGTAGTAGATATAATGGTCATCTGAGTTAAATTCACCCATTCCAGTCCATCTTAGTTTGCTGATTCCTAGAATGTTGACCTTCACTCTTACCATCTCCTGTTTGACCACTTCCAATTTGCCTTGATTCATGGACCTAACATTCCAGGTTCCTATACAATATTGCTCTTTACAACATCGGACTTTGCCTCTGTCACTGCTGTACTACTTCCGGTGTTTCCACTATTACTTTTTCCTAAGGATGAGGCTGTCCAGAATTAAGAGTTAGAGCAAGAGCATTGTTAATATAGTTATTGTTACTTACCTGAATATGGAGATTGACTCATTTTAGGGATTATTATATCTTTTAAGATTTAAATGAAACCAAAGGCAACTGAGAACACCTTGCACTGACATTAGAATACGGCCTGCTTTAAATCCGCCTAAAAAATCACTTGTTTCCTCATCTCCTTATCCTTTTACTTATTCAGAGGCATTTATAGGATATCTGTGATGTAACGTGTCCTGTTGGGGGTACTTGTTCCCTGTTTGAGACACTTACTGGCCAGTGGGATCTTTGAAAACATATATAATCACTCTCGGGCTTCCCAGGAGGCTCAGTGATAAAGAATCTGCCTGCCAATTCTAGAAACACAGTTTCAATCCTTGGGTTGGAAAGATCCCCTGGAGGAGGAAATGGCAAGCCATTCCAGTATTCTTGCCTGAAAATCCCTTGGACAAAAGAGCCTGGCGTTCTACAGTCCATAATGTCACAAAGAGTCAGACAGGACTGAGCAACTAAACACACACACATCACCACTCTTAACACATGCTTGCTATGCTCTTGATTAATACTTTTGACAAGGCTCTGAATATCTATTCTTAAAAGATAATAATTTTGCAGCAAGAGAAAATAATGTGAAATGCTTTGCAAAATACCTAAATAATCTTTTTCTATATGAAAAATAAAATGAGAGCTTAGGAATGAAAGTGAAAAACTCTCCCCCAAGAAAGTAGAAATGCTAGACTGTTTGAAAGGAGAAATCTCACTAGCAGAGATTTAGAAAGTATATGAGTACTGTCTGAATATAGGTTGGCCTTATTTTAAAGTAGAAAATAAAGGAGATAGTTTCTTTAAGAAAATTTGGCCTGTGTCTTGTGATGTTTTAAAATGCTGAGCTTAGTAAGAAAGAATCAGAACTACGGCCATCTTAAGAGTAGAAAGTTGTCTGTTATTTTGGCAATATTCTAAGAATAATATACAAAGATCCCTTGATAGCTCTACAAAAGAAATGGCAAGAGAAACACAATGAACAATGCCTCAAGTATAATTCTTTATGTCTCTTTATGCCTCTACTGGAGATAAGTCGAGTTTGCTTTAGGACTCAGGAAAGTCTCTTAGGACATTGAACAAAAATTTGAAGTAAGAAGTAAAACTTTTATAAGATTTTGAACATATTAACAGGAACCTTGATTAAAATTTTTTTAAAAAGCAAAGTAAAACAAACCAAAAGAAAAAAAAAGGAATATGTTCATTACATTCATTCAGCAAATAAACCAAAACAATGATTCATTGCTTTTATGAGAGACATATTTATATTTTTTAAAAATAAAGAGTAAAATTTTTAAATAAAAACTACTTGGGGGACAAAAACGAAAATCAAAAATAATATTCAAGAATGAAATAACACTTAAGAATACTTTTAATAGGATTTCAATTGTTAAAATTGATTTTTAGTCACTAAGTCGTATCTGACTCTTTTGCGACCCAATGAACTATAGTCCACCAGGCTCCTCTGTCCATGGGGTTTCCCAGGCAAGAATACTGGGGCAGTTTGCCATTTCATTCTCCAAGGAATATTCCTGACCCAGGGATCGAACCCGCATCTCCAGCATTGGCAGGTGTTTTCTTTACCACTGAGCCACCGGGGAAGACCATTAAAATTACATAGAGGAATTAGAAAACTTTGGACCGTTTAATGAGCAGTCCATCAGTTCAGTTTAGTCGCTCAGTCGTGTCTGATTGTTTGCGACCCCATGGACTGCAGCATGCCAGGCTTCCCTGTCCGTCACCAACTCCCAGAGTTTACTCAAACTCATGTCCATTGAGTCGGTGATGCCATCAAGCCATCTCATCCTCTGTAGTCCCCTTCTCCTCCCACCCTCAATCTTTCCTAGCATCAGGGTCTTTTCCAATGAGTCAGTTCTTCGCATCAGGTGGCCGAAGTATTGGAGTTTCAGCTTCAGCATCAGTCCTTCCAATGAATGTTCAGGACTGATTTCCTTTAGGATGGACTGGTTGGATCTCCTGCTGTCCAAGGGACTCTCAATAGTCTTCTCCAACACCACTGTTCAAAGGCATCTGTTCTTTGGCACTCAGCTTTCTTTATAGTCCAACTCTCACATACATACATGACTACTGGAAAAACCGTTGCTTTGACTGGATGGACCTTTGTTGAGCAGTCTATACTCTTTGTTATAACCACTGTGCATAATGTGAGCTAAATTATTCTTCTCTCTTAATGTCACTTGCCTTATTCCATAATATTAGCAATTATTACAATAGCAAGCATTTGTAAAGCATTTAATGTATATGTTAGGTTGGAGTAAATGTAATTGTGTTTTTGCATTGGTGATCTTTGCCATTTACTATTGGAATACATTCCTAAATGTGGTTGTGTTATACATCATTTTAATAGGCATTTCATGCTTTATGTATTTTTTGCTAATGACTTATTACTTACTGTTTATTTTATATTTATTTTAGATTAGGGAAATGATGTTAGACAAATGCAAATTTGAGCCATTTTCTTATTTGAGTTCAAAGTGAGTCATAAAGCAGCAGGGACAACTCACAACATCAGCAGCACATTTGGCCCAGGAACTGCTAAGGAATGAATGTACATGCAATGGTAGTTCAAAAAATTTTACAATGGAGATGAGAGCCTTGAAGATGAGGAGCACAGAGGTCAGCCATCCTAAGGTGACAATGATCAATTGAGAGTTATCATCGAAGCTAATCCTCTTACAACTGCAGGAGAAATTGTGGAAGAACTTAAAGTGGACCATTCTACAGTTGTTCAGCATTTGAAGCAAATTGAAAAGTTTAAAAAAAGCTTAAGTGCCTCATGAGCTGACTGCAAATCCAAAAAATTATCATTTTGAAGTGTCATCTTCTCTTATTCTACGCAACAACAATGAACCATTTCTTGATCAGATTGTGAGGTGCAACAAGTGGATTTTACACAACAAACTGGTGACAACCAGCTCAGTGGTTGGGCTGAGAAGAAGCTCCAAAGCACTTCCCAAAGCCAAACTCACACCAAAAAAAGGCTATGGTCACTGGTTGTGGTCTGCTTCCAGTCTGATTGGACTTCCCTGATGGCTCAGATGGTAAAGCATCTGCGTACAACGTGGGAGACCTGGGTTCAATTCCTGGGTTGGGAAGATTTCCTGGAGAAGAAAATGGCAACCCACTCCAGTATTCTTGCCTGGAAAATCCCATGGACAGAGGAGCCTGGTGGGCTACAGTCCATGGGGTTGCAAAGAGTCAGACATGACTGAGCAACTTCACTTTCTTTTCTTATTTCTTTTCCAGTCTGATGCACTACAGCTTTCAGAATCCTGGTAAAACCATTACATCTGAGAAGAATATTCAGCCAATTGATGAGATACAACAAAAACTGCAGTGCTGCAGCCAGCACTGGTGAACAGAAAGGGCCCAATTCTTCTCCATGACAATGCCTGACTGCATGTCGCATAACCAACACTTCAAACGTTCAATGAATTGGGCTATGTAGTTTTGCCTCATCCACCATATTCACCTGACCTCTTGCCAATTGGCTACCACTTCTTCAAGCATCTTGACAACTTTTTCAGGGAAGATGCTTCCACAACCAGCAGGAGGCAGAAAATGCTTTCAACAAGTTCGTGGAATCCTGAAACACAGATTTTTGTGCTACAAGAATAAAAAACTTATTTCTCATTGGCAAAAATGTATTGATAGCAATAGTTTCAATATTGATGAATAAAAATGTGTTTGAGCCAAGTTATAATGATTTTAAAACTCACGATCTGAAACTGCAATTACTTTAGCAAAAAACTTATATATAATATATATAAATGTTCTTTTATGATAAGCATATCAAATATTCAAATAGAAAAACCACCTTGGCAATTATGTGGTTAAATTTATATTTCTTAATTAAAGATCAGAAGCTTTGGAACACTAATGGATGATACACTATATATTAGATTATCAATGATGACTAATAAGCACAAGTTAAAATAAGATTGAATAATTGTATGTGACTAGTATATGTATATGAAGGGATTTATATGTAAATTCTCCCCAAAACTAGGCATTTATCTTAACTTTACTTCCCAATTCACTTTCCTCTTCTCTCGACTTTTTTTGTACTAAACTATTCTTTCATTCTCCGTAAAACTAAGAAAACATGTCATCAGCATATCCTACAATTGGTGAATACTAAGAGTTAATTTATTGGTGCATTTCATACAAACTTAATAAGAATAGAAGAGAAATAAGATGTTGAATGTATCAGATTTTCCTATTAAGAATACCTGATTTTTTGTAGAGAAAGTATTTCTTTTTTTTTTTTTTTTTTATATTTTTATTTATTTGGCTGTGCTAGGTCTTAGTTGCAGCATGTGGGACCTAGTTCCCTGACCAGGGATCAAACCCAGGACCCCTGCACTGGGAGCTCGGAGTCTTAGCCACTGGACCACCAGGGAAGTCCCGAGAAAGTATTTCTTGAACCACTCTTAGAAATTTTAGAATTTGGAAGTTGAAAAAAGAAATTTTTAAGAAGCAACAATTTTTGTTTATGATTTCAGTCTCTCAGGAGATAAATTAGATGTAGTGTGGATCTATGGAAAGGACATTGAAACAGGAATCAGCAGCAATAGATAGGAGTTCTCAACATTTCAGTGAACTAGGGCAAGTCCTTAGTTAAGGTACTTCACTTCTCTAAGCCTCATAAGAATGATTATATCTATTCTGGGTATCTAAACTGGTTATTATGAATAATAATAATATAAATGAAAATATGTTGTATATTCTAAAGTACTATAGCATATTCAGTGTAAACCAAGTGAGGTGATTACGTAGTTTTGCTAAGAGACTAGACTTCCTGATTCAGCTACAGCATTTGAGATATCTACTCAGAGAAGCTAGAAACAGTGTAATTAAGGGGGTATATATCATTCTTGTGTTCAAGGAAGGAAGACAGAAGTCAAGGCCACAGAAAACATAGGAAGCATCATTTCCAAAAGGTGAGGCAAAACTGTTAACAGGAAATTATTTATAGAGTCAAAAGCCAAAAGAAACAGGAAAAGACAAGAAATCCATCACTTACGGGGATGAATGGTTTTGAAGGAGGCTGTTGACAATTGGAGGGCACAAAAGGTGCTTTATAGTGCTTATTTTGTGACCCTAAGTCTGGAGTCTGATGAATTAAAGGGGTAATATTGTTCTGGGTGACATGTAAGAGAGAATACCTCTAGGCAGTAACTTTTCACATTAACCCTCATAAGGTTGGTGCCATTCTTTCCTTTACAGCATCAACAAGAGATATTGCTACAAAGAAATGAAAGGATATACCAATCTTTGCATAGTTAATAGTTATAGCAATGCATGTGTGCATACTCAGTCACTTCAGTCATGTCTGACTGTTTGCAACCCTGTGGACTGTAGGCTGCCAGGCTCCTCTGTCCATGGGATTCTCCAGGCAAGAATACTGGAGTGGGTTGTCATGCCCTTCTCTAGGGGATCTTTCCGACCCAAGGATCAAACCCACATTTCCTGCATTGCAGGCAGATTCTTTACCCACTAGGCCACCTGGGAAGCACCAGTTATAGCAATGTGGCCTATGAAACCTGTGTTTTTTTTGTTTTTAGACTCTTTGGGGGGGACATGGTCATAGAGAGTTACCTGTATAGTTAAAAATGATCTATAGCCCATAGTTGTTAATTTAAAACTTATTCTTCAATGTTATAAGCCAATTAATTTAGACTTACATGCTGCTGCTGCTGCTAAGTCGCTTCAGTCGTGTCCAACTCTGTGCGACCCCATAGACGGCTGCCCACCAGGCTCCCCCATCCCTGGGATTCTCCAGGCAAGAACACTGGAGTGGGTTGCCATTTCCTTCTCCATAGACTTACATGACACCTCTTATAGTAAAGCATAAAATCATCAAAGAAATATCCAAGCTGTTTTTTTCAGACTCTAATAACTATATACTTAAACCACACAACAGAGTTTTATATTTTAGTGCAATAAGAAACATGTTCCCAATGACAGCTCTTATGCATGAAAATTACTGTTTTTGTCAATCGTGAAAAAAACTTTAAAAACATTAAATGAGGTAAAGAATCACATTCTTCTAGGTTCTGAAGGCCATATAAAAGCAATAGTTGCTGCTCTCATACAAAAAAACATTTTAAAATATCAATTCAAGCTAGGAAAGACAAAGCAGAAGACTATGCTGATCAGTTCTTCATGAATGATACTAAGAAATTGTCAGAGAAAGAAGACACACTTGCTCTCTTCTGATCATTGACAACCATTGATTTAGACCCCGTCACCTATTTTGATTTTTAAGAAATATCGTATAATAAGTGAAATTGTTCATATATAACCTTTTGAGATTGACTTTCACTGTACATAATGCCTTAGAGGTTTATTTAAGGTGTTGGCTGTATCAGTAGTTCATTCTTTTTTATTGCTAAGTAGCATTCTTAGTAAGGATATACTTCTATTTGTTTATGCATTCACTCGGTGAAGGATATTTAGATTGTTTCCAGGTTATTGGCTATTACAAATAGAGTTGCTAAAAAACAATTGTGTATAGGGTTTTGGGTGGACATAATTCCATTTCTCTAAGATAAATACATAAGTGTAGGATATCTGGGTCATATGATGTTTGTTGAACTTCATGAGAAACTGATGAACTATTTTTGAGAGTGCTCACAGTATTTTGCATTCCAGCAGCATTGCATGAGTTCCAGTCCTCCTCATCTTCATCATTTGGCACTGTCAATAATTTTTTTTTATTTTAACCATTCTTATAGATGTGTAGTGGAAACTCCTTTCAGTTTTAATTTTCGCTTCACCAATAATATTGAGTGACTGTTCTGATGTTGAATATCTTTTCATGTGTTTCTTTTTCATCAGTACCTCCTCTTAGTGATGTGACTGTTCAGGTTTTTGTCCATTTTAAAGTTGGGTTATTTGTAGAGTTCTTAGCACATTCTGAGTAAAAGTTTTTGGTCAGATATGTAATTTGCAAATATATTTTCCAACTCTGTAGCTTTTCTTTTAATTCTCTTGATAGTGCCTTACACGAAAAAGTTTTTAATTTTTATGAATTCTGATTTATTTATCTTTTTTATGGAATATGTTTTTTTGTGTCATGTCTAAGAACTCTTTGCCTAACCACAGATCATAAAAAATTTCTCCTATACTTTATTCTAAAAGTTTTATGGTATTATTATCTATTTTGAGTTTATTTTCATATATTGAGAGAGCTTTTGGTCGAGGTTCATTCTTTTTTTGCATATGATATCCAGTTGTTCCAGCACCATTTGTTGAGAAAACTCTCCATTCTGCGCTGAATTGCCTTTGTACTTTTGAGGAAGTCAATTGACCATATTTGTGTAGATCTATTTCTTGACTTTCTTTTTTGTTTCATCGATCTATGTGTCTATCCTTTTTCCAATACCACAGTGTCTTGACTTCTGTGATATTAAGTCCTAAAGTTAGATAATGCCATTCCCCTTGCTTCATCCTTTAGTTCAGCAGTTTTTGCTATTTATTTATTGTGCCTTTTCAAGGAAATTTCAGAGTTAACTTCACAGATGAATTTCCTTATCTAGTCTAACATTTTTTCCTTCCTAAATTTTTAGGTTCTACATTAAGTAAATTGACCAAGAAAACAAATGGGCTAAAAACACATCATGCAATTTCAGCAAAGAGACAGGAAATTTGATTTTTAATAATGAGATTTAAGTCAAGTCATTTTATAAACCAAATAACAACATGTCAAAGTGACTTTTAAAGACTGAACTCATGTATTAGGATTTATCTTCTGAGATACAGGACAGAGCAGTTTCCTGAAAAATGAGAGAATTGTTTTATAAAGGGAAAATTATGAAACACTTCTATGTTAGAATTTTAAAATTGTTAATAAGGGAACAAAATAAACATTCTGAAATTGTTTAAAAGTCCTATGAGCCCATAGGGAGCTTATGTGTAAGAAAGGGAGGAGCTTCCAGTAAATTGGCTGAAGGAAAAGTACTCGCCATTGCATCTGCCAAATCAAACAGGCGTATGATATACAAGAGCAGCTTTGGAAACATTGCTCCCATTACTATGTTTGGAGACCTTGAGTAACTTGAACAGGGGATATGATGTTTCTCGTCATCACCCCCTAGAGACTTCTAAATGGAACAATAACTCCTTTCTTTTGAGAAGATTATTAATAGAAGAGAAGGGTATTTAAGACAATAATAAACACAGAAATAAAATGACTAGGTTACTTCATATTTTCTGTATTGTCTCACCTTCTAGCTATCATTATACTTGGTTCATGAGGCAGTTTACTAGATAAATGATCACATCTAGAGCAGAGATATTTTAGAGAAATATGCAAATGAATCTTCTCTGAACCAAAAGTAACAAAATAAATAAGTTCCTAGGTGCTTTAAATTTTCAGGTTTAGTAAAGTCTCTATTATATTCTGTCATAATATATCACATCCTCACACAAACTGTTCTTAAATCCAGTATATATATATACATATATATATATGTATATTCTATATCATGTAGGAAACACAGTTTTTTCCCCTTCTTCAGCTAGCACCATTGTACATGTACAGAAATCTTCAGACAACAGCAAACTTTATCCCTGTTTTTCTAACCCTTTCCTCTTTTATTTTGCAGGGATTAGTTGGAAAGGAACACATAGCCAGCTAGATTACATTGTTAGATACTGAGTTGCTAACAGTAGTGTGAGTTTTTGATGAAACACATAGCAAATATCAACATGGCAAACTCTGAACTGTTCCCTGGCACCCTTACACCAAAATGGATTTCTGCCTTGTTTTCAAGACTGATTCATTTCTATTTCACAATCTAGCATTGAAATATTTGAGGCACCCACTCCTCTTAGGTCAATGGAAAAGCAAAGAATTAGACCACACCATATAAAAGAAAATTGTGTCACTTTCTCAGCAAATAAAAAGTTCGGTCTCAATTTCATGCTAAAGTATGAAGGATAGTCTCTGAAGAGACAGCCAGTTTGGTTTGTTATAGTAGGATTTGTAACTGTGGAAGTGGAAAAGTTTCTCCAATCTGTGAAAGATATTGTGAAACATTTACTGTGAAGAAACTGGAATAATACCAACCAGTAGCTATAAAAAATGAGGGAGGAGGCTTAATTTGAGAAGTTTTATACTTTTTTTTTAATAAGAACTGCCCCATTATTCTTAATACAAAGGTTGAGTCAAGTTTGTGATGCAGTAAATGAAAAGTTAACAGTTCAGCTCATCACTTCAAGCGAATCCATCTAGATTCACTGCCTTCGTTCCTCTCCCTGTTCTCCCTTGCCCTGCGCTTCTTCATTTTGATTAGCTTGTTCCCTTAACTGGTGAAGCAAGCATTTGTCCTTCAAGTCCAATAAGTTCTAACTGTCATTAATCACAAGTTTCTTTGGTAGGTGTTTTAAAAAGTCTAATCAGGAAAGAAGAGCACTAAAGAGAAAATACACAGCACTTTTCAGTAAAGAATTCAGTGAAAGGTCAAGAACTAAGATAGCTGAGTTTTGAAATCTTAGATAATATAAAATCAGCAAGCTATGTGTCTCATAATTTTACTTTCAAATATATTTATAGGTTTGAAAAATCAATTATATCCTCTATTGTGTATATTGAATTGTGCAAGTCCATTGCTTGTATAAATTGAATTCTATCCCCCTTTTGGGTGAATTGCCCACCATTTTAACAATAGTAAAAGATGTATGAGGAACATTAAACAGGAAGTAGTTTTGGAGAAGAAATAAAATATCAGTGATTCCAAGGAATAAAATGCCAAGCTCAAATTAACATAAGCAATTTTTTTCTGTATCTTCACAACTTAATATTTAGTAGCTGGAATTCTATTAGTGCCTAAATCTTAAAGGCTGCAAATTATGCTCCCAAGGAGGCAGAGTATAACTGAAATCAAGGATTATTAGAATTAACAGTACCTCTACTTTCCCTGGTGGCTCAGATGGTAAAGAATCTGCCTGCAATGCTGGAGGCCTGGGTTCAATCCCTGGGTTGGGAAGATCCCCTGGAGGAGGGCACGGCAACCCACTCCAGTATTCTTGCCTGGAGAAACCCCACGGATAGAGGAGCCTGGTGGGCTATGGTCCGTGGGGTCTCAAAGAGTTGGAGGCGACTGAATGTCTAAGCACACAGCTACTTTGATTGGGACTTCTGATGTATGAATCCCCTCTGTAACATCTGTGATAAATAGTTGAAGAGATATAACAGGTATTGGAATATCTAAATATATTTACATGTTTATAGTGCAGACATATTTCTGCCCCTTTAACCAAACAACCCGTCAGCTCCTTTTTTTCCCCCATTTCATTTAGACCATCATTTATTGTGCCCTATCACACATCAGGTAATTATCATTCCATGTTGTTTACAAAGAAAAGTAAAATTATTTCTATGGATCCTCAGTTATTGAGAGAAAAGAGTAAAAAGAGAAAGGGACATAAAGCAGTATTTTATGGCAATGATCTAAATGTCATCAATGTATTGTGTACGGTATTGTGAAAAATAGATGAATGATAGTTAAGCTAGTATGGGAGAAGTGTTAAAGATTTTCTGAAGAAGGTGACATGAATTGAGTCTTAAAAGACAAGCTGTTGATTACCAGAGGAAGAAAGAATGGCATGGGTATGTCTATGTTATGCGGAGGGAAGAATTTAAGCAAAAGATGTGATCGTGGCTTAGCTTCAGTGTTCAGTGCCTTCTATGTAGTTTTACTAAAGTGCAAGGCACACAGGAAGAGGTGAAGCTAAAGAGGCAGATTGAGGGTGGTAAGGCCATATAGATGCATGTTAAGAACTGTTGACTTTTAGATAAACAGTCATATAATCTAAATAATCTAAAACTAGATTAGTCAAATAATCTAAAACTCTTTTAGATAAACAGGAGACTTTAAAGGATTTTAGGGAGATGGGTGATATTAGCTCTGTACTTTATTTGTCAGTCTGTTGGCAGTGTGAGGGTGGATTTAAGTGGTCTGAGATATAAAATCAATAGTATATGTAAACATTCTAGACCAGAGAAGGTGAAGGTCTGAATTGGCAGTCTGGATGCAAAAATAAAAGTGGTTGCTCAAATGTAGTACATAATTACTAGGTAAACTTGTCCAGTAGGACTTGTAAATTAGGTGAAGGGGTAAAAAAAAAAAAAGACCCAAGATTTCTGGCTAGATATTAGGATTATTGGTGGAACTGTAAATCGACACATGGACTTTAGGAAAGAAAACAGTTTTGGAAGGAATATCAGTTGCATTTTAGACATCTGACTTTAAAGACCCCTGAGTTATCAAAATGGAGAGGTGTAGAAGTTAGGTATGTGTACATGTTTAGTAGTTTTAAGAGAGATCATATTTAATGCTATGACTTTTGAAGTCATGAGAGCATATAGGTAAAAGTCATAAAAGTGGTAGAGATAATTCAAGGGGAAATTTAGTATAAGAAAACTCATTCACTGGAGAGTAGCTGAGTGTGCCAGCACTTAGGTGATGAAAGAAAGAATGAAGACCAACATTATTTAGAAGTAAATTACAGTTTGATGTTATGGAAATGATGGGAGCAGAAAGTTTTAAGCACATGGAAGTGATCTACAAAATTAAAAACAGCAGAGTAGTCAACAGAAATTGAGACTGAAAATGTCTGTTGAATTGGGTCAGTGTGTCCGGATTAGGAGTAGATTTAATGGTGGCGTACAGGAGATTACAATGGACTGAGGAGAAAATGGCATGAGGAAGGGGAGTTATAAAATCAGAACATGCTGTCAGACATTTAGTGTAAAAAATGTATGATGTGTTGTCACTGATGCAAATGGAATGTAACCCATTTGTAAATTACCTTGTTTTTCTGCCACCTAATATCCAAAGTTTTATAATTTGAGTTCTGTTATTTGGTACAAGAGTTTTTCCATAAAATGAAGCCCTCTTCCAATAAGAGTGGGGAATATAATGAGTACAAATCACAAGTGCCAGACTATGTCTTTTATTCTATCCTTTTTTGAAAGATGGTTTTGTTATTTCTGGTAGAAAGATTGGAAAGAATTTTATACAATCTTGACTTCGTGTTTTTGAATCACTTTGAGTCATCTTCTGAAAAATTTCAGGCTGTAGGGCCAAACCTATATTTGCTGGGTTTTAATTATATTATACATCTAAAAATCCCAAAATTATAGCTTGCTGTATCAGACGTCTCTGTTGGTTAACACAAAGGCAGTGTGTTTGATTTATTTAAAATTTCTTGTTATTTTCATTTCAACAAGTGTGCTTTTTGTAGCTGCAATTAAGTCCAAAGTAACAGATTTCCTTTTTACTTCCTTTAATTTTTAAAAGAAAAACTTTTTGTAGACTCATTGAGTCTACAGTTTATCAAATGCTGTGTGTTACCACCAACTACTTTACTTTTTTCTCCATAATTCTATTCCTAAATTTTACCTAATTCCTTCCAAACATTAAATTTAATCTTAAAATTTTCAAACCTCTTTTAAATGGAGTGGTCTATTATTATTATTACATAACATTGCTTCTATTTACCTAAACTTATTTTTTTTTATTTAAAGAGAATTTTTAATACATAAACTGAAAATGTAATGAAAATTATCAACTTTTCACTTTATAGCTTGTCCTTTATTTATTCTTTGGTTTGTAAAAACCTAAAAAAACCTTCCTAGCTTCTCTGGTTTAATGTTTACTCTTAAAATTTTTAAAAACTTTTTTTTTCTTCTCTTCTCTATAAAAGAGAAGAGATTGACTGCAAAAGGAAATGAGGGAATTTAGGAGGGATGGAAATATAAACTGACTTTTTGTGGTGGCATTATGCATTTATAAAATGCATCAACTATACCTCAAAAAAGAATGGGTTTTATTGTATACAAGATTTTACCTCAATAAACCTGAATTCTAATAATACCTCTTAAGTTCACATAATTAGTTTAGGTATTGAAAATACATGTAAAATATTGAGAGAGAAATTATCCTACCAAATATGAAACACATTATAAAACTTCAGTGAAAGCAATATAGATGTGGTGCATGAATTGATACAAAGAACAATTGGCTAGATAGATACAGAACTATCTAATGCATAAATACATAACAATGCATAAGAATTTAGTTCAAAATAAAAGAATAAAAGCAAATGTGTTAGAGTCAATTTACTTCAGCTAGAATCCCAGCTCCAGGATTTACCTTTTATGTACTATGAATTGATAACAATCAAACTGTCTGTCCCTCAGTTTTATCTCCAGTTAAAAAATTAATTTTTTCTTTGTCGTGGTCATATGAAGATTAAATGAGGTAGTTTATGTAAAGCAAAGGTTCTTACCCATGGGATCCATGTACAGATTTAAGGGCCCAGAATTTGATGGAAAAATTACATCTTCATTTTGATCAAGCTATAAACAAAATGCTATTTCTTCTAATCATAAATGTAGGCAATAAATCACAGTAGAATTAGGAGCTGTGGCATTGCTATTATTCCAGGCAACTCCGTATCCAGTAGTGATTCATCCACCAAGTGATGAAGTCAGGGTGTCTCATATCAGTGCCCCAGTCACCTAGTTGTTTTGCAGTTCTCTGCCTACAATTATTTGTTGATTAACACAGGAAGGAGGTGATTCACTTTTATTATTTGTATAAGTTTTCAAAATTGAGCAATTCAAGTGAGACTTTTTAACCCTGGTAGGGTGGTATGGGGCTTCCCTGGTAGCTCAGCAGTAAAGAACCCGCCTGTCAATGCAGGAGATGTGGGTTTGATCCCTGGGTTGGGAAGATACCTGGAGAAGGAAACAGCAACCCACTCCAGTATTCTTGCCTGGGAAATCCCATGGACAGAAGGACCCTGGTGGGCAAAGGATCTGTGGGTGGCAAAAGAGTCAGATACAACTCAGTGGCTAAACAACAACAACAGGGTAGTGTGCCCTTTGTTAATATGGGCATTCATAGAAACCACATTATCAACGTGTACCCTATCGCTCTGGATTTGTGATTCCTCTTCATTCTGGCACCTGCTGATTTTCTTCTTCCATTTAAACTGGGTTAGCATTGATTTATTATTATTATTTTATTTTATGCAGTATGGAAGGGGCTGCAATTTTAACTTAGTCTCCTTTGTTATTGGATATAGAAGAGCTTGCCTCTTTTTATCACACATAAAATTTCTTTACTGAATTTCAGGTTTTGTGGATTTTCATCCAGTTAGACATTTTTTAAACATACAATTTCACAAGTTCCTTACCTTCCTTTAGGTCTGCTTCTTTTGAAATATGTTTCCCTTTCCATTGTGTTCCTCTGGTCATGAAGTGCTAACATTTATGTGCTATTTATCCCTTTGTTCAGAAAAAGATAAATTCACAGGTGACATCAACTCGAAACTAAACTATATTTTGTTAATTCTGTAAATCTTGCAGAAACTAAATCTCCAAGAAACTAAAACTTTTAGAACTGTTACTCTTAGCTTTATAAACCTAATGTTATTTGAAAGAAAGTATTATTTGCCAAGAAGGCTCTTAACGAATCTGATTCATTCCCTTACAATCCTTGATTCTGGAATTTCATAGGTCTGGTAAACTTAACAGGTACCCCACTCTTCCCTACCAGTGTTCCCTGACAGATCCTGGGAAAGCAAGATTTCAATTCTCTGAGCTACCTTAAATGTTATGCCTTGTGGAAACAGACTGTTATTGTGAGAATGTTCTGAGTCATCCGTAATCCATGGATCACGAGAAGATACTTTTTCTTGCTCTTTTAAGCACGTTTTTTTCCTGGAAAAAAAAAAAAAAAGCTTTCTTGTTTCTGCCCTCCTCTGCTGTTTTCATCTACATTTTTCTAGTCTATGAATTATATTCTAAGAATATCATAAATATGTAAAAAGTTTATAGACCATCTCAGCATTCTTGATTGTCAGGAATAAAATAGCACTGACAGATTTAGCACACCACACAGGCAAAAGCATCCTTTGGTACCAAGGAAGAATTTTACCATATGGCACTCTGGTAGGCTGTGGAACTGAAAAGGTGCTCCAGAGTATTTATTGTAATTCAAGTACCATGAGAATTTAACTGATGTTTTATTCCCCTTTTAATAAGAAATCTACTCAATGTTCTGTCTTTCTCTAGGCCCAGATCTCCTAGCTTAGGATATAAACTTCTTAATAAGTACTATTACATATATAATATCTATTCTGAAAAGAAAAGAAAATAGATGTCCTGAATCGATTAAGAGGGTATCATGAGTAGAACTGAAAGAAATGTATAAGGTGAATAGAGATTATACCAGAATGTTAACAGACAAAAGGTAAAGAGCAAAAAGGTCACTGAACAAATATTTTAATAATGCTTTATTGAAATTCCATCAGTTACACATTATTACCTTTACCATGCTGCAGAAACTTGGGAGGAATAATGTGAACAATGTTATCTATAATACAACAAACCTCGGCACCTCTAGGGCACACATCAGCCGCTAAGCACTTTGCCATGGATTGCCTGATTTCTTGACCTTACAATGTTGCTTTTCTTCAACAGAAGGAAACTATGTGCAGAGTCAAACAAAAATGAGCATAACAAAGAGGGTTTCTTACTGTCAGGTCAGAACTATGAACTTCTTAATAGGAGTGTTAACGTTTAGTCAGTGACTCTGCACAGAGGCCATATTAAGTGATTTACATGTTTTCACTCATTTCATCCTCACCCTAAACTCTGAGGTACATACCATCCATTTTTATAGAAGAAAAAATTAACATATATAGAGACGAAATAACTAGATCAGTATCATCCATGTAGTAAGTACATTTTTGGAATTTAAATGTGAATGCCACTGCTATGTTGCCTCCTTAATGTCAGTCTTTTGTGGAAAAGTAAGGTACAGTGAGGGACACACTGAAGCCATGTCAAAAAGTGCAGTAGACTCTGAGGTAAACACCTGAGTATATGTACTATTGAAACAGGATGCTCCGGTTAAGGCTAGACAATCTCTCATTGTGAAAACAGTGCTCATTTGTAAGGTGAGAGGGCAAGGTTGGAGCATGTGTGTCTAGTTGTTTTGAGATCTAAAGTGTTGTATCGTCTTTATTCTAACCCAACCACTTTTTCAGAGCACTGCTTTCCATGTTAGTTGTTCACTGCACCGATTAGGAGGGGACGCCGCAGGAAAGGACAATGGGAAGCCTGCTCATGTCTTGTTTGTCCTATGTGACTCAACACAACCTAACCAGGACCCTTCAAACACTGATGCTTTTATTACTTACCCCTAGCAGATCCAATTGCTTGCTGCAGTTCACGGGGTGGTAAGGTAGGAAGACGTAAATATACAGGGAAATATTTCTTCCGATTTTCTAAAGTAGAAGTTTTCTATCCTTTGAGATTCAATATAAGCCTATGAGTTTTAGACGTAATTTATAGTTTCAAAGTCTTTAACACTGGGAAATGAAGATAATGGTGTATAAAACTAGGTAGCATAATGTTTCTAATGGGAAACTTGTGTTCATATCAATTTGCAGTCCTCTGAGGATCTCTGCCAGATCTTTTCTGTGTCATTAGGCTTCCATGGCTATTAAGTGTGAGAGTCGATGCCATCACAATTCTATGCTTCCAAACAGCTTTCTTCACTGTTACACTATGTATGCGGAGGGTGGGAGAAGGAAGGAGCAGGTGGAACCAACAAATACATCTTAAGACTCATCATATTAAGCCTCAGCGACTACAGGGCAAAGTATGAAAAATGGAACTCTGAGTTTTGGCTTTGAACTGTCATTAAATTCATTTGATCATTTTTAAAAACTGTGATGATCTCTTCAGTAAACTGGAGGCAAGAGGAAACTTAAGTACTGAACTGTAATACACGGAAAATCCTGACAACTCTCCCTTTCATTTATATATCCAGAATCTGACTCCTTCTCCCTGTTTTTAAGACCCTGGATGAAGTTTTTATTACCTATAACTTGAAACACTGAACTCCATAAAACAATCAGATTGAGTCTAAGTGAAGTGAAAGTTGCTCAGATGTGTCCAACTCTTTGTGACCCCATGGACTATACAGTCCATGGAATTATCCAAGCCAGAATATTAGAGTGGGTTGCCTTTCCCTTCAACAGGGGATCTTCCCAACCCACAGATTGAACCCAGGTCTCCCACATTGCAGGTAGATTCTTTACCAGCTGAGTCACCAGGGAAGCCCAAGAATACTGGAGTTTGTAGCTTATCCCTTCTCCAGCAGATCTTCCCAACCCAGGGTTTGAACCCAGGTCTCCTGCATTACAGGCAGCTTCTTTACCAGCTAAGCTACCAGGGAAGCCTAGATTGAATCTGATGAAGTGTAAATTTAACACAGACATTCTCCATCTCAAAAATGCAATAAATTCTAATTTAAAAAGTTGTATGCACCCCTAGATTCATTGCAGCCCTGTTTACAATAGCCAAGATATGGAAGCAACTTAAGTATCCATTGATAGATAAATGATGAAAGAGGATGTGGGGTATGTGTGTAATGGAATATTGCTGCTAAGTCGCTTCAGTCATGTCTGACTCTGTGTGACCCCATAGATGGCAGCCCATCAGGCTCCCCCGTCCCTGGGATTCTCCAGGCAAGAACACTGGAATGGGTTGCCATTTCCTTCTCCAATGCATGAAAGTGAAAAGTGAAAGTGAAGTCGCTCAGTCGTGTCCGACCCTTAGCGACCCCATGGACTGCAGCCTACCAGGCTCCTCTGTCCATGGGGTTTTCCAGGCAAGAGTACTCAACCATGAAAAGAATGAAGTCTTGCCATTTACAGTCACATGGATGGACCTAGAGAGTATTATGCTATTATGCTAAGTTAAATATGTCAGAGAAAGACATATAGTATATAAACTCACTAATATGTGGAATCTAAAAAAAAAAAAGTGAACAAAGACAGCAAATGAACAAATAAAACAAAGCAGAAGCAGATTCATAGATACAGAAAACGAACAGGGGGTTGCCAGAAAGGAGGTGGGTGGATAGTCAGAATAGATGAAGGGAATTAAGAGGCATAAATTTCAGTTAAAAAAATAAGTCATGGAGATGCACTATACAAAACAGGAAATATAGTCAATAATATTGTAATAACTTTAAATTGTTACAGAAGTTTCTTATATTTCCATACAAATTGTGAGATGATTTGTTCTAGTTCTGTGAAAAATACCATTGGTAGCTTGATAGGGATTGCATTGAATCTATAGAAACCTCGAATAGCCAAAGCAATCTTGAGGAAGAAGAATGGAACTGGAGGAATCAACCTGCCTGACTTCAGGCTCTACTACAAAGCCACAGTCATCAAGACAGTATGGTACTGGCACAAAGATAGAAATATAGATCAATGGAACAAAATAGAAAGCCCAGAGATAAACCCACGCACCTATGGACACCTTATCTTCGACAAAGGAGGCAAGAATATTCAATGGAGAAAAGACAATCTCTTTAACAAGTGGTGCTGGGAAAACTGGTCAACCACTTGTAAAAGAATGAAACTAGAACATTTCCTAACACCGTACACAAAAATAAACTCAAAATGGATTAAAGATCTAAATGTAAGACCAGAAACAATAAAACTCCTAGAGGAAAACATAGGCAAAACACTCTCTGACATAAATCACAGCAGGATCCTCCATGACCCACCTCCTAGAATATTGGAAATAAAAGCAAAAATAAACAAATGGGACCTAATTAAAATTAAAAGCTTTTGCACAACAAAGGAAACTATAAACAAGGTGAAAAGACAGCCTTCAGAATGGGAGAAAATAATAGCAAATGAAGCAACAGACAAACAATTAATATCAAAAATATACAAGCAACTTCTGCAGCTGAATTCCCGAAAAATAAACGACCCAATCAAAAAATGGGCCAAAGAACTAAACAGACATTTCTCCAAAGAAGACATACAGATGGCTAACAAACACATGAAAAGATGCTCAACATCACTCATTATTAGAGAAATGCAAATCAAAACCACAATGAGGTATCATTTCACACCAGTCAGAATGGCTGCTATCCAAAAGTCTACAAGCAATAAATGCTGGAGAGGGTGTGGAGAAAAGGGAACCCTCTTACACTGTTGGTGGGAATGCAAACTAGTACAGCCACTATGGAGAACAGTGTGGAGATTCCTTAAAAAACTGGGAATAGAACTGCCATATGACCCAGCAATCCCACTGCTGGGCATATACACCGAGGAATCCAGAATTGAAAGAGACGCGTGTACCCCAATGTTCATCGCAGCACTGTTTACAATAGCCAGGACATGGAAGCAACCTAGATGTCCATCAGCAGACGAATGGATAAGGAAACTGTGGTACATATACACAATGGAATATTACTCAGCCATTAAAAAAAATACATTTGAATCGGTTCTACTGAGATGGATGAAACTGGAGCCCATTATACAGAGTGAAGTAAGCCAGAAAGAAAAACAACAATACAGTATACTAATGCATATATATGGAATTTGAAAGATGGTAACGATAACCCTATATGCGAGACAGAATAAGAGACACAGATGCATGGAACAATTTTATGGACTGTGAGGGAGAAGGTGAGGGTGGGACGTTCTGGGAGAATAGCATTGAAACATGTATATTATCATATGTGAAACAGAACACCATTCCATGTTCGATGCATGAGACAAGGGCTCAGGGCCGGGGCAATGGGATGATCCAGAAGGATAGGATGGGGAGGGAGGTGGGTGGGGGGTCCAGGAGGGGGAACACATGTAAACCCATGGCTGATTCATGTCAATGTATGGCAAAAACTATTGCAATGTTGTGAAGTGATTGGCCCCCAACTAAAATAAATAAATTTATAAAAAAAAAAAAAAAAAAACTGTTACAGAAGGTAACTCACTGTGGTGAGCATCTGGTGATGTTTATAAATGTCAGCTCATTGTACACCTGAAACTAATATAATATTGTATGTCAATTATACTTCAAAAAGAGAAAAGAAAAACTTCAATCTTGAGATTTGTTGCACTATTTTTTCTTTAGAGAATTTTTCTCTTGTTCTTTTAATTAGGAGTAGTTTTCCTGTTTCTTTCTTTTTATTTTGCTTTCTCTGTCTCTATATATTTAGGTGAAACAATTATATATTTTGGTTTTGAAGTGGTGTTTTTAGGTGGGAACATCTCTGTGTAGACTGTGTGTACCCAGTATTTTGCTTCGAAGATTGGTTTTCGTATGGATGCCAGCCACATCTTCCCTCAGAGCATGCTGGCCTTTGTCTCCTTGATAGGGATGTGATTTGTGTCCAGACCCTGCCCTGGACGTGAGGTCTCTTCTTTGCTCTGTGGCTGTCACCACCCAGTTAAGGACAGCGTTTGCTCCCCAATTGTTGGAGTAGACAGGGTCATGTTTGAGCAGGCTCTGTTGCTCTTGAGTGCATGCACTGTCCCAAAGAAGGTGACTACTGAAGCAAGCGAGGGCCCTGCAGTCCCAGTGAGCTAGGCACTGCCCATGCAAGTATCTGTCGTTCCACTCAGAAGCAGCCCAAGCTTGCATCCCGTGCTCTCTTGTATTCACCCATGGCTAATGCAAAGCTCTGACGTGAGTAGTCTGGGGCTCATGACTGGGTAACTCTGACTGCAGGAACCAAGGTGGGTGTGCTGCCACTTGGAATCTGAGATACCTCTGTGGTAGACCTCTCCCATGACCTGTCCACCCTAGATCTGATGCCAAGCTGCTGCACTCTGGCATTGGTGGAGCCAGAAATAAACTGCTGTGTACTTCTGCCCAGCGCCTGTCCACCCAAGACTCAGCGTCCAGCCTCAGCCTGTTCTGTGGCGCTGCACATGCCTGTGGCCACAGTGTCTGTCATGACCAGGACCCGCCCTCGCCCCATGCCTGCTGACAGTGGGCTCAGCGGCCAGAACTGCTGTGTGTGTGTGTGTGTGTGTGTGTGTGTGTGTGTGTGTGCGCTGACATTGCCCACTGTGACTCTCGTCCTCCTCAACCCCACCCCAGACGCTGCAGGCTATCTCTAGCTAGATCAAGTCCTCTCTCAGAATCTGTATGCCTTGGATTCAGCGCTTAGACACACGGAGCTCTTGTGGAGCCGCCCTGTGCACACACTCATAGTGTCTGCCCCGTTCATCCCGCCACCCCCGTGCTTGCGCTGACAGTGGTCATTGTAGTTCCGTCTGATCGCACCCTCCGCCTGCACTTCTGTCTCTCTCTGTGCAGCCAGACTGAATCTCTGTCCTGACCTCCTGCCAGTCTGCCGTGTAAAGAGAGTGGGGCCGGGACATTGGCTCCTTAGAGTGGGAAGTAGGCAAGGTGGCAGCCACCAGCACGTCTCTCTCCACCTTGATTATTAGCAAGTGAGCATGGGTGCTTTCTTCTTGAGCAGAGTCTAGACTTCTCCAGCCTTTTTATCTGCCCCAGTCTGTTTCCCAGCAGTTAAGGGGCTTTTCAAGGACCTTCTCTTTTCTACAGATCCCTTCCAGGAGTGCTGGTCTTGATGATCTTTTATTTTTTCCTTTCTACCTGATTACATGGAGATGTTTCTTATAGCTTTGGTTGTATAGAAAATCAGTTTCCAGGTGGTTTTCTATGGGAATTGTTCCACATGTAGATGCATTTTCTTTGTATTTTTGTCAAAGAGCTGAGCTTCACGTCCTTCTACTCTCCCATTTTGATCCTTCTCCTGACTTACTCTTTTGTTATCTTTGGTTATTTATCTCTAGTGTATAAAATAATATGCATATATTGATATTTCTTGATGTATTCATTTTAATCATTGTTTATTGATTTGCTCTAATGGAAGATTAGGATTTCACTTTCCTTCATACCACATCTCAACATTCGATCACATCCTTTAAAAATTGATTTCAATAAAAATTTCTGATTAAATTAATTGTGAAGCTTTATATTATTCAAAATGTAAATATTAGTCACTGCTAAGAAAAATTATATAAAATGTAGGTTTTATCATCAGTCTTTGTTTTTATTGAATTTAACATTTGCTTCATTTTACTAGTTCTCTATGTACCTATTTTGTGCATTATCAATCTATTAACACTGTTATTTTCCCAAATCTCTATTACACTAAAGGCTATATCATTTCCATTTATTTCCTAAAGACTGTATTTTATCCTATTGTGCCAGCCTAAGCTTGCATTTGCTTTCTAAGTCATTTTCTTTCTAATTGTGCTCTGACTCTGGGGCTTTCTGACTTTGGAGACAGTTTTTACTTTCCCTCTCTGTTAAATCTTATTTTGTTTCTTAGTTTATTCCTTTGTCTAACTGGATCACATCTTTCAGTAGTTTCATAGAATGGAAAATTAGGCTGTAAATTTCTTAAACCTATACATGTCTAAATGTGAATTTATTTTACCCTTCCAATTAATTCATAAATGAACTGAATGCAGAATTCTAAGTTGAAAGTCATTTTTTTTTTTTTTTTTCAGAATTGTGATGGTATTACTCCATGGTTTTCTGGCTCTTGTTGTAGAGAATTTCTGTGATGTGTGATTCCTATTCCTTTGTGTGGAATCTTGTTTCACTCTCTGATGATTTTAGAAAATTTTTTATCCTCGACATGTGGAAAATTCAGGATGGCATTGTTTGTTGTAAGATTTCTTTATTTCATTGTGCAAGATCCTCTATCAGCTCTTTATATTTGCAGACATGTTTCCCACATTTATAGGAAATGCTGCTGCATTTTTGATAATTTTCTTTCAGCTGTTTTTTTTGTTTCATTTTAATTTCTATTACTAGAATAATGAAAATCTTGAATAGTCTTTTAAATGTTTTAAATATGTATTACATTTTTTTAATATCCATCTTTTTTTTTTTTTTTAATAAAATCTAGGGTTTCAGTTCAGTTCAGTTGCTCAGCCGTGTCTGACTCTTTGCAACATCATGGACTGCAGCATGCCAGGCTTCTTTGTCCAACACCAACTCCCAGAGCTTGCACAAACTCATGTCCATCAAGTTGCTGATGCCATCCAACCCTCTCATCCTCTGTCGTCCCCTTCTCCTCCTGCTTTCAATCTTTCCCAGCATCAGGGTCTTTTCCAATAAGTCAGTTCTTCACATCAAGTGGCCAAAGTATTGGAGTTTCAGCTTCAGCATCAGTCCTTCCAATGAATATTCAGGACTGATTTCCTTTAGGATTGACTGGTTGGATCTCTTTGCAGTCCAAGGGACTCTCAAGAGTCTTTTCCAACACCATAGTTCAAAAGCATCGATTTTTCAGCACTCAGCTTTCTTTATAGTCCAACTCTCACATCCATACATAACCACTAGAAAAACCATAGCTTTGACTAGACAGACCTTTGCTGGCAAAGTAATGTTTCTGCTTTTTAATATGCTGTCTAGGTTTGTCACAGTTTTTCTTCCAAGGAACAAGTGTCTTTTAATTTCATGGCTGCCGTCACCATCTGCAGGGATTTTGGAGACCCCAGAAATAAAGCCTGTCACTGTTTCCATTGTTTACCCGTCTATTTGCCATGAAGTGATGGGACCAGATGCCATGATCTTAGTTTTTCAAATGCTGAATTTTAAATCAACTTTTTCACTCTCCTCTTTCACTTTCATCAAAAGGAGCTTTAGTTCTTCTTCGCTTTCTGCCATAAGGGTGGTGTCATCTGTATATCTGAGACTATTGATATTTCTACTGGCAATCTTGAAAATCTAGGGCTTATTCTTGACTTCATCTTTTATACCCTCATTTTAAAACCTTTCAGTGTTATATTTTTAATTTTAAACATATATCTCATGTTATATTTTAGTGGTGGTATTTTATTAATTTAACATATTACTTTTCTCTTCTCTTACTGTGGCTCAACAAGGCTCTAAATAAGCTGGCATCAGGTTTTTGTACAAATTATTCTTTTCATACTTCAAATCTTATTTTAAAAGACACCTCCTGAATTTTCTTTATAACAATTTATATTTGAATTTGTAATTACTCATTCTCTTTTTACTTGTTTATTATCTCTGTATCTCTGCTAGAGTGTTTTTGATGGCAAAATTATCTTTTCTTAAAAGAACATTTATAATATTTGGTACATAATCAACAATTGGTTAGTGTTAATGAGAAGGAAATTAAAATGGTACAGAGTAGGAAAGAATGTATTGAAGTACATAATAATCATATAAAATGAATACTAGTAGAAATTGAATATACTAAATTAGTGGGTATAGGTAACCTATACTTGTAAGATATTATAAAGAATCAGAAAATGTAAAAAAGCAGAAAGCCATAATGCTTGGATTCTTAACCCCTCAATAAAAATGTGAAGCAAGAATGCAATTGTTGTTTTATCAAGTGGGGCAGAACGTTCAGTGAAAATGAAACTGTGGTGAACTTTTAGGCTCAACTGAAGAATTGGCCTGACTATGAAACCCCCATACTCATAATAATTGTATAAAGATGAAAATGCTTTCTTTAAATGAAGTAAACTGTAATCAAGCATGCAGTAACAAGAGATCATGCTAGCTTCGCCTTTGAATAAACTTTTTGATAAGAAATTATGAGCAGTTTTTGCAGAACATAAGAAAATGATCTTAGTTATAAATAAGATACTGCCCTGAGTTTGAAATCCAGAGAGCTTCTTGATTCCTCTTACACACTGTAACTCCTGTGGATGCTCTTGTAATCAGTATAAATAAACCATGTTACCTCATTACTTTTCCTTGGTTCCATTTTTTTTTTTAATGGAATGAAATCCCTTGACTGGAGGACAACAAGACTCATTTGACTCATTCTTCTGATTACTTTGTAAAATAGTTTGAGCTAACAGCAATTGTAGCAGCTATTTTCTTAGCTCCCTGCTGCCACTATGGACAGTAAACTCTGCCTAAGAAGTTGAAACAGGGAAACATGAGCAACTGTCAAAAAGATATGTTGAATAAATTCAGAAAGGTATCATGTTATGCATTTGTTCAGCAGGAAGCTACATGACCTTGTGAAGGTCATTTCAGCTCAGAGCACATTAGCTCTCTGAGAATTATAACATTTGCAATGTGATGTACATAGGGCTTCTGTAGAAGAAGTATCATGAAGGATGAAAGAGTAGAATGGATCATTACCAAGACAGAATATAAGAAGGAGTCCTGAGGTGGCAGAAGGAGGTGGAGGCATTATTATATTTTGGTTATCAGCAGGACCCAAAACACAGTATGGGGCTCAAGAATCATTTTTGATATAAAAATATTTCAGTGTGAAATCTATATGAATGCTGATGCCACTTTAATGTGGGGGTAGCTTAGGTTCAGGGATCTTCCAGTCTGGGGAATTTTATTACAGAGAGAGTTTAGAGTGGTGTGTAGGGTTGAGAAATTATGTGAAGGAGAGAGATAGAGTTCAAAAGACAAACTTCTGACAGGCATGAAAAACTATTAGAAAGCTTTAAGTAGAAAATCAATCAAGGGATAGGTCTAACTCATTAATCAGAATTAAAGTAGCAAATAAGTGATTACTTAGAAATTTTGAAAAAGAATTATCACCTCTAGGGACCTTTTGAGGTTCAAGTTGTTTCAAACAGAGCTATTTATTTAGGAAGTAAAAAGTTCCATCTTTTCAGAGGGCCACTGGCAAACATGCCTGGTAAAGGCATTTATTCTGAAAGAGCATTGCTTTATTCTTATTCATTTTATTAGCCATTTACCTCTTGGGAGAATTGTTTAAATATTTAATGCTTATTCATGTTTATTATGCAGTAGACCAAAGGCTGCTAGGTCTCTAAAGGAATTACAGTCTTTTATACTGTAATAGTTTGGAAGTTTGTATTTATATCCAGGAATTCTTGCTCCTCTGTAAACTCATCCTTTGTTTTACTATTCTTCATCAGAAAAAGGAAATGTTTCCTTTTAATTTTTTTTAAATTTCATTTTTATTTATTTATTTTTGGCCATGCCACATAGCTTGTGGGATCTTAGTTCCTCAATCAGGAATCCAACTTGTACCCCCTTCGGTGAAATCTTAGAGTCTTAACCACTGGACTACCAGGGAAGTGTTCCCACCTGCCACCAAAAAGAAGAATAAGGAAACAGCTGTAAAGAATAAATCATTAGATCGTTCTTTTCTTCTTAACAACTATCGTCAACTTATTCTTAAGGAAAATGACTTAATAAAACTATTTATTTTCCCCTTTGTGGTCCATCCAGTTTCCAAAACTCCTAAAAAATGTGCAAGCTTTTTCAAAGCCTACTTCAATTTGAGAACCAATATCAAATATAATACTCCTTTAAAAACCTGGTCAATATTAACTAGACATGGAACTCTTCTCTAAGGAGAGTGTCTTACTTTGTTTTGATTTTTTAATATGATTTCTTTATTTGCCTTTTGGTCTTGCCTCTTTATTTGCCTTTTGGCTAAAATGGTAAAGAATCTGCCTGCAATGCAGGAGACTCAGGTTTGATCCCTAGGTCAGGAAGATCCCCTGGGTAAGGGATAGCTACTTATTCCAGTATTCTTGTCTGGAGAATCCCATGGATAGAGGAGCCTGGCAGGCTACAGTTCATGAAGTTGCACAGAATTAGACATTACTGAGCAACTAACACTTTCACATTTGCCTTTTACCCCATACATGAAAAAAACCTAAGAAAATAAATTATCAGGGTAGGAACTTAATAAATATTGAAACTACCTGTATTCATTTATTCCAAGTCTAAACTGAAAGATTCGAAATCCAAATAATTATATATATTAAAAATTCTTCTTTTTGAAACCTCCAGAAATCTATTTCGCTAACTCCATGTTTCCAGTTTCAAGAAAAACACAATTTTTCCCTTTTAATTACAGTATGGAAGTGTAATACTGTATGAGAGAAAGAGGTTGAAATTCCTGGATTGAAAACACTTGAAAGAAGCCAGTATAAGACTACAGTGTACTCTGCAACAAGCTTAGTATTATCCCTGGATGTCCACAACCTGACCTCTCAGCTGTTGCTATCACTTATTTGTTCCTTTCCCAAGCTGATAACTTTTAGCAACTGTCTCTTTTTCCCAGTTCTAGGATTGTATCTCAGTTATTTGCCATTCTACAAAACCTTAGAAATTGTTCCTCACACTTTTATAACTTGGAATTCCAAGCTTAAAATTCTGCAATATTTATTCATTCTTTATTATTTCAGGGTTGCCTTGCAACTAAACAGAGATCGCTCTGTCATTTTTAAGATTGCACCCAAGTATTGCATTTCAGAATCTCTTGTTGACTATGAGGGCTACTCTATTTCTTCTAAGGGATTCTTGCCCACAGTAGTAGTAGATATAATGGTCATCTGAATTAAATTTGCCCATTCCAGTCCATTTTAGATCACTGATTCCTAAAATGTCGGTGTGCACTCTTGCCATCTTCTATTTGACCACTTCTAATTGACCTTAATTCATGGACCTAACATTCCAGTTCCTATGCAATATTGCTTTTTAGAGCATCTGCCTTTACTTCCATCACCAGTCACATCCACAACTGGGCGTTGCTTTCCCTTTGAAGAGGCTCCACCTCTTCATTCTTTCTGAAGTTATTTCTCCACTGATATCCAGTAGCATTTTGGGCACCTACCGACCAGGGGAGTTCATCTTTCAGTGTCCTATCTTTTTCTCTTTTCATACTGTTCATGGGGTTCTCAAGGCAAGAATACTGAAGTGATTTGCCATTCCCTTCTCCGATGGATGATGTTTTGTCAGAACTCTCCACCATGACCCATCCGTCTTGGGTGGCCCTACAAGGCATGGCTCATAGTTTTCATTGAATTAGACAAGGCTGCGGCTCATGTGATAAGTTTGATTAGTTTTCTGTGCTTGGGGTTTTCATTCTGTTGCCCTCTGAGGAGTCGGCTTCCCCAGTCCTGTGTAAGTTATGGTGACTCTGTGGTGCAGAACACTCTTGGAGGGCACAAAATAAACCTTGCGTGCACCAGGAACCAGGAGAAAGGAGCAGTGACCCCACAAGGGACGGACCCAGACTTGCCTGTGTGTGTCCAGGAATCTCCGGCAGAGGCGTGGGTCATCAGTGGCCTGCTGCAGTGTAGGGGGCACTGAGCATAGCAGTGCATGCATTGGGCCATTTGAAGGAGGTCAACATTATCTTCATTGCCTCCACCATAGTTTGGCCTCAGGTCAAATAACAGGGCAGGAACATAACCCTGCCCATCAACAAAAATTGGACTGAAGATTTACTGAGCATGGCCCCACCCATCAGAACAAGACCCAGGTTTCCCCTCAGTCAGTCTCTCCCATCAGGAAGCTTCCATAAGCCTCTTATCCTTCTCCATCAGAGGGCAGGTAGAATGAAAAACACAATGACAGAAACTAACCAATCTGATCACATGGACAACAGCCTTAGGTAACTCAATGAAACTATGAGCCATGCCCTGTAGGGCTACCCAAGACGAAGGGTCATGCTGGAGAGTTCTGACAAAACGTCGTCCACTGGAGAAGGGACTGGCAAACCACTTCAGTATTCTTGCCTTGAGAACCCCATGAACAGTATGAAAAAACAAAAAGATAGGACACTGAAAGATGAACTCCCCAGGTCAGTAAATGCCCAATATGCTACTGGAGATCAGTGGAGAAATAACTCCAGAAAGAATGATGGGATGCAGCCAAAGCGAAAACAACAGCCAGTTGTGGTTGTGACTGGTGATGGAAGTAAAGGCCAATGCTGTGAAGAGCTATATTGGATAGGAACCTGGAATGTTAGGTCCATGAATCAAGGCAAACTGGAAGCAGTCAAATTGAGACGACATTAGTGAATGTCGACAGTTTAGGAATCAGTGAACTAAAATGGACTGGAATGGGTGGATTTTACTCAGATGACCATTATATATACTACTGTGGGCAAGAATACCTTAGAAGAAATAGAGTAGCCCTCATAGTCAACAAAAGATTCTGAAATGCAGGACTTGTGTGCAATCTCAAAAACGACAAAATGATCTCTGTTCGTTTCCAAGGCAAACCATTCAGTATCACAGTAATCCAACTCTATGCCCCGACCAGAAATGCTGAAGAAGCTGAAGTTGAACAGTTCTATGAAGACCTACAAGACCTTCTAGAACTGACACCCAAAGATGTCCTTTTCATTATAGGGGCCTGGAATGCAAAAGTAGGAAGTCAAGAAATACCTGGAGTAACAGGCAAATTTGGCCTTTGAACACAGAATGAAGCAGGGCAAAGGCTAATAAAGTTTTGCCAAGAGAACACAGTGGTCATAGCAAACACCCACTTCCACCAACACAAGAGAAGAATCTACACATGGACATCACCAGATGGTCAATACCAAAATCAGATCAATTAAATTCTTTGCAGCCACATATGGAGAAGCTCTGTACAGTCAGCAAAAACAAGACCAGGAGCTGACTGTGGCTCAGACCATGAACTCCTTATTGCCAGACTCAGAATGAAATTGAAGAAAGTAGGGAAAACCACTTGACCATTCAGCTATGACCTAAATCAAATCCCTTACAATTATACAATGGAAGTGATAAATAGATTCAGGGGATTAAATCTGATAGACAGAGTGCCTGAAGAACTATGGGCAGAGGTTCCTGACATTGTACAGGAGGCAGTGATCAAGGACATCCCCAAGAAAAAGAAATGCAAAAATGCAAAATGGCTATCTGAGGAGGCCTTACAAATGCTGTGAAAAGAAGAGAAGGAAAGGCAAAGGAGAAAAGGAAAGATATACCCATTTGAATGCAGTTTCAAAGAATAGCAAAGAGAGATAAGAAAGCTCTCCTCAGTGGTCAATGCAAAGAAATAGAGGGAAACCATAGAATGGGAAAGACTAGAGATCTCTTCAAGAAAATTAGAGATACCAAGGGAACATTTCATGCAAAGATGGGCACAATAAAGGACAGAAATTGTATGGACCTAACAGAAGCAGAAGATATTAAAAGGTGGCAACAATACACAAAAGAACTATACAATAAAGATCTTCATGACCCAGATAATCACGATGGTGTGATCACTCACCTAGAGCCAGACATCCTGGAATGCAAAGTCAAGTGGGCCTTAGGAAGCATCACTAAGAACAAAGCAAGTGATGGAATTCCAGTTGAGCTATTTCAAATCTAAAAGATGATGCTGTGAAAGTGCTGCACCCAATATGCCAGCAAATTTGGAAAACTCATCAGTGGACACAGGAATGGAAAAAGTCAGTTTTCATTCTAATCCAAAAGATAGGCAATGCCAAAGAATGTTCAAACTACTGCACAATTGCACTCACATCACACAGTAGCAAAGTAATACTCAAAATTCTACAAGCCAGTCTTCAACAGTATGTGAACCGTGAACTTCCAGATGTTTAGGCTGGATTTAGAAAAGCCAGAGGGCCAGAGATCAAATTGCCAATATCTGCTGGATCATTGATAAAGCAAGAGAGTTCCAGAAAAACTTCTACTTCTGCTATATTGACTATGCCAAAGCCTTTGACTCTATGGATCACAACACACTGTGGAAAATTCTTCAAGAGATGGGGATACCAGACCACCTGACCTGCCTCCTGAGACATCTGTATGCAGGTCAAGAAGCAACAGTTAGAACTGGACATGGAAAAACAGACCGATTCCAAATTGGGAAAGGAGTAAGTCAAGGCTGTATATTATCTCCCTGCTTATTTAACTTCTATGCAGAGTACATCATGTGAAATGCCACGCTGGATGAGGCACAAGCTGGAATCAAGATTGCCAGGAGAAATATCAATAACCTCAGATATGAGGATTACACCATCATGATGGCAGAAAGCAAAGAAGACCTAAAGAGCCTCTTGATGAAAGTGAAAGAGGAGAGTGAAAAGGTTGGCTTCAAACTCAACATTCAGAAAACTAAGATCATGGCATCCAGTCCCATCATGTCATGGCAAATAGATGGGGAAACAATGGCAACAGTGAGAGATTCTAATTTTGGGGGCTTCAGAATCACTGCAGATTGCAACTGCAGCCATGAAATTAAAAGATGCTTGCTTCCTGGAAGAAAAGTTATGACAAAACTAGAAAGTACATTAAAAAGCAGAGACATTACTTTGCCAACAAAGGTCCATCTAGTCAAATCTATGTTTTTTTCCAGCAGTCATGTGTGGATGTGAGAGTTGAACTATAAAGAAAGCTGAATGCTGAAGAATTGATGCTTTTTTGAACTGTGGTGTTGGAGAAAACTCTTGAGAGTCCCTTGGACTGCAAGGAGATCAAAGCAGTCAATCCTAAAGGAAATCAGTCCTGAATATTCATTGAAAGGACTGATGCTAAAGCTGAAACTCCAATACTTTGGCCACTTGATGTGAAGAACTGACTCATTGGAAAAGACCCTGATGCTGGGAATGATTGAAGGCAGGAGGAGAAGGGGACAACAGATATGGTTAGATGGCATCAGCGACTTGATGGACATGAGTTTGCGCAAGCTGTGGGATTTGGTGATGGACAGGGAAGACTGGCATGCTGCAGTCCATGGGATCACAAAAAGTCAGACATGACTGAGCAACTGAACTGAACTTATTATTTCGGGTTAACTCTTTGTATGGGCTTCTCTGGTGGCTCGGTGGTAAAGAATGTCTGCTAACGCAGGAGATGCGGGTTTGATATCTGGTTGGTGTAGAGCCCCTGGAGAAGGAAATGGCAACATAATCCAGTATTCTTACCTGGAAAACCCCAAGGACAGAGGAGCTGGGTGAGCTATGTCCATGGGGTCACAAAGAGTCAGACACAACTTAGCGACTAAACAGCAACAGCAAAGTTCTTTGTATGGCATTATTGAAAAACCTCAGATTGTTATGAGTGATCAGGTATAAAGCTGTGGATCTGAAATATAACAGCTGTTTCAACTTGGTCAAACTTCTTAACTTAGATGAATTTCAGTTTTTTCATATGTAAAATGGAAAATTTAGTAAATATCTTATATTACTGTTGTTGGTAGCAAGTGAAAGAATTTATGTAAGGGACTAGGGATAGGATTTATGTAAGGCAATAGCAACCCACTCCAGTACTCTTGCCTGGGAAATCCCATGCACGGAGGAGCCTGGTAGGCTGCAGTCCATGGGGTCGAGAAGAGTCAGACATGACTGAGCGACTTCACTTTCACTTTTCACTTTCATGCATTGGAGAAGGAAATGGCAACCCACTCCAGTGTTCTTGCCTAGAGAATCCCAGGGACAGGGGAGCCTAGTGGGCTGCCGTCTATGGGGTCGCACGGAGTCAGACACGACTGAAGCGACTTAGCAGCAGCAGCAGCAGTTAAGACTGAAAATGCAATTCCCCTTTCCTTCTCAACACTGTTTTCCTTTTCTCAAGTAAAACTGAGTTTCATTTTTTTTCAGCAGCTGCAGCAACATACATGCAATTGAATATGACTATGCAGCCTGAATTTTTGTTGCTGTTCTCAATGTTTTAAATGATCTAAAACTTTTCAAATTCTGTGAAATGAGTTTACTTATAATGGTAGACTCCTAATTTCAATTATCTGCTCATTTTTGGTTATCTTTTTTAAAGTTTTCACAGCAGTCTTGAATTGACAATATTATTTACACAGAAATAGCATCAACTAGCAGTCATAGGAAAAACAAGTACTAGGAGATTATTATCATGCCAAGATATAAATAAATGAAACTATATGTATACGTGTACATAAACTGAAAAATACAGAACAAAGACCCAGTGAAAGGCAGGTACTTGGTACATAATCATCTATTTAGAAAGCACTGTTTTTATACCTCCTCACTGGGGCAAATATAAGTTTATTTCACTCTGAATTATCAAGAGATGTTAATATACAAGACAGACTCTTTGGGGGCAGGGACACATACATGTGCAAAACAGACTGAAGGAAATAATGATGACAGAAACAGCTCCTGCCTCCTGTCTACTGCTGCAGAGACATCTTAATAGAGGGGAAGAAAATACCTTACTTTTTAAAAGCCACTTTAGGAAATGGTTATAGACCTCTAGGGCAGAACAGGGAGGCAGGCCACGAAATATTTATGAATAGGAGGGATGGATATACAGTAAAAACTGTAGAACACTGGTCATAAGGGATTGCAGTACTAACCTGACACCAGCGCACACTGGGGCAGGACAAGGCCACCAGCAGTTGCGTTCTTAAGACAGCAAAGGCCAATGGCTGGTAAAGCTACTGTTGGAGCAGAAAACAGTCTCTGTCTTAAGAATTTGATCACGGAACCATGTAAAATTCACTTTTAAATGGTAGTGAGCATTTTAAGGAGGCTTAAGAGTCATACCCTGATTCTCTCCTTTGCCCAAGTTACTCTCTGGTAGTAAGTTGGCACCGGGATACTCATTCACTTTTGGAGGCTAGGAAGACACTAAAGTAGTGTAGTGTTATGTGTCCCTGGGTGGAATGAAAACTTGAATGTGCTTGCCCGGGTCTAAGATGCTACCAACAAAGACTAGGAAGATAAAAATCCCATTGAATACAAGTACGTGATTTCTTTGATTTAGCTTTACTATAATAAGTTTAGACAGACAAAATTGTGCAATTTGACTTGAATAACTTTGTCTCATCCTCAGCTCAATACCTGATTCCCTGAGGACGTAACTTCCTCTATTGCTATCCAAACAAACTTTTAGCTAGATGTTACATATAATGGGAGCTGATAAAAAATTCACATTAAGGATTTAATGACAAACTGTTTAATTTGCCCCTTGTTTCCCAGAGGGAAAATTCAGACATCACTGATAGGCTCCTGTGAAAATGTTTTGAAGGTAGCTCTGAACTACTCTGCGCAGGTATCCATCCAAGATCATGTCAGTTGGTTGTAAACTTGAATGCCAGAGCAACATCCTGTTGAACCTGGTTGGAAGGTATTTTAGGAGTTGGAAAAGTTAGTCACTCAGTCCTGGGTGACCCCATAGACTGTAGCCTGCCAGGCTCCTCTGTCCATGTTTCCCAGGCAGGAATACTGGAGTGGGTAGCCATTCTCTTTTCCAGGGGATCTTCCTGACCCAGGAATCAAACCCATGTCTCCTGCATTGGAAGCAGATTCTTTACCCTCTGAGCCACTAGGGAAGCCCCTGGAAGGTACATAATCAAGTTTAAATTTGAATTATTCTCCTCTGGAAGGTACATTAGAGGAGAAGAATTGAAATTAGAATTTATGTATTCCTTGAGAAAATGAAATGAAAAAGAACCTCTCAAGGCAATCCTCCTCCAAAGTGGGCCATAACAAATACATTTACTAAACCTATATAATCAAACAGAGGTTGGTTTAATATTGTAAGCAGAACCACAGTTTCTTATTTTATCATTTAATTGGAAAGGAGGGAAATAGGAACAACTCTTGATAAAGTATTATGGTTTGATTAATCAAGAGAAGTGCCTTCAATTCAGGTAAACATTACAGTAACTCTAAAGCACAGGTCCTTGAATGCTCTTTCTTCCTTGGCCCTTGTATCCTTTATACTAGAATCTGTTAATATGTTTTTGTGTAGTTCAGAACTATCACTAGACCATTACAACAATTAAGTCTCAGATTCCTTAAGTTGGAACAAACTCTCTGGAGGTACATATTATTCCCCAGACTCACATGTGAGCAAATATAAATGTATTTAAAACATACAAACATGCGTGTGCACACACACAGACGCATATACACACATATGGAATGTCACTGTAGAAAAGTATACTGTTTTGGTTAACTATAGCAGCATGACAAAGAATCTCAAAACCTGCAACTTTAATCTATCATTATTTGTTTAGCTTTTGAGTCTGCAATTTGGGGAGGGCTTAGTGAGGGAATGCTTGATTCTACTGCATGTGCTTAGGCAACCCACTTTCAATAGTGGGGAATTGCTCAGTTGTATCCGACTCTTTGCAACTCTATGGAATGGATCCCTAGGCTCCTCTGTCCATGGAATTCTCCAGGCAAGCATACTGGCATCAGTAGCCATTCCCTTCTCCAGGGGATCTTCCTGACCCAGGGATCGAATCCTGGTCTTCTGCACTGCAGGCAGATTCTTTCCCATCTGAGCCAATAGAGCTCACTCATGTGGTTTGCAAAGTGGTGTTTCTTTTCGCTGGGAGCTCAGCTGGGCCTGAGGGTCAAGGACCTCAGTTCATCTTCACCTGATTCACTCTATGGGCTCCCTGGTTTATTCTTAGCGTGGTGGCTGGGTCCCAAACGTGAGCATCCCATGAGACAGGAAGTAAATGCTGCCAGCTTACTGAAGCCCCAGTTCAGAATTCAATGATGTTACTTATTTTATTGATCAAGCAGTGACAGATTCTGGATTCAAAAAGATGAAACATATACCTTACCTCCTGATGGGAACAGGGTCAAGAATTTGGGGTCCATGTTTTAAATGTTATATAGTTCCGGGTTTGCGTGTGTGTGTGTGTTTGTGTGTGTGTGTGTGTGTTTTGACAACTCTGTGCAACTAATAAGACTCTTGCAGGGTCTTATAAGTTCCCTGATTGTCCTAATCACTGGAAAGCCAGGGAACTCCCCCCCCCTTTTTAAAAAAAATTTGGTTGCACCACACAGTTTGTGGGATCTCAGTGCTTCTACCAGGGACTGAACCTAAGCCACAGCAGTGAAAGTGCTGAATCCTAACCACTAGATCACCAGGGAACACCCATGAAAATATTTTAATTCCCTTGATAAAATCTACTACTTGATATGCAAAAAAACTCAGTGTACAGCATTTTTTCAGAAACTATCTACTTTTTAAAACCTAGTATAATTCCTTTAGAAAATATTCATATCATTGCTTATTTCTCATTATTGATATTGCATTATTCCTAAAACCATCAGAACCACTCTTGTGATTTCTATTAAAAGGGTGTTTTTTTGTTAACCTTATTTAATAAGACTGAGGTTAATTCATTATGTTATGATAAATCACCCAATCTGAAAAGTGACTTCACCCTGGCAAAACATTTTCATAATATTTCATATTCTGTTGAATAACCTGAAAGAGTTAATGTACTGCTCCCACCCCCCCCACCCCTGCCCCGAGGCTATCAAGCAAGTCACCAGAAAGGGATTTAGGTGCTGAAAGAATCAAATTCATTATGTAAAATGGTACATGAGCTCTCTATCCTTAACTCTGGGAGGACTTTTTGAAGCAAATGGAAATTTTGCCTCTGTTAGGTCTACTGTGCAGATTACTGCAGATGAATTTAAAATCTTGGCCAAATAACAAAGAAATAAAGGAAAAGCACACACACAGATGCCCCAAATTTAACATACAACATAAGCATATCTATTTCTTTAGTCCCATTTACAGGCTTTCCAATAAATTGAAAATAAACAAAACCTTCTGGCTTTGCATGTCTGTGGGGAGTTTGGGACTTTAGGTACACATATTTAAGAATCTTTTGCATAAATCTGCATATGTTTACATGCAATGACAGACATACTGCCGCTTCCCAAATGTGTCTAGGATAATTTAATCTTCTGAAACATTTTGCATAGCATATGTAGGTGTAATATGCTCAGAAACATTACCTGAATATATGTAAAGTACACTTAGCTCATTCTTACATAGTTCTCATATCAAAAGATGTAGTTTAGAATGAGATAACCATTTTCAGGTGTTATTTCTGTACATGTATAGAACTCAAATTAAACCATAATATTCATACACTGAGCTTTTTAAAATTTAAATTAAAAATATTTCTAGATTACTATACATTCTTTAAACTGATTCATATTTCTTTAGCTATCTTCTTGGTTTTTCATTGCAATTATTGCATTATTTTTTGAAGTTCAACATTGTGAGCTGGAGATTACTGAAAGTTTCTTTAATAGGGCTTGTGAAAGCACTGACTCCAAAACAATAAAAGAGCAAACAGTAAAAATAATAACAGAGCAACACTGACCTAAACATAAATTATCTGTGAACCTACAACACTGATATTTTTAAAGAGAGAAATATTTTAAAACTTACAAAATTTATTGAATCATATAGATTCTGTGCTTTTGCTTTTGTGTTGATAGAAACATACCTTCTCTTTCTATTTATTTCATTGTTTATCTCTTTGTTGCAAATCCCTTAATTTGAATAAATGTTTAATGTTTTATTTACCAGGAATTGTATGTCTACTATAGAATATCATAAAAACATAAGTAGGCAAAAAAGAACAAAAATCACCTATAATCCTATCATTGACAGCACTGTTAATAGTCCATTTAGATTTTTTCTTTCAATACCATACTTCATTTGTTTAAAATATAGTGTAGATTTTTTCCACTATAGAATATATATATATATTCAAATAACTTTTTATAATTTATTAGAATTTTTATAATTCTAATAATTTCTATAACTTTTTTCATGTCTTCTAAATATTCTATAACATCTTATCTAATTATCATCTTTTTGAAAGCAGCTCTCTTGAATTCTCTCTTTCCATGTATACCTTTAGAGATGATCTCCAAATGAATATGTATGTCTTTGAACAAAGAATTTAAACAAATTCGTATCATTTTCCAGAAAAGAATTGAAAATGACTCATCTGTTCACCAATTGCTCCTTTCCAGTCACCCTCTCCTCTTACATGATTGGAGGCTACTATGGTGTGCCCCTCATTCTTTTATATAATTAATCTCTGTTTATATTGTGATTTTTGGCATAGCACCTATGGTGAGAGAGATTTCCCTGGTGGCTCAGACAGTAAAGAATCTGCCTGCAATGCAGAAGACCTGGGTTCAATCCTTGGGTCGGGAAGATCCCCTGGAGAAGAGAATGGCTGCCTACTTCTCTATTCTTGCCTGGATTCCATGGACAGAGGAGCCTGGTCGGCTACAGTCTATAGGGTTGCAAAGAGTCAGACACAACTGAGTGACTAACATAATGCTCTAAGAATGGAATGACTACTGCTGGAGCATTTTTTTTCATGTTCACAAGCATAAAGTTGCAATTTTTAGGTGTATTATTTAAAGACCTATGAGACTCATTCACTCATAGAGAAGATAAAAATTTAAAAGCTCCTATCATCTTATTTTATATATCATATTCCAAACTCTCCAATAGTTAACACAGACTTGTTTTATAATTAGAAGATCTTGTTAGGTTTTGGCCTATTACTTCTAGAACTAGCTCTGTTACTTCTGGAATGAATACTAGAATTTTAAGTGTGGCACAACTGTTCTTCCATTATCTGCTCCTGTCTTGCTTTCCAGCTTCTTATTCCAGCATTCTCTAACCACAGCTTTTCCATTCTTGTTAAACTAGCTGAAGGAAAACAGGCTGTTCTTTCTGCTTGGAATGCCATTTCTTCTGTTTTTCCTTGGCTGGCTGTCTTCTCTACCGCCAAGACTTAGCTCATGCTTATTCTCCTTAGGAAGCCATCCTTGACCTCCACCATATTCTGAATGAGGTTCCCTTTCTCTGTGAGCTGAATTGCTGTGTTTTAATGTTCCAGTTGTTCCTTCAGCTATGAACTCCTTGAGGACAGAAATGAAGGAAGAGAGTTAGTCTGCTATTATGTATGTAGCCCTACATATGGCCTTTTTGGGGTTGTCTTTGATTCTTTCCAAGAATAAATTGGGCATATGCAAGTATATTCTCTCTCTGCATATTGGAGAGCATATGTATGCCAGAACCCAATGATTTTCCTGCTGTTGACTAGAATCTAGTCTTGGGTAATAAGCATGCTCTGTGTTATAGAAAGAGTCTTCAGTTGTTTTTTGTTTGTTTTGTCTATGCCTCAAATCTGTAAGTAAAAGAATCCATATGTGACACTTAGCTGTGTCCCTGATTCACGCATGTAGTCCTCATCTATATCCTAGCTGCCAGGTGCCAGGTGCAGTGATAAACATTGGGGCCACAAAGAACTGTCATTGCTTAGGCAGAACTGACAGTTTGCCCACAGTTTGTCTTTAAATCTCTGAGGTAAGCCTTTGCCCTACCAAATTCTTTCCTTTGTTGGCTGTTTTTACTGATATGCTATTAAACTATGAGATCCTAGGAGCTATGGACTATATTAACATGATTCCTGCCATTGAGCAGCCTTCAAAATAAATAGGCATGGGAATGCAAAAGGATAATGTATATATGGGGCACAAGAGATGTATGAATGTTTTAGAGACTCTAGTAATGTAAGCAATAATATTAACTAATATTTTACCTATAATACCTATTACATAGACTTGTGAGAATTAAATGAGCTAATACATATAGAACACTTGGATAGTGCCTGGATGTATCAAGTCTTTTGTGTTTTCTGTTATTACTATTTACTAATATGCTCAATGTTTTAAGAATTTTATACATGTGTATGTATATATGAACCTTTTATAATTCTTATTCACTTTCTTACATTACCACATAAAATTATTGTATTATCGGCATCATCATCCTTATTATATAAAGGAATAAATTGAGACTTAGAGACATAAGTAACTTAACATAGTAAAGTTATCTAGAATCCAGGTCCTTTCTCTCTCAATTTACATGTGCTTCCACCGCCCAGAGCTGCCTCACATTTCTCTAGCAGTTAGCTTCCCTTTGATTCTGCTGCTCTAAAGTTAATCCTAAAATGATTTTACTTTATATTTATTGGAAGTACTAAGTGCCTCGTGGTTGTAGATAAATAGAGGGCAATGGTGTCAGTGAGACCGAAGAAAGATGGTAGAACATTTTCCTTTTAATTTCCTACTCACTTAATTTTTTAACATCATATGGCTCTAGTAAAGGTCACACAGAGTTCACTGTTCAAGGTAATGGTTATTTTAAAGTACTTTACTCAAGTCTCCTCTAACTCAACATACAATTAATTTTAGATTTTGTATCGATAATTTTCCTCAGTAAAGATAAATTAACTCTTTAAATCAAAGCTATAGAAGTTGAATATTGACTGCAGTGAATAATAAGGCCTCTTTAATTTCTCCCAGCAACATCTAAAGGGTTGTAAATTTTCAAATCCATGCTTCTGATGATGGGGCGTTCAGTTATTTTTGAACATAAATTACAAATCCATAACTAGCTATTGAGGACAAATTTTAAAACAACTTTATTATTGTGTTTATCTAGTCACATTTTCCTACTGAAAAGGCTTTTTTTAAGGTAGTTTAAATGCAGCTTAAGTGTTAAATTTTGTATTGCTTTATAAAAAAAATATGGTTACCATGCTGTACATTATATTCTCATGACTTACTTATTTTATAACTTGAAACTTGTACTTTTGACCCTCTCATATTACTTTGTATTACCTTCACATTACTTTGAAGATCTCTGAAGGGACTAATTATTTACATCTCTGTTCCTTCAAAATTATAAACCAATTGAGAAATGGACATAAGAGTCAAATGGAGATGAAGCTACTATCATTATTAACAGTAAAATCAGACTGTGACATATGGCTTAGATTTAAAGCTAAATCTGGTTTAGCTCTGAATTGATTTTACTCACCTAGTCATTGCATAGGACCCAGCAACTCGATACCGTCTCTTGAAAGGGTAAGGTCTGTCCAGATGGGCATAAACTGTGGAAAGAGGAGATGGCAAATTCCTAGAGAGAATGAGCTATGTATGCTCAGAGACCTTCTTCCTGTAGCCTCACTTTACATCATCTCCTTGCTCTTCTGTTAGAGTTGGTACAGGAGGACTGAGTAAGTGATAGGTTTGGGAGATTGAAGAGTGTTGGAGAGAAAACAGCAGCTGTCTCCCAGTATGTCTTAGAAATTCCTATTTTACAGTCTGAGGTAAGAAATGGGCAAATAATAGAACAGTTCCTTTTGTATATTTATATATTTGTAAATTCTGAAAGGACCTAAAAATGATAAAGCAAAGCATTATGTCATGTGATAATAATAACCTACTGAGAAAAACAGGCTTGTTAAAAACCTGTGACAGTGGAGCATATTAAATAATATAAATGTAATGAAAAAAGGAAGCGCAGGATACTATGAGAAATTGTGGAAAGGCCCTCACTCAGCTTAGGGGCACTGAAACTTTTGGAAAGGTTCCCAGAAGAAAAACTGTAATACCTGAATTGTCAATGTAGATCACCAGGTAATGAAGAGCTGCAGTTATCATGATGGTCTATGGGAGAAGAATGTTTATAATGTTTTTGACCCAGAGAAGATTTGATATTCAAAGGTATCTAGGAACAGAGACTGTTCAGGAAGAAACAAAACAAAAACACATAGTTCAACATAGAGTTCAGTGTTGGAACACGTAAGAATGAAATTAGAGAGGCAGGTAGGAGGCAGACCTTGTAGGAGCTATACATTGTGTTGAGAAATTCATATTTTTTTTGAAAATGTAGTGAGGAGTCATCTCTAGATTTAATGAGGAAAATGGTACAGTCATAACAGAGATGTCTTGGTATTTGTGTGGAAAACAGATTGTTGGACTATGGTCGGGAAGCCGGAGAAGATTTACAAGTTATAGAAATCTAGATGAGAACAAATAAAGGTAAGGAAGGAGCATTTTGTAGAAATATTAAGATGGTACAGTTTATGAGTTAAGTAGAAAGGTATTTAGGTAGATACAGTCAATTATTGAGTATGGGCTAAGGGAAGGAAGAGAACATTAATCATCAAGACATGTGACACTTTCTAATTCACTCTAACATAATTTTCTATTTCTTATATGTGTGTGTTTGCTCTGTCATGTCCAACTCTTTGTGACCTCATGGACTGTACTGTGTCAGGCTCCTCTATACAAAGACTTTTCCAGGCAAGAATACTAGAGCGGATTGCCATTTCCACTTCCACAGGATCTTTCTGACCCAGGGATTGAACCCACATATCCTGAGTCTCCTAATTGGCAGGTGGATTCTTTAGCACTGCATCACCTGGGACACCCTTATTTCTTATATATTTATTCTATAATCCCATAAGCATAATATTATCAACATTTTTTTTTTCTGGAATACAGAGAACTAAGATATTATAATGGTAAAACACAATGAAATTTGCTGGGGCTTCCCCAGTGGCTGAGCAATAAGAAAAAATCCACCTTCAATGCAGGAGATGCATGAGATGTGTGTTAGATCCATGGATTAGGAAGATCCCCTGGAAGAGCACCTGGAAACCCACTCCAGTATACTTACTGGGAAAATCCCATGGAGAGAGGAGCTTGGTGGGCTATGGTCAATGGAGCTGCAAAAAGTCAGACTCAACTCAAAAAGTTGCCTCAACTGAGTCAACTGAGCATGCACGCATGCACATAATGAAATTTGCTAATTGAACAGTCTTTCTACATCTGTATTTGCAAATGTGAATGTGGATGACTAGGAGAGTATACAAGAATATAACAAAATATATAATTTTGTTTTAGTCTCAAAATCCTAAAACTATTGTAAAAGATGAGAATATTTTAGCAGCTCGTTGAAAGTCTAAGCCATTAAGAGACATATTTTTATTTCAAAATAGAATTTATATTTACAGGATTTACATTATATACAACCTAATGAAATCCCTATTTTTCCTAAGGTTAGATTTGAAAGATAGCTGCTGAAGTTTTACCTTGAGAAGCTTTATGGTTATATATGTGTGTGTGTACATATATAAAATTTACCTTCAGTATCAGTTCAGTTCAGTTGTTCAGTCGTGTCCGACTCTTTGCGACCCCATGGACTGTAGCACACTAGGCTTCCCTGTTCATCACCAACTCCTACAGCTTGCTCAAACTCATGTCCATCGAGTCGGTAATGCCATCCAACCATCTCATCCTGTGTTGTCCCCTTCTCCTCCGGCCTTCTATCTTTCCCAGCATCAGAGTCTTTTCCAGTGAGTCAGTTCTTCGCATCAGGTGGCCAAAGAATTGGAGTTTCAGCTTCAGCATCAGTCCTTTCAACAAATATTCAGGACTGATTTCCTTTAGGATTGACTGGTTTGATCTCCTTGAAATCCAAGGGCCTTTCAAGAGTCTTCTCCAACACCACAGTTCAAAAGCATTAATTCTTCAGCGCTCAGCTTTCTTCATGGTCCAACACTCACATCCATACATGACTAATGGAAAAGCCATAGCTTTGACTAGATGGACCTCTGTCGGCAAAGTAATGTCTCTGCTTTTTAATATGCTATCTAGGTTGGTCATAGCTTTTCTTCCAAGGAACAAGTGTCCTTTAATTTCACGGTTGCAGTCATCATCTGCAGTGATTTTGGAGCCCAAGAAAATAGTCAGTCACTGTTTCCATTGTTTCCCCATCTATTTGCCATGAACTGATGGGACTGGATGCCATGATCTTAGTTTTCTGAATGCTGAATTTTAAACCAGCTTTTTCACTCTTCTCTTTCACTTTCATCAAGAGGCTCTTTAGTTCCTTTTCACTTTCTGCCAAAAGGGTAGTGTCATCTGCGTATCTGAGGTTATTGATATTTCTCCTGGCAATCTTGATTCTAGCTTGTGCCTCATCCAGCCCGGCATTTTGCATGATGTTCTCTGAATAGAATTTAAATAAGCAGGATGACAATATACAGCCTTGATGTACTCCTTTCCCAACATATATATACTCCTTCAGCATATATCAATAAAAATACATTAAAAATATTTTTCTTCTTCAAGTAATGGGAGCATTCTGATTCATTAACATTCTTGAGCTTAATTCCCTTTGAAGAGAAAAAATAAGACAAAAAAAAACATAAGCAAAAAACGTTCTCCAAATACGTCATTGTACAAATATAGTGCTCACCAGATTTATTTGTCTGTCTGGCCACTTTTTCTCGGTTCCTTCTGTGTCCTTGCTCTGGGAACTTCCTCTCACCTTCTTCATCAATATGATCCAATAAAACAAAGATGAACATGGAACTAAGGGAAGCAGTTGGAGGGGCATTTCATTCAGCCTACGAGGAGGTGGGCTAGGGAAAATTTCTCAGAAGAGATGATCAGTGTAGGAGAATACCATGTAATAAACAGTCATGGAGGTGACAGTGGCCAGCATGACCCTGCACTGAGACAGTTAAATAAGTTTGCAATAGTAAAATGAATGCCCATATTGAGTTAAATAGACTTCTTCCTTGAGAAGGCATAATACAGAATAACACAGAGTAGTAGGGACTTAGGAGCTGTTGTCAATAAATGTTTCATTCCATGTAGCTTGGGGATAGAAAAAAATCTGCTCAAAAGTCAGTAGACAAATATAGCACTACTATATTAGAGAGAATTATATAGAGAGAATCTGAGATTAACAATGGAGAGAAGGTCCTTTCTGTTCTCTGGAGCACTCCCATACCAGTTCTCAGTCCATTTTTATGGTTCAGCTGTATACATGCCCTTGAGTTTTATAAGACACTTAATATTCTAGAATACACACACTATAGCTCAATATGTTTTCTATTACTCCCAAGTGAAAGAGTTCTACATAACACAGATATAATATAGAAAGGTTTCTTTAGCGGTTGTTTTTGGGGCTACCTGAAAGGATAAAAACAAGCAACAAAAACAACTAAAACCAAAACATGTTTTATGATAATATAATGTCTCTTCTCTAAAATGCGTTCCTACATTTTTTGTCATTTGCAAATACTTTCACCAATGTACTATAACTTCTAAGCTATAACATTTTTCAGAAAGAACAAGGGGCAAACTGGTTTTGCGAAAGAATGCAGACCAGTAGTTTTAGCAGAGTTAGGAATAGGATCTCAATAAAATCATTATGAATCCAACTTGTTCAATAAAGGTGTAACTACTCAACCAATGTACAATTTACAAGAATGAGAGATAAATTTACAAGAGTGAGGGAAGGAATGGTGGTCAAAAATGGACTGGTAAACAGGCCACTGCATGGATTTTATGGAAATATTGCAACAAGACCCTCTGCCTGGGGTGGATGTAGATAAGACAAACACAGGTAAGAAATCTGAGCTCTTTTAGAGTGTATATGTTCTGGATAATCTCTCTCCAATTGAAATATACTCAACTGTCCTCAATGTTAGTTTCCAAGGTAACAATGAATGATCCACCAATCTAATTGCTACCAATGGAGATTAAATGTAATGGATAACTGTGGTAATTTCCAGAGCAATTCTAGTGACTATAGTCACTTAGATATATAGCACTTTAACCCAAAATCATTTGTTAGAGTGGTGAAAATTTCAGATATCAGGGAAAACTGATGAGTGGGGCTGGTGAGATCTTATACATTATGCCAGATGTGATGTGAGTTTCTTGAGCATAGGACAGTGATTATGGTTTTGAGATGGCAGAATCAGGAACAAAAACAAAAATAACAAGGGAGTGTTGGCCCCCTGAGAACAATATGCCCCCAGAGTTGACCATAATTCATTGCTGCTTACCCTTCCACACATTTGATAAAAGAAGCTGGGTGCCACTTTTACCTCCATCTTCTTCTGTTGCCCAGAGATATGTGCAGAGAGCAGGGGAGCAGAGCAGATTCCTTACCTCACATCTAAAGTTTGGAGCAGGTTCCTGTGATTGGAGGAGCCAAAGACATACTCCCTAGGGAAAAGAGAGGCTGTGGATATAAAAATCTACCACTTTCAGATTTTTGGGTGAGGTAGGCTATGTCTCCCACCCAAAATCCTAAAATGGGAGATTACCCAAACATAGAAAGAAGATTTAGAATAAGAGCAGCCAAAAAGAAAAAGTCTACTTCAAGTATCCCCTTGAGATGGATTTGGAAGGCTTACATGTACAAGATGTCATGCATCAGCCCCAGTCCCTGTTTCTGTAGCTAACACTGAATAAATTGTCTTTCTTTACCAGCTCATTTGCACTTCTCTGCATTTCACAGTGAGTATCCAGCTACTCATCAATTCCTACTTTCCTTCTTCACTCCACTTTCCAACCACCGCCACCACCATGACTCAAACAGTTTTCAGGTTGCAAAAGCTTGGCAGATACATGTAGTACTTGTTTTCTTTAAAGAGTGAAATCAGTGCTCAGAACCATGAGGTAGTTGACTAGAATTTCAGTCCAAAGGATATTTATACTATTTTAAATACAAGATCTTCATGGGAAAAAAATTCCATAAGGAAATGTGGAAGACTCAAAAGAAACAATAATGATCAGAAACATTTAAGATGATTCAATAATGAAAATTATCCAACTGACTTGAATCAATTTCCAGTTCCGACATGTAAAATTTTGTGACTTAGACTTATTTACTTAACCTTTCTTACCACAGTTTCTTGCTAATTACATAATTCAGAGAATTGTTACGAGGATTAAAATAACATATATTTTTGACTTCTTTGATATTCTCTTTGGATAAAGATTGTTTACGAAAGATGTAGAGCAGGGTGTATAGCATACCACGATATATAAAATGGAGGGAATAAATTATATTTATTTTACTGAATTTGCATAAATAAATTCTTAAATGTTATAAAAAAACCCTGCCAGCAATAATTACTGTAAAGGTAGGGGGAGTAACTTGGCAGAGAGGAGACAGCAATGAATGTATTTTACTTGATTTTTATATTTGAAACATATATTACCTAGTATATTAAATTTTAAAAAGAAAATTAAAAATATGTGGGAAATAAAACATGTAGAAATTTTAAAAAATGGTGAGGAAAATTCTGAGAAGTAGGAATATGAGAAAAAATTAGTCTAACATACTAAAATACAAAGTATTGAACATTAAAACAGTGTGATAATGGTATAACAACAGAGAGACATATCAAAGAAAAAGATTAGATATTCTAGGATAGATACAAATACATAATCAGAATTATGTATATGTTAAAGTTAGTATCTAAAATCAACTGGGGAAAAGATAGACTACCTAGGAAGGGGCATTAGAACAACTAGGAAGACATCTGAAAGCAATAAATTTGGACCAATACACAATGTTTATTGGGATATATTTCAAATAGGTAAAATATTTAAATATAAGAAATTAACTATAAAAGTGCTAGAAGGAAACATGAAGTGTACGTGTCTGTACTCAGTCCTGTTTGACTTTGCGACCCCCTGGACTATAGCCCTCCAGGCTCCTCTGTCCATGGAATTTTCCAGGCAAGAACAGTGGAGTGGGTCGCCATTTCCTTCTCTAAACATGAGGTGATTCACTTATAAATTGAGGGTGGAAAGAACTTTTCGACTTGATTAAAAATCTGTCAAAGGCATAAAGGAAATGATTGTTAAACAGAAGAGACAGAGAGACAGGCAAACAGAGACAGAGAGACAGAGAGGAAGATAGAATTTTCTCTTATTCTAAAATTAAATCATAGCACTGACAGATTTCCCAAAGTCTGACAGTACTCTGATTGTAGGAGGTATACATTTATATAATTTTAATGGTGAGTAAATTGGCAAAGTATATTACAATTATAGAAAATATTTTAAAATTGCATATTCTTTGACTGCGTACTTCTATTCTGGGAATCTACACTAGAGTTCTACTTGCCTCTGTACAAAATCACAAATATACAAGGGAATTTATTCCAGGATTGTTTATATTAGTTTGAACTATATGAAATTGATATTTTATGTGGTTCAAAAGCATTTGAATGCTGGCAGTTTAATATGGTTCAGCCTGTAATAGCAAATGATTGAAAAAAGTATTTGTTAATAGGATGTGGTTCAATAAATTTTACTGCATTAAGTTAAAGTAATAGCATGAAAATAATTAAGTTAATCTGTTCATTCAACTACGGAAAGATTGCCAATATAGGTTGTTATATGGGGAGAAGAAAGATACTTTGACAAAATGTACCTTATATTGTACTTTGTGTAAAAGTGAGGAAAAGTGGGTGAATATGGTTAAGTGGATAAAAATACAAAACCTTAAATTTATACTGGTTAGCTTTTGCAAGGAGATGGGTCAGAGCTTCTGCATATGGACCTCATTACTATTTGGAAGTGAGAGATGTGTGTGCAGTTGGGAAATGTATGGCCCTCTGGGTGGTGGGTGACTTTGTGTATCATGCCTAGAGGTGCATATGTGAGGGTTGCACTGAATATGTTTTAGGGTGTCTTAACATTTGAACTCTGTGGATATTTTACCTATGTACAAATTAAATATATCCAGTATTTTCTATATAAAACAAGGAGTTTCTTCATTGCTCCTGTGAGACAGGAGATTTTTTTATTCATGTATTTCTCATTGTTGTTTTTCACTCACTAAGTTGTGTCTGACTCTTTGCAACCCCATGGACTACAGGATGCCAGGCTTGTCAATAAAATATTCTGATGTAGAGAATTATCTTATAGGCAGTACCAATATTTAATGGGTTAAAATAAAATAAGTTTAGTTAGAATTTCATAAACTCTTCAGAAAATGTTTGAAGCAGCCTGCTTTGGTACAGTGGCAGAAATGAGGATTTGAAGTCTCAACTCTGCCACATTGGTGCCTCCTGAGTGGTCTTCAGAAAGTCACTTAACATCTCTAAACCTATGTTTTCTCACCTGCAAAACTGGAATAATAGTTTAAAACACTTTTTATAAGTCAAAAGTGTTTGAAATTTTGACATGTCAAAAGTCTTGTAAATTAAAAGCAAAGTTGTTTTAAAGAATAAATATTTATAGTAACAGAAATTTCTAAGTTTGGTTCTGTAGATAAGAAGTTCAAAAGAATTTTGCTATATCAACTTCTATATACATACACAGAGATTATTACAGACTCACAGGGAGTCACTGAGTCGAAAGTAGGGTAAATATGAGTATATAATGGGCTTCCCAGGTGGTGCTAGTGGTAATGAACCCGCCTTTCAATACAGGAGACATAATAAGACATGGATTTGATCCCTGGGTTGGCAAGATCTCCTGGAGAAGGAGACAGCAACCCACTCCAGTATGTTTGCCTGGAGAATCCCATGGATAGAGGAGCCTGTCAGGCTAGCGTGTTACATGGGTTCAGACGCGACTGACTTGACTTAGCATGCATGCCTAATGTGCCATAGTACAATCAGGGTTCGGACAGACGCTATGCTCATGTATTCACCACCTCCCACCATGACCAACAGCAGCACAAGATGTGTTGTTCAGTCATTCAGTTGTGTCTGACTCTTTGCGGCTCCATGAACTGCAGCACATCAGGCTTTCCTGTCCTTCACCATCTCCTGGAGTTTGCTCAAACTCATGTACACTGAGTCATTGATGCCATCCTACCATCTCATCATCTGTCATCCCCTTCTCCTCCTGTCTTCAATCTTTCCCAGCATCAGGGTCTCTTCCAATGATTTGGCTCTTTGCATCAGGTGGCCAAAGTGTTGGAACTTCAGCTTCAGCATCAGTCCTTCCAATGAATATTCAGGGTTGATTTCCTTTGGGATTGACTGGTAGTTTTTATTTACTAAGTCCTAACCATTTGTTAGATTTGGTGTGGTGCACCTCATTTATTTGTTTCAAAGTTCCCATGGATCACTGCCTTCTTGTGGTGAAGGGGCTTGTGTGATTTAATGAAGGTATGAGCCATGCCATGCAGGGCCACCTAAGACAGATGGGTCATAGTGGAGAGTTCTGACAAAATGTGGTCCACTGGAGGAAGGAATGGCAAACCACTCTAGTATTCTTATCCATGAGAAATCCATGAAGTATAATAAGGCAAAATGATATGACACCAGAAGATAAGCCCCGAAGGTCAGAATGTGTTCAATATGCTACTTGGGAAGAGTGGAGGGCAATTACAAATAGCTCCAGAATGAATGAAACGGCTGGGTCAAAGTAGAAACAATGCTCTGTTGTGGACGTATCTGATGATGAAAGGAAAGTCCGATGCTGTAAAGAACAATATTGTGTAGGAGCCTGGAATGTTAGGCCCATGGATCAAGATAAATTGAAGACGGAGAAGCTCTATACAGTCAACAAAAACAAAGCTTGGAGCTGAATGTTGCTCAGATCATCATCTCCTTATTGCAAAATGCAGGCTTAAATTGAAGAAAATAGGGAACACCACTAGGCCATTCAGGTGTGACCTAAATCAAATCCCTTATGATTATACAGTAGGGGTTCAAATAGAATCAAGGGATTTTATCTGTTAGGCAGAGTGCCTGAAGAACTGTAGACAGAGATTCATAACATTGTACAGGAGTCAGTGACCAAAACATTCCCTAAGAAAAAGAAATGCAAGAAGGCCAAGTGGTTGTCTAAGGAGGCTTTACACATAACTGAGGTAAGAAGACAAGGAAAGAAGAAGGGAAAAAGGAAAGATATAGTCAACTGAATGTAGAGTTCCAGAGAATAGCAAGGAGAGATAAGAAGGCCTTCTTCAATTAAAAGTGCAAAGAAGTAGAGGAAAACAGTAGACTGGGAAAGACGAGATCTCTTCAAGAAAATTGAAAATATCAAGGAAACATTTCATGCAAGGATAGGCACAACACACAGGAATGGTAAGAGATCTTTTTAATCTCTTTTAACATAAGCAGGGAGGTTAAAAAGGGGTGGCAAGAATAAACAGAACTATACAAAAAAAGATCCTAATGACTTGAATAACCACCATGGTAAAGTCACTTACCAAGAGCCTGACATCCTGGACTGTGAAGTCAAGTGAGCCTTAGGAAGCATTATTACAAACAAGGCTACTGGAGGTGATGGAATTCCAGATGAGCTATTTAAAATCCTAAAAGATGGTGCTGTGAAAGTGCTGCACTCAATATACCAGCAAATTTGGAAAACTCAGCAGTGGTCACAGGACTGGAAAAGATCAATTTTCATTCCAATCCTAAATATGGGCAGTGCCAAAGAATGTACAAACTACTAGACAATTGTGTTCATTTCCCATGCTACCAGGGCTTCCCTAGTGGTTCAGCTGGTAAAGAACCCACCTGCAATGCGGGAGACCTAGTTTTGATCCCTGGGTTGGGAAGATCCCCTGGAGAAGGGAACAACTACCCACTCCAGTATTCTGGCCTGGAGAATTCCATGGGCTGTATAGTCCATGGGGTCACAAAGAGTCGGACATGACTGAGTAACTTTCACTTTCACATGCTACCAAGGTTATTGTCAAAATCATTCAAGCTAGGCTTCAGTAGTACATGAACCAAGAACTTCCAGATGTATAAAATGAGTTTAGAAAAAGCAGAGGAACAAGAGATCAAATTTCCAACATTTGTTGGATCATAGAGAAAACCAAGTCATTCCAGAAAAACATCTGCTTCTGCTTCATTGACTCTGTGAAAGCCTTTGAATTGTGGATCACAACAACCTGTGGAAAATTCTTAAAAAGATGGAAATACCAGACCATCTTACCTGCCTCCTGAGAAACCTGTATAAAGGTCAAGGAGCAACAGTTAGATTTTACATGGAACAAGCACAGGTTCAAAATTGGAAAAAGAGTACGACAAGACTATATATTGTCACTCTGTTTATTTAACTTATATGCAGAGTACATCATGTGAAATACCAGGCTGGTTGACCCACAAGCTGGAATCAAGATTGCTGGAAGAAATATCAACAACCTCAGATATGCAAGTGATACCACTCTAATGACAGAAAATGAAGAGGAACTAAGGAGCCTCTTGATGAGAGTGAAAGAGGAGAGTTAAAAAGCTGGCTTAAAACTCAACATTCAGAAAACTAAGATCATGACATCCAGTCCCATCATATCATGGAAAATATATGTGGAAAAAGTAGAAGCAGTGACAGATTTTATTTTCCTGGGATCCAAAATCACTGAAGATGGTGACTGTAGCCATGCAATTAAAAGACACTTGCTCCTTGGAAGGAAAGCTATGACAAACCTAGACAGTATATTAAAAAGGGGAGACATCACTTTACCAGCAAAGGTCCATATAGTCAAGGCTATGGTGTTTCCATTAGTCATGTACAGATGTGAGAGTTGGACCAGGAAGAAGGCTGAGCACCTAAGAACTGATGCTTTTGAATTGCAGTGCTGGAGAAGACTCGTGAGAGTCCTTTGGACTGAAAGGAGATCAAATCAGTCAATCCTAAAGGAAATCAGTCCTGAATATTCATTGGAAGGACTGATACTGAAGCTTAAGCTCCAATACCTTGGTCATCTGATGCGAACAGCCGACTCATTGGAAAAGTCCCTAATGCTGGGAAAGATTGAGGGCAGAAGAAGAGAACATCAGAGGACAAGTTGGCTGGATGGTATCACCAATGCAATGGGCATGAACTTGCACAAACTTTGGGAGATGGTGAGAAACAGGGAGGCCTGGCCTAGTGCAGTCAATGGGGTCGCAAAAAGTTGGACACAACTGGGCGACTGAACAACAACATTTCTTTGACTATGACCTCCTGTTTGTATATTTCATAACTGTTATTTTTTATTAATATTTTAGAGTACCTATTTAATAGCTTCTTGAGTACTAATGTTCTGCTGTAAGATGACACTTTAGGAAACTATGTACTAGAGAGCACAGTAAAGGAGTCAGTCATCTTTTTGTGGAGTAAGGAAAGAGCTATTTCATGGAAAGTTAAAGATAGGTAAATTAAATTATATATATCCATTTTAATGGTGTGAATGAGTGAAAGTTTCTCAGTCATGTCTAACCCTTTGCCATCCCATGGACTGTATAGTCCATTGAATTCTCCAGGCCAGAAAACTGGAGTGGGTAGCGTAGCCTTTCCATTCTCGAGGGGATCTTCCCAACCCAGAGATCGAACCCAGGTCTCCCGCATTGCAGGTGAATTCTTTATCAGCTGAGCCACAAGGGAAGCCCAATTTTTAGTGGTAGCATTTTGTTAATGGTAGTATATAATTTAATATATTGACAAGTTTTATATTATTTGAAAGTGAAAGTGTTAGTCACTCAGTTGTGTCTAACTCTTTGGGACCCCATAGACTGTAGACCATCAGGCTCCTCTGTCCATGGAATTCTCCAGGCAAGAATACTGGAGTGGGTTGCTATTTCCTTCTCCAGGACATCTTTCTGACCCAGGGTTCAAACCCGGGTCTCCTGCATTGCAAGCAGATTCTTTACCATCTGAGCCACCATCACAGAATGATTTAATACTCTCATGTGTTATATTAAATATATATTAGATTTGTCCCTGTAGAATATCCTTTCTTTATATTAGGGCTAGTTTTCAGAATGAGAAAACAGTTCTCTTGACTGTGGTACTACATCTAATTCTGCAGTGAAATGCAAGCATTCATTTCGCCTAAAAATAATATTCAGGAAGTCCTGCAGTCTTCATGTTTATCTTGAGTCTCTTTTATTTGGATGAGTGCCCTCAAGTATTTCTGGACTACCAAGTCAAAGGAAGATTATACTGTATATATTTAAAAATTTTTAATTATATTGTGTTTTCATTATTAATTATAGTGATGCACACACTATATTTTCAAAGGTTTTTGTTGTTGTTGTTATTGTTTTTTTAAGTCCATGTAGGTGAGAGTAATCATAAAATTGTTCTTTTAAACACTGACAGTTCTTCCTTCCTCCTGGAATTCTCAATTGTTTACACATTTCTTCATGGTTGTAGTTAATAATATGTCCCCAGAAAATGACTACTAGCTGACAGTTTCCTTTTAACTACATGGCTAAAAAGGATATAGTAATTTCAGTTAGTAGAAAAATATTGCACTCATGGCATATGGCCCAGATTCGAGTTTCTGAAATGGATATTAATGTAGCCGTCCGTATAAATATTGTGGGAAAATAAAAACATGTCATTTTGAAATGTAAGTGATTAAGAAAAAGGCTAATTTCCTTCAAACTTGGAAGAATACTGAGATTGTGTATACTTTGTGAGCAAATTTTATTGCAGACCAGAGAGCTGAAAATACTAGCTCAAGGTTAACAAATATGTTGTTGAAAGAGTCAGAATTCAAAGGCTAATTCCCTCTCCACGGCTCTTTCTATTACCTGTCTTCTGTCATGATTCCTAATACTTTGCCTTTAGACAGTTTATAAATTTTTGTTCTGTAAATTCTCTTAGGGCTTCATTATGCCAAAGGCTGAGTTGCTGTCTTGGTTTCCAAAGAAAATAAAAATAAAACACTCAGGGTTTATTTAGCACCTATTTTGGACCCATCAGTATTTGAGGCGAGAATAGATGTAAGTTCTATTCATGCCCATAGATTTCTCCAATGGTAGCACAATTGCTGGTCAAATACTTTGGTTTCATGTGAATACTGGAAAACAAATAATTATTTTTAAATTATTAAGAAAGAATTCCAATCTTTTAGTTTCATTCATTTTGATTAAAATCAACAACATTAGTGCGCTAGATGGGTGAAAGGGGTTAAAAAGTACAAACTTCCAGTTATAAAATGAATCATAGGGATATAATATATAGCATGTGACTATAGTTAATAATACTATATTGCATATTTGAAAGTTGCTAAGAGTAAATATTGAAAGTTTTCATCACATGAGACAAACGCTGTAAGCATATATGGTGATGGATGTTAACTAGATAGATGTATTTTGGTGATCATTTTGCAATATATATAAATAAAAGTATTACATTGTGAACCTAAAACTAATATAATGATATGTGTCAATAATATCTAAATAAAGTCAGCACCAATGCTGTTCTAAAGCTTGAACTTATCCTTGTATATCCAACTGTATGCTTGACATCATTACTTGGATTCTTAATAGGCAAAACAAAGTTAACATGTCCAAAGCTCAAAACTTCATCAATTCATCTATTTCCCAATGGCTCTTATTTCTGCACATTTTGCCAACATTCATTCAGTTGCTTGGGCCAAAAATCTTGAAGTCATTCTCAATTCTTCTCTTTTCCTCATGTCATCTCTGTTAGCTTTACTTTAAAAATTTATTATGAATTTAACATCTTATCGTAGTTTTTATTATCCTCCTAGTTCATTGTTCATACTATTGCAGTAGCATCCTAATCATCTCTGCTTCTACTCTTTTGCTACCATAACCTAGTCTCCACATGTCGGCTACATTAAAACTAAAACTGGATTATTACATTTCTGTTCTCAAACATTTTCCCAGCACACTCAGAACAAAATGCAAATTTGAAGCAATTTTTTTTTGCCTATAATAACCAATATGATCTTAAAACTTTTGTTTAGTCTCATCTCATTTCCTACTAGCTCGCTTAGTTCTACGCACACTGTTGCTTTGGCTGGAATTTGAACCTGCCCAGCATACTAATACCTCAAGGCCTTTGCCCTTAGTCTCTCTGCTTAGGGTGATCTTTGCTCAGATATTTGTAGTATTCTCTCCTTTACTTTATGCTCTTATTTGTTCAAATATTGATTCTTTTGAAATAATTTTCCTGACCACCTTACCTATTGTGATACCTTCTATATTCCATAACCAATTACCTGCTTTATTTTGGTGGGTTTTTTTTTTTTTTTTTTGTCTCTTATTACAGCTTAACATTATAATATACATTATATTGGTTATTGCCTGCCTCCTTCAGTCGAATGTTAGCTGCATAAATGCTATTGTTTGCTGCTGTATTTCAAGTGTCCAATGCAGAGCATGGCTCATAGATGATATTTTGCAATGTAAACAAAACTAGATACACACAAATATCAAATTGTAGTTTTAAGCTCTTTAAAGGACTGTTGACTGAGTCAAGATGTGGAAGTGTTCTCTGAGGAAGAGTATCTCTGCGCCTAGATCTAAAGGGAGCAATGAAAATTAACTAGGTTAAGCGAAAAGTAGAAGTCTTCTGAGTAGTGCAAGCGCTTGCAAAGTGTGAGAATCTGAAGCAAGAAGGCCTTGTTGCTGGTGCAGAGAAAGCAGAAATGGGCATGAGCAGAAGAATGTTAAAACATGCGGAGATGGAGAGGTAAGTAGGAGCTTGATCATGCAAGGCTTTGTTCTTTATGTTGATTATGTATTGTTGTTGTTGTTGTTTTATCTTAACAACAATAGAAAGCCTTTTTGGTGTTTTAAGCAGGGTGGTGTCATGTCAAATACATGTTTTTAAAATATCTATATAATGATAAGACATGAAACCCTGGCATGCTGCAGTCCATAGGGTCACAAAAAGTTGGACACAACTCATCAACTGAACAGCAGCATAATTATAGTGTGAAGTTTGAAACAGGGAAAAGTGGTGATTAAACTAGTCCAGGAGAGAGATTATCAATAATTTACCATCCGGTAGTTGGTGGAAGTACTGTTTCCCTTGGGTCTGAGTAATAAAAGGGTACATTAATGTAACCAATTTTCTTGGACACTTGAAAAATTGGTTACACAATTTGTAACAAAAATATGGTTACAAAAATGTAACCATAAGCCCCTTATGTGCCAGTACTGTGTCACTCAGTCCTGTCCGACTCTTTGTGACCCCATGGACTGTTGCCCACCAGGCTCCTCTATCCGTGGGGTTCTCCAGGCAAGAATACTGGAGTGGGTTGTCATTTCCTTCTCCAGGGAATTTTCCTGACCCAAGGATTGAAACTGGGTCTCCTGATTTGCAGGCAGATTCTTTATCATTTGAGCCACCAGGGAAGCCCCCTATGTGCCAGTAATCCTAAAGAATATTGGTGATTAAAACAGTCTGTTCATTTGATATATCACTGGAGATGACAAACAATAGCTTGACTAGAGATTCAGCCGTTTATTCATTTAAAAATATTATCTAGTACCATTTATGTGCCAGGTGCTGTGATAAAGATGGGAATGCATTTGTGAACAAAACGGTAAAACTTTCTGTCCCAAAAGAGCCTATATTTTTACAAGGAAGAGATTGATATTATTAATATTGAATACATATTTAGCATCTCAGGTAGTGGTAAGTTTTCTTGATATGCCCAAGAGGGAACTCTAATTAAGCAATTGTAAGGGCTGGAGAAGGCAATGGCAACCCACTCCAGTACTCTTGCCTGGAGAATCCCAGGGATGGTGGAGCCTGGTGGGATGCCATCTATGGGGTCGCGCAGAATCAGACACGACTAAAGCGACTTAGCAGCAGCAGCAGCAAGGGCCAGGAGCTTGGAGGAAATAGCTGTGCATAGGACATATAAGGTATAAAATACAAGGTATTTTGAAAGTCATCTATTGGTAGATAGCTCTCTAATCATGAGTACACAAAGAAAGAGCTTAGAAATGGAGTATGAAGTAAGAAAGAAAAGAACCAGTCTAAATCCTAGCACTGAGATGCCCCTTTCTTTAATACTCAGGTAGAGAAAGATGATCCTTTAAAGGATATAGAAGAAACAGTTAATTAGACATAAGAGCACACCAAGGATTGATATAGATATTATAAGATGATCAAAGGATCAATAGCTCAAAGAAAATTGGTCATAGAACTGGTGCTACAAGGATGTGCTGCTTATTAGAAAAATTTGAAATAGCCTTTATTGAATATTTATATTTTCCGATCAAAAACATGGACAGGACTCTGGGATAGCTATAGTAATGTTCCCAATACAGTAATTTTTGTGTCACTGTCTTGCTAAAACATCACTTAAATGACTTTTTTCTTATGAAATGGAGAAGAAGCTTCACAGGCTTGTGCTTCATGATGTAGTCTCAACTTTTCAACTGTAACCTCATTTAGGTGGTAAACCTAGGTGGACCTTCTTTCCCCCTACCTGAACCTTTTGCTCCCAGCCATCTCACCATTTAAGTATTCCTTCAAAAGTCTGAAAATTTCATATTTTTTAAATTTGCTTATAGCATTTGATTTTTTTGGATTGCCTTCCTCATCCAATCAATGATAGACCAGTTCTTGTCGTATCTCTTCTAGAAAGTCTTCCTATTTTTACTCTATGATTCATGAAAATAATTTATCAATACTCTACCATGATCAAGGATGGAGAGAGTTTATTATGTGTTTGTGTTCTCTGCAACATCTAGCTCACATCTCTATTTGTTAAATATTAAATAATTATTGAATGGCTATTATGAGTCAAGCACTGGAAAGAGTCAAACAAATTGCTGGTTGAACAACTATAGTTACTTTCCTTTTAGGTGCTAGAATGAAGCTGTTTGACAGAGCACAGAACTCTAGTATTCAGGGTGGAGTGCAAAGAAAGAGATAGTACCTAAGCATCTATGGCTAATTTCACGTCTTTTTTTTTTTTTTAATTTCATGTCTTTTTGTTTATTTGTTTCTTAACATGGCTCACATTAGTTTCCATAGTATCACTGTTTAAAAGAAAAGAACAATTCCTTTTTTCCTTTGAAAATGATGAAACCTTAATATTTAAAAGCCTTTCTGTGCAAGCTATTGGTATGAAATATCACAACATCATGTCTGATGGTTCAATTTAAATATTAATGAAAACCCTAAGCTTTATCTGGAATAGTTAATTTGGAATTTCAATTCTTATTCACCATCCTCATTAAAAAAAAAAAAAAAAGGAGAGAGAAGAAAGGGGGAGCCTATGTGTTCTAAAGGATTTGTGAATAAGATTCCCCAGCAGATGCACTGTTTACAGACAAAGCAGCACAGATGTTACCTGTCTTTCACAGGGGATGCCAGCCTGTAATGAGGCTCACTTGACTTGGTGTGCCTGTATGTGTGTGAGTGTGTATGTGTGTGTGTGCATGAACATGACAAAGCTAACTCACTGCAAAACCCAAATAGTAAGTACCTGCAATCTGCCATATACATACCATGTTCTGTAGGAGAATACTGGGGGCAAGGAGAACAAGAAAATAAGGCTCTGGTCCCTGAAATCCAGTTTAAAATGGAGCAGAACAAGTATGCATTTAAGATTACCCGGAATCTGTGAATCTATTTTTTGATTGATAAATGACAAAAAACCTTAATTACATGACATCAAATAATAAACATTCATGATTTTATGTAATACATAGGAACATTCTTAGGTTAAATGGCCATCTGAAAAATGTGTTGCTGTGTCCCTATGGATTCAGGCCATAGGAAAGCCTGCTGCTTTTCAATCTTTTTGTGAATGCCCCCAAGAAAGTATTCTTGAATTTAGCTCATTGTATTGTATGAATAGTGATTGATCTTGTCAGGAGAAAGCCAACCACACTTAGCCCCTTGCAAAGCCAACAGCTAAGGCCAATATCTTAGTCAAGTTCTCTTTGCCGCTGCTTCAGCTGTCAAAGTCACTGGTGCAATGCAGCATTCAAAGTAATTTCCATTTAGTGGTGAAAGCTGTTTTGTTCAATTTCTTGGCTTCTTTGTCTTTTTACTTGCCCCCTATCCATCTAATACCATTCTCGTGTCATCGGCACACTCACATTTGCCTCACCTCGCTGATTTCTCCCCACCTGCGTGACATGCCTAGAGCCCCAGTACTGCTGATGCATTATCCATCCAGGGCTTTGTTGTGTGGTGACATTCCAGAGCACAGCTCAGCCCACGGGCATCTGCCAATGTGTAGGAACTCTCCTCTCCGGCAATTATTCAGTTTGATTACACACGATGATAAGCTATTAAGAGGCACTCATGCACAGCCCTTTATTTACCAACAGTTGAAATCTCCCCGTTTGCTTCCACTGTGTAAGAAACTAATTGTGGTGAAGTAAACAAACGGGAAGGGCAGGCACCTGTGGTGGGAACGGTGCTGCAAGGTGGTGCATTTAAGGCTCCCAAAGAGAAATGATGTCAGCAGACCTGTTGGATCCATTTCCCAAACTAACACCTGTAAGTAGAGCACCTGGGAAAGAAAGATATCTAGTGATCATGACCACACAATCTAGCCTTTACAACTCCTGTTTCTGTTTTTAATCATTCATATATACATTCTCTTAGGCCATCAACAAAATGCAAATTAGGATTTCAAAGAAAGCCTAGACAAAGGAAGTTCTTTATAACAACTGTATAACAACAGCTATCCAAAATTTTATGATTCCATTTATAATTTGTAAATAGTTGCTTTATTAATTAGGTTACAAGTGTATTTTCTGTGTAATAGTTCACAGCAAATAGCCTTGCATAGATATTCTTATGTCAACATTCTCTAACTCTTAAAAAAGTGCATAATAGAAGACGTGTGTAGAGTGCATATAAGTACCAGCTGTTTGTGAGTCTTTTTAGACTGTTAGAGCTAAACAAAAAGTTGTAAACAGAATAGAGTCTTTTATTCTGGAAAATATCTGTAACAAGACATCTTTAATTCCCTCAAAATCACCTTAAATAATCACATGCCTCCAATCTGGAGAAACTCCATCTTGCCTCTAATGTCCTTTGATCGCCTTTCCACAATCCCATTGACCCTACACCCAACACAGGCATTTTGGAGTCTGGAGGAAGAAAGAGGAAATTTGTTTATCAGGTAGTGTTGGAAAGTTAACGGCTTTCCTTTGAGGGTTTCCTTCCTTCTTTTCACTGCATTGAATCTAGAGCCCATCCTCCTCTACTTTTATCCCCACTTGTTAATGCACTGCCTCCTCCCAGGGCAGCATCAATAAAGAGACTCCAAGATCCTGTTTTGAGTTTGTTTACACTCAGCCACAACTGGGAATATGATTTCTAGCAGTATACAATGAAATCTTGCTTTTGCAGGGGGAAAAGAAGGAGATGAAAACTGCAATGCCCTGTGGAGTTCACAGCAATGAGAATGGACTGTGCCCTTGTAAATATACTACCCCTATTTTTGTATTTATAAACTATTCTCTTATGTCCATATGGGTAGTTGCTTCAATAATATGCACATTCCACACATAGTATGTAATGATAACTGTAGGGGTGACATTACTAATATATTTTCATACACACCCAGATTTACACATAGGTACTAAGCTGACATGTCTATTTTCTTTTATGCATATGTTTTCCAGTGATTCATCTCTGAAAGTCAGCAAGTGAGATAAATGTTTTAGATATAAATACAAGTAACACCCAGAAGCCCAGTTAGAACTCTGGAAAAGTTTTCTAAACACACTGTCTTCCTTCAGTAAGACCATCAAATCACAACTGTTTATGAGTGGCTACAGACATATAAGAAATCTTGTTAGTACGTACAGATTGTCTGATGTGCCTTTGTGATGTTTTTATACTGAATTACCTATTTCCACAAACAAGTATCCAAAATATCTAAATATTTTTTTTAGAGAATTATAGTTAAATTGCCATTATTTTGGCAATGCAGACATTATGAGCTTAAAAATCATTTCTGGAAACCTATAAAACATTAAAATATGGGTACTGCAAAATTTAATTGGAAATCTTTTTGGAAATTTACGAAATACCAAAAAGTTATTCTCATGTTTCAAATTTCTATGATGATAAAATTGTTACCACTTATTTTCTGATTGCTAAACCAAGATAAAGAAAATTTCCAGCTTCTCCACTTTCCCACTCTGGTTGTACTATCACATGTTCATAAGTATTATTCACAGAGGCTGGAATTTATGATCAGTAAATGTTTTATTTTTCATAAAAAATGACCCTAAATTTATTTTTAAATGCTTTTTAAATGACACAGAATAAATATAGAATGAAATTCTTTAAAATGAAATTGACAACTTTGTTTAAAAACTATAATAAAAATTGTAAGTTCACAAGTCTTATATTAAATAAAAATCACAGAAACAAGTCAATCAAGACACTCTTCAGATATTTTAAGAAAAATGCTAATATTCAAAGATATAAATCTACCTTTATAAACATAAAACAGTACTTTTTCATTGAGATTCTTATGAGAATTCCAATGTATTCAGTTTCTGAACCAGAAAATATTCTTCTAAGTTTATTTGAAACAGAAATTTCCCTTGATGGTGGCATTTGATAAAAACCAACTATCATCCATCAGTCTAATAGGACATTGACTCATAGTTTCTGAGTCCTAGAATAGACAGTCTTTACAAATTTCAAGGAGCTCATACTGGATATCAAGTTGTTTAACTTTTGGGGGTATTACAGTTTTCAAGATACATAATCAGAAGGAATATTCTCTTATGATTTTGTGTATAGATCACTCCAGCAGTGCCACCATAAAGCAGCTAAAACTGGAGGAAGATAGTAATTTCTACAATGTCAAAAAGCCATTGGCATTGCCATTGGTATTAGCCTCTTTATTACAATAACCACTCTATTAATACTCTTCTATAGTGGACACATTTAGTACTGTGAATAGGATAATTGTCAATTATAAAAAACACAGAAGAAAATTTAGAAATATTCTCTCCAAATTATCTTTTGGTATTTTCTGTTATGGACTTCCCTCATAGTTCAGGCAGTAGAGAATCTGCCAGCAATGCGAGAGACCTAGGTTCGATCCCTGGGTTGGGAAGATCTGGAGAAGGCGCATGGCAACCCACTCCAGTATTCTTGCCTGGAAAATCTCATGGGCAGAGAAGCCAATTTTTGTTCATTAAAATAAGATTTAATCCCTTATTTTTAAATATATCTGGTAAAGAGAACCTGCGTTTTGCTATGTGGTTTCTTTCTCCAGGAATGCTCTTCCTTTGTTGGTGTATTTGACCAAACCTACTCCATTCTTCAAGAAGACCCAGTTCTTAGTGACCCATTGCATACAACAATTTTCTCTCTATGCAAATTTTCTCTCTTCCTTTCAAGTGCTCTCATAGATTGACCTTTGGCCCCAGTTCCTGTAAAGCCCTGACTCTGTTGTGTTGGGATATCTTTGTCTTATTCTGTATCCTGACTGGACTATGTATTTTGTGAGGGCGAGGATCATGTCTTCCTTGCCACAGAGCCTCAAACCATATCCGATATATGATAAAATACTAGACAAAGTGCTAGGGAAGTTTTAATATAAAAGCACACAGCGCAAAGAATTTACTGCTATACTTTCTTCTCATTGCTTCCAAGCTCTTGTTTTGTCTTGTTTGGAAGGTGATGATGTTTTCCAGGGGTAGGGAAGGGAGGGAGGGATTGGAATAAATTGCAAGCATATGCAGGACAGGGACTTTGCCTTATTTGTGTCAGAGCCCCCAATACATGCATTCTCTGTAGAGAGCAGACAGTAATGTAATGAGTCATTCATCTTTAAAGCAGGTCATAGTCTCAACTGAAAATAACTCAGGCTTGTCATTTATAAATGTTATAATAAAGATACTCTTTATAAGTAAATTCACTGTCTGATGTTAGAAAAAATTAAACATTATTAAAAGTGCTTTGACTGTAGGTAATCCACAATTAATGCAAAACAGATATCCATGCTAACAAAAGCATTGTCTTTTTATTGTCTTCAGAACATTCACTTATTCATTCACATGTTCATTAATTTATTCTCTTATTCATTCAATAATTATTTATTATTTACCAGTTACCTATTGTATGTACACAGTGCTAATTTTCATGTGATTTGCAGTGTGGTGATGAAGACAAATGTTTAAGAGATAATAACAGAAATAATGATAAAAATACAGCTGCAGAAAGTGCTGGTTGCTACTAGAGAAAGTGTATGGGAACCTTAATCTTGTCAAATACTGGGTGGGGGTGGGAGGTTGGGATGGATCAGGGGAAAAAACCTTTGAGGAAATGCCAATTAAGCAGAGTCCAGGAGCGGAAGGGAAAGCTGGCAGTCAAAGGACTGAAGAGAAAGAAAAGAAATCAGTGAGCCTTTGAGGTAGAAGGAATGATAAGGTAATGTTCTAATGACTTAAGGTACATTTTAAAAAAGGTACATTTTACATGAGGTAAGAACAAGGTGAGTGGGGTGTGACAAAGCAGGACTCGGGATATCAATTTAGTTCAGTTCAGTTCAGTCATTCAGTCGTGTCCGACTCTTTGCGACCCCATGGACCACAGCACGCCAGGCCTCCCTGTCCATCACCAACTCCCGGAGTCCACCCAAACCCATGTCCATCGAGTCGGTGATGCCATCCAGCCATCTCATCCTCTGTTGTCCCCTTCTCCTCCTACCCCCAGTCCTTCTCAGCATTAGGGTCTTTTCCAATGAGTCAATTCTTCGCATGAGGTGGCCAAAGTATTGGAGTTTCAGTTTCAACATCAGTCCTTCCAATGAACACCCAGGACTGATCTCCTTTAGGATGGACTGGTTGGATCTCCTTGCAGTCCAAGGGACTCTCAAGAGTCTTCTCCAACACCACGGCTCAAAAGCATCAATTCTTTGGCACTCAGCTTTCGTTATAGTCCAACTCCATACATGACTACTGGAAAAACCATAGCCTTGACGAGATGGACATTTGTTGGTAAAGTAATGTCTCTGTTTTTTAATATGCTGTCTAGTTTGGTCATAACTTTCCTTCCAAGGAGTATGTGTCTTTTAATTTTATGGCTGCAGTCACCACCTGCAGTGATTTGGGAGCCCCCAAAAATAAAGTCAGCCACAAAGCAGGACTCAGGATATAAATTGAGAATTATATAGGAATCAAAGGAAAATAAATGACATTCATCAAGTTGCTGAGATCACCATTTATATTTTTAGTATGCTGAAATTATTTAAGCAATTATTAAGAAATTTCTAAATTCCATTCCATAAAAAATCTTTAAATTTTTGGTAATTATTTTTAGGGAATTTGGAATTGGGAAATCTGGGATCCAATTATAGAAATTTGTGACATTAAAGTAGGCCTGATTCTCGTGAGTGGAAAGAGGAGATGGGATGTGATGAAAATTTAAGGATGTGGAACCATGCCTAAATTGTGGTTAGCCCTAGTGAACTCAGTTTTCCAGACCAAACAAACAAACAAATATGTTTTAAATTTGCTGTTACAAAAATAATAATAATAATAATAATAATGGCTCAGCCAGCTCTGGGCAAGTGATGATGAAGAACTGACCCTACTAGAAGGACTGAATAAAAGGGCTCACAAAATAAGAGCTTTACTAATGAACTTTTGTGCTTTGCCTCTCTATTTAAATCCCATAGGTAAAAACCTGCTGTCTTCTGCTTTAGAGAAATACAGAGCCTATGTGCATCAACAGAGTCTAAAGCAAGATACATCACCATGACAACCATAACTCCAGTCAGGGGCCAGAAAATAGATATCCTATGATGTACAGAATTTTACCGAGGTGGTAGTTTTGTGCAATTCCCAGGGATCTGGTAGCAGAGACAGGGTATGAGTAAGAAGTTATTATATACTGTTTATCATGTAGGTTAGTAAGCAGCATCTCTACACAGCTCATTTCCTCTACCATATCCTACCATTATTCAGAGATGGTTATCGGTCTGATAAGTATGGCTTTGGCATTATGGGGAGGAGGTTGGCTACTGACAAATGTTTCCTCATGATTTTGACTATTATCTTAAATTGATTGTAGGTGGCTTTTTAAATTGCTAGGCATTATCATGTATTTTCTTTTCAATGTTATTCTTGGAACACTTCGGGTTAGAAATAAATACCAAATATTCACCTGTTATGTTCATGTATATATTAATTTATACACTATAGGAGATTTAAAATACCTAGGATCTTCTTGTGGCATATCCACATGGCATAGTAATGCATTTGCTCTATTTATGGATTAATATGGAGATGATCAGTATAGGATTAATATTTGTAAGTGATAAGTTACTAGGAATCTTATGGAAAAGAATTATAGAATTAGAAGCTACACTGCTAATTACATGGCTTCTATATTTTTTCCATTTCTGTCAAGTTCAAACGAAAAAATTTTGGAAAAAAGGAAATTTTCACTTTATTCAAAGTGAATTTAATGTATTATGAGGTTCACAGCTAGGAAAACAATGTTATTTTAAACTTTTCTTGCATTAATAGAAAATATATAATCTTTTTTTATAGGAGAGCTTCAATTTAAAAATATGACACTGTTTATATATTCATGGAAACTAGTAACTCATTGTTTAAAATCTGGAAATTCTACTCAAGCATATGAAATAGTAAATGAGAATATGAACATCTTGTATATTCACAACAATTTAAGCATGCAGTTTTGTTCCTGTTTCTTTTCATATATACATAGACACATCTTCAGTAGCAATGATTTAATCTCTCAACAAATCTTTTGAGGGGAGGAAGATTGACATGAGCAAGTGAATTCTGAGTGAAAGATGAGGAAAGAAAAAATCACTTTCAAATATTTTTCATGACTAGAAGGCCCGCTTTTTGTTTATATTCAATTAATACTTGACTCCTCATTAACATATATCCTTATTCATCTTTTCATTAGCGGGGATTCATAGCAACCTAGAAAGAGACAGACCGGCATTGTAAGCTTTCTTGCACAATAGGGTGGAGGACAAAGTTGTCTTGTTTGTATAACTTTGGCCTTTTTGACATTACTGGGGAGTAATAGAGCGCCCTTACAGAGAGCAACCCTGATTATAGACATGGGGATGATGAATGAGCGATTCATCCAAAGATTCCTTTGGATAGGCAAACAGTCTTAGACCTGTGAGTGAAATACTCTCCAGGCAGCTGGGGAATAGGTCAATTCAATGTCATTCTGTCCCTGAAAGTACTTTCTGTTCTAGGCATAGGGTCTTTTCAAGGCAGCAAGAAGTATCACACAGATGACTCAGCGTCATGCACAGGTGCTGGTTGGATTCAGTCCTCAGACCTGGGATTATAGCCTATTCAGATCACCAGTGAGATGTTAAAGAATTCCAGTTCAGGATCAGAAACAAAGCAAGCATTCTCCTTTTCTTTTTCAGTTGATTTTCCATGATCCGTTTCAAATATGAATCCTCTATTTATTTTCCTAACATTTATCGTCAGATCCCTGCCTTAGATCCTGACTTACTAACTTTTTGTTTCTCTTTGTGATATCACTAAGCTATCTTTTTTTCAGCTTTTTCACTTCGTCTGCAAAAATGGGGATAAGATCATCTAATTCAAAGTGATATTTCCAAGATTAAAGACATGACACATGGAAGACTATTGCAAAATCTGTGGGACATAAGAAGCCGGTTGTCTTCCAAACACATAAATCAGATTTAGCTCTCATTCTTCAACTATTTCTGGTAGATGAACTATTAAAGATAAAAATGTAAAACCGTAACTTAACTAATAGGTCTCTATGAAAAATCAGAATTCAATAATGAAATTTGAGGCTTAGGACTTTATGGTCTGCATAGGTAGTTTCCTGGTTCTGTATTTACAGGCCTACCCTAGATTGGTGTGGGATGTATAGCTTCTCAATAATACAAAAGAAATTGGAGAAGTTGGAGATAAAGTGAAATCTCCAATTCTTTATCATTAGGTAGCTTACCTTTTGGAGTCTCTTGCTATCACTGTGGGGTTAGACTAGAGTTATTAGAGGGTGATAATAATTGTAAGTTGAAGTAGTACTTGCAAATATCTTCAAGATGATGGGTAATCATTTAAAATGCTTTTCTGTGTGTAAACTCAGCTTGATTTAGAAATCAGAAGGAAAAATAAAATATAACTTTAATTAGATAAAAGTGTATTTGATATCTTAAGGGTATTTTTCATTATTAGACATTTTTAAGACCATCAAATCTCTGTAACATGAGGCAGAGTGTGGTCAAAAGTCTCTATCTTAAAAATTATGTTGAAGATTTATAGCTAGAAATGTGATTTTAAGGGAAGGATAATGCCGGAACTGCTGTTATTGTATAAGCTTAATGCTTGCTAAAATTTCACAATATCAGAAAATCCAGAATAATTTTATTTTCTCTTAATGGTTGCTAGGGATATTGTACAATTAAATGAAATTTCATTTGTAAATATTTTATTGTGGTAAAGACTGTAACAATATAATTTTGGTCAACATCATTTCAGGATCTGGTTTAACATATCCAAACTGAAGGAGCTGCTAATGTACATTAGTCAAAGGATCACAAACTTATATGGTAAGAGCTTGTAGAAACAAATCTTGCATTCAAATCCTAGAGGTTACTCAAATGTACTATGAGTTGAATTCTAATTTCATAGTAAGTCTTAAAGCTTTGTTACAATTAGTTTTAAAGTTACTGCCAAAGATGACTGTGTTCATAAAACTATAAATCTTAGAGAAAATATTCTGGTACTTTCCAAAACATTGCAATGGAACAAATAATTTTTAATAATTTCCAAGAATACGTCATTATTTTTATTTCTTTTTTAATAATAGTCTCAATTCCTGAGTACATATTTTGGAGGGATAATGTTAGAGTGCACACTCTAAGACCTACTTTGAGGTTGGTTTAGGGTGGAAGCTGATTGCAATTTAATTGCTTCAACTTCTGATAACAAACAAAGGGAAAGAAAGCAATACTTGAGAAAAAATATATCCTGAAAATAGTCTTACTTATTGACCTCTTATAATACCTTCCTAAAATTTTAATTGTCAAGGAGTAACTAGTCAATGAAATGAATGTGACATTAGCTATGTTTCATTAATGTGTAGGTTACTATCTTAGTTACTTATTATTCATTCAACAGACATTCACTGAGCATTATAAGGTGCACAGTATCTTTGTTAAATATTGAGCCATTTGAAATAATGTAGTTTTATAGAGCAGGGATAACCTCAAAACTTAAGTAGAAATATATACAAACTTTCAATAGTTCAAGATAAAAATGTTTGATAATGTCATAGAAGTTCAGAGAACGGGGAATGCAGTTTATGAAAGAATGACAATTAAAGATATGCCATATGAGGGAGAGTTGAGCTGGATGGACATGATTTGTATGGATAGACAGAGGAAGAAGATAGATAGCATTCTGAAATAAAAGGTAACATAAATAGTAGTCTGAGATCAAGAAAGAGTGTGTTGTGTTTAATAGAGAGTCGGGATACTATAATAGTCTCAATGGATTATTTATAGTAGTGTAAAATGAGGTTACATAGAGTTTTGAAAGCCAAGCTGAGGTTTGAGAATTTATACAATGAAAACTAAGAAGTTATGAGAAGTTTAAAGGAAATCCTATCCTGCTGATACTACTGAAAATTGCTTCAGTATTTCTGAAAATTCTCATATCCTTTGACCCAAAATTACTACTTTTAGGAATTTATCCAGAGGGGAAAAATTAGAGGTGATTTTAAAATGAGTATTCTACAATACTATTAATTATATTTAGAAACTGAATTTTGCCTAAAAATATTCAAATATAGGGATACAGTTAAGTAAATTAGGATATCTCTTGGGAACATGAAATTCTCATTAAACCCGAGGAATTAAAAGAATGTATATGACACAAAAAATGTAGTGCTATTTAATAAATTAGACATGTTAAAAACATACTGATAGTATAGAAAAATACACTAAAATATTAATGCTGCTTATCAGTGCATGAGTAATATTCTGGGTGATTATTTTCTTTTGTCCTTTTCAGGACAGCCTTTTTACATGGAATATCTATCATCCAGTAGAACATAATACTTTTCAAAAAATAAATAATCATAAAATAATCTGTGGCAAGATGTTGATATAAAGATTTCTGTCTGGTAAAGAACCTGCCTGCCAATGCAGGAGATGCAAGAGACATGGTTCAGTCTCTGGGTTGGGAAGATCCCTTGGAACAGGAAATTGTAACCCACTGCAGTATCCTTGCCTGGAAAATTCCATGGACTGAGGAGCCTGACAGGCCACAATCTATATGGTCTTAAAGAGTCAGACACGAATGAATGACTGAGCACATGCACACACATATTTAGGAAGATCAAGGTGTGAGACTGTGGAGATGAGATACAGGGAGGGAGGTGGCATATGCAGCTGTATATACCTGAGATGAAGACTGGAATGCAAAGAACAGACAGGTGAAAGAAACATGATCAGGATTTTATATTTGGTTGGAAAAAAGTATGAAGGGGAAATATTGTCAAAATTTCAAGCCTAAAAATTGAAATGAAAATCTGTACTTTCAATGATGAAATCAGTGATGATTTTGATATTGAATTGTTAGATTTTACAACTATGATAAGTACTCAAAATATGAGGATGCAAAAAAGAAGCAGCTGAAAATACGTGTTTAAGGATCAAGTAATATTTTAATCCATCAGAGATCATTAGTTAGAAAATGAAAAGAGAGCAGAAAGAACAGAGGCCCAAACCTGAGCTTTGGAAAATAATTAAAATCCAAAATAAGCTAGCAAATAGCCTAGAGAAAAATAGTGAATAGGAGGTTGGAGAAAGGAGCAATCCACCATGTCATTGAACTACAAAAAATATGAGAATGTTTCAATGTGACAGTTGTTAGTGTTTTCAAATAGTGTAATGTTCAGAAAAAATACGAGTGAAAATAAAACATTAATAAAGGGATAAGCATTGCATTGATTCATGTGCATCCTTAGACTTAAAGATGGATTAGAAATTGGTATTTAGAAATTTGATACAGCATGGAGAAGCTATGAATATTTGAAAATTGTCTTTTGCTACATACCTATAGTCCATGTGCACAAAGGCTTCCATGGACAAACTGCATAATGCTTTCTGTATTAAGTTTTATTTCAAGCTAATAACTCAGATATAAACAAGAGTTTCACAAAGTAAACTATTTGGGGAAATACTGAAATATGCAAAGTTAAGGAGGTTTCTTTAAAGAAAGACCATGCAACTTTCACTGTTTTGAAATGCAATGTGGATTTCCAAAGAGAGGCTTTAGAACAAAATTATTCCTGAAATTAATAGCGGATAGAACTCATTTTCAGGGAGCACCTCTTGACAAGTGTTTCATGGACTTGATAGTGGGAGATGATGACAGATTACTATAGCAAGGGGGTAGCCCCACTGTAACCCCAAGAATACCCTGTTCTACAACTTCACTTTTGAAGCTTTAAATTCAGAGCAACAGAGTTATTAATTTACTGTGCATTCATGTGATGTCCTTCTCATCTCTCTTCACAACTTTTATTTGGAACTAACTAACAAAATATTCTTCAGAAGGTAACTGCAGCTGATATAGGACCTTATGGATACTATTTAAAAAAAAAAACAAATATAACTTGCTCTTTGACTATATTTAGTATCTCAATATTTTCCTTTAAAAAGAGCTACCATTTGGCTATAGTAAATATTTTAGCAATAACTTGAGGAAAATTAATTTCAAGACTAAATTATTAACCTCATATTCAATATTCTCTTTCTAGTTATCCCACAAATACTGACTATTTCTCAATAATATACCTGAATTGGATGAACTTTCTCCTCTCTGTCCACTTACTGACTTTTGTTCCCTAAGCATAATTTCATCAAAAATACTTCTAGAACTTCTACAATGAAAACTCTCATAGTACCCTATGCCTACTGCTATCAAACCATTTACTACTCTGCATTATAGTTGTCTGCTCTCTGGTCTTTCTTTTAACTGAATGTGCTTTGAACCGTTAAATATATAGCGCCTAGGATCTAGTCACTGCTTAATAATTGTTGAATAAATGAGTGAACTAGTGAATGGATCTTTTATGCATTTTGAATTTTAAAGTTTCATGCAAAGTGGCTAAAAACGTTATAGAAAGATGAAATAATTCACAATACTGTAATTCCTGAACCATTTCCTCTGAAGTTTTCTTTAACTAGTAAGTGTTCCAGAATTCAAGAATTTTTATTTAAAGGTTTAATTTACAATATGAATCAAGGGATTTCTCCCAATACTTCATCCCGCTTCATCCTTCTTTTTCCTGTTTTCTTTTCCTTCATACCTTAAAATGAACAGATGGGCTGTTCCAAAGTTTTTGCAAATCTACTTGTTGAACATTCTTACAGACTAAGCAACAACTGAAAATGAAATCCAACAGTTGTTTTACTGCTCTCTCATCAACCAGAGCAATAAAATGATTCCACAGGAGCATTTCTGCCACTAGAAATTGCGTTAGTATTGTTTTCCATTTTCTTTTACTTTCATAAATGATAATGGATGATTTTTTCTTGTGTTTCTCTCTCCTCTTTCTTGTCTTCTACATATGCCAATGATTTCAAGCTCTTTTAGCTTCAGGAACTTTCTTTAAAAATATCTTTTGTACATTTCCCTGACAGAAAAGTAGAACTCCGCTGGGTGGCACCTGGGGAAATGTAAATGCTAGAGGATAAACTCGCCCACCTTTTTGTTTTATGCCTCTTCAGTGGCCTCTGTGATGTATTTATGGAACAACATTGCGAAACTACTGGGCTGAAAGTTTGCAGGACTGAAAGAATGGAGGACTTTGTAGTTGACATTTTAAACTCTCCTCTTGTATAGCAGGACTTGCTGGACCCCATAATTATGGCTAATTCTTTAATAGTAATAATCAGGTGATACAACTTTTAAAGTCATTCAATAAACTAAAAACAGAATTACACACATAAGGTGTGTTTTTTTTCTGAAAATAAATATATATATTTTTAGAAGAGGAAGTAATACAGGTCTAGATGATTTAGATCATTAATACAAATGAGACATAAATAAACCTCTACTCTAGTAATCTGAAACTTTCCCAGAACAATAACTACAAATTGTCAGCTTCTGGTAGCTGTTTTGGAGAAGGCAATGGCACCCCACTCCAGTACTCTTGCCTGGAAAATCCCTTGGATGGAGGAGCCTGGTAGGCTGCAGTCCATGGGCTCGCTAAGAGTCGGACACGACTGAGCGACTTCACTTTCACTTTTCACTTTCATGCACTGGAGAAGGAAATGGCACCCCACTCCAGTACTCTTGCCTGGAGAATCCCAAGGACGGGAGCCTGGTGGGCTGCCATCTACGGGGTCGCACAGAGTCAGACATGACTGAGGTGACTTAGCAGCACCAGATAGCTGTTTAATAGTTGATTTAAAAATGTGGTAGGACTCCATCTAGTTCACATTATGCAGGTGTCCACATTAAAAAGAAATCATAATTGGCACTAATTAACACCACTGTTGGCAGTTTCAGCAAAAAGGCCAGACACAGAGTGGGCGGGAAGATCCGCCTGGCCTCTCAGCCCCAGACTTCCCAGCAGGTCACTGCTGAATTACATTAAAAAGCTAAGTTATTCTTGCCCTTCTAATTCTCTGCGAAGAGAAACTCAATTTGCTATTACTAACGAAATAAGCAATTCCAGTACATTTATTACTATACATTTATTACATATATTGAAAGTTTCAGGCTAAGGATTATTGTTAGAAATAAAAATGGGTGCATATATTATGCTTCCTATTTGTTCCATATGAGAAGGCAATGTAGCTGACCACTGGTACAAGGTCTGCACAGTTACTGTCCACACAACAGACAAGAGAGGTAATTTGTATCAAGTGTGTGACGGACTGGTATCAACTGATAACCATGAGCCTTTTTTTTAGGACTTGATGCAAATACCTTTCATATGGTCTTTGTATTTCAGTATAATGTGTGAGTAATATTCCCCACCAGATCCAAATGTGATTTTTATCCTGTTTGCACATGCAAATGAAGTTGGCAATTAAATTTATTATCTTGGAATTCCCATCCTGAAAAGTGTTTATATATTTTCCATGATGGTAAAATTGTAAGCAAGAAAGAGTCTCCTCTTTGAGGGAAGAGAGTAAAGAGTGTGTCTATGCAGGTCAATCAGCGTGAAAAAGGTGATTGGGGTTGGTTTTCAGTAAGTGTAGTTACAAATTATTCAGTCTTACAAACCCACATTCGGTTTTGCATTCAGATACAGGCCTGGGTTGAGAATAGGAAGAAAAGAAAGCCCTGAAGTGGGGTACCTAATCATAAGAAGGTTTGCAATTTTGTTAGGAATAATAGAGAAGCAATATTGAGAGAGCTGTGGGGTTAATGAACACGGATGTGGCTTTCATGTGCAAATTTCTTTTGATTAGATGAAACAACAATTCCCAGAGTTGGGACTGGTGTCCACACACCCAGGCCTGCATCTGCATGTAAATAGCTTCATTAGAGGCCAGATCTGTGTGCACTGATGAACTGTACAAGGCAGTCAAAAGAGTCTCCGCTTCATGGGCTGCTTTCTTGCTGTCTGTTTCCTGTTCAGAAAATAAGTGGTATATTTCTCTTTTCTTCCAATCTGTTAAAAAAATTGTTTGAGAATACAAAGGAGTGAGGGCAGCTGACTATTAACATATTTGTACTCTTTCTTATTCTTACAGACTGTGGATTGGAAACATATCCTTTCATATTTCTAAGTAAATTAAACTTCCTCAAATTTACCTGGCAATTATCAAGGTTAATATTTTTGTAGTTTGCCATTTATTCAGTGCTGACAGGAGAATGGCTCTTGTATCGGACAAGGATATTACTGAATATACGCAAAGAACTTGCCTGTCTGCTCATCCTATGTAGGTTGAACCAGACTGCTAAAATCCCCTGTGTTTTCACCTTATTATTCAGGACTTACTGCTAAGAAGAAGTCTCCTTTGTGAGAGAAAAGGATGCAAGATGTTCTCGATATTTGATTAATGAAATCCTGAAGCATCATTAGTTTGGAATATTTCTAGAGAATTTTCATCAATAGTCAGTTATTAGTTGAACCAATTTGCTCTCAGCTATAATCCATTTATTTTAGATGGAGGTCATAAGTGTCTGGTTTTAAGCTAACTTTGTGAACTCTGAATTTATAAAGACTGATACTATGTAATAGTGCTTCCCTGATAGCTCGTTGGTAAAGAATCTGCCTGCAATGCAGGAGCCCCCAATTCAATTCCTGGGTTGGGAAGATCTGCTGGAGAAGGGATAGACTACCCACTTCAGTATTCTTAGGCTTCCCTTATGGCTCAGCTGGTAAAGAATCTGCCTGCAATGTGGGAGACTTGGGTTCGATCCCTGGGTTGGGAAGATCCCCTGGAGAAGGGAAAGGCTACCTACTCCAGTATTCTGGCCTGGAGAATTCCATGGACTGTATAGTCCACGGGGTCACAAAGAGTCAGAAAAGACTGTGATTTTCACTTTCACCTTCACTTTGGGAGCATCCCCTGGAGAAGGAATAGCCATTTATTCCAGTACTATTCTTGCTGGGAGGAATTACATGAGTAAAGGAGCCTGGCAGTCTGCAGTCCAAGGGGTTGCAAAGAGGTGGACATGACTGAAATAGTTGCCATGTTTTTCTATTCAAAGAATTTTAGGGTACCAATTTTAATAACTTTATTGTGGTTTAATTTACAAATAATAAAGTAAATGTATTTTAACTGCAGTGAAGAATTTTACCCAATCTGTACACGATAAATAAGGTACAGAACTTCCTATAACCCCAGCAGATTTCCTTGGGCCCTTTCCTACTCAACCTTCCCTCTTCCTCCAGCCTTTCATGACCATTGATCTGCTTTTGATCAATATATAAGGTTTGTCTTTCTTGCAGTTTTAAATGAATGGCATCACATGTATGATGTGATGAATTCAGATGTGTGAATTCAGATGAAAAATCTGATTTTTTTTCTCAGCATAATGCTTTAAATATTCATCCACATCACTTCTTGCTTTATATTGCTGAGTAATATTCTTATGGAGAAACCACAATTTTTTTTTTTTATTCGTTTGCTGTTGCTGCTAAGTCGCTTCAGTCGCGTCCGACTCTGTGCTCCTCCATCCACCAGGCTCCTCCGTCCCTGGGATTCTCCAGGCAAGAATACTGGAGTGGGTTGCCATTTACCTGTTGATTTTCTTTTGGGCTGCTTTTAGTTTCTGGCTGTAATAAATACAGTTGCAATAAACATTTGTCTACAAAGCTTTGTTTGGACTTTCACTTCTTTTGAGTAAAATACTTGAAGGTATAACTGCTGGTTCATATGGTAAGGTTATGCTAAACTTATTAGAAACTTCCGAACTGTTTGGGAGTTTTGCCCTAACTCATGGATTGCACAAGAAATGAACTGCTGTTGGGTTTGACTGATTGTAGATGGGTTGTGGTGTGGTGTATCTGAAGACTATTGAATGCAACTTAAAATGCTTAATAAAAATCTTTATTCTTTTAGTATAAAAAAAAAAAACTTCCGAACTGTTTGCTAATGTAGATGTACCATTTTGCATTCTCATTAACAATGTTTAAGAGTTCCATTGTTCTGTATCCTAGCCAATATATAATATTAACAATCTTTTTAATTTTAGCTCTTCTAATGGTTATGAGGTGGCAATTCAATGTAATTTAAATTTGCATTTCCCAGAGGATTAATGATGTTGGGCATCTTATCCTGTCTACATTGGCCTTTAGTATATCTTCTTTTGACTCAGATGGTAAAGAATCTGGCTGCAATGCAGGAGACCAGGGTTTGGTCCCTGGTTGGAAAGATTCTCTGGAGGAGGGCATGGTAACCCACTCCAGTGTTCAAGCCTGGAGAATCCCCATGGACAGAGGAGGCTGGAGGGTTACAGTCCATGGGGTTGCAAAGAGTTGGATGTGACGGAGCGACTAAGAACACATAGCTTCTTTTGCGAAGTTTTGTTTCTATTTTTACTATTTTTCCCACTTTAAATATTTTTGTCATACTGTCCTGATTGTTAAAGATTTAGAGTAAGTCTTGAAATCAAGGACTGTATTTCTTTTACTTTTGTTCTTTATAAAAATTTTAAACTACTCTAGATTCTTTAAAATTTCTTGAAAATTTTAGAGTCACCTTATTAATTTTTTACCCAAAGAAACCTGCTCAAATTTTGACAATAATTGTGAGAATCTAGAGTTCACTTTTAGCATAATTAATATTTGACCATATTGAATATTCTGATTTAGCAACATGGTGTATCTCTTGTTTAGATCTTAAATTTTTCTCAACAGTCTTTTATAGTTTTCAGTGTGCAGTTCCTGCAAAAACTTTGCTCATTTACCATTAATATTTTTTGGTTTAGGATGCTGTAAATGTTATTTTTAAAATTTTGATTTCTATCTTTCTCTAGGATATAGGAAGACAACCATTTTTTGTATATTAGTTTACCATTCTGAAAACTAACTAAACTCATTTATTAGTTCTTTTATTTAAAGTGTTCCATGTATTTTATTCTATTGTATGATTTTTGAAAGGTTATCCTAAGCCATATGCTGTGCTAAGCAAGGAACAAACATTACTTCATTCAATATTTGGAATAATTCTTGAGATATGTTCTATTATTTTTTTAAGTTTTATTGAGGTATAATTGGTGTACAAACAACTATACATATTTAATGTGTACAATTTGATGAGTTTGGACATATGCAAGCACTTGTGATAACATCTGAAATATCAAGGTAATAAACATACCTAATAATTCTCAGTGTTTCCTTTTATCTCATTTTTTAAACAAACTTTGAAATGTACAATATTGCCTTGTTAACCCTATTCATTATTAAGTTGCTTCAGTCACGTCCAACTCTTTGTGATCCCATGGACTGTAGCCCATCAGGCTCCTCTGTTCATGACATTCTCCAGACAAGAATACTGGAGTGGGTTGCCATTTCCTCCTCCAGGGGATCTTTCCAACACAGGAATCAAACCTGTGTCTCTAATGTCACCTGCATTGGCAGGCATGCTCTTTACCACTAAGGCCACTTGGGAAGACATTGTTAACCATAGACAATACTAGGTGATACAGCAGGTGTCTAGAAATGATTTCTCTGGCACAGTTGAAACTTCATTGAATAACACTTTCCATTTCTCTCATCCCCCGGCCCCTGGCACCACTATTATTTTCTGTGCTTCTGTGACTTTAATTGTTTTAGATACCTCATATAGATAGAATCATGCAGTATTTATCCTTCCATGACTGGTTTATTTCCCTTAGTTTAATAACTGTTAGTGAGGTTGTATAGAAATGGTGCAGCAACTATAGAAACAGTATGAAATTTCTTCAAAAAATTAAAACTAGAACTACCATATGTTCCAGCAATCCCGCTCTGGATATATATCCAAAATAATTGAAATCAGGATGCTGAAGAGATATCTGTGCTCCCAAGTTCATTGTCATCTACTTACAATAACCAAGACACAGAAACAACCCAAGTGTCTGCCAATAGGCAACTGGATAAAGAAAATGTAGTATACACATAAAATGGAATATTAATCACTGTTAAAAAAAAGAGGAAAGTTTGTCCATTTGTAATGTCATTTAGTCATTCTTAAATATTGTTTTAACTCTTAAATCAAACTTACATTCTTGAAATTAACCTCGTGATGTAATAATATTCTTTTAACACATTGCTGATTTTCATTTGTTTATATTTTGTGAAGGTTTTTTGCCTTTGTATCTGTGAAGGAGTTGATGGGCAGTTTTATTTTCTTGTAATTTCTTTTTCTGATTTTGGTATCATGGTCATGTTTTCCTTATAGAATTCACTGAGTTTTTCCTTCTCCACCGTAATCTGATAAAATTTGTGGAAGAGTGATTCTTTCTTAAATGTTTTATGAAATTGGTTAGTACAGACAATTTGGTCTTATCTTTTATTGTGGAAACATTTTAACTAAAATTCAATGTCTTTACTAGATATAGGAATACACAGATTTTCATTTTTTAAAATCACTTTGGTAATAAGTCTTTGAAGGAATTAGTCTATTTCATTTGAGGTTTCAAATTTATTAACGTGTTTTGTATAATTTGTATCATCATTTTAGTATATGTGGGATGTGTAAACTCCTATCTTTCATTTTTAATATTGCTATTTTTGTCTTCTATTTGACTTGCTCTTCCTTTTTAGTTTATACACATTAAAACTTAGATCATTGATCTGAGAGCTTTTTGCCTAATCTAAGGATTTAAAATTAAGATAACATTTTTCCTATACACACTGTTTTAATAATATTCCACACATTTTTAGATACTATGTTTTTATCTTCACTCAGTACAAAATACTTTCTAATTTTTTTTGTAAGTTCTGCTTTGAACTATGAGTTATTTGTGTTTAAAAATACTGAGATATTAGGGATTTTCTATATATTTTTCTGTTTTGGAATTCTATTTTCATTTTTGTCAAAAATATGCTCTTATGATTTCATTCTGATTAAACTATTGAGACTTTATTGTTTTGATCTAACTTTATTTATTGTTTATGGTATAACTGTGAATATTTCACATGTTCTTAGAACTAATGTGTATTCTGATGATGTAAAGTAGATACCCTATGATGTCAATTAGATCAAGTTTCAGACAAAATCATTCAGGCCTTCTATATGGTTCCAGATCTGTCTCTTTTCCAGATTTTACTTTTAAACTATTTCTTTGTATTAAAAATGACTTTCTCATAGAGAACAAATAGGTCTTGCTTTTTTACTGTGTGTCCATTTCCCCCTTTAATTAGGGTAATTATATCATTTCCATTTAATATGTCAAATTTATTAGATTCATATCTGTACTAAGTTATGTTAAAAAATTTTCCCTGTTTTACTTTTTCCTGTCTCATTTTGCATTAATGGAGGAATACTTATTTTGTATTAATTGAGTAATTTTTGGTTTTCCGTTTGAATTTATTGATTTATTTACTATTTCTCTTTTTAAAATTTTTAAAGGAGTTGCTCTACATTTTGCAATATATGTATCTTAACTTATAAAAATCTACTTCCAAGTGATATTATACTGCTTTACATATAAGAACAGTTTTGTTTTCTAGTTTAAGCAAGTGAGTTGATATTCACATGAAAGTTTAATGTAAGGTGACATTCAGCTTTTGTGTGACAGGTCCAGAATATTGGATTGAAATGTGTATCTCAGCCTATTGCTGCTTGCCTATTTTTCATAGAAAGCACATTATTGCTGTCCTGAAGATATATACTTTTGGTCTTAAAAGTATTGGTATAAAAAATCAAGGCTGTATTGACATAGACTTTTTAAAGAACATAAGACAAGGGCAATAAGGTTAGGAACACAGGGATTGTGTTTTTTTATATCCATGTTTCTATAAAGCACAGCACAGGGTCAGATTGGGTTCACCTAGAGTTCTAAAAAGATATTTGATTGAAAGATAAATATATGACTTAAAGAATGGTTAGCATAACACCATTACATTGTCCTTTGATACCTCTTTTGGGGCAGAGTCATCAGACTTATTATAATTTATGTATCTGAAAATATTTTTACAAGGGAGGGGTAAACTTCTTGGGTAAAGGTCTTTAAAATCTTTTCATATAAAGCTATAAATATAATCCTTTGAATTTAAATTGTTTATTCTTCTATAATGCTGCAAGGCATCAAGAGCCTGAGTGATTTTTGGAAGGTATAATAAGTCAGAGTGGTCTCTATCTCTTTTTTTTGCTTTATACTGAGGCCCTGGGAAAGCCACGACTAATGAAGAGGGATGGAATATTAGGAAAAATTTTGGAGGTGGAGAAATCTTAAAGGCAAGAAGATGAATTAGAATATTGTGAAGCAAACTGCCTTGTCCTGTATGTCTATGCATTTTCTTATCCAAGATATTACGTTTTCCTAAGACTAGATGCTATATTTGAAAAAGTTTTGTGAAATCTGCCTTGTTCTATTTTTGACTGGTTGTTGTGAAATTTAACGTTAAAAGTTTTACTTTTTTGAGATGGCACATGAGAAAAAAGGGCATTTTTGAGACTTGTTTTTATTAACTTCAGCAAATTATGAATTAAGATTTTATTTCCAAGAGTAGTGATCATCAGTTATTTCTACTGTTGGAAGAAGAAAGGTAACATATATTTATTTTCTTCCTAAATTATTTAAAGATGATATTTCCTTATCAATTGATTTTAATTCATATGTGTACTTTAATAAATGTTACTGTTTTTGTTTTAAAATGAAATTATTACAAAGAAGTTCTTTTTAATCTTTTAAGAGATGAATTTAACTCAGAAGTATTTCTTTTCACAGTCTCATTTATGGCTGTATTCAATACCATTTTTCAGAGTATTTATTCACTTTAGAGGACTTCTTTTGTGGAAATAGAAAAGTCACATAGAAACGTTCTTCCCTCTCTGTGATTGTAGGCTGCCAGTGACCCTTCAGAACTTTGGGTCTCAGTGAATCATCCCCTGAGAGTTAGGGACAGGCTTTCTTCTGGAGCTTCATTAAGGAATATTAATTTCATTTGAAGTATTTATCAGAAATTGAAATCTACTATATTCTTTGATTTTCATCTTATAATTTGACAGATCATTCAATTTATTGAAAATCTATAATTAATCTATTGTGATAAAAGGATGAAAGAAGCATGGTTTCTGCCCTTTTAAGACTTAGTTTGAATAAGGGAGATGATATAGATTGGATGTGTGACCCCTAATTCATACATTGAAATCTTAATCCCCATTACAATGATATTTGGAGATGGGACCTCTGGGATGCAATTAGGTTATGAAGGTAAATTCCTCATAATGGGATTGGTGCCCTTCTAAGAAGAGACACATGAAAGCTCTTTCCGTATTCTCTTTTGACCATTCTCAATTGACCATCAGTTGATCATTGATGCAATGAAAAAGTGGCCATCTACAAGCCAGAAAGTAGGTATTCACCAGATACCAAATCTGCTAGTGCCTTGATCTTAGACTTCCCAGCCTCCAGAACTATGAGAAATAAATGTTTATTGTTAAGACCACCAAATCTATGGTATTTATTATAGTAGCCCCAAATGACTAAGACAGAGCTAGGACATAAACATGAAGAATGCAATGTTGTTTGTAAAGACTTGGAAGCAGGAGAAAGAACCTTTCAATGCTAGATTGAGCAGAAACCTAATGACAGCAGGGTTTTTACTGACACTGGCTGGAAGAACACTTTATGAGTTATGGCATTGATGAATACAAGCATGCAGGTACAAATGCAGCTCATATTCTAGCAATGGCTCCAGTTTTGTTCATGTTGATGATGTTAGGTATCTGAAGTAGAGAAGCAGGAGTTAAAGCTGAAAAGCTGTACTTATAAAATATTGTTTTCAGAAGGTAATTGCAAGATTATGTAGTCTAACCTAATTTTATAAATGAGGAAAATGAGGGACACGATTGTTTAGTGTCCAGTGTGTAGTTCAGATTTTCTTGAACTCCGTTTTGCCTCTTCAGAGAGTGTTGCCTAGGGGACATACTCCTGAGAGTCCTAATCACCTTGCCATGTGCTCACATTTGATTTGGTAAAAAAATGGTAATCACTGAAGTATTTTGAGGAGGGGAGTAACATGACCAGAGTCATGCTGAGGAAAATGCCTCTGACAGCTCTCTGGAAGACCAATTAGAGTGGAGAGAGCCTGAGGATGGGAAATAAGCTATAAGTTGATTTAACAAGCCAGAAGAGTAAGGTTTCCCTGGTGGCTCAGATGGTAAAGAATCTGACTGCAATGAGGGAGACCTGGGTTTGATCCCTGGATTGGGAAGATCCCCTGGAGAAGGGAATGGCAACCCACTCCAGTATTCTTGCCTGGAGAATTCCATGGACAGAGGGACCTGGTGGGCTACAGTTCATGGGGTCGCTAAGAGTTGGACATGACTGAGTAACTAACACACACGCGCATATGCACACACACACAGAGAAGAGTAAAAACAAATCTACACTATAATCAGTTCAGTTTAGGTCAGTCGCTCAGTCGTGTCCGACTCTTTGCAACCCCATGAGCTGCAGCACACCAGGCCTCCCTGTTCAACACCAACTCCCGGAGTTCACCCAAACTCATGTCCATTGAGTCGGTGATGCCATCCAACCATCTCATCCTCTGTTGTCCCCTTCTCTTCCTGCCCTCAATCTTTCCCAGCATCATGGTCTTTTCAAATGAGTCAGCTCTTTGCATCAGGTAGCCAAAGTATTGGAGTTTCAGCTTCAACCTCAGACTTTCCAATGAACACCCAGGACTGATCTCCTTTAGGATGGACTGGTTGGATCTCCTTGCAGTCCAAGGGACTCTCAAGAGTCTTCTCCAACACCACAGCTCAAAAGCATCAATTCTTTGGCACTCAGCTTTCTTTATAGTCCAACTCTTACATCCACACATGACTACTGGAAAAAACATAGCCTTGACTAGATAGACCTTTGTCAGCAAAGTAATGTCTCTGCTTTTTAATATGCTATCTAGGTTGGTCATAACCTTCCTTCCAAGGAAAGTGTCTTTTAATTTCATGGCTGCAATCACCATCTGCAGTGATTTGGGAGCCCAAAAAAATAAAGTCTCTCACTGTTTCCACTGTTTCCCCATCTATTTGCCGTGAAGTGATGGGACCAGATGCCATGATCTTAGTTTTCTGAATGTTGAGCTTAAAGCGAACTTTTTCATTCTCCTCTTTCACTTTCATCAAGAGGCTCTTTAGTTCCCCTTCACTTTCTGCTATAAGGGCAGTGTCATCTGCATATCTGAGGTTATTGATATTTCTCCCGGCAATCTTGATTCCAGCTTGTGCTTCCTCCAGCCCAGCATTTCTCATGATGTACTCTGCAATAAGTTAAATATATATATATGCTGCTCACTACTCTACACTATAATAATAGCAGTAATAAGAAAGAGAAGATGAAAATATATATTTATATAGATAAGTTCTTTGCTTAGTGTTACTGATTAAATGTTTGTATCCCACTAAATTTAATGTACTGGAACCTGAATCTCTAATGTGATGGTATTTGGAGGTGGGGTCTTTGGAAGATAATTAAGTCACAGAGGTGGAGCCCTCATAAATGAGGTTAGTGACCTCATTGTATGAACAGAAATGAGAGAGATTTTCTTTCTCTCTCTTTACTATGTTAGTATATAGCCAGAAGCCTGCTCTATGCAAATCAAGAAGAGGACCGTCATTAGACACCAAATTTGCAGGCATCTTGATCTTGGACTTCCCAGTCCCCAGAACTGTTAGAAATAAATGTTGGTGGTTTAAGCTGCCCCATCTATAGTAATTTATTGTAGCAGCCTGAGCTGCCTGAGACACTAGGGTAGAAGTTGCTGGATTTATTGTCTCACAGAATATGAGATACCAGAGTGAAGGGCCAGTGAACAGTGAATCAGAAATTTGGAGTCATTTTGATTTTGACTAAGGCAGCATTATTAACAGAAAAAGGCCAACCCACTGACCTAATAAGAATCATGCTCACAAACACATGAACACACACATGCATACCCACAGGAAGATGAAATCCTCTGAAAAGTTTTATTTCTGTTATGGAGAAAGCATCTTTCAAAAAGCTGAATCAGTTAGACAAGCTAGAAGTTGTGACATGGAAACAATTCCTCTGGAGCCATCAGCCATGAGGACTAGCTATGTAGTGGATATATATCAGACAATAGGCCAGGCACTCAGATCGTGGAAGCCTGTCTCTCTCTTCCAGAATGCAGCACATAACAAAAGGAATGAGTGAAAAGGAAACTAGGATGTGTTCAAATGTGCTGGATTATAATTACTTAAAAAAAATTAAAATACCCATAGCCCAACCTCATATTTTATATGAGGAAAGCTAAACAAATAAGCATATTATTTTATGTAAAATGACTGAATTTGACAAGCTGGTCTGTTGAGTGAAAAAAAAAACTTGTTCTAGAACCTATGTATCCCGGTTCTCTGTCTAATTATCTTTCTATTGTTTTAAAAATTTGGGTTAGAAACACACCAAAGGCAAAACTGTGAAGAAAAACTATATGAACAGTTAAAAACACATGAAAGGTCTAGGAGAGAATTAAGTTATGTTAGTTACTTGTGCACTAATTTTGCAAGGTACATTGTGAGACATGTAGTACCAGTTTCTAAGGTTCAAACGACTATTCTTATTTACACATTCTATTAAATAGTAGCCTTTAGTTATTTTTGCTAACCTTCCTATTCTCCTACTTTAAAGGGAGAAAATAAGGCATCAATGTAGTCAAAGGGCTTTCCAAATGGCTTAGTGGTAAAATATCCGCCTGCATTGCAGAAGACGCAGATTTGATCCCTGGGTCAGGAAGATTCCCTCGAGAAGGAAATGGCAACTGCTCCAGTATTCTTGACTGGGAAATCCCATGGACAGAGGAGCCTGGTGGGCTGCAGTCCATGGGGTCACAGAGTCGGACACAACTTAGCAACTGAGCATGCAAGCACACACAGTCAAAATAGTTGTGTGTCCTCTTCACTCTTCCTACCTGGGAGACCCAAACTTACAAAGGCTGGTTTTCCCGAAAGCTTTTCATTTCCTACTTGTATAACTTTAAGCAAGTTACTTGACACTCCCTGCCCGATTTTCTTCCATTATAAAACTGATATGGTGATAATAAGACCAAATTATGGGGTTGTTTAAGACTAAAATGAGCAATACATGTAAAGTACCTATAGCGATTGTTATTAAACAATGAAAGTACTAAGTTGTGTCCAACTCTTTTGCAACCCCAAGGACTGTAGCTCTCCAGTCTCCTCCATGCATGGGATTTCCCAGGCAGGAATACTGAAATGAGTTGCTGTTTCCTTCTCCAAGGAATATTCCTGACCCATGGAACAAACCCAAGTCTCCTGCATTGGCAGGCAGATTCATTACCACTGAGTCACCTGGGAAGCTACTTAGAGGAATACCTGGCATATAATGTGTTCATTTTTCTCTTCAAAATTAGCAAATGTTCCGACTAGAACAAAGTATGGTTCTTCCTCATAGTGAACCAAAAGGCTGCCTAATTATAGCTTTATGTGTTATGTAGTTTCTTCATGAAACCCTTTTACCACTTTTATGAATACTCTTTCATCATTTTTCTGCTCATAGACAAGACTATCTGATAGAAATCAGGTAAAAAAGAGGGAGTGAAATCATATTTGCCCTAATAAGTTATGTCCATTTTTAAGGTTTTATAAATGACTGAGTGAAGAAGCAGAAAAATTGGAAATATTACAAAGTCATGTTATTGCATATTGGTATATATCAGTTGATATAATTAAGACATATCTTCTCACTTTCTTTTTTCTTTTTCCCTGGACTTTTGAGTCCAGATAATTGTGACCTGAGTAAATATTCACTATTCCAAATTATAATAAAAGTTGGATGCCTGATGTAATTGTAAAAAGAAGTAGAGACCAGCTAGACCTGTTCTATGATTCATAATCCAAACTATGCACTGAATCGGGACTGATGCTTCTTGCGTGACTTCGCAAGGATTTACTTATATAATAGCTACTTAATGAGGATGCACCAAGTGTAATGATGAATGAATGGTACATCCATTAAGAAAGCTGCAATAGTCTCCATTCACTATATGCACTGGTATACTGTATATCCATCCAAGCCTGCATTTGATTTGCATCTACTGAGACAAAACCTAGTAAACCAGATAAGGAGGCTTAATGGTAGATTAATCGTATAGTGGAAGCAAACTAGTCAGTTATGTCTTTTTTGTGTTCGTGTGTTCTTTGAGAAGAACTGTGAGAGATTAATGAACATGCAGATTTGAAATCTCTAGTTGTATCTTAACCATTGCCAAGAAACATAATCTATAGCAAGAAGTAATTGAAAATGATGGGAAAAAAAAGCAAACATAAAATTTAGGAAAATGAAATTCCTGTCTCCTGGATTAGGACTAGGGTGGCACAGTGGCAGAACCAGGAAGATTATGCTCTTTGATGTTCAAAAGCCCATGTTTTTATGGGTTTAATTATTCAGAAGAGAAAAAAAATAATGGTGTATGAGAAGGGCAAACTATATTGATAGAAGCTACTTTTTTGTAGGGGGAAGGTTTACTTTCCATTGGAGGTAGATTTGGGCACAACAGGGAGTTTCTCTGTATTTTGGCCTTGGGCGGCTGAGCAGCAGTTTAGCTGTTGGTAACACACACACACACACACACAGTATACCTATCTGAAAAGCAAACAAAAGAACAAAAAACAACCTGTTAAAAAGAACCTGTGTTTCCCTATCTTTTGTCTTTCTTGGCACCTCTTCCTCCCTCCTGTCCTTCCTTTCTCCCTCCCACAATCCCTTCGTCTCTCCTTCCCTTCCTTACTTCCTCCCCTTTTCCATCCTTCCCTCCCTTCCCTTCCTTTCCTTCCTTGCCTTTTCATATTCAGGTTAGAAACTATTCTTTCTAGACTGAGAAACCTTCGCTGCTGTCATCGGTCCACGTTCATCCCCTCAGTTCATTAGTTTCAGACCACCTCTGCCCTCTTGTGGCCGTGTAATCCACCTGCCTGTGCCCCGGCTCTGAGCACGAAATGGGTTTTGCCGGTGGAAGGAAAGGATTGTGTCAGTCAGAAGAAACTGATATTTCAAACTATAACAAACTCCTTATTTTTCTGCCCTGTTTTACACCATTGCCTTTTAATGCAATTTGGCTCTGAAACATGTAAAAATTGTACGTCAGTGATCATTTTAAAGACAACATACTGTAAATACTTCATGAAGTGATTTGTCTTCTGAAGAAGTTTGCACTTAATGCCTTTCACCTTCTCATGCCCTGTCTTGGATAAGTCATTTTATATTAGCAGATAATATCCAAATATAGAAATAAAAATCACTTACTGTATAGTATAGTAAAATATATGAAGCTGTAAAAATATTTCAAGAAGACCTCCAGGTAAATTCCTAATCAAAGTGATTTGGTTAAATCATATCTTTATATAACACTTATAACAATTATAGCAAGAAGAAATCATTTCAGATAGAATTATTAATTATGTCTTTTTAATAGGTTTTTGAAACTTGGTTTTCCAAGAGATTCTTAATTTCAATATCAAGTAATACATGAACCAATACATTCATCTCTGAAGTCATTACACTTCATTTTATATACTTCTCTTTTATATCAAGATTCCAGTGTTCTTTTGGGTCAAAAGAATAAAGCCAAAGCCAAAGCATGGATAAAGAATTCTTTTATTAAATTTAACGTGCATGTCCCTGATATTCCTCATTGCACTGTCTTTTATTTTCAACTTCTCATTACCATTTTAAATTAGGAACAGAGATATTTAACTTACTCAATATCACGATTTAATGAAAACTAAAGAGCTAATTCAGAGTAGCACCATATACTCAGCTACTCTGAATGCTCAGCAAAACTGACAATTCCATTTAAGGAGAACATTTGTTTCCTTTATTTGGGCTGTTGTTTAAAGACTGTATTAGGTAATTCAAATGTTGCTATTAAAATGATTCCTAATTAAAATATTCAAGAAGATGGGTAAAGGAAACAGACTGAATGTTAAAATCTGGTGCTACTGCAGTGTTGCTGTGTGAGACATTGTCTCACTGAAACACCTAAGAGTCAGGGCAGTGCTGTATTTATGTGTGTGCGTGCTGTCACTTTAGTCATGTCTGACTCTTTGCGACCCTATAGACTGTAGACCACCAGGCTCCTCTGTCCATGGGATTCTTCAGGCAAGAATACTGGAGTGGATTGCCATGCCCTTCTCCAGGGTATCTTTCCAACACAGGGATTGAACCCACATCTCCAGGGTCTCCTGCATTGCAGGCAGATTCTTTACCCATTGAACCACCTGGGAAGCCCGATGTTGTCAGCAAACTAAGAACAACAAATCTTCTTTGATAATAATATTACATATGATTTTTTAAAAAATCAGTGTCTTTGTGGGAAAAATAAGAAGCATCGTAATTCCTAATATTCACTTTATGGTTTAGTATTGATCATGGTTTGACCATCTGCTGGCTGCATGCTCTTTACAAAATTTAGGGTCTCTGAAGATCCTAAACTAGCTCTTAGCATTATCATGCCATATAAGTAAACTGATTCTTTGGAGAAAGAGAAGAATAGTGACTAAATGAGCACAATATAGGCTATTGCAAATATTTCTAAGATAATGGTTTTGATGCTTACTTAAGCATGGATTACCAGTTAGTGATCACTGTGTAGACTTCTTTACCAAAAATACATGCTCCATTCTCTATAAACCTAACTATCATTGTCTCTGAAATGGGAAAGATAACTGTGATAATGTGTGTGTATGTAAATGTAAAGGTTTCTCTCCTTCAGAACTGAGTGAAAAGGGAAGACATTTTTCATCTGGATTGTATTTGACTATTCACTTACCATTTTAAACTCTCCTATGATTTCTTTTTACCATTAGAGCATAATCTAACCCAGACAATAGAGCCAAAGGGAATTGTCTTAGGTTGGTTTAGAGGAATGAGCAACTTTCCTAATTACACAAATAAACACAGAGCATTCCTCTTTATTAATGTGTTAAGTCTAACCTTATGTATGCAAAAAATAAATTTTTCCCATCTGAAAGATGGTTAATTTGTGCACAGTACATAAAATCTGCTCCAATTGTTTAACAAAATAAGCATGAGATAGCTATTTCTTTCTGAAAAATCATACTAGCTTATGATTTTAGCATTCAGTTTCTCTAACAGAAACTAAATCCATCCCTAACCTAAAAGAAAATACTTTCTTTGCAAAGTATTGTCTTGAAGAAACAAGCAAACAAACAAAAAGATACTAAGCAGAAAAAATCCTGGCCTGCAAACCCCATTCTCCCCTCAGTAGGCACCCCTGGTTCAAATATGCACTTGATACCGGAGTCAAGCTAGACCTGTTCTGTAATTCGCAATCCACACTCCGCATTGAATCAGTCCTGATGCTTCTTATGTGACTTCCCAAGGATTTGTGTTTATAAAATGAGCTGTAACTATTTTCCTCTACTACAAAGAAAAGATGTTGTTTCCCATTGCCTTTCCTTGGGGTTTCATGGGACAAGAAAATAAGCAATTAAAAACAACCACATGTGTAAAGCAGCATGTTGCATGACTTGCCTCAAAGGTTAAGCAAGAAACTAAATCATTGAAAGTTGGAATGTGCTTGCATTTATAATGCAAACTTCCGAACACATTGTGTTGCTCAGTTTTCAAATCCATAAAATAAGCAGGGCATTTGGCTTTCATTACAAATTTAATGTGATTATTTGGAAATAAAAATTTAAATTCTAAACCACATGAAGTCCTTCAAATGCAAATATTTCAAAATTGCCGTATTGTGAAGCACTTTATAGGGCAAATTAGGAAGACAATGTCTTGAAGTCAAGATTTTAAAACAGCAATTAAGTTGGATAAATTAGAAATATATACCAGTAAAAATCTCATTTGTTATTCAGTGTTAACTGGAGATTAGTTATTATTAGATTTTTATTAAGTATGTATTCATTGGGCAGTAGTGTTATTTTTTATCTTCAGCTGATGCTATTTCCTATGAACAAACCATGCTTTGTTATCTGAAAGGTATTTAGGAAAATAAATAAAATCACCTCCCTGTGCCCTCTCCTGCTCCTTTCCTCTCTCCCTCCGTTTCTTTCTTACTCCTTCCCTCTGTTTCCATCTTGTCTTCTTTCCTCCTCTCATCTCATCTCTGTCCCTTTTTTTTCCTTTCCTTTCTCTGTCCCATGAAATGCCCATGTGGACAGGCATGATGGATGCCTCGTCTGGTGAATAAACTGGCAGTGTTGATCTACAGCTCTATGCAGAACACATCTTTCTTCTAAAGCTGCAAGGCACACATTTAAACTCAAACCTCAGAGATTGCAGAACCTAGATTGCAGTACAAATTGGTATGACCAACCAGACCCAGCAACCATCGATCTTCATTCTTTCTGCCACCCTTTAAACTGAAACCTTTTGTAGCAAGAGGTAACTAAAATTCTGAAGTCGACTTGCAATAAAGGGAAGCAACAGCTTCAAGATTGGACTGAAATATCTGACAGCTCTCTGAAACAAAACAAAAGCAAAATGTACCCAGGTTTCAGTTATGCTCTATTTGGTTTCTTTTCTTGTTAAATAAGCGCTGGCGTATAACTCATTAGACACCTTGTGGGCAGCCCCACAAAGATGTGGTCAGTTCAATTTAGAGTAAGTAGGATGTGTATAATTCAGCGTTTACGATTCCGGATAAATCAGGTTTCAGCATATGAGATTTTTGCAATATACTTCAAATATTCTTATTTCCCTCACTGCTGGCTCAAATTTGAATTTGAACAGGCATATAAACAATACATGGGGGAAAAAAACCACACAAGTTTTTCTATAACAATTTCCATTAATACTGAAACCTTGTTTGAGGCAGCAAACTGGAGAAGTTGTTTCCCTGATTCATCCCTTTACTTTGGATGTGGACAGAACTGTGTCTAGGAGGCCCAAACCAAAGGTCATCCATTTTGTCCATTCCCAGGTAGTTCTAAAATGTTTTTACCTCCTCTTGGAGATACTAAGTATTGCTCAGAGAGTGCATTTTTAATAGAGAGGGTTTCAGCAGATTCTGTCTACTTGGTATCTCATCATTTCTGCCCTACCCATAGCATTTCCTAACACAATGTGCCCATACCCAGGGATCATGTGACTCCAAGAGTAAATTTACTTGAATCTGTTAAATGAGTAGATAGAGTGCAGAGGTGGTTGCAAATCTTTCTTTTATCAAGAAAAGCAAAAGCAAATGAACAGAGTGTTGCTTATTTGAGAACCTCGAAGGCGATCAGAATGTTGTGGAATATGGTTTCCACAGTTATCAAAATGAGGTTCACCATTAAGTATCAACAAGGAAAATAAAACAGCAACGTACTGTTATTTACCAGTTAAATTGTCAAAGATTTACAAATGAATAACAAATTTACTTAATGCTAGTAATACCATGATGGTATTGACATCACTACTTGTAATAGAATATTAGCAAAAACTAGTAGGAACCATTCTCCTATCTGAATATATACCCCTGGCAATGTGACTGCAGCTCCTCTCATCAAGAGATGGAGTGTATTTGCCCTTGTTTTCAGTCGGGGCTGGCTTTGTGACTTGTTTGGCCAACAGAACGTGGTAGAAGTGATGTTTTTGTCAAACATAAGCTATTTTTTTGTCTGCATGGAAAATTCTGGAAGACTTCCTTTCTTTTTCTGTCCTTTACATGGTAGAGAACTGCTGTCACTGCTCCTTCAGATCATTCATCACGACCTTATTAAGTAAGAGTCTGATATTAAACTCATTCTCATCCTTCTGATCCAGGTTTAGAATTTGGTTTCTCCTATCTTCTCTCTGAGAGACTGATATCTACTGCTTAATTCTAGGTATACCTTACTTTTTGAATAAATATGTTGACCAAACCCTATAATTTGTACAGGGCCAGGTCAAATGGGGTAACTAAGGCAGGTGAGGACCTTATCTCAAGTACAAACTATAGTGAGTCATCATAAACACATTTACCAAGAAAATATATAGCTTAATGCAATACATTTAAAATGGAAATTTATGCCAAAACTCCTGATTAACAAAATATCAAAAATTTTAGGCAAAGACAGGATGAGTGTGAGACCACATGGCATAATCACTGGACTCAGTATGTCTAAATCCCACATCTTAATTTTTCAACTTTTACTGTAAGGCCCTACAGGATTCATTTGTGTTTTTGTTATTCAGTCACTGAGTCATGTCAGACTTCTCTGATCCCATGGACTGCAGCATGCCAAGCTTCCTGTCCTTCACCATCCCTCAGAGCTTGCTCAAGCTCATGTTCATTGAATCAGTGATGCCATCCAACCAACTCCTCTGTCTCCTCTGTCTGCTCCTGTCATCAGTCTTTTCCAGCCTCAGGGTCTTTTCCAGTGACTTGGCTCTTTTACCAAGTGGTCAGAGTATTGAAGCTTCAACTTCAGCAACAGTTTTTCCAATGAATATTCATGGTTAATTTCCTTTAGGAAGTTCATTCCAAGGTACTCGGAGAGTCTTCTCCAGAACCAAAATTCAAAAGCATCAATTCTTTGGTGCTCAGCCTTTTTTATTGTCCAACTCTCACATCTGTACTTGGCTACTGGGAAAACCATAACTTTGACTATACATATCTTTGTTGGCAAAGAGATGTCTCTACTTTTAATATGCTGTCCAGGTTTGTCATAGCTTTTCTTCCAAGAAGCAAGCATCTTTTAATTTCACGGCTGCAGTCCTAAGTAATTTTGCAACCTAAGAAAATAAAATCTGGCACTATTTCTACTTTTTCCCCATCTGTTTGCCATGATGTCATGATCTTAGTTTTTTAAATGTTGTGTTTCAATCCAGCTTTTTGACTTCCCTCTTTCACCCTCATCAAGAGGATCTTTAGTTCCTCTTCCCTTTCTGCCATTAAGGTGGTATCATCTGCATATCTGAGGTTGTCGATATTTCTCCCAGCAATCTTGATTCCGCCTTGTGTTTCATCCAGCCTGCATTTCACGTGATGTACTTTGCATATAAGTTAAATAAACAGAGTGACAGTATACAGCCTCGTCATACTCCATTCCCAATTTTGAATAAGTCTGTTGTTCCATGTCCAGTTTTAACTTTTGTTTCTTGTCTTCATGCAAGTTTCTCAGGAGGCGGGTAAGGTAGTATCATATTCCCATCTTTTTAAGAATTTTCCATGGTTTGTTGTGATCCAGACAGTCAAAGGCTTTCACCTTTAGTCAGTATGTAGTCCACTTAGTCAATCACGTTGTCAATGAATTAGATGTTTTTCTGGAATTCTCTTGCTTTCTCTATGATCCAACAGATATTGGCCATTTGATCTCTAGTTCCTCTGACTGTTCTAAATCTATCTTGTATATAGATTTGGAGATTCTCAGTTCATGTATTATTGAAGCCTAGCTTGAAGGACTTTAAGAATAATCTTGCTAGCATGTAAAATGTAGTAGTTTGAAAATTCTTCGGCATTGCCTTTTTTGGAATTGGAATGAAAACTCACCCTTCCAGTCTTGTGCCCACTGCTGAGTTTTCCAAATTTACTGGCATATTAAGTGCAGCACTTTAACAACATCATCTTTTAGGCTTTAATAACTCAGCTGGATTTCCATCACCTCCGGTAGCTTTGTTCCTAGTAATGCTTCCTAAGGCCCACTTGACTTCACATTCTAGGATGTCTGACTCTAGGTGAGTGACCACATCATCATGGTTATCCGCATCATTAAGACTTTTTTTGTATAGTTCTATGTATTCTTGCCACCTCTTCTAAATCTCTTCTGCTTCTGTTAGGTCCTTGCCATTTCTGTCTTTTATTGTGCCTATCTTTGCATGAAATATTCCCTTGGTATCTCTAATTTTCTTGAAGAGATTTCTAGCCTTTCCCATTACAACGGTTTCTTCTATTTCTTTGCATTGTTCACTTAAGAAGGCTTTCTTATCTCTCCTTGCTATTCCTTGGAACTCTGCATTCAGTTGGATATATCTTTCCCTTTCTCCTTTGCCTTTCACTTTTCTTTTTTTCTCAGTTCTTTGTAAGGCCTCCTCAGACAATCATTTTGCCTTCTTGCATTTCTTTTTCTTTCAGATGGTTTTGGTCACAGCCTCCTGTACAATGTTATGATCCTCCCTCTATAGTTCCTCAAGCAATCTATCTGCCAGATCTAATCCCTTGAATCTGTCAGCTCTACAGATTTGTAGCCTATGAATTGCAACCCTATGAAATGTAGCCTGCCAGGTTCCTCTGTGCGTGGAATTCTCCAGGCAAGAATACTGGAGTGGGTTGATGTGCTCCCTTCCAGGGAATCTTCCCAACCCAGAGATCAAATCCACATCTCTTATGTCTCCTGCATTGGCAGGCAGGTTCTTTACCACTATTGGTGCCAGGTTCTAGTACTACCTGGGAAGCCCTATGACATATTACTACTCAATAAATGTTACTGATTTCTCATTCTTTTATCTAGGTTTGTATTTTTTCCTTTTGAAGCTTATTCACTAAACAAGTCTTTTCTAATACCTATCAATGTTCTTGGGATCACTTTTAGCAGTGTCTTTAAAAATATGATTATGATGGTAAGCAAAAATAGGCCTGGGCCTTGAGATCAAGGAGCTTACATTCCTATGGGAAAGGTAGACACTAATCAAATAATCACAAACTCATATTTAAAAACACAATGTTAATAAGTATGTAATCGAGGGGTTATACAGAATTAGGCAATAGTTTCTATGTAAGTGCCAGTCTGACATATGTATATTAATAATCAGGCGAAATGGAGAGAAAAGTAGCCTCCCTAAATAGAGAATGGTTTTTTTGCAAATGATTGAATAAAAGAGCTTGAAGACATTGGAAGAGGTCAACAATGTTAGTTGCTGTAAGAATGTCAACTGGATTTAATGGCATAGATATCATTGGTCACCTTAGGGAGAGCTATGACTCTGTGTTTGACTTAAGAAAGAAAAAGTCAAAGTGAAAGTGAAGTCGCACAGTCGTGTCTGACTCTTTGCGACCCCACTGACTGTAGCCTACCAGGCTTCTCCGTCCATGGGATTTTCCAGGCAAGAGTACTGGAGGGGGTTGTCATTTCCTTCTCCAGGGGATCTTCCGGATTCAGGGATCGAACCAGGGTCTGACTAATGGACCTATGAAATAGCAGTAATTCTGTTATAGAGAGTGTGATTTTTTCCCCAAGGTTGTAGACAGATAGGGATATGATAGAGAGCAGAAGGAAAGTTTTTCTTTTGTTGATTGCTTGCTGATAAAAGAGACTTGATAATGTTTAAAATCCGTAATAGTGTTCGTATTAGTGCAAGAGTTTAAATACACAATAGAGCGGAAAAGTAATCAATTCAATCAAATGCTTATGAGGAAAAAAGGAGTAATTTTCAAATCACCATCTGAAGATAGGTGGAGAGGTTATAAATCCCCAGTTATGATGCAGAGAAGGGTAGGATGATTGCAAACATAGGTGATTTGTGTTGAGTAGTGCAGAGACAGAGAACACATTTCCATCATAAAATCAGAGGTGTCCTTTTCTCATTATTACTGTGCTGTGATCATGTTGTGAGTGAGTTCAGTTTCAACCTCAAGTAAAAGAAGAAAGAGATTTTCTGTGTACCATCCTGCCAAGTGACCAGGAGTTTCCTTTGGGCTTTGAGTCATCCAGTGTGGAACTGGGAAAAACACTTCCTATTAAATAGACATGGTGGCAAAAGAAAAATTCCGACATTTGTAATTGTATTCATTTTCTATGACTACTATAATATTACTACAAATTTAGTGAGTTAAATAGGACAAATTTATTTTTTTCGCTGTTCTGTAAGTTAGAAGACTGATCTCACTAGGCTAAGATCAAGATGTTGGTGGACTGCATTCCTTTTTGGACACTTGAGAAAAGCATTAATTTCATTGCTTTTTCCAGCTTCTGGAGGCTATCTATTCTCCTTGCCTATGATTCCCTTTCTTTATCTTCAAAACCCAGCAACATTGGCCAGGGTCCTTTAACACCGCCATCTCTCTGGCTCTTTCTTTTATTGTCTCATCTACCTTTAAGGACTCTTGTGTTGGCTTTGGGCCCACCTGACTAACTCAGGACAATCCTATTTTAAAGTCAGTTGATAAGTAACTCTGTTTCTGAACCTTAATTCCCCTCTCTCATGTGATGTAACTTATTCACTGCTTCTGGGGATTAATATCTGAACATCCCTTTTTTTTTTTTTTTTGAGGGGATGGTTATTCTACTTATCACAGTAATGTAATGGTAGATTGCCTGAGATTTTGGGTTCAAGCTATGCAATGTTTCTTTCATGAAGTCTCTTGATACCAGTGATATGAAGACAGGCCAGTCAACTAGCACAAATTCAGATCCAATATTTCTAGCCATTTAAATGGCAATTTTTGCAGGTTCTTTAGGATCACTCATCTAGCACTTCTGAGTAGCAAATTCCGTCTCAATCTACTCTCCTGATTTGAGATTCTAACCTTCTTCTCCACTATTTTCGTGTCTGAAATAGTGAACTTCCAGCACCTCTAAATGACTCCACAAGTACTCCTTGCCTGTCTGACAGTCACCATAGATTACAAATAATACTAATGATACTTAAGTGATTAGAAAAGATGCCTTCCTCTTCTCTTGAAACCTATGAGAGCTCTGTCTTTTGTAAATCCATGATTTGAGTGTCCACAATTTACAAAGGAATGAATAGGGGTAGGACATTGGCATTCGGATTTTGCCCCGGGGAAGTCATCATCCCTCAAACCCATATCCAGAATGGGTTGCATAGAATGGACTGAATGACTCCGCTGAAAGAGCAAAAGCAAACAAACACAAAAACCCAAATGTAATCTAAGCTACCTTTTGTTAAGGGTCTTTCTTCTCTTTTTGTCTATGTAATATATATTTTTGAGGAAAGATTACTCATACCAAGAGGCTACTCAAAGTCATATTCAGGCTAAAACGGTCTATTTTTTTAATGCCGAAGACTCATTGTAGTAATTGACACATAGCTGTGCTCTAACCTTACAGTTCTCTTCTAGGAAACAGAGCATTGGCAAATACTCCAACCTCTCCTGGAGTGTGAGACTAAATTATCCATAGAAATCATCGACCCAGTACAATGAGGCAGAAGGGACATTTGCTCATCCACCTATTAAGCCACAGGCCTTGGAATAATGCACCCTACATCCTGTGAAACAGGACAGAAGGCTTGATATGCTTGACTTTTAAATTAAAGAGATTCTTTAAAAGGAGAGAATATGGAATGGGAAGCAGTTAGCATTGAGAATAGGCCATGAAGATGAACTGTTGGCTTCCGGAAGCAACTTCTGGAGACAGTTGGTACTAAGGATTTGAACATGCTTCTGTTTAGAATGTGAGAAGTACACACAGTCAACAATAACCTTCAATGGAACTGCTATCCAGTGCCAAAAGACAAGGCTTATTTATAGTTCTAGTGTATTAAACACTAACTTATAAGGTCAAAGAAATAATCATTCATTCAAAACATTTTTTAAGGTCCTTATCTTGATTCCAGCTCTGTAGCAAGTGCCTAGAGATACAAAAATGACTGAAACGTGTTTGAAAGTTAGGAACTTTGAAGAATAAATACCGTGAGAAGTATTTTGATGGATTTTAAAATATCAAGAGACATCTGTCAGACAGATAAATGGGGATGGAGATGATCCATGCACCCATGATTGGAGGGGTTAATTCCAAACTGAGTAACTGACTTTGGGAAAGGCAAAAGGGAGGTGATGCAATATATACCTGTGTGCAAGGAATTATAACAGTGGTTGTTACATAAGATTCAAGCAGAAGTAGGGACTGTAAGTATTGAAAAAGAAAAGATAGCAACTACCACCAGGTAGAAGGTATTCTAAGACTTGTAACAGTTTTAAATTTAATCACTTGTGTATCAACTTTACAACTTTAACTGACATACATTGTACATGGACTGTTCACTTTGATACTTTCTTTAAGGAAACCCAGCTTTTAAGAATGAACTTATTTTAAAAATCTTATATTAGTTTCATAAATTTAAAATTATTACCTTTTGCTACAAATTAAAATTGGGAAGTAAGGTCTCAAAACATCTTTAAAAATCATCATTAAGTGCTAAACAGATACAATTATCTGCCAGTTAGAGTCTTAACATTGATCATAGGTATCATTCATGAAATTAGCATGCAATGGTAAGGCAAGTAAATATTGTGGAAAAGACAATGAATTCCGCTTTTGGTATGATGTCTTTGAAAGGCCAGCGTTTGGGCATTTAAAAAAAAAGTTCAGAATCAAAGACTGGCTTAGAAGTTTAGCTCAGGATCACTACAAGTTATAGGAGAAAGTTGACATTCTAAGAGTGAAGGATCATAAAGGTTCCTGAAGTTATAAATAGTCAGTGGGCAGATTCATCTAAGTAATCAGCATTACCTAGGCTAGAGAAGACTAAAGATATCGGTTCTTCTTTTTTGCTTTCCTTCTTTTTTCCCCTCTATGTTCCAATTCAGTATTAACCAAAATTATCTTCTATTACCCAAGGACATAACTGATAAGAAAGATAAATTTTTCTTTGGGGCATGCCCTTCTAATGTCACACTTGTGCTTCATGGTGATAATTTCCTTTGCTCCCTTTCTTCCTTGATGTCCCAATTTCCATGGCTGGAGTATGTCTGAGTTGGGACTTTTATGTGCCTTACCTACATGGTGAAGCTTCCCTACACATGCAAGCCATACCCCACAGATTCCTGCAGGAATGGCCTTGTATCACATTTGAAATGGCCTTTTCCTATATTATATATCTTTAGGACCTCACTCCCTCTAATAGTAATTTGATGCTAGGTGGAATAAATATTTAAGAGTCATGATAATATGATCATATATTAGTGTAAAAAGCATATCTTACAAAAGCAAAAGCAAGAATATTTTAATGATAACTTTCTAGGAGCAGTGTTTTTACTCTTCTGATCCAACCTATCATTGACATTAAATGCCAGTGAATTTCAAAACAAACATTTGAGAGGTCATGTTCTGTTCTTTCAGTCTATGATGACAGAGAATTACAGCCCAATTTGATACTCATTTTCTCTTTGACAAAGATGGTGGTTAGTGGGTGTGCTAGATCTGCTTTTGATACCTGTCAACAACTTGGGACTTGCAACAAAGCAATGACATTGGAAAGAACACTTGCTAGATTGAGGAGGACACTTTTGGGGAGGGGTTGAGTTTTCCAGGCTAAAGTCATGATTTTCAATTACCAGGAAATGTAGAAGCAGTATCCTCAAGCAGTCCAGAGGGCTTGTGGAAGGGTACACAGGCAATAGGCAACAGTATCTAATAAAATAAACAGCTCTCATGGTAATAGAAGAGCTTGATGCTGATGGGTAATTAAGCCATATTAGAGTGCAGTAGCATATGAACTCTACTATATACTGTTTCCTTTCTATATCCTGTACTATTTTAATTTTTAATTTGGTTTGCTCTCATTTATAAGTTGCATTGTGAGTGTTTCAGAACTTTTCCTCTTTGGAATATCTTTACCTCACATTCTAAGATACTCTCAACAAAGGCAGAGCAAAGGTACCTTTTTTGGTATTTCCCCTGCAGCATTTGACCTTGCACATAGACTATACCCAATAAATTATGGTAGTTGGATGATTTAAGTAATATTCTTTGTAAAGTAGTAAAGTCTTACCCAACATATTAAGTAGAAATATAGATGTGAGGGAATTAGTTTGACAATAGCCAAGCCTATAATAGACAATGGACTTTAAAAAACGTAATGCTATTTAGTTTAAAATAAACTGAGAGAAATAATTCACCTTTATGGTGGATTAAGACATTTCTACTAATGAGACATGCAAATGTTGATGATGTTCTTCTAAAGTGTGATTGGATAAAAGTAATAGAGTTGGTCAATAAATCAGTTTTGAACAAGGAAAAATAACCATAAAATTTAGTACAATATAAATTAAATATATGTTATTTAAAAAGTTTAGTTCTGAGAATATGATTAATATAGTTAATTATTTGATTTCAGGTTAGTTTTTTTAATCTCTATTGTTCTGGGAATAGCCAATGAATTGAATATATATATATAATATATATTATATATAATTATTATATATAATATATATTATATAGCATTATATATAATTATGTTATATATATTATATATATTATAATTTATATATATATATTTATATATATTATATTATATATATTATAATTATAAATTATATTATATTATATTATATATAATTATTATATACAATATATATTATATATCATTATATATAATTATGTTATATATATTATATATTATATAATATATATATTATGTGATATATAATATATATATTATAATGTAATATTATATATTAATATTATATTATATATAATATATATTATATATAATATATTAATATTTATATTATATAAATATTTATAATATAATATTATAATAATATTATAATTATTAATAATATATATAATTATATAAATAAATAAATGTATAGATTTATTTATATATATTTATAATTTATTTATAATTTACTGTATATTTATATAAATATTTATATTTTATATAAATATATATAAATATATGTATTTATATAAATATAAATATATTATATAATAAATATGGATATTTAAATAAATAAATATATATAAATATATATAATATATTATATGATTATGTTATTTATAATTATATATATAATATATAATTATATACTATAATTATTATATTTTTATATATTATATTTATAATATATGTAAATATATTTCTATATATTTATATTTATATTTGTATGTTTATTATTTATAATCTATATATATTAATAATTTATTTATATATAAATAAATATATAAATTATAAACATAATTGTATATAATTATAATATGATTATATAATATATAATATATAATATATATAATTAGTCATAATATATATTATTAATATGTAATAGACTATATATAATACTATATAATATATCATATATATTATATATGTTATATATAATATATATTATAAATATTAATATAACAAATATTTACATATTAATATTATATACAATATATTATATAATATATATTATATAATATATATAGATACATAATATAATATATATTTTTATATATAATATATTATATATAATATTAATATGTTAATAGTTATATTATATAAATATTTATAACATATAACATAACATATAATATATAATATATATTTTATATTATATATTAAATATTATATAAATATTATATATATTATATAATATTTAATATATAATATAAATATCACATATAATATTTATATTAATATTATTTATGTATTGTATTAATATTTATATATAATAAATTATATATTATATAAAAATATATAAATATATAAATTATCTATATAAATATAGATAATATAAATTAGTACTAAATTATTATATATAAATACTATATAAATATAAATATGTATAAATATGTATATAAATATATATTATATATTATAATATAATATGTATATTTATATATTATATAGATATATATTTTATCCCAAGCAATAAAACTGCAACATGATATCAGGGGCAAAAATGCAGACTCATAGTTAAGAAAAATAATGATAATCTCCAAGACAAGATGCCCAGAGGCTAGTCTCCCATGTATTACTAAGTACTGTGAGCTCTGAGGGAAACTGTGTTTGGTCTGAGGCATTTGAGATATGTCTTCAGTAATAATTTAAAAGTTCCTTTCTGTACCTAGATTTTATTATTTTATTACCTACAACTGTGGTTTGTAATATTCTAACCTACTAAAGCTGTGTTTCAAAAAATTGTCACACAGAATAAGAATATGTAAACCAGATCAGAGCACTGAATCAGGAGTGGAGGACTTAGTCTCTGTTTGATAATCCGTTCCAAACCTCCTCCTATACCAGTCTCAAAGAATTCTATGGTATAATCAACTACAATTTAGTAAGAATTTGTTTTACCTAGACTACTCTCATCAATATTAGTTTAACAGAGAAGAAAATAGTAAATAAAGTAGATGCAGTATGTGGAGACACGCATCTTTCCCTTGCTCCAGATCTATCAATGTTTTTATTTTAACCACACCCATTCTCCTCTTCTTTTTCTGACCTTCGATGTAGTCCTGAATTTGGCCTTGCCTTCCTTGGTTTAATCGAATTTCCTACTAATCCTAAACCCTATGCTGAAATATTTAGATTGATTTTCTCTGCCTTAAAAAGTCAGCACTGATTCCCATTATATCTCATCAGATGATTCTATTGTTTTATGAATGTCATCTCCACTCTCTTCCTAATTCTTTTTCAGGATCAAACATCAGTCCTTTCTCGATTTCTTCCAACTCGGCTGTATTTAAAGTGTCAGTGAATTAGGTACTAACTTGTACACTGCTTTGTTTTATTTGCTGTTATTTTATGTATAACTCTTTTGACTCCTGGACTGTTCTCTTAATGGGCATGTATAATCAACTGAAAAAAAGTCTTAATTTTTTCTATCCTTTTTAACAAATTTTCCTATATAATCAAACCCCTTTAGAACTGCCAGAGTTTACATAGTGCTAAAGGTTTGGTGATGCCTCTATTTTTGAATAATGTTGCTTTTCAAAGGTTTTCCTACTGACTTCAAATTGTGAAGACCTTGAGGTGACTTACAAGTGTCTGCTTTAGCACTGTTTACTTTATCTTTTGCCTTCAATTCTATGTTCTTACCTCTTTCTGGAATATGGACTAAGCTATGGAATCTGTACATCTGTGGAAATACTGTAGTTTCCTTCACATTTTGCACACATTATACCAAATTTTAGAGAAAATCTGAATCTCCAAATCATGGTGGATTGAATGTAGTATTATCATCCGAGAGAATCAGATTTGATGTATGGGTCCTAAGGATGGAAATTTCTAGTTGATGCAAGTACTCTGAAACCAGAAAGAGAGCAGATAGGGACCACACACCTAAAAAGTTTGGAGAAGTTGGTTGACACTTAAGAAGTTGAAAATAACAAGGGGCAGGCAAATATATCACTAGCAAGATTTTTAACTCCAGAAGAAGAGCTTGAATGAAAACCAGTAATGAGGGCAGGATTTATATATTTGGGCTAGGAAAGGGAAGCAGAGATGTAAAAGGGTCTGTGGACCTAAGGACAAAAAGAAACGCAGGGCTTTGACCCAGAACCTTCAAGGCTGAGTTTATAGTAAAGTAACGAATATAAGTCACCAGGAGCAGAGTCTTCTTTATATAGTTTCTGCATAATAATCAGAGCTTCTCTGAGCATGTAGTAAGCTCTTGATGATTGATGACATGTGTTTGCATTTTTAGAAACTTAAACCAATCAATATTATTTTTAATTTTTATCATTTCTATTATGTTTATCTTTTAATAGGATGTTTGTAGTTTCATCTTAAACTTAGAGAATAGCATCATTATTTTATTTGTTCTCCCATAAAGCACAGTTTTTTTTCATTCTCTGTGTTTAGCAAATTATATGGATAATAATTTCAACACATTTTTCATCCAAGAAAGCCTATGTTCTGAAGGCAATAGAATAAAATACAATAGGCACTGACATGAATTTAATTTTTACATGCAAGAATCACTGATGCTAAAATAAGTCTTGAATAAAACCTTCAGCAATAGATGTGTCACATTTAAATTTATTAAGAAAGAAATCTTTAGATAGTGAGCAGACAATGACTCTGCAACAAATTTAAGT